>NW_027466471.1:5277500-5877500 GCF_050575085.1 Anarhichas minor | reverse complement strand
ATGGAGCAGTGGGCGATATGACCTTAAATTAATACCACGGTAAAACATGTTTCTACCAATGTTCACTCTGTTGGAGATGTAAGGAAAACAAATCTTAAGTAAACAAAAAAAGATTTGTGTATTGGCTCCAAATAATGAAAATGAGGTACAGAGCGACATGTGTTGCCCCATAATGTAAATATAATGTGATTAATTCAGAGTCGGTAGCCTGGTAACAGCCAGGCTGTTGTTTTGAGTGGTGAGTGAGCTGTACTGCTGAGGCATCTAGATCTCAGCAATAAAGAATATTAACTGTTGTTTGAAAGTTTTCTCCATCGCTTATCTTATTTTTTTAACATTACATTTAAAAGAAGCCGTTTACATCTTAACGCCCGGGCCACACTATATTTTATTTATTTTAATCTTTTATTCTAAAATATATTTTCAAGACAGCGTTGTGGAAATGCAGCAATTTTCACGGTACCGTCTTTTAATCGTAGGCGGTTATTATTATTTACAAATGGGCACACCCTTCTCAACTTTCTGTCAAAAAAAAAAAATTACAAATGACATTTATGATAAAATGAGACATTATGAAAGACAATCTTTATGTCAAAAGAAAAGCTTCCAGCAACAGCAAACGCTGTCCGTGTGGATGCTACTCGCGTGAGAGATGCAGCGGTTCAGTGGCTTTGTGGCTGCTCTGACCTGTTAACATGAAAAGCAAGCCTGTAGCCTGTACGAAGCCATATAAACCGCATCGGAGTAGTTCATCAGGTGTGTGTGTGTGCGTGCTCGCTCGCGGTAAAGACGGTATTGTGAACTCCATGTGTTGGCGGAACGTGACACCGGTGACTGTATTGAAAGTGGTATACCACCCCTAGCTTCATGGCTCGTCTCTGTGTGGAGTTGAAAGACCCAGAGTGACGGAGTGGACCCTTTATATATATTTTAATCGATGGGGAGCCCTGCTGGTCTCACTAGCTCTCCCCCTACTGTGTAGATGAAGACTTTCATCCCTCTATTCATCTCTTTGTGACGTCGCAGGAGTCTGTACTTTCCTGTTCCACACTTCATCCCCCTTCTGCCGTCTTCGATCAAATTTATGCTGTACTCAGGAAAACAAAATGTCACCCACATCATTGAGACATCCTGATCCTCCCCACCCACACAATCCTTGCACTAGAACGCCCCGCTTAAAAAACCACGGAGGTCCAGATCGTAACAAATGATGCACGTTTTGATCCATCCAAAATGCTTCTATACGGAAAGAGAAGCGATGGCTTGCTTGTTTCGCTGCCTGTCTCTCCCCGAACGTGATGCTTCCTCAACTTGCTCAGGCAGAACCCGGTTAACACGGAGAGACTGAGCTTTGATTTCCCCAGATCCTCCACCGTTTCACTTCTCATGGAGCCCGTCCACTGTCTCCATTTGCCTGAACAGGGTTTACGCTAAATGTAAAGAAAGCAGAGCCTCTTCTTCATTTGAAAGTTTGTGTTTTTCAATCTGACATTAAATAACAATTGGAAAGTATTGTATCGTCCTAATTATGTGGGCACTCAACACTTTTTTTTTATTACCTGCTTTGGGTTTCAGGAATATCTACAATGGAAGAGGGAAGTGCTTATTTGTTGTGACCCAGTCAGAATAGCCACAATTATAAGAATTTCCTTTAATCCTTGGCAGTGAATATAAATGTAAAGGAGGTGTAGCAAGAGAGGAGACATGTCGGAGTTCCTCGTCAGATGCTACAGAGGTCACACATTGGCTGAGAGAAAAGGGACAATGGTGCTCTTCCTCAAGTTCTTCCGTCATTATCACATTACTCCAAAATGCTTAGCCACGGACTATTTTCCCTGACTCACCAAATGGATTTTTGCTCCTTTAGATCCTCTTTTCCCCCTTTCCTTTTCTTACTCGGTTTTTAAAATGCTACTCTGTCACAGGTCAGCTGAAATCCCTGTATATTTTAACATTTTAGCACTTTGTATTGGCAAACGGAGCCGTGTCAGAAAACGCAAGATGAGCAAAGGCAATGGAGTCAGCAGATTTACCCTAGTTTTATTTAGCTTTTATGGGCGAATAAGTGCAGGGCTCTAATTTGATAGTGTCACAGTCCCTGGTACGGAAAGAAATTAACAGGGACAGTAAAAAAGTAATTTTTGGACAGATGTTGGACAGATGGTAGCCTAGAAATATGCAACTGTGATCAAACCATAACATTTATCACTGAAGAAGTTGCACCGTAGAAATAGAATAGGAGTAGACCGGACATTTCAATTAAAATCAAGAGCGGCGGCCATTTTTATACATACTGTTGCCATATCGACTGCCAGCCTCCGTATAAACTAAACCCACCTACAGCAAGTCGCGGAACCACTGAGGTGAAGCAACGACTAAAACGAGCCGTGGAGGGGTAGGCGAATGTTACGAAGCGTAGAGAGTTAAAGTAAATTAGTTAAAATGTAACAACTTAATGCTTCATCCACACGCTCTCATCACAGCGTAGGAAAGCACACTGCCGTCACCAGATGAGCGACCGGTGTAGCATTAAAGCACAGAAGAATTAGCAAACCAGCTAACTAGCGGACAGCTAGCTGGTTAGCTGGTTTGCTAAGAGAAGGACAAGCTAACTAGTCTGTCTCTCTCTCACTGGAGCAGGCCAGAGTGGAGGCCATCTCACGCACAGTGTTTACAAATGTAAAAAAAATTATACCACAAAGTTTACAGATCTTACAATAAAAAAAAGTTGATTTATTCACATGCATTTAATCCACAAATCAACGCATGCTAGCGTGGCCACGCAGGTGTGACATAAGTTACATAATGAACTGGACCATCCAGCTTGAAACAAAAGAACCCGATGGGTTTAAATGGACGCCTTGACACCAGGCTATTACCATTCCCCCTCCTGTCCTGATTAATTGTGCGGTGAAACGCTCCCCCCTCCGTCTCCTGTCTAATGCCCTGTCCACATTACTCCGTTTTTACTCCGTATTTGCTACGTTTACACTGAGCGGCCACACTACGCCGGAGTTTTGGAGCACCCTAAACGGAGGAATCTGAAAACTCCCCCGAGGTTGGAGGTATTTGAGAACTCCGGGGTTGCGTTTGCGTGTGGACGGTCGGATACGGATGTGCTTAGAAAAAATTATGCCCACACCCGTGTTCGCTACTGGATTGGTTCTTGGCAACCATGACGTCTCCGTCCCTGATTCGTCACACTCACTATCACGTGACCCGTACCCGGAAGAAAACAAACTGGGCTACCAGCGATTCATTTCAACATGGATAACTAATTGCAAGCGTTGCTGCTAGCACAACAGCTAGCAGCTGTTGTGCAGTAAAAGTCTGCATGTCTGTGGAGGAAGCAGCTGTTATTGGAGTGATTAGCGAGCGGCGTGACCAGCATCAGCCCTATGGAGCAGCTCGTTGTTTTTAGATTCTAATGAGAAGACACGTTGCTCTAACGTTTTACTTCTTCCGTTTGGTAGCCTTGAGAGACCTTAGTCTGTAAGTATGTCTTTATGAAGCATGAAAATATGTACGTAGATATATTATATTCGCTCTGTTAGTATAACATTTGTGTTGTATTAAATGCTAATCGCGATTAGCATTTCTCCATTGGCGGTAATCTTAAAATTAGCTTAGAAGCTAGCTAGGCGGACATGTTACATGCTGGCTATATCATGGATTGTTGTTTTGTATTCATGTATGTGTACAGGGACAGTTTGTAAAGCCATATTTCATATTGTGTTTCCACAGTTTTACAAATAAGAAAGATTCACACTAAAGTCTTGATACTCTTCTACGGATTCCATGGTCTTTATTTCACGGATCTACTGTTAGCGATCTGCTAAGCTTTCCTGCACGAAGCACGAGCAGAATAGAGTGAGAGACGTGTGTTGACCACATTGATGGACCCATAATCTAGTAAACGTGTAAGTGTTGATGTTAAAGTAAATTTGATGTGAGAGAGAGAGAGAGAGAGACCCGCAGCGCTGTAACTGTCTGAAAAATAAAACTTCTAAAACTTTCCACGAACTGTCTGTTTGAGTTTATAGAGGGAGATTTTAGAGGAAGATCTTAAGTATCAAATACAACCTTTCATTATTAAAGACTACTTTATTACTCTGTCGTATTTTTTTTTTAAACTAAGCAAGCAATCCACTTCCTGTTTACACCGCCACGCGCATGCCCAGTGTACGTTAATGGTCACGTGCTGTCCGCCTTCGAAGGCTGCCGTGTGGACGCAGATCAACTCGAGAATGATGCTGAAACTCCCGTGTGGATGGAGATCGTTTCTATTTGACAAATCTGCATCCAAGGAGAAACGGAGTAGTGTGGACAGGGCCTAAAGCTTGACAGTTTGTTTGATGTGTGTGACTTTCCCTTGTTCTCTGTTGGATCCCATCCGTTGCTGTGCTCTGTGACTCCCGACCAGTGTAGGAGTGCTTCTCTCTCTCTATCTCTCTCTCTCTCGCTCTCGCGCGCGCACACGAGAGAGCTTCTGTTTAAGCTGGGAACTCGTGCCTGGCCTCCCCTCTGCCACTAATTGCCTTGTTTCCCATCTGGACGATCTGGCATTAGTAGCGCTCTTCCTCTTCTTTCCCCTCCTTTTCCTCTGATAGCTGCGTTAGTCTTCAATCTATAGAGTAAACGTCCGTCAGAGTATTAGCAATGTCACTTGAAGTGATGCACTCTTGCCTGGTCCAACAGTGAGATATTTGACATTGACATTTGTAACAACTCTGTCAGCTGATCGCGTCACGTCCATTTCATGAGTCACATTCTCCTGTTAAACTTTCATTCATATCAAATCAACAGTTTAAGCTTGTACACTTCATAGACCTTCAGTGTTTGGATCAATTGGCTTGTAAAATATAAGGTGTGTCACATTTAGTAGGATACAGCTGTTCTTTCAATGTGTTGGATACATATTTAATCATAATTTAGGTAAATATTGGTATCGGTTCGCACTCAGTCGGCAGATAATTAATGATGGGAATTAGGTTAAAAGATATTTGATTCAGACATCACTAGTTCATTCCAATGGTCTTGACAGAGATTTTTTACTTAAGATCATTTAACAGTTGTTTATACGTTGCCTCCTTAAAACTCAGGTTAAACATTTTTAATGGAACTGGCTCCTTCATGTACATTACATGGCTCAAGACTAACCATTAGGAGCACTGGTGCTCTGTACTCAACCTTTTTTGGAGCAAATTCTTTTTACTTAACTTTAGTTAAACGCGTTCATATTTTTCCCACCTTATCTGTCTGTATTACTGATGAGTGCTTTGGTAATATATAGGCAATTAACAGAAATAACAATGTGCTTTTTCATTTCTAAGTAAAAGTTTGCAAACTGCTGCCGTTGTCTGATCGACCAGCAGCCACAACCAGCTTGTCCTCCGTGTTCTTGCTTACCAAGGGGAGTCCCGCCCCACCTAACATATGATTGGTCGCCTGAAAAGGAACAACAGTGACGACATCAGTTTGCAACTAGAAGCGCTCAGAGCAACCGCACAAAAACAAAAAATACACTTAAATATCTCAGCGACATGTTTGGGAAAGAGCAAGTCTTTTTCAACAAGATATCGCCTGCTGTCATCAGAATTTTGGGTCTGTAGTGGTGCAGGAGGGCAAATTATTATTCTTATTTTAAGGAATCAATGGTTCGTTTCACTGTCACCAAAGGGCCAAGGGAGAACCCATATGGAGGGGACACAGGTAGATGACATCCCGCACAGAATTGTCCCAAACCCTCGTTGTTATGGTGACGACAGCCTCGCGTTTACTCTATCACTCACTCACTCACTCACTCACTCACTCACTCACACCAATTCGTACTAACCGTTGCCCATCGATCATACTAATTAGCCGACTCTCTGAAGGGAATTTTTGTCACAAAAGACCAACCCATGATTTATTGTTTATGACAGGAAATGTGAAAGGTTTTGTAAGTCGGTTACAGGTTGATTTCATTTTGAAGGAATGTGACGCAGCTCATCTGGCATTTGCCAAGAATCCTCAAGCAGGCGCCCAAAATGAACCGTAGCGTCTCGGGATCATGTTCGGCCGGGAGCGTTCGCTGCGTGACACTCCAATCTCTCGCTCCCCCTCAGGTCCTGTCATCCGTCTACTGTAGCTGTCCAACAAAGGCCCTAATTAATGTAACCCCAATTACAGTCTCCGATACCAGCGGGTCACTTCACTTCACAGGTCTTTGTCCACATATTCTGATAAATCCTTATCCATCCATTCTCTTCAGCTTACCCGGGGCTAAGACGTCCCTCTCCCCGGCAATGTTTTCCAGCTTATATTGGGGAACCCGGAGGCTTTCCCAGGCCAGATGAGATATATAATCCCACCCCCCAGTTTATTCTAGGGACCTCTTATCAGTTGGCCGTGCCCGGAAAACCTCCAAAGGTCCCTTCAGGAGACGTCCTGATCAGATGCCCAAACCACCTCAGGTGGCCCCTTCAATGCCACGGAGCAGCATCTCCACTCTAAACTCTCTCCGGATGTCTTAGCTCAGCTGAGACATGTTTCATTATCTTACCCGTTATTATCACTGAGCTCTATTTTTTTCCATAACTACTCAGGTTACAAGGTGGCAGAGCAGTTTCTCGGTTGTCTGCTTTTTGGAACCGCCTCAGTCATCACTGAGGCAGGCCTGCCAAAATGAGAAAGATTCCGGCGGTAGTTCAAACCAGACCTCTGTCATCCAGATGAAACATTTCGTGTCAACAATTTTTCTGTTTTTTATCTTTGCTTGGCCTTGACTATTAAAGTTGCGATCCGTTCCAACATCAGCAGCTGTGCTTCCACAGATTTGTCTCCCTTTTTAGGTGTTGATTGGAGTGAAAACTCCTCCACTTGGGGTGCCTCTCCACATTTTTGGCAGTTGCAGACCAGGTCACTGAGAGTTTAGGAGAAGTTATTACACCGTAGTCATCATAATCTGAGCTTTCATTACTCGGCAGAATACTTTTTTTCTTCTGCTGGCCAAATCCTCCCGCATGTTGGTGTTCCTGGGCCCTCCGGTCCACAGAATGAGCCTTTCATTTAGAGGCTGTGATGATGTGTGTCAGGCAGAAAATAATCCTCATAACACTGTGCTGTAGTTTGTGTCCCGATTTTATGTATGCTCATTTGAATGTAAATATATATTCTCCAGTTTTGCATGGTTGAGACAGTCAATAGTCAAAGTAAACGTTTTTAGTTTAAATCTTAAAAATACATTCAAAAATATCCCCGATGCTTCGGCCTGGCGGGAGTCAATTTAGGTCCGCAATACACTGACGGACACCCTGAACTTTTTAAAAAATTTGTATATTTCTGTATTCTACAGCTCCCCACACGTGTATTGTTAAAAGAAAACTCATTACAAAATGAATAGTAGGAAGAAAACCGTGAGTAGAAAAACAAGACACCGACCAATATAATGGTGAACCAATGTTCCGATAATATTGGCCAAAAAAACAAACATTTAAAAGATGCAATCAAACCCTCGGCTCGAAGCAAAAGTGGTATGTCATGCCACAAAGAAATACTGCGGCCAACAATAAAGACTCTTGCAAAGGATGAACAATTGCCAAGTAGTTATTTATTTCATGGCAGATTTAAAAAAAAAAAAAAAGAGCTGTTCTTCAGCATCAAGTCATCATCAGTGTGAAATAACCCAATTTCCCACATGATGGATCCTCCCAGGCAGTGTCTGTTATATGTTGTGACCACTTTTTGATGTGCAATGTTAACATAGAGATTTTAATGTTTGAGTAGAACATAAACAGACCAACACAAAGTACTGTCATAGCCAACTGACTCTCGTGGCTGGTCCTGAGCACTGCTAGTTAATGGATTAGTCTGTTAGTGATCAGTTAAACAACAACAACACATAAAAGGTCCCGATGCACGTCATTGTATTATGTAAAGGGTTCAGATCCAACAGATAACAGACATGAGACAACAGGCTAGTCGATAAGAAAGGACGATTCAAATTAGAAAAGAAACATATCTTGAGCATCTGGTAACCTCTTTGTGATCACAACAAAGTTTGAAAAAATAACAGGACGAGGACCAATCGTGTGTTCCGTTACGTTTCTGTAATACAGGGCAACACCTGCCCTGATGGGTGTCCCTGTAATGGGCTGTGAAGTGAATGACATATTGATTCTGTTGCATATTAAAATTTCAGCACAGCAGCGCTGTCGGCTGCTTTAAGGCCTACGGAGGTGCCCAGTCAATAACACGCCAGGCTTACAGCAGGAGGTCTTAAAATAGTGCGCGCCCAGTAGAATTCACTCAGATGTCGCAGCCAAACAACAAAGAGACAGCTTAATAAAAAGCCATAAGCTGACACGGCGAAAACTGTTTCTGGCAGCCCTCCGCTTAGTTCATTGCATCAAGCGTTGTATGGTGAGCTTCCCTAGGTAAACAGCCCAAAGCATTCCACACGCTTTGACTTTCCTCTCACGTGTTTGTGGCTGTGCTTCTGTGATACAAGGCAACTTTATACGAAAAATATTTTTCACTTACATATGCAACTACTTTGCCTTAGTCCATGTGTTGCTGGATGAGTGCAGACAAGGGATTGTTGTGATTTAACTGGGCTTCTTTGAAAGATCAAAATCGGAAAGATAAATGCACAACAAAGACAAACAAAAAATCTAGTTGGAGAGTATTTGTGTTCATCAGGATCCCCATCGGTCGATGCAGACGCATCGGCTGCAGAGTAAAAGTTTGAAGTGGATGACATGAAGCAACGTGAGGATACAAACCTGTCATCCTGTTTGGAGAACTTCATTATTACAAGAACAAGAACAAGAACACGGTGTTCAGAGTTGAAGAGGGCTTTTAATGTAACCAATCAAAACGAAAGGAATTGTCAATCTGCAACCAGACCCATTTCATCGTGCAAGGCGGAGCACTTCAGGGTGCATTATTGTGAAACAGAATGCTTTGTGTGTGGAGAAGCTAAACAACTGTTTATTCATTAGCTGAGATTCATTTTTTCCACTAAGTAGTACGGAGGGTCAGAGGAGGTCTCTGAGCAAATGGGATGGCAGCTTGTTTAAACAGAGGGGCGGCGTGTACAATCCACCTCACAGTCTCATCGGGCCTCCACCGCTCTGACAGCTCGTGTTTTCAAACAAGAATAAATTGCACGCATTTGCCCTTCAATGCATTAAATGGACTGAGATAAAATGGTGAACTGGGGTCAAACAAAATGCATGGGAAATTCCAATTAGGAGAGGAAAAAGTGCAGGGAGGGAGGGAGGGGGGGGGGGGGGTCCAGCCGGAGAGGAGGGCGCAGGGAATCCACCCACTCTGTGTTTTAATTCTGACTGCACTCTGTGATTCGTGACAGATTGCATGTGTTTTGAATAGCCATTTATGAAATGCAAAAGAGTTCTTTTGTTCAGCGTTGCTGTAAAGTGTAATAAATGATTAAACTTGCCATGCGAGTCAAATATTCGGCTGATGTCAAAACATGCTAGTCTGTGTGCCGTGCGAGTGCATCAGTGACATTTACAGACCTCCAGCGTTTTCTGCGCAATTCATTCGAATCTGGGATTTTGATTCATCACAATCCAATTTCCACGCGACAATGATTCTGTTGTACTTCCATCAGCAGGGAGATCGTTGGACCGTAAAGTGTTCCTGATTTTCCTCAACAAATAATGCGATTGTGTGAGACGGGCTGCGCACAGGGAAGTGGAGCCTAATCACAGATGTGAAACACAGGACACTCATTTTCTTTGAATGGATCTGCTCTGTGGACGCAGAGAGCTCGTGGCAAAAACAAACGCAGGATTGTCTGGCAAAGAAGTTGAACCTGGTTCATAATCCGAGTGCTTTGTGTGTGTACAGTATGTGGTGCAGGTGGCCCTTTGCTCGCTTTATGATAGATAGATAGATAGATATAAACTTTATTCATCCCCAGAGGGAAATTAGTTATGTGCTTGTAAAGCTGCTATCCAATGTTTCCCACATAATTAGATTGTACTTGTGGCGATAGCTGACCAAGGGGCGCGCGGCGTGTGTGCACTCCAATATTTCTTTGGGGCGGTCCCTGCTGTTTGCTACATCAGTGAATAAACCAGTGGTTCTCAAATCTAAGGGCACCACGGTCGCCAGTGGGACTTGTTGTTTTGTTTTCTTACCTATAGACCTTGGTGATGCGCGGATTCGGGTCATGAATAATAAACATTGATTGAAAGCAGATGGGTTGCGGCCAGCTGGATGAGATCATAAATAAAGCAATGGATTACAATCAATAATAAAGCTTGTGAATGAACCTCGAAGCTGTCGATCCGCTCCCCGGCAGCGTCCTGAGGCCGCTAGTCCACTACTTAATCCAACGGGGATGGCGTCATTCTTTCGGACGGATTAAAAAATACAGAACGCTAAAACAGGTTGTCAAATATCCTTGGATGGCAGTTAATGTACCGGGGTGCCTTGCCCAAGTAAAGTATATGTATGGGAACACTTGGTATCTGTGGTGGAGAACTGTGGGGGAAAAAAAATACAAACCACCTTATTTAATTATTAGCTTGTGAGGTCACACCTTATGTGTTTGACAGTGAGAAATGCTGCTGAACACGCTCACATCAAAATAAAGCACTACGCATTTTGCTAGCTGTTGCAATTTCAAATTTATAAATAGCTGAATGAACGACAGGCCTCACCACAACAACCTGTGCGTTCTCTTGTCACAGCGAGTTACAGACTTTCTACTTTCGCATTGTTGTCTAGATCGATTTGCGAGCCATTGTGCGGTAATGGTTTCAATAGTCCGGTCGTTGGGACCGATTCCCTGCGAGTGTTCCTGGCTGATAAAGCCCTCAGGGCCGCTTGTTGCCAGCAGCCGCAAAATAGACCAACGCAAATCAGAACCTCGTCGGAGCCAATATCACCGCCGGCACTGCCAGCTCCGCTGAGCACTGCTCGCCTGCTGTCAGACAGAATGCAGAATGATAACTACCAGCATGGGCCTTAATATGCAGCATCCACCAATCAGTGCTCTGCAGCTGGTAAACAAATCAGCACTCCTGAGTGGAAGACTACACCCCTGGCTAGATTTGATAGCGTTGGATTCTGTGACGCTCATAACGGCACATTGTTTTCTGTCACGTTTCACTGTAGTCAAAGATTAGATGAGATTTGTTGTGTTTCCACAGCCAGTGCACAGAAAGATGCACCCCAAACAACCTACTTATATACAGATAACATACAGATTCACAGATACAGCCGATCAATGCGTGCTCTGATTGGCTCATTCACTTGTTTGTGTTCCTGTTTCTTCACTTGGCTGAAGCCGTGCCTTTTGGTTGATAGATAATTCGGGGATGCTTTCGCAGTGGGAACAAAACTCCCGCTGAAGCGTGCTCTTTTCCATTTTCAAGTGTTCTGTATCTCCGACAAGATGCCAGTGATGTGAAGTGATGGTTCAGTGGGTGATCAGTGTCATTTGATATTGGGAGTGCTAGACGTGCGACGGCTCCGAGGTTCATATCTGATGTGTCTGGGTGTGGGAAGGCTGAGGATTTTAGGAAGCAGTGCGTTTGTGATGCTGGCGAGTTTGTTTTTGTTGGAGATGGCGGAGGAGCAGACGGATCAGTATAGCAGGACGGGTTGGATTATAGTTCTATAAAGCAACAACAGGGCGTGTGGGGGGGGGGGCAAAGCTCTGAGTTTCATAGAGACCATGAAGTCTTATTTTGGATTGTTTATGGATGTCAGAAGTGTGTTGATCAAAACTTTTTTTGTTGTATTGTTCATAATGTGTGTGAGATATTTGACTCTGGGTACAGTCCAGCGTGGGGTGCGTTTGATTCGCTAATAACAATAATAATAATACGCTTTTTTTGTCTAGTCCACGTTCAGCCGCAGGGAGTTGTCAGTGCACCATTGTGTGAATTGAGAGGTGGAGTTTTGACGGGCCGTAACGGAGCTGTTTTCATTGGGTCGTCCAGGTCTGGCAGTGTCAGAGAGTGTTTGAAGTATGTGGTAATAGGTGAAGGGCCTGTGAAGAAGGGAGCTGAGGACCCAGCCCTGAGGGGCCCCGGTGACAGTCGATGATGTCGCTCCGCCTCTTTCAACAGCCTGTGGTCTGCTGCTGAGGAAATTGTGAACTCACCGGATGAGGAGTGGAGGGACATCGAGATGGCGAATGCAGGGGGGGGGGTCTGAAGGGAGAACACCTCCACGTCTGCTTCCTCGTTTGATGGAAGAATAACTGCTGTCTTGATATTTTCGGAGACCTTGCGGTTGTAAGTGAGTGGTCTGTAGCTGCTAAGCGCTTGTTTTAGGTATCGTTGATCCGTAGGATTATGAATGCTATCATGAGGACTTTGTATAAGTGCAGCATTTAGGACATTCAGCTGGAAGAAGAACACTATCAGAGAACTACACAAAACAGGGACAGCAGACAGACTGTGACGTATGGCTTAATAGTGCTTTACAATAGCAGGTAATCCGGCTAAATATATTTATTTCAGTAATATTAATGTGATTTCAAACGGATAAATGGTACATGGACTGCACTAGTATAGCACTTTTCTAGTCTTCCGACCACTCAAAGCGCTTTCACACTACATGTCGTCATTCACCCATTCACACACACTCACACACTGATGGCAGGGGCTACCATGCGAGGCACCACCTGCCCATCAGGACTCTAACGAACATTCGCTCACACACCGGGAGCAATTTAGGGTTGAGTGTCTTGCCCAAGGACACATCGACATGGACTAGCGGAGCCGGGGACTGAACCGCCGGTCCTCTGATTGAAGGACGACCCTGCTCTCCCACTGAGCCACAGTCGATGAGATGACTCTCCTAGATTTCATGGTTGCACACAGTATGTGCTGGCCTCGGTGTGTCTCAGAGAGATGTGTAAGTGTGTATGTGTGCGATCTCTAAGGATTTTTACCGGAGGCTGAGTTGGCTGAAGTTGTCAGCATAAAAAAAACCAGTTCCCAAACTGGCTCTCGTGTCAGGTCTTTGATGATGGTGAGTCCGGTACGAGAGGCTATGGAGTCATACACAATTTATGGCGCTTACTCTTTCACTTCCTATTCTCTTTGGCGCCGTAGATGCAGGACCGTGGAGCATCTCTGTCATGGAGCCTTCGTCCAGAGCAGGGCCAGACTCGGCGGACTAAATATTAATGACGAGACATGAAATATTGACGGCCTCCACAGTTGAAGATGAAGTTTTAGAAAGAGTGCAGGGTAATGACCAGATATGGGCCCTCCGTTGTTAGAATTATGGGAGACAGCAGTGTGAATGCATTTAGAGTGGACAGAGTGGGATGAACAAAAATGTAGACGCGCGTCGTGGAGGAGAGTAAGTGGGGGAACTGTCCCGCTAGTATCTGGATGGTCATCGAGTGGTTGCCTTGGTCAGAAGGAGACGGATCAATGAGGTTAAGGAAAGGAAAATGACTTCTGAACTGCCCACCACAAAGAGGCAACAAGCTGGTGCATGATGGACACCTGAGATGAAGGGTAGTCTACTGTGAATGCAGCCACACCCATCCACCACAGCGCGCCTCCGCACACATTTCATAACCATACGGATAATCGGTAGAGCTGCAGAGGTTTTGTGCAGAGGAAGCGAGCGAGCGTGTGAATGTTTCTCTGCATGTGAGAGATGGGGTAAAGTATCTTTAATGGCTTGAGTGCAAGTCGAGAGAATCAAATCTGAGAATTTCCTCCGAGGGTATTATGGGATCCAATTTAAATGTGTGAGGATTTAGAAGACAAGTTATCTGAGCCCAGCCCAAGATAACCTTCTCCTTGAGTAAAGCTCAAAAAGGTGAGATTATAAGACGGTATTTAAAAAGGTGTTAAGATGACCATTCATTTATAAAGCCTTTGCTATTGCCTTTCAACACCAGGTTTTCCAATTACTCGTGTAAATGTTGCATGCTCCCCTACACTGTTTGTACTTTCAACCCACAGAGCCTCTATCTCTGTTGTTGGGTATATTCATTTCACAAGAATGAATTTGAAATCCCGTTTGGCTGCCTTACAGCCCGAGAGACGAATCAGGTCAGACGTAGTCAGAAGGAAACACTCTGCGGGGGCACCTTTACTTGCAAACCATCATTCAATGCCAGTTACTAGTCTTTGTTGGCTTCTCACTACTATTTTTAAAAGTTGTCAGCATTACCAACATTTCCTAAACTGTTCTTTATGGATAGTGAGTCAGGTACAAGAGGCTATGGATTCATGCAGAATTTATGTTGCTCACAAAGGATGTTAATAATTATTCATTGACCGCAAATTATAATAATAATATTAAATAATCAGTTAAAGGAAATACTAAAAATAAAGAAGCTGAAAGGGGAATAGCTGGTTCACCTTAAAGGTCAGAGTTTTTGCCAACTTCGGGGCTAACCCCCTTCACTCCAATCATACAGCGGCCTGCAAGAAAGACACGGTGACTTAGCGTGGGTCCTGAGGAGCTGTAGCTTTTAGTCCCGGACAAATGAACTGCACACACACTGCACTGCACCGCTGCGTTCACATCTATAACGGCACTCTCTCGACCGGGCCGCCAATACACCGGCAGAAAACCCTGACGGAGTACACCAGAGAGAGACACAGCTGAAAAACCTAGAAGCTCATTTTATTGATGCTGGGGAGACTCCCTGGGAAAACGCACACAACAGAGTGGCTTCTAACTCTCCCGGACGGGTGAACTGGGGAATCGGATTCCTGCTTTGCACAGACACTGCAGCTGGTGATAAATGATGGATTCAACCCGTTTGTGCAGCGGGCCATCATTGCAGCTGAGCGGCTTGTTAAGACCTTCGACCACAGCGATCTACATGCAAGGCACTCATTTTGACGGTTAACAAATTAGCATCCCTAGTGCTTACTCATTCACTTCCTGTTCTTCTTGGCATTACAGATTCTACTAAATACTAAAGATGACGATTAATGATATTTAGTCCAGCGAGACAGCTTTCCTGGGCTGTTATTAGCTGCTCCAACATTTAAGTTCATATTTGGAAGAAAATGTGAAGCAATTTCACTTTTATTCATTATCATTCATGTTAAATCTTCATGTTCCACTTGCCTTCTGGCATACGTTTCAGTTCAACCGTAACCAGGCAGTTGCCCTTTAGAGTGCAGCGCATGAATCCGCTTCTGGGTTGGTCTTTGGACAAGTACACCGTATATTGTGCCGAACTAAAGTTTATGCCCATGTCCATGCATCTAATCTCACTGTTGCTCAACAAGAAGGCGACACAATTTAAATGCTGTGCTATAAACAATCAGTCCCCACAATGAACGTGTAGCCTAGTTGAACACACTTGTGTCTGCAGCCCGTGGATTGATTGTGCTAAGTAAACAGCTAGCTGTTATTAATTCCCAAATATGTCAGAGCCGTGCAATTAAAACAACTTCCACAGTCTATCAAAGAGTGCACAGCACGGCTGGAGACCTGCCAGCACCAGTCAGCAGACGCCAAGAGAGAGAGAGCAACACTGCGATTATCAAAGTAAACACTTTCTGCTTGAGAAGCCTCTGAGAGATGGAGATGGAGATAGAGAGAGAGACTTTAAGACAATGTGCATGATCTATAAAAAGTAAGTCAATATTGCCCAGGGGGCCTTGCTAACTGGGTTCCCTGTGGTATCTGTGTTTGTCATCACTTTATAGATGCTGTGCACCTGTCAGTCCCGAGCAGAGCTCAGGAAAGAATTGAATAAATGTGAGTTCACCACCAGCATCTGCTCCCCCGGCCATTGACTATTCAGGGCCATTAGCTGAGACAGAGAGGCCTGAAAGCTGTTGAACTGCTCTGTTTGTTGTCTGCCAGCATGACCGCGCGTTCAATAGCGAGTGAATGCAACTGCTGTAGAATTAGCAGCTTTAAAGTCTGAATGTTGCACTAATGAATTGCGTCCGTGCGGTAATGTGACTCGTAACTTGGCCCGGGTAATTAGCCGGAGCTGAAGACGATTTTCAGTCCGGTGTCTTTAGTCTCTTTAAACTCTTACAGCACCTGATGGAATAAAGCTGCTGTAACCGTTATAGCCTTTATGTAAAATGCACCGCCAGACCCTTAAAGTGGAGTTTCCTTTTATGTTAATAATGCAGAGGCAGTCCACCATCTCGTACAAATGTAGTACTCCTCACCCCCCATTACAGAGGAAGGATCTTAGCTATTAACATAAAACCCGTGCTCTACACCTAATAGCACCTACACAAATCGGTTATCTGTGGAGTCAAGCAGGTGCTGTAGTTGTTGGAGAGATTTCACGGACGGTGGGCGAGTGTTGGAACTGCAATTATCTGTTCTGACAGGCGGAACCCGCCAGCAGCAGTCTGAGGCTAAGAGGTGGATCATCGGGGGAGCGGAAATTTGCGGCGTTTCCATCTTCAGGCTCGACTCGTTTATCGCACAGCTTACAAATCACTTCGTTCACCTTTTCTGGCTCTCCTTCGTTCGGATCGCCAAAAAAACGGTTGCATTCTTTTTAGCTAACGAGAGCGGACATCAGTTAGGGCTACATGGGTAATTACTAGGGCTGTAGCTAAAAGTTCTACGCTTCTTCTTTATGATCTCCAACCAGTGCTGACTGGTCGTATCAAGCAATCCATGATTGTTCTAGATTTTTCCTGCGGCAGGAAGATGTCCGTAACTATTTAACAAATTTCCCTTTGCGGGATGAATAAAGTATATACCTATCTATCTAAAGCAACAGGATCAGCCTGTCCTTTTTTAATTCTTATAGTATGACATACACAGTGCTGGCACACAAAAACATTGTACTAGTCTAAAGAATTAGAACATTTTCTTTTTATTACAATGACTTTTCATAGAGATCTGCCTGATGGTTGGTCTGGAAATCTCGAGGTAGATTCCATTTTAATTTTGATTAATTTATTCAAAGAAAGGGGAGAATAAAGACGTGTGCACACTAGTCACAACTGGTGAATTACACTGTCAGAGTCCCTCTGCTTCTGCAAAATATGACTTTACCACAGCTCACAAAAGTGGCTGCTTGACAGATGGGACTACTCGGCTATGTAGCTGGCAGTGAGCGCTCGGTCCTCTGACTTCCAATTAAGGACCTTGCACATCAATGTTGAATCGTTCGAGAGGGAATTGGGATGCACCCCAGAATCAATGATCTTTTCACCCCTACCTGATGGGAGGGACAGTGGAATGCATCGCTGGACATTTATCTCTTTTATTTATTTATTTTTATTTTTTCTCACCTGAAACCACTCGATACAAGAGATTACTGACTCAAACATAGGTGGAAGATTTCAGAAAGGCATTATTAATTTGTTGAGCAACTGTCAGAATCACAGCATACTTTATTTTTGGCTGGACGGCAGTATGAACACACAAGTCTTTGAAAGAGAACGGGCACAGCAGCGTTTCTGCTATTGATGTCTTTGCCTCCGTGATCAATCATCTGATCGACTTCCTCAATACATGCGGGGTAAAAATATCTCAATATTTGGAACCACTGTATTTATCCGTCCGTGCTGGCGAAAGCTGTGGCGGTAGGCGTTATGTTTTCAGGTTGTCCGTCCACCTGTCAAAGGTCACTGTGACCTCACAAAACACGTTTTTGGCCATAACGCAAGAATGTACATGCCAATTATGACGAATTCACACAGTTGTCTAATAGGGTAAAATGATGAATTGATGACATTTTGGACATGGATGTAAACTGCAACATGACTGGTGGGCGGAGGCGTACAACCGCGAGGTGGTAATTCTAGTTTTCTGTATATATTCAAATTTTCCTGTATATATCTTTTAAACATGCAATGTTTCAGTCCTGTTTAATAGGGTGTCGACACATTTTGATGCATATGCTAGTAGTGTAATGTGGGCGTTGAGAGAGTGACTGTGGATGCGCTCAGAGCAGACAGGTGTTGGCGGTTGGAGTGGAAAATAAATTAACAGTAAAGCTGTCAAGTGGTGGTAACTGGAGTGTAGGTTTCACTTTGTCCTTAAATAAATGCTGCTGCACGTCCACATTGGAGGCAAAGTAAACTTCGCTGGTGCTTCCCGACCAGCTTTAGAGGCTGTGGGCATATGTTTAACAGTGTAACATGTATTACCCAATAACACTTTAGATAAGAGCAGATAGCATAATTGTATTGATGATTTTATTCAATTAAAGCAGTCAATAATTGTCTTTTAGAGTAGCATCACCACCAGTGCACTTCCTTCAGCACGCTTGGGGAACAATCTTGCCAAAGAACATTTACGATCCAGGAATTCATGTTATTGACACTACTGCTGACAATCCCGTTAACAATTTGGTCACAAGTCACAGTCCACGGTCAGAGAAAAGCTTTACGGTCTGTACTAAGTGCCGTGCATGTTCAGTTAATAATGGAACATGTCAACAGCTTGGATATCAATAAAAGAAGAACCTGATTATGTGCTATTTCCAAAACAAGAAACATGTAAAACTCAATTTGTGGAGGCGTCTTAGAAAGTTTGCCCTGAGTGAAAAATAATTCTGAAGATTAAGTGGGTTGATTTAAGGTCGTCAACAGTTGTCAAAAGTAATTTTAGAGTGTCTTAATACATGCCCTCGGTGTCAGGCCTATCAGACCCAAGGTGAGTCTGTCAAACTTCCGCTTCTTCTTTTCTTTTATCCCTCTTTATCTTTCGTCAGCAGTTGTTTCCTTCCTCTCTATCCTCTGACTGTCTTTGACTTTAAAGCCATGATCCATGATCCCCGGAGGCTGCTCGAGATGAGTGGTGTCTGCATTAGAGTACAAAAGGCCATTTGAGTGTTTTTTAACAGAAGCCAGACCCAGGCAGCAAAAAAAGATGGATGAAATGAGGAAGTATCAGTGGCATGATCAGTCATCCGTCCCAAACCCAAATCCCAATTACCTCCCTACAGCTACCACATAATTGCCGGGAAATAGGCTCGGGCGCTAGCGATGCGCAGGTCAGCGTTTATTATTACTCGGACCCTCCCGACGAGTTATAAGAGCCAATCAGCACCGCACCCTGTGAATCCATCACGCATCCCTCATTCTTAAGCGAGTTGTTAAATTCAAAGCGACGTAGAAATTGAATTAAGTTTCCACACACGGTTTTGTAGGGGTAGATTTAGGTCTTTACTTTTTAACCGGGAGAGCATATCACTGCACAGGCAATGTAAGATGTTGTCAGATCCATACAGCACACAGTGCAGTTAATTTACTCAATCGGTTGAGCAGAAAAACAGCCAGTTGGTGGTCCTGGTACAAGCTATAGATTGGACAATTACAACGCCCAAAAGTCAATTTATCAGATTTCTTTCAGACTCACTGTCACTACATTTAACCTTTGCTTCACTAGCTTTAACTTCCAGACTTTTCCACCTTGAGGACCAGTTTCAATGGCATAATACACACCAAAAAAATGACAAAATTGACTTTTATTAATTCAAGGCAATTCAAGGCAAATCAGCCAAATCAGGTTGATCATTTATTATTGCTTGCGTATGGCTTTGCAAATGCTTTGGAGACGTGAAAGAGAGGCGCATCCTTCACACGGTACAATACGGTTCTGTATGTCGGGAATGAAAGACACCTCCTCCTCTGTTATATTTCTAAGAAATCATATTTTGACAGACATGGATGTCAACTGTAACTTGACTCGTTGGCGGATGCATACAACCGCGGGCTGGTAATTCTAGTTTCTGTATCGTTGCTATCATGATGTTGAAGAAACCAGTGGCGGGACTGTGTTATGGCACTATTTCTCTTTACTTTATATGCACGTGGGAGCCGGACCGGAGCGCTTGTTTTCCTTTGAGAGGGCACAGCATGCAGAAACTTTCTCATACTCTGCCCGACCCAAACAAGAAGGGGTCGTACGAAGGTCAGACACCAGAAAACCATCTTCTGCTAGGTATGCCACAGGCCGCTCCCCGCTACAGCCATATTTGGAATGCAGGCCATCCGTTGTGATTAACGGGTACAACGGACCTTTATTCTTCTTCACCTTCAATTGACTACAGTCAACAGAAATGGGTTCACACAATGTGTAGATAACATATAGACAAAGCCTTTATTTCTTCTTAGAATTTCAGTTTCAGAGTATCCAATCTCCAATTCTAATTACATTTCGGTGTGAACCCGATAAAGCATGGCTATTTTGGGTGAAGGGAGGGTCATACATTTTCCCCTTGTCACTCAGGGAGGCTACTGGAAAGATATTTGTAGCTTGTAAAGGGTCATTGTAAAAAAAACACACTCCCAGACCCAGCAAAACTAACATGCATTGGGTAAATGGTTGTGATTAATGCAACAGTGTGGTGTCTTCAGCGAGAGCAGCAGATGATGCTGCATAGCTAACGACAGAAGGTGCTGTGGGACGAGGACATATCTGTGTTTGTGTGGGTATTTGTTTTCCTAATACTTTAATGAAAACAAAGTGTCACCGCTGCTGTTGATTAGTTAAGAGACTTTGCTGCGTATTATTTCCTTCTTCCTAGTTATTTCCCCATGCGTTACGGTCCTTATAGGAGTTGCTGCTGCCGTGACAATAATTATGTGCTTCCCACGCCATAAAAAAGTAAACCCTGTTGTTTGATTGGGCTCTCAGCTAAGTCAGAGATTTGCTTTGTGCAGTGGTGGGACGGTGCAGTTTCTTCTGTACCACCCAGTGTCTGGCAAATCTTGCTGGAAATTGAACTCCTGGGGCTCTTGTTCGTGTTGAGTCCAACTCGGTAAACTTTGACAAATAAAATGTGTGACAATGAGAAGGAGCAAACTCATCTAGACAGTGCTGACCTTTAAAGGGATGGAGGACTGGAGAGGGACAGTGCTCTGCTGCAGTATAAACGGAGGTCCGCAAACAGTTATGAGTTGATGGTACAAATACGTCTGGTGAATAGACTGTTAATTTAATTTAATGTCATGTCAGTTATTGGTTTAAGTCGGCAATCTGTCAAACATAGACGCTGTTTGTCATATTTACGGTTAAGGTGTTTGTGTGACCAACAAAGGTAACATTTGGACAGTGACGCATTTTTAAACAAACACTTCATCCGGAACAGAGGGGGGAGGCTTTAAACACAAGTTGGTACAGTTTGGTAGAAACTTTTTACAGTCACTAGGTGCATTTCCCTCCACCAGTTTTTATCCATATTTTTGAATTTGGCTGTTAAAAACCTGAGTGGAAATGACAGAAATATTGCAAAAAAGTTTTTGCCCTGAAAAATAAAAATGTTGATGAATCAACAGCTGTTTTGCAGAACAGGGGATGGAAACATGCTAAATTTTCATTTTCTTTTTCAGAAAAATATCCTCTCTTTTATAATATCCTCTAAAGTGTGGAAGTATTTCAGAGAGAGACGCAACAATGTTGTGCTTTGTATGCTCCTCAAATTGGGAATGGCTCATCACAGCAGTACCACTGGGATGCACAAACACTTCCCAATGTGAAAGCAACCCGGAGCCCTTTATCCAGACGACAAATGCAGCAAGACAGCGCGACTGTTTATTGTATTTAGTTATTGAATTAATCTTTCATGTGTCGGAGCAATCCTTTTGGAATTAAGGTCCAGCGTTTTTCTGATCAGACATCGTTCAATATCTTGTTACATAAGAGACGATGATTGAACAAAAGATTGAACTATTAATCAGACAGGTTTTTGATGTTCATTTTGGAGTAAATTGTTGTATTAATCAGAAATTAAAAAAATCGTATCGATTAATTAGTTAGATGTATCGACTAGTCGAAACAAATCATTAGATTAATCGATTTAAAAAAAAAAAAAGTTAGGTGCAGCCCTACAGAGCATATCTATTGCCTCCAGACGGCTGAGCTGGCGTCTTGCAGCTAACAGTGCTATCGGTGCTGACGGAGCTAACGGTGTTTACCTGATGTGGGTGCTTCCGTGGCGACGCCGTTAATCGGGATCATTATTAGCTGTAGCTGTCATATGAGCGCACTGCAGACCGGCGGCCTTGAGATAGCCAGTGGGCCACGCTCGCATGCACTAAAAGGCGTGCACGGTCGACCCGACTATGTAAACAAAGCATGGAGAAGCTCAGACTGCAACGCACACAGAGAGTGACTTCCTTCTCTCTTCAGGTAGACATTACTCCACTATGCCGCTATGTTAATGCTCCGATTATTGTATCAAATACCTTTACATTTGAAAAGCTGGCTACAGGCACATTCTTTGGGGTCTACACTCAGCACATCTCCTTACCAAAGAGAGGGACCCTCACTAACCTGACAGCCGATCATGACAGGTGGTGCAGGAATGTGAGGTAAACATCCTCCACACAGGAG
Source organism: Anarhichas minor (assembly GCF_050575085.1). Classification (NCBI taxonomy): domain Eukaryota; kingdom Metazoa; phylum Chordata; class Actinopteri; order Perciformes; family Anarhichadidae; genus Anarhichas; species Anarhichas minor. Next base: position 5,855,216 of record NW_027466471.1, on the reverse strand, counting down.
ATTTAAGACAGAACAACACACTCAAAGCTTCTATTGTAACTTTAAAGTCTTTGCACGTCTCACACACAGAAACATGAACCGCTTGATGAACTTAATTCAAATTCTTTATTGTACCACTTTGATATCTTAGGAGAGATATTCTGATTTTCAGATTAATACTTAATACTACTAGAACACGTTTACATGCTTTAATGTTCTAACAACACATAATTACGGTCTGTCTGAATATACCTTTATTCACCATCTGTCCGAAACTCTGTTTTAGCGCCTTTCTCTTTAAGCCTTTATGCTTTAGGGCGGGCTTACTGTGATTGACAGGTCACTCCTCCGCATTACGAAAGTGGTAACTTCTGTTCATCGGATGCAAAAAAAAAGCCAAGATGGCGACGGGGAAATCGCCGAACTCGATGCTTCATGACGACAAAACCAATGAGTGACGTCACAGTGACTACGTCCACTTGTTATATACAGTCTATGCTTAACGCAGGCGGTGTGCATTTCTCTACGGTTTGAGCATTCTGATGCTTTCACGGTATTTATATAACACCCACACCTGCTGAATAATCCAAAAAGATACAGAGATATCTCACTTTCTGCAATAAGGGATCATTGAGGTTCAGAGAGTGGATGAGTCCCACAGCTGGGATGCTTTTATTATGACTTGCAGCCGGTGGACATGTATTTGAATATGTGCTCTTAGCGAGGTCGCTGACCTGTGGCCTTTTGGGCGTTGATGCTGAAATCAACAAAGACATAATTAATACATCTTGGGCCTACAGCAGAACAGACCGTCTCAATGGACCACATGCTGCTGTTTGATGTAAAACCCCTGAACAATTGTCACTATTTCCACTCTGAGGGGAACCACAACTCTTATTCAAAGGCTGTGGTTTGTCATATTGTGCTTTTTGGTGAGATCGCCATAGCAACCATTGTCCCTGCTGTCATTGTATTCCAGTTTTGTCTCAGTTTGATGGGTAGCGGACCTCACAAAGCCAGTCTCACAAGCTCTGTTTTCAGACACATGCCGGTCCAATCCCCGGACTATGGGGAGTGTGTAGATAATGGTGTGACTCACCTCCCCTTTAAAACCCCTGAACCTTTTAACAGCTATTAAAAGAAGGCATTGTTGTTAATAAAATAAAACATGTTTATGTAACTGCATGGCCGTCTTTCTATTATTTCATTCAGCCAGGCTCTCTGCCACAGTGAAGGAGAAAATCCTAATGACGGAGCAGTGACGGGTCGGTCAGGTTCATGTTGCCGTATAGGAAAGCCTCTCGTCTCCCACTGCGCCTCACAGTGTGAACCCCTCGTCTGAGCATACCGGTGATGCCACTCTTTGAGGAATTAAAACTGCTCTAACCAACTTTGTTTTTAAATATTAGATGACTGTGGGTCCCAATCATTCTGAGGGGGTGAATCGGCGATGAGTGAATGCTGAAACTGGAATTATTCCCCTTCAATTACAATCACACGCCACCACATTTGGCCTTCTGATAACATTATTAAAAATGCAAAAACCCATGCATTCATATTACATGCGTGTGTGCGTAAAGTAGGCATGGGTCTGACAACAAGTCAAAGATCTGATCCTGCAACAGAGAGAGCTGTGTACACTTACAATACACCCACTGCTCTTCTCAGTAAAGACGTCAGCATCAAATTGATTGATTCATATTTTAATCTTTTTTGATTTGTATTTTGTATGCTTTCCATAGTTGAAAACCTATGAGGGTTGAGGGAGGCGAGGGAGGGACTGAAGGTGGGGGAGTGGGCCGGCTGATGGAATCGGAATGGAAGCATAGAATCGGGTCTCGGCTAGATGATCTGTTGCTAGAATTATTGGTCAAATCAATCCAGTGAGACTGCAGCCGTCTACCTGCAGGCCAGGAGTGGGAGTTTTATGATGTCGTTCTCCTAGAATGGCGAACACACACACACACACACACACACACACACACACACACACACAGAATGAAACTGTATTTTACCTTGTAAGGCCTCTGGTCATATTCAGCAGCGTGTCATTATTGATGTTCAAACCTTGAACTGCGACGTACGTTCTCTTTACGTTCAATTTTCCCAATCCACAATGGACTGACATTTAGTGTGATTTGTTGGCTAAAAGGTGCATCGTATTGTTATTTTACACTAAATGAAAATGTGTAGTCATGGCTAGCTTTAGCAAATAGCATACACACCACATACTAAACAGCGAGTGACCAGACACACAGACACTATGATCGTGGTAAGTCAGACCATGCTGTAAGAGGGATGGCGATTCAGCGCTATGTTAATCTTTAAAGCTCGTATTGGATTCTTTGAGGGCAGTGTTAGTCAATGAAAAGCACATAAAGCCTGTAAATAAAATGGTAAAAACAGCCTTCAGTATAATGCGGACTTATACAACACTACTACAAAGTACAGAAATTAGCATTGGACCGAGTCGGCACACAAACGAGTACTATTCTCAATAAAAACTGCATAATTTACGGTGTTATGAGGTGGTTATTGGGCCCCATTTCCCACGCTTAACTGAAAAGCTCAATTTTTATTGACAAAGATGATCTTTTTTTATACTTTCTATGTAGATAGTTAAAAGATAAAGCATGTGACCATAATGCATAGTCAGACAAAAATAAAGCATTTTGTAGAATATTTAGTTCTGTAAATCTGGTAAGAAATGTATTCTTTTAAGTCGGGTCACATAAGTGGTGCACTAGATAATAAGAAGGATATTTATTTTCTATAATTTAGTAAAAACTTGTAAAGATTTTTATGTAATGGTATGTTACAATCCAGTTTGTTACTTCCAGCTTTATGATTGCTGCGAACAACTATTTTCATTCTTGGTTGATCTGCTGATTATTTCTGCGTGTAGTTGATCAATCGTTGGTTGGTTTATGGTCGATAAAGAAAGTGGTGAAAAATGCCAACCGATGTGTTGAAACCCAAAACTAAAACCTGTTCAGTTTACTACAATAAAAACGGAGAGAGGCAGCACACTTTTGTATTTTTGATGAAAGAATTACTTCAACAATTAATCAATTTTCAAAATAATAGCAGATTATTTATGTGAGGCATTCAGCTCTAAACAATACTCTGATATATAGTCTCCTGTCTTACCATCATCTGTGAAATTTTTTGTTATTGTACGGCACAAAGTACATACTTTATTCTTTAACGTGTGTATAAATGGATTGAAATGGTCCATCTTCCTGATTGGATAAGGTGGTACTAGTGGGAAACCACTGAGCTACAGTGTACAGCTTGTTTATCGTAAGGCCGGAGGTGTTACTGCCAACAGTTGAAGGATTCGTTTGTCAAACTGATGAGGGGGTTTCTCATGGCCACGACCCCGAACTCCATTGATTAAGACCCAGTGAGTGAAATGTGCTGAGACGAGAGCATTGGATCACACATCAATAACACTTGTTCTGTCAAACTGTTTTCCTGCCCGTCAGCTCTTTGCAGGCCGCAGCGGGATCCTGTGAATCTGGCTGATGCTCCAGAGCCACAATGAATCGGGCTGATTTGATTGGCAGTCTCCAGAAAGAAACCTCATGAATTAAAATAAGTTGTAGCGCGATTATCGCATAAATTGCCTCGTTAGGTAGAGTTAACTTTCACTGCAGAGTGTGCGTGTGCTTTATTTTGTATTTGTGTGAGCGAAGGGGAAACAGTCGGAAAGTGAGGGATCCATCTGAGATAACTCGGCTCTCCATTACTTATATCAGCGGCGCAGATAATGCTAGTGTGCTTCTTTATTACCATCATCAGTTTTATTGGTGCTGTTAATACTACGGCTTTGTTCCTCTGGCACTCTAATGCAGAAGAGATGAGTGGATCAATCACAGCTAGATTGGCTCCTGGAGGAGAAATAACCTGCACGAGGCAGGAAGGGGGAGGGGGAGGGGGAGAAAGATAAAAAGTGACGGAAGAGAGAAGAAAGATGATATGAAAGCATGAACAAAATAATTGAACAAACAAACGGGCAGAGAAGAGTTATTAGTCGAGACACAGGAACCGAGTGAGAGGGATGAAAGAAAATAGGTTGCTCTGGATTGTATGTGCTCTGTGGGCATAAAAGTGATTTACAATTGGGAGAAAGAAAGAACAAAAACTTTCAAAAGTGAAGTGAGGGGGAGAGCTTTTGCAAAGAGTGAGGAGAACCGGAATGAGAATCGTATAAAGACTGACAGCGCATGAAGTGAGTGCTTTATTTCTCTTAGTGCTTCTGACAATATACTACCAGGAGCAGAGACTCTAATACTAAAACATGTACAAACACGTGTTGGATTCTTTGTTTTAGGTTTCAGAACCGCACCTACAGTTACATTATGCACTGACTGCATTAACAGGTAAGGAACGGTTCAGTCTTTGGTTTGGCTCCCAGGTTTATCTATGGAACATAAGGCCACATGGAGTAGGAGAACAAAACAAGAAGCCTTATTGGTTCATCATAACTTTGTGTTCAAAAGAACAAGACGGATGCAATTTAGAAGGAAACTAGCGGTGCAGCGATCACAAAAGTCCCGGTTTGGATCGCATCGCCGTTTTGAGTCACAGATCGGATCAGCAGAAAAAACTGAGCAATCATAGATGCCCCGGCCCTGTTTATTTCTTCCGGCGATACCGATCGCCGATGAGCTTTATTGGCCGATACGATCGTTTTTGTTGTCGTTTCGTTGAGTTAAAGCAGCCGGGAAAGGTTTCAGATTATTCATTTTTTTACCACCGTCCTGAAAATGCCCAAAGTCGGTGTAAACCCCCGGAAATGTTCAATGTTATCCTTTTACTTTGTTAAAGTAATCTATAGTGGTTATTTGCATAAAATCACACAACTCAAATAATAAGTAAATAAGATTATATTTTATTATTAAAAAAAGTAGTTTTAGTGAAGTGTTATTGGCTGCTTAGAGCTAGCAAGTCATAATTCCTTCTCTAATATCCATTTTATATTGCTGTCAAAACATTTCTTTCAACATTTGAACACATCCTATAATAACCTTATAATTTACCTTTGAACACATGTAACCTCCGTACGTTAGCTGCCAATGTTACTTGTAACCTTGACCTTGGTTTGTCACATAGAACCGTCTGATAAGCCGTCATTGGTAACCATCTGGAAAAGGGCAGGCGCTTTGTAATTAGCTGGCGATTGGATGAACCATCTGTCAATCAAACTCTTACCGAAGCTTGGGTTGGGAGAAGAGCAAAAACACTGTTTCCAGGGAGAAAAGTACGTATTTTTTACTGAATATCGGCGGATGACCATCGGCAGCAAAACTTTATTTCACACTATGGTGGTTAAAATCGAATTAATCAGCTGTTCAGATGCAAACATGGGCACGCAGAAGTGCACATATATGCGACCATCATGAGTCCATGACATGTGTGTGAGAAAAGTTTAGGCAGCCAACCCTATTCTCTAAACTCAATATTGTACACACAAGCAGTTATCAGTCACTCAGTTCGTCATTTCAGTAGTGGGAGGAATAGTTTTGGATGTGAGAAGTTTATTGCATTGTAATTGCATTATTTCACTCGAACTGCTCTCAGTACTTTACATAATATTTCCTAAAGTTTCCTCACATATGAATCGGTAAAGCGCCGCTCTTCCCCTCGAGTGTCTCGTTTGGAAATGGAGATTTAAACAGTCTCTGCATTCCAGGTGAATTATTGTGTCGATGGTTTTTGAAGTTTCAGACCGATGCGGGCAGGAAAGTAAGAAACGCTCCAGCAGACAATCTGCACCAGCTGATGAAATACAATCACAAAGTCTCTCGCAGTGTTCGCACTGATCCAATCCATCATGGCCGCCCAGTCTCCAGCACTCAGCTTCCACAGCCACTCAAACTGGAGATGGTGTCGCTGATTAAAATGCAGTAAGAGGCCGTTGGTGCCTTGCGAGCTCGGGGGGGCCGCCCGTGTTAAGACGCTTCGAGCTACTGGAGCTAACAGATTAAACAGTCAATTTCAGAGTTATTTTGTTTTTAATTGAAAACATCCTTTGGGGAGTTTTGCATGCATCAGTGTTTTGTGTGTCTCCAGTGTGCGTTCGCTCGTCAGACTCAAATTTCGAGCAACTTTTTGACACCCACTTCCGATCAGCTTAAACGTAAACGGCGGTGCACGGTGGAGCCTGGGATGCTGAAGGGGACGTGGAACTATGACAGCAGGAAAGGGTGTTTAATTTGTAACGCTCCGGCTTCATAGCTCAGAGAGCTGTAGCCTGGGGCGGGAGAGCCGTCCAGCATTCTTAAGGTCAGGAGGCCGTTGTCGAGCGCGACAGAATACAACGTGATGTAATTACCGTATTTTCCGCACTATAAGGCGCACTTAAAAGCCTTTCATTTTCTCAAAAAACGACAGTGCGCCTTGTAATCCGGAGCGCCTTATATATGGATCAATTGGTTCCGTCATTCGGGGTGGATTAACTAAAGAATATGCTAGATATTGGTGTCAACAGGCCGTTCAAAGCTAGACTGCGAGCTGCGTGGGAGCAGTGGATGACAGAAGGCGAACACACGTTCACCAAGACGGGGAGACAGCGCCGAGCGACTTATGCCACTATTTGCCAATGGATCGTGGATGCCTGGGCTGATATATCAGTCTCAACTGTGGTCCGAGCTTTCACGAAGGCAGGAATAATCACTGAACTGCCAGGCAATAGCAGCGACACTGACTCGGATAATGACGAGAGGGAGCCGGGCATGTTGGATGCCGTACTCGCCGTTTGACTGTAGTAGCTTCTATTCTATGCGCCTTATAATCCGGTGCGCCCTATATATAAAAACAGTTCTAAAATAGGCCATTCATTGAAGGTGCGCCTTATAATCCGGTGCGCTTTATAGTGCGGAAAATACGGTAACTAGAGCGGGTCACAGTGTCGAGGAAATCTGTTGCAGTAGTGAGTCTTTACTGCAAAAAATACCTCGGGATGCACTTACATTCGGCAAAGCAGTGGCTTTCACAGGAACTTCAGCGAGTTATCCATCTGACAAAGGCTTCAAAACAGGAATCAACCAATCGGACGTGAATCGGTCCTCTTTATGACGGGAAAATCTTGATACCCAAAGCTCGACTGGAGCATCCTTTTTTTAGAAAAATGCCAGGTACTGTAACAACCACCTTTACTAGTTTATGTAATACGAAGAGCAAACTGGAGATGATGGGAGAGAGGAGACCATTGTTATGACCAGACGGTGGATGATGGGGCAGATCACCTGTTAAAGGGATGGCAACAAGCAAAAAAACTTTGTAAGGGAAGACAGCAGACAAAGGAGAGGACAGGTGGCTTTGCATCACCAAAGGCGAACGAGAAAAAATGATCCTTCAGCTGTTTGACATCCTGGTTAAAAATTCAAGAGAGAGCCGAGAAGTGGGTGCAGCGACTGGGGAGGCAGAGAGGCAGAGTTTAGAAGCAGCAGCAGACAGAAGAAGCCGAGGCGGTGTTTTGTAATTAGAGGAGCTCTTACCCCGGGCCGCCATCGGGGATGTTTCTGTTCTCCACTTGAGCTCCTTGTTGTTTATCTGCACAGTTGGTTGAGAGACAGAAGAGAGCAGGGGGGGGGGGGGGGGGGGGCGACAAGACTTAAGTGTGCAAGAGGAAGGAGAAAGGGGGGTCGTGTTTTTCAGGAGAATATGCACACACCTGTGGAGTTTTTGCATTCTCCAATCTACCGTATGTGCACGTTTGAGCTCCAGTATGTGGAGCTGTATTCAGAGCTCTTCGTCACATCAGCCTTTGCGTTTCTGCTCCCTCTTTCATTTCATCCGACCAAGTTTACCGACGACTTTCAGGCCCATCCGTGTCATGCATTAGCTTAAGCACCAGTTGCACCAGCAGGATTACATCACCATATTCTTATCCAGCGCCATTTCCCACAATGTACAGCACTTCCTATTAACAGAAACGCATGTGTTAAGATCTGATTAGCCTCCATGGAACAAATGTCTGTGGGCTGTGGTGAGTTAGTCACGGTTGTAACAGAAATGATTACAATTATAATAGTGTAATATTGTAATTATGATATCAGTCATGTTATTGCTTGTGTGTACACAGACGTGCCGGGTCACTTGGGGATATGGTGAAGTGCAGGTGATGGTGTGCTAACGGTGTGCTTGCCCATGCATGGGATTGCTTTTGCGAGCCATTCAGGTGATTCTGCAGCAGAGCCATTTGTCGACTCAGTTGATTGTGATTTTACTCTCAACGCCATCTTGTTGTGGAAATTCGAATGTGTACGGTGTTGATTGGACGTCGTTACAAGGGACTTACCTCTGAATTTGCTGACCGAAAGACAAAAAAAATGAAGTTTTTAAAGCCCAGTCCATCATGGCTGCCCGATCTGCAGGTCACATTTTCAGTGAGTGAAGAGAAAAAAAAGAGATCTTTTATTCGTAGTGAGCTGGAAAGACCAGCAGAAGGGTGTGATGAAGTGTCAAGTTGTTCAGACGAGGAGTACGCTGCACAGGGAAGCTTCTCCGTTCATCCCTTTTCCCCCCGTCTTTGTTGCAGCTGGAGACAAATTGAACAGAAACTGAACAGCATTTAATACAAGGTTACTTCAAAACAGAAGTAACAGGAGTTCACAGTGCCATTACAAAACTTTTTTAACTTTTTGTGTTAAAACATACAAAGGGTGGAGTAAAAATAGAGGCCAATGCCTAAATATGTGGAGCTCAGAGTATAGAATAGATAGAATGTCACATTAAATTGTAGCCAGTCCCGTAAGCATACCTGTACGTAATGTTATTTTAGGCCTGGACACAGACTGTTACAGTCTCTCCTGTTTCTCACTGTTCTCGTGTGCTGTCTTTTGCTTCCTTCTGATTCTACATCGGTACCTAACGTGGGCACACAGCGAGAGAAAATCCAATAACAGACGATGAAAGAAGATCTTTCAAGTGAACAGCCATGCTGTTGTTCTGCTATTTCTACCGTAGACAAAATGTGGTTGCACTGCTGCTTCCACCCACCGTTGCACTCCTCCGCGCCACCCAGAAAGGGCTGCTGACAAAACCATCACACAGCGTATATAGACAGAGGAGACAGTTCATTCATTAAGATGCACATTTGGCCGTCTTTAAATACAAAAAGAAAATATAAAAGCTTCCTAGTCAAACACACAAGCCCCCCATCAATCAATCAAGTCAAGACTAAGCTTTGTTTACACTGCAAGAGGTCTGTGTACTAATATGAAAGTGTGTATGTGGGCTGTTCCCACAGCTAGCATCATGACCGCTACAAAAACTCTCAGGAAGATGGATATTGATTGCCTGTGTTATAACGAGGCCCTCCTGAACAGCTGGCTGTTACCTTCCATCAGCTGTGTATAAACCTGACATGATCACAAATATGGCTAGTGAGCCGAGAAGAAGAAAAGAAACCCAGCCTTTTGGTGGAGTCCCCCAAGAAATTAAATGAACTGTGCTGAAGCCGAGCATCCTAAGCCCCTGAAGACTTCACCCCCCTCCCCCCCCCTCCCCCCCCCCCCCCCCCCCCCCCCCCCCCACACACACACACACACACACACACTCCCACACACATGAAGGTACGGTATACAAGATGATGCAGAAAAGGTTGACGTAACCACAATTACAAGGAGTGAAGCAAGGCACGGGTCACATTAGGTTGAATGAGATTAAAGAGGCCTCGCAATAAGCGCTTTGATATGTTTTCAAAGCAACATGAAACGACTGACAAAGCTCCGCCGGGGCAAGAACAGCAGAAACTCATGCAGTATATACGGGGTTGACAAATTCTGCAAATTGATTCAAAGAACATGAAAATGAGAAATAATCGCCTCGGAATATTTCTGCATCAAAACAGTTACTACTGGCAGCGACGATGGTATGAATAGCTCTCTCACACACACACACACACACACACACACACACACACACACACGGGCAACGGACCTAACAGGGCCCGATCATATTTATTACATTTTTACAGATTTTTCTGCTGCTACAAAATGAAAACATTTAATGTAGACTTCTATGGCGGACTGGATTGAGCAGTGCCCATCCCCAGAATAAATAAAGTACACCTGCTAGACGACATGCGGAGCTACGTAAGGTTCCACAATGTTGCCCAGAACATGCACGGTAGCAGGAAACTTAGCAGGGATACATCACTCAATGCAACGCTACCCTGTGATTCACATAATGAACACGCTAGCTGCTAGTGTGCGTTCCATACCGTTCCATAACTACTGCCGTATGTGCCCAGGAGAGGCTGTTTACTTGTGAACATTATTTATTAATTTAAAAAAACAATTGTGACTAACTTTCCAATCGCCGAACAATGTTGATACAATCACAACGTACCACGGCCTGTCGCGAGCTGCTTTGACCTCCACAAATAGACTAACTATGTCAACTGTCAACTTTACTGTTAGCACACATGTCCTCTTATAAAAGACAACACAATGATAGAGTTGTGCATTTTGCTTCGACTGCCGGTGGCCCCGGCGTTTCTGTCGGCGTGGAATGTGTGTCTTGAAGGAGAGGGGTGGATCTCCGGCTCTCGTTTCAAGTTTTCTGATGCATCTTGTTATTAATGTATTCACTGTCCTTTTTTGATGAATTGACCTTTGTGGTGTGATGTAGGATCACGGCTCGTTTTCATTGAAGCCCAATAATCCATAAATTGTATTTTATGAACCTCTGGAATCAGGTTGGACGTATAGCTTGATTTCATGTATCCCTGCTTCAGTGTGACATGGTTGTAAGAATCTTTTTTTCTTTCTAGCTGTAACATAATATCTGAACTTATGGTCTCACAATGGAAACAGTTGTGCATTATTTCTCAAATGTTTGACAGGAACCCTGTCCTCCTGTAAATGCCCAGGACTATTAACATTTCCAACCAACTTCATCAAGCTGAATTGTTTATCTGCGTTAACACAAAACACAACGTTCTCCCCGTTCCGTCTCACTTGGTGTACCCGCTCCTTTGCCCTCTGGAATGAAACATTTTTGTTGGGAGCGGTGTGCCGTCTTGTTTTTCGCAAGACTCCAATAAATTGCACATTGTTTTGAGAATTAGCCTCGGAGGAATCGTTTGGTATTTTCCACTTCACAGATGAGAGATAGAGCTCGGCAAAAGAAGGGGAACAGTGACACCACTGTTTTCCTTTGGAGGGAGAAAGAGAGAGGGGGGGCGGGAGGGGATTCACATAGAATATTCACTCATGGAGCCCACCTAACGACCCTCACATGTCTCACTCTGACATTGAACCACAGTGCCCTTGGTTCAATGGGCGACTGTGGCTAAGTGGATAGCAGGGCCGTCTTTCAATCTAGAGGGTCGGCGGTTCAATCCCCGGCTCTGCTAGTCGCATGTCGATATGTCCTTGAGCAAGATTTAACCCCATTTAACCCCAAAATTGCTCCCGTAGTTGTGTCTACGGTGTAGAAATGTGATAGACTCTGAATTGTAAGTCGCTTTGGATAAAAGCGTCTGCTAAATGACTGTAATGTAATGTTCACGTTATGATCATGAGACGTCGATAAACTTCCTTCTTCCTCTGTCGGCTTGTAAACCATGCGGCAGAATCAGATACACACCATAAGTGGCTATACGTTTGTGAAAGGAGCACTGTTTCATTTAGTTACAAGATATGATGGATGTCAGCAGCTTTACATATGACCAGTGTACTGGTTATGAAAAGGCCTTTACTCTTGGCTGGTAGTATGAGGCCAAAATGAGTAGCTAATACTATGACAGTGAAGAGGATGAAAAACAATGTGTGTAAACACATATCCATCATATTGAGACGTGGGGCAGGTGGAGGAGCGACTAAACTACAGTAACTAAGCAATATGATTAACAGGAAGGTTGATCCACGCACCATAAAGTCTGAGAGCAACGTGGAAGTAAATATTCATACAACTTTATTAGAGCAGCTGAATCATTAAAATTGCCACCGTGTTTGTCTTGTCAGGCTGTTAATGTGAAACATGTCGGCTCTTTTAATGACTCAGCCGCTGTAGTAAAGGCTCGGTAATATGTCCGTCGCCGTTTACCGTCACTTTGTCCTCGTTTTACAAGAGCCCCCCCACCACGTTTTGATCTACAGTTGAGCAGTTATCTCTCTCTCTCGCTCTCCCTCCCTCCCTCCCTCCCCCCTTAGGCCTTGATCACACAAAGATGTGTCGCAACAGGCGCGGCTGCTTCAAAAAAAAACAACAACCTCGGCAAGGCGCTTCGTGCAAAACAGCTGATGAGCCTGTGGAGGGGAGGGGGGGGTCGCACAACCAAGCAATCAGATGTAATTAACAGTAAAAAAAACAACTGGATTCAAGCAGTTGAGTCAAGCTCTTGCATTTGCTCTTCTGTTTGATGAGGACGGGAGAAAACAGACGTGAATATCAACCTTTTGTCTGCGGTTGCCATTGTCCGTTCCTACAACATCCGCCCGCAGCACAACCTCTTGCTTGATCTGATTGGCCGAAGTGTGACATTGACGAGCGGTGCAACTGAGAAGTTGAGGATATTGAAACTTTTATGTAGCTTCAAAAACACATACAATCTCACCTCAAGGTCGACTCAGAAGCTGTTGTGAAGCTTCGGTTTCAACCATATTTCAATGAATATTGATATTTCTATATTTATAATTTTTTTCCCTGTAACACGTACTGATTCTATCCGTGAAGTTCAGTCATGAGACAACTGATGAGCTTTGTAAAGTTCCCGAAAATAACCCTCTGGATGTCTTTGCTGTTGCATTATGGGAAGTGTGATGTCCAGGATTTTTGAGGCCTGACCATGGATGTGCTACAGGAAGTGGATACCGAGCTCAGAGATGTTTCATTCACTTACTTGATAAAAAAAAATTGCCATTATTGTTTTCTATCTTCCAGCTTTTCGTCTGTGTTGTGCGACCTTCTGCACATGCTCATTAGTGTTTCTCCTCCTGCCTCTACCCGCAGACTTTAACATGGCATGACGTCAAATAAAATGGCTTTTCTGTGCTCCCGGAGAGTTTCACAAATATAAACGTTGCATGGAGGTGTCCTGTCAACAGCTTTACAGATGCGCTTTTTATAATAATGGTCTATAATTGGGGAAAATTATTTTTTGGGCCAGTGGGGATTTTTTTTTTTTTCGTTCCCCGAGTGGCCACGCTGACAATTTGGCTGCAAGACTGAGCGATGGTGCCGTATCCAGCTCTCTTATTACGTCCATGTGTCTGACTCATACTACTGCTGCAAGTTTGGCCATTTAAAGACGGTTTCCCACAAGCACCAGCCCTCCCTCTTTCAGCTGACATTAAGGAACTATGAGCTTTATGTGACAATGATGTATGATAACGGTATAATAATTCTACGTAACTGAAAGACTGAATGAAATGTGTGGTGATATAATGTACTGCTTCCTTTGAGCCTATATGCTGCACTAAAGCAGTGATGTGCCTCCCAATGATTGGAACCCCCATCATCCTTCACTCCGCTCGCTACACCACCCCTCAGCTCGTATATCTTTCCACTGTATCCAGTGGCCTTAGGCTTCACTCACGGCTTTAACCGCTTCACCTTGCTCTTTTAAAAAAGTAGATCCTATATCTCCAAAGATAAATCCAGCTTGTGTACGGTGTGACTAAAGCCTCGAGCACGTTCGTGTTTTTGCCGTTTGTTTCTGGTGTGATTTAAAGTTGCTGTCAACTCTTTAGTTGTACACCATCACTATAACTCCTGTGACCATGAATAGAAGTATAATTATACACCACTCTGTCTCCCATTATTCATCTGTTGGTCGGACGAATCAGATTCTCCCACCGTTCAATTTCACATCATAGTTTTATCATTCTGTCACATCTTTCAAACTGTGTGTGTGTGTGTGTGTGTGTGTGTGTGTGTGTGTGTGTGTGTGTGTGTGTGTGTGTGTGTGTGTGTGTGTGTGTGTGTGTGTGTGTGTGTGTGTGTGTGTGTGTGTGTGTGTGTGTGTGTGTGTGTGTTCGTTCTCTGCTTCGTGCGTACAGAGATCATGGGTGCAGCAGAGATGTGCTGGCAGCTGAATACACTTTAATAATCCCAGTGAAGCTTTTATTTCTGTTATTGAATTATAAACATCATCAATAGAATAAGTGTCTGCCTGAACTGAACCCAGATGGTGGCGGACAGTGAACGAGCATCAGACTCTGTTTACTTTTCTACATCTGAATTGATTCGTCACTGCAGCAAAAAGTGCAGAAATTCACGATTGTAAACTGAATATCGTTGGTTTTTAGACATTTTAGGACGTTACTGGGCATTTTTTTCTACACTGCAAAGCGTTGGAAGCAGATTAATTAATTAATAACAAATAAATGTTATGTGCAGCCCTGTCATTTTCATCGGCCGTCTAAATTGTCAAATATTTAAAAGAATTCGGGGAATTTTATTTTATGTTAAAGCAGAATCTGTTCAATAATCAAGTAATCATTTAAATCTTAACTTAGGCAAAAATTCTCAAATGTCATGATTCTATGTATATGAACTGACCCTTTATTTATTCAGTCTAACCTCCTCTTTTACAAAACAATAGAAACTAGATAATGGGAACAGAGTCAATAAATGAAACAACAGTTTTATTGACCAAATGATTTATTGATAAATGTAATGGTAATTGGCAAAAGAGATTTGCTTTTATTTGCAGCCCTTCTCTCTGCTCCTTTTCAGATGTGCCTCAGCTTAAAGCTTTCTCAGCCGCCCTCAAACTCAAACACAACCAATTATTCACGACTGTGATAAGTTTTTGAAGGAGCTCAAGCTTGTCCCTTTTCTTTAATCCCGCCATGCTGCTTCTCCTTCTGCACTGCAACACGCCATTCTGTTAAAGATTCCTCAAAGTTATTTCAGTGCATCCACGCATGGTGAATGTCTTCAGACTCCAACACGAGACAGACGAGTCACTCAGTGTTTCTGTCGCTGAGGGATTTCACTGCATGAAGGCAGACTCGTGCTCAGCGTGCTTTCAGTTGGATCCGTGTATTCTGCAGCACAGGTGGTGTACAGCTCGTCTCTGTAGCCGCGGGAGGAGGCCAGCCCCGGGTCAAAGATGAAGTTTGTTTACAAGTCAAGAGAATTGAATACGATGATAAGTGGATGTTACGGGGTAGTTGGTGTTGATGTGTGTGTGTGTGTGTGTGTGTCTTCTCAAGTATTGCATAAAAGCTGCCAACGCTTCCTGAATGTTTTTGGTTCATGAATAAATGACCAAATGGACCAGTTTGCAGAAGACATCAGGTTGCATCATGTTGTTTTTCTTCACATTTCTCGCCACTTACTTGAATGCATTGCATGTGTGAAGGTGTTCATGTAGCCCACAGCTTCCATATTTGTTTGAGGTGAAGCTGTAGCTGCAGGTGTCTCGCCTCTCGTCTTTCCACCTCAACCCGTTGCACCGTGGCAGGTCGGCTCAGGTGTCTCGTATCCCACACTGCTCAATAAAAAAATCATGGCTGACAGGGATGGATGAAAACCTGTTTTAAGGTAGCGGAGACGCAGTAACATGGAGGTGTGAAGGGTGAGAGATGATGGGTGTCTGACGTGTAATTAGCACCCTCTCTGTGAATCCAGTGCGAGGTAGAAACCTCTTTTTTTATCTCACAGTATCAGATAGAAACGGCTCGGTGATCGGCGTAATTATCATCACATCTTGTGAGTCAAAAACACGACGATCAGTGTAATTACCATCAGATACTGTTAGTGGAAAACAGTCTGATCTCTCTCTTTCCCGAGCCTCGCCTCCCCCCTCCCCCCTCCTGTTTGCCCTTCAATCATAATCGGGTATAGTTTTTTGCGCACGCTTTAATGTTGTTTTCATGAAAGAAACGTCAGAAGTCACAGCTATTCTCCCTTTTCTTTAATTATCTCTCACACAAACATTTGATCTTTTTATCACTCTGTCTGGGCCTTGTCTTTTATAACTAGATTTGCAGGGTCACCCAAAGGGGACAAAGACGTCATATTTCAACAACAAACCACGGCTGAAAACAAATGACAATAATAAATGTACAGATTCTAAAATATCAGCCATAACAGGATTTGGTGCCGGCAGACATTTTGATATGTCGTACAAGGAAAAGCAAAAGTGTTACTTATAACTAAAAATGTCTGATTTCCATTCAAGTGTCGCAGTAAGTGATGACAGTGGGACAGTGAGGCAGCACACACAATACCAGGACCCTGAAACTGAAGCAGCTAAATGGAATCCAGACACCGTTGGGGCTCGAGCACGAAAGCGCCACGACAACCCGGTTCTACAGTGACTCTTATGTCAGTGTGTGAATATTAAATATTTTTTGATCACGCCGCTCGCTCTGTTCTGACCCTCGGATTGGTCTCAGTCCTCTCTTCAGCCACACGCTCACATCCCCAGCCCCTTATTGTCTCTTCGTCCCGTGTCCCCAGCCACATTCCCTCTTCCCCAAGCCCTTTAATTACCACTTTCCATCCATCCACCCCTCACATGGCCTCGGACTTTCCCTCACATGGCCTCGGACTTTCCCTCACATGGCCTCGGACTTTCCCTCCGTTCTCCATCAGCGGACTGCCTCTTCCATCTACACACCTGTTCCCACTTCCCTCGTCTGCTCTGCAGTTGCCCGGCTGTCCCTGCCGCCCTCCTCACCTGCATCTCGTTCCCTAATTAGCCCTGCAGCGTTTACACTTATAGCCTCAATTTAATCAGATGTCTGTGTTGCGATGCGCTCTCACCTGTAGCTGCCTGTCTGCCTGCTCACCTGTCTACTTGTACCTCAACCCTGGAACCTACAACTGCCTGTAAGCTCATGCATGATCACCCCAGCATCATATTCCTGAACTGTTAAGGGTTTTAATTTTAATACACTGGTATACCGCTGTGTTGAAGTTGTCGGTGTGTGTGTGAGAGAGAGAGATAAAGGGACAGACCGGAGCAGTCTGGCTGTGCACCTACAGTTTGTTAATTATTAATTCTAGGATGTTATGTTTCATTTAATAGTTAATTTAACAAGCTAATATGTAAACTAATATGCTTCAGTTATATAACAAGTTCTGTTCTCAATCCTTTAAGGATCATTGTAACTGGTGGCAATAATGATGATAATCATCATCATCATGATCATAACAATAATGTAATATGGTGAATACTTGATATTTTTCTGTGGTTATCGTACCATGAAAATCTCAGTCAGGCTGCATTGTCTGCATTTGGGTCATTTCCTGGTTGCCTCGCGCACACACCAGCCTGACAATTTAAAGATAGAATGTGAATGCTACAGATCAAAGTGAACCACCACATCCTCCGGCATCGTGCCAGAAGACACTGAAATAAAGGAGCAAGGAGCCGGATTCACTGTTACAATCAATGAAAAGCTCTATGACGTCATTAACGCTTCAAAGGTTCCACTTTGCAAGGATTTTAAAGAAGCTAGTTCAGACTGTATGATTCTCACAAATCATCGTTTGGTCACATGTTGGCACGGATTACCATAGTTGCACGTCTCCAGCCGACAAGGAGGCTGTCGGGAAGTAACGATGTCATTACAGCTCAGTTCAGTGTGTCCCACTAAAGACGCATACTGCTGTTTACTCACACCAAAGTGTGATGAGCGATGGCACACATTTTGAGTCTGTAGTGCATAGTATACGATGTCACTTGGCCCCTACAGTACATTACATTTCTCCCCTTAGCAGCAAAGAGCTTCTCGTTTCCAGCCACTAAGCGATCATTAATCAGCTCCCTCGCTAATTAACATTATTTTGTGAGGAACTTGATGGCAGTTCCAAAATGAAACTTGTCTGTTGTGGGTTTGTGTTTATGAGGTTAAAGAAGCGTCACTTTGTAACACCACTGTATCCACTCTTTGTTAAGTGGACTGTTTTTGTTTTTCTAACAATTCCAGCTAAGTAATAGGTTCTTCTTCACAACAGTTTCAGGAGTCACATTCTCCCAGTTAACTGTTTATTCACGCCATCTTTTCATTTCGACTTCATGGTTTTGAATCAGGACCGACATTTGGATCAAGACGTTGATTAGAAAATATGATGTGCCAAATTCAGAAGGCCGATCGGACTCAGTGTTGCCAAATATCCAAGATTAAAGGGCTCGTGTTAGGATCTGGGCTAAAAGATACTTGATCGGGGGTGGGACGTCTCCAGAAAAAATATTAAAGGTGTAGATTTTTTTGTAAGAAATACAAATACCGTCACACAAGAAAATTGCTCTTTGCACACCTGTAAACAAACAAGTGCACGGGACATGAAGTGACAAGTAAAGCTAACAGAAATCATCTGTGGCACGCTGTCATCTCTCATGCTCAATGCACTGAATAGCTTAATGTTGGTAGAGCAAAACGAATGCCTTTGTCAGGCAAAATGTAGCTATTTAATAATTGGTCCATGAATGTTGACACTGTGCAGGAGCTGTTTTTCATTAAATAAAAGAGGATTAAGTGGTTTATAGATAGAAATGAATAACATGAACAGCTAGTAGATCGTCAAATTGGTCATAGTTCTGTAAGAGTGTGAAGAGCCTTTTAGTTTCATTGTTGGCCGTCAGAGTGTTGCATAAGGATTTCCTACAAACATTAAAGCAAAAGCAGTGTGGAGCTAAAGAGCGGAAGGTAAAGAATTCCTTTTGTTCTGGGAAATCAATGATTCTCTGTCTGTCTGTCTGTGTGTGTGTGTGTGTGTGTGTGTGTGTGTGTGTGTGTGTGTGTGTGTGTGTGTGTGTGTGTGTGTGTGTGTGTGTGTGTGTGTGTGTGTGTGTGTGTGTGTGTGTGTGTGTGTGTGTGTGTGTGTGTGTGTGTGTGTGTGTGTGTGTGTGTGTGTGTGTGTGTGTGTGTGTGTGTGTGTGTGTGTGGTTTCGGCATCCGGATGCATACATGCGTGTTTACCATATCAACCTTCTTTTGGAATGGCCTGGTTTACCTGCAGCCTGGAAATAAAAGCCTTACTGTCGATGTCCCTGTGGCGTTCTCCATCTGCCCGCCGAGCACAACCCTCGCTCCCCATTGGCTCGTTCAAGAAGACTCATAATCGTGTCACGGACGCATTCTAAAAACTGCACCGCCTTTTTGATTTTTAACTCCGATATACTGTATATGCTACTTATCTTTATAGTTTTTTTTTCATATTTTTATTGTAGTTTTCTTTTATTCTGTTGTGATGTTTGTTGATTCTGTGTTTAATTTCATTCTCACTTATTGTGTTTATGCACCAATACAACAAGGCAAGTTCCTTGTCTGTGAAAAACCTAGAGATCCTCCGTGTAATTGTCCTCACAGGCTGGCTGGAGCTGTTCCTCCACCACACTATGTAACCAAGGGTATGGTTGTTGACCTGTGGTAACCTGTGGTTTAAGTGTTACAAAGAAGCCCGTCTCCTTGCTGTCCAGGACTGCGCAATCTTGACATTTCTTACAGATTTTCTGGTAATTGGTCATTTCCACGATCATTTGACTCACATTGATGTTAATCTCTTTTACTAAGAAACCAATACCTGCGTGCTGTGATGACGACAATGATGAAGTTGCGGTAATTTAGCCGTAAGCGTCACTGACTAAACTAAACAAAGATAAATGGATTTCCAGCACCAAAAATCCCTCACAGTAGCTTTAATGCTTGATTTGTCACCCAGATGTTTTGACCTCCTTGGACCAAGTAAAATATTCCTTGGAACGGATAGTAAAGCTCCGGGTCGTCCTGCAATAATAAAATGAACTCCTCCTCCATTTATTTACCCTAGACTGTCATTTTGGGACGAAAGAAAAGATATTTGCCAGCAAAAAAAGAAAAGAAGTAAAACCACGTTGTTCTTTATTGTTGAATAGCAGCAAAACAAGTAACCCTTCCTCAAAGCCAATAAATCCTGTCAATTGCTCTCATGTGCTGTTTTGCCTTCTGGATGGAGATGCAAATATGGAATACGGCTCTTTCCTGGGTGTTGCCTTTCATCCACAGGTCTTTAGGCTAATTAGCCTTTTGCAGCTCCGAAAGTTTATGTGCAACATTTCCCTCTTGACCCTGAATCAAATACACAGAGTGAAAATATCGACCTTGGTTTGCCTCCATGTGGCTCTTTTTTAATTGAATTTGCTGTAAGTGAGTATAAAAAACATTCCATTTTGTGAGCAATGGCAGTGGTGCTCTTCAGATTTTGTCAGTTGGGGTTATTGAATGTCATCCGGCACAAACAACACAGGATGTGGCTGTGGTTTTTCCTCTATTCACTTTACACTGTGTGCTATGTTTACACAAGGCCTCAGTGTTGTTTAGACCTTGAGGGTCTCTCCAATAGAAACTCGGCCACTATCCTGGCATCTGAACTTGTATGAGGAAAGTTTTAACTAACTGTATATACACACGTGGACAAAAGTGTTGGTACCCTTCCGTTAAAGAAAGAAAAACCCACAATGGTCACTGAAATAACTTGAAACTGACGAAAGCAATAATAAATACAAATGTAATGAAAATCAGACATTGCTTTTGAATTGTGGTTCAACAGAATCATTAAAACGAATGAAAATGGCCTGGACAAAAATGATGGTACCCCTAGAAAGGATTTAAAATAATTTGACCATAGGGACATGTTAAACTGAGGTGTGTCCTCTAATTAGCATCACAGGTGTCTTCAAACTTGTAATCAGTCAGTCCGCCTATTTAAAGGGTGAAAATTAGTCACTGTGCTGTCTGGCATCATGGTGTGTACCACACTGAACATGGACCACAGAAAGCTAAGGAGAGAGTTGTCTCAGGAGATTAGAAAGAAAATGATAGACCAGCATGTTACAGGTAAAGGCTATAAGACCATCTCCAAGCAGCTTGATGCTCCTGTGTCTACAGTTGCACATATTATTCAGAAGTTTAAGGTCCACGGGACTGTAGCCAACCTCCCTGGACGAGGCCGCAAGAGGAAAATCTATGACAAAATGAAGAGACGGACAATACGAATGGTAACCAAAGAGCCCAGATCAACTTCCAAAGAGATTAGAGGTGAACTCCAAGGTCCATCAGTGTCAGATCGCACCATCCGTCGCTGTTTGAGCCAAAGTGGACTTCATGGAAGACGACCGAGGAGGACACCACTGTTGAAAGCAAATCATAAAAAAAGCGAGACTGGAATTTGCCAAAATGCATTTTGACAAGCCACAAAGCTTCTGGGAGAATGTCCTTTGGACATATGAGACAAAACTGGAGCTTTTTGGCAAGTCACATCAGCTCTATGTTCACAGACATGAAGCATACAGAGGAAAGAACACTGTACTGTGAAACATGGAGGAGGCTCGGTTATGTTCTGGGACTGCTTTGCTGCATCTGGCACAGGGTGTGCAGGGTACAATGAAATCTCAAGACTATCAAGGCATTCTGGGACAAAATGTGCTGCCCAGTGTCAGAAAGCTTGGTCTCAGTCACAGGTCATGGGTCCTCCAACAGGATAATGACCCAAAACAAGTCTCACAGAGTTGCAGAAATCGCTTGATTGCAGTGATTGCCTCAAAAGGTTGTGCAACAAAATATTAAGTTAAGGGTACCATCATTTTTGTCCAGGCCATTTTCATTAGTTTGAATGATTCTGTTGAACCACAATTCAAAAGCAATGTCTGATTTTCATTAGTTAATTTTCAGCACATTTGTATTTATTATTACTTTTGTCAGTTTCAAGTTATTTCAGTGACCATTGTGGGTTTTTCTTTCTTTAACGGAAGGGTACCAACACTTTTGTCCACGCGTGTATATAATCACTGAGCAGTTTCGGGAATAGACAGCCGCCATCTCTTCAACTGCTGCTCTAAAATGAATTTCAATCTAATCTGACCTGGCAGCTCGTAATGCCTTCTGATTTTTCATTTCTTCTCATCATGGGCCCACTTAGTTATTGGGCTATCACATTAGCAAACTACAGCATATTAATTAAAGACTATAATTGATCAATTAACGTGGGCGTAGGATGAACTAAGCTTGCATAAATTGTGAGGAGGAACGCGTAGCTCCGATTTGTGATACCTGTCATGTTCCTAGGCGTCGGTGTGTGAATTATGTTGTTGGTTGTTGACGGGTGAGACTGTCGGGGAAAAAGGCGACTATTTGTTCTTAGTGGTCTCGGCATACTGCAGTCTCTAGCCGTTCCTTGTATTCCCTCTGCAGTCGCTTATATAACCCTATCAGAGCCTTTTGCCGAATCTCCGGCTGTTTAATTTACAATTTAACAACGTACCTATTCCGCTGCCTCGTCTCCCCCGTCACCCTCTGCACCTGCGATGCATCGCAGCAGCCCTGGGACCTTCCTAGCGAAGCCTTTGTTCTCACCAGAGATGGTAATGAATGTGGGAACTTGAGCCAGTTGAAATGGAGCATCTCCCAACGGGGACGGCTTAAATTTGAATTAGCAAAGTTAATGGGGCAGAGTGGGATTAACAGAGTAGATGACACAGATGCAAAAGAAAAGTGTCCCATGTGACTCTAAAGCAAGGAATCTCTGTGTGTACGTATGTTTGTGCTTTCTGCGCATAGATCAACAACCGTCCCTCTGATCTCCTTCACACTTGGCAGGTGTGTACCTGGGGACCCAAAGACGTGTTGATGTTCAGAGTTTGGCAATATGGCAGAGATGTATCACATTTTTTTTCAGGCTGGATCACGATCATAGCACGATTACTTTTTTTGTTTTTAAAACTATATTGCAAGTAACTGACCAGTACAACTAAACTTTTTCCCCTATTTAAAAAAAATGACCTCCCTACTAGGTAACGCATCACCACACCAACTTCTTCTGTTCTAGCCTCCCGGTTTGTAAGCTACCGTTCTTCCCCTGCCTTCGAACTGCAAGGACTAGAAGGTAATCGGTAACTACAGGCTCCTTCAGCCGTAAAACAAACACTCTGTATTTGTGTGTAACAAAAGGCTCCAGCATAATATTTTCATGAACTAATTAATCATCATGATATGAACATGATATGATGATGATGATAATAATTATGCTATGATCTATGTGACGTATCAAGTATGAGTTGGTATCAGTATCACTTTAAGGGCGCTGCTATTGTTACTGGCATCGTACTTTTGTTTACGCGATACCCAGTCCTGTAATGTGGACTGAACCTAACGAGACTCCTGAATCTGATTGGTGTAACCACAGGAAGATTTAGTAGAAGAGAGTTTGTGTCACAGCATGACAGCAGTCTGCGTCCCGTTTCTTTTGTAGTAGAAACAAAGCCTTAGAAAGAACTAAAGGGGGGGGCTCTCTCGGGATGCTGGCTTTTATACTGCCGTAGCTTTCTCCAGCGCGCACTGCCTCTTGATCTGTATTAAATCCACCGTAATCTCTGATTACTCATTTGAGCTCAGACACAGTCAACTCTATCAATTAGGTAACCTATTTAAGCTCGATCAAATCACATTGCGACCTACGATGCCAACTCATTACTGTGTTTCCGAGCGGGCACAGGGACACAGCATCGGTTACATAAGAGGCTGTTCTTCAGCTGATGGCTGTGTACCCTGCTTTTAATGATTTATAACCCACCGGTGAGTGTTTGCCCCGCTCCACCTATACGCTGCTGAGCAAAGACAGCCTTGAGTTCCTCTCAATCTCTAATCTCTTAATGGCAGTTCTGTCCTTGTTTCATTCCTTCCTGCATACATAAGGCGGCACACAACTTCAAAAGGAAAGTTTGCCACAAGTCAAATGGAAGGAAACAATGAGGAAACTGGCAGCAAGAAGCGACTTTCCCTTAACTGTACAGAATGAAGGGAAGGGTACAAATTTGAGAGGATTGAGGACGGCGGAGGGGAAGAAGTGCTGGTTAGATGGGTGAAATTGTAGCTGTGGGGCACAGGGTGATAGATCGGTGAGGGCTACCAGCTCTCTCCTGCCAAACGACCAGAGGACAAAATATATTTAATGTCACACTGAGATGTTGTGTGCGCAAGTGGATATGTGTTTATTTCCTAAAATTGGAGAGTAGAGGCTTTTTTCCTGAAAGCACTGCCCTCTGAAATGTCACAAAATTGGTCTTGTATTGTAAAGCTCCTAAAAAATAAATAAAAATAAAAAACGACGGCCCACTCACATTCACATGTGCTCACAAACAACCCGTACTGCACTGTATAATCTATTCGTTTCCTCCAATCTTTTCTCTGCCAGGACGCTGAGTAGAAGTCTGCAGGCGGCTCACCATGGTGCAAGAGACGCATGATGGGAAAGACAAAGACATGATCCTTCCACCGATCCAACAAAATAGACTTGCTGTAAGAACACTGCCTGCATGACTCTCTCCCACTGACATCTCCCACTTCACCCCATGTGCACCGATCTCAAAGTCTTTGTTCCTCACAATCACAAGAGAAACATGCACGGCCACATGTGATTCACTCTGTTTGATGTTTTTCCAAATTGCAGGATGTGATTTATCAGTGAATCATACTCATCCAGCAGAGAGTGAAGGGATTTTATTATTTATTTTTTTTAAAGGAATACGTCTTATTTGCCGTTAAAGGAGAAGATCGATACCATTCTCGTGTCAGTGTTTGTATTAAATATGGAGCCGGAGCCTGCAGGCGATTAGCATAAAAACAGGTTAGCTGTTTCTGTCCAGAGTTTAAAAGGCTACCAGCACCTCAAAACCTCATGGATCAACACATTTTAGCAAGTCATAATGCAATAACTCTGCATAATGTAATAATTTAAATGTTTTAGACATTCACCTCCACTTCTGAAAAGTGAAGTAAATGCAGAAGTGCATTAAACCTGTATTCTCTCTACCGGCCATCAGGGGGCGACTCCTCTGGTTGCAAAAACAAGTCGATTGTATAGAAGTCTGAGAAAATTACTCTACTTCTCACTTCAGTAAACATTGCAAATATATAGAGTTTATGGTCTCAATCTCTAGTTTCACGTCTTCTTCATTACAGCATGAAGCTTCATTTAGTAAATTATGGTCCTAATTAGAGTAAAATAGACCATAAAGCAAGGGTATGCTTTAGGGCGGGGCTACCTTTTGATTGACTGCTCGCTACCAGCCGTATACGTCCCTCCCCCGCAGTTCAAACATGGTTGCAAGAAACCAAGATGGCGACGGCCTTAATGCCAAACTTGGGGCTGCAAAATGGCAGTCCACAAACCAATAGGTGACGTCATTATGTGCCGATTATTACGTTACATACGACACCCTCTATCCTGGGACCCTCAAGGCTATTTTTTTCCTTTATACCTTCTCACTAGTATGATATTTTATAATCTTGACAGTTCCATCCAAGCTTTTTTATAACAGTAATGTTTTGTCTTTTAAATCGACCTCTTTCTTGGCGAAGCACTAATTCAGTCAGCTGCTCTGTTTACTGGAATCCATCATCATCGCTCAACCTCGAGAAAGTGTTATTGATTTCAGGAGATTCATTAGCTCATTTAGGCTAAACAGGGTAATCAGTCTGAATCCTAACTAACACCTCATTTCAGGCGCAGTAACAGCCCACACGCACACGCTGCATGATAATTAATGGGTAACGTTGCATAACACAGATATCTGTACAACTGACCAGCAGTCGACATGCTACAGGAGACCTGAAGTCTGATCAGTATACAGTACACAGTCGGAACACGTGCTGCTTATACCTGATGTGCACTGATTGCTTGAGACCGGGTCTAATATGGGCCCCGTATTAATATTTACAGCGCTGCAAGTTGCTCGCTCCCTTGGATTCAGAGTTAACCCAATCACAGCGACACAGAGATCACAACAAACTCCTGATGAAATCAAGAGCAAAGACTTTTTTTTTTTTTATTACCAGCGCCGTTACATTTCTGAAGAGCTGATGAAATCAAATACGCCATTTCTGTTTGTCAGCTTGTCGGAACCAGGTGACCGGGAGATATCGGGTTACACGGGTAGAGAGCAGAGAACATGTTTACCTGCACTGTAAAAAACAAATGTGAATCTGTGGTTAATGCAGCAGGTCGGGAATCAGATTTCACCCGTGACTTTAATCGTAAGCAACACCCTTTCTGCAGAAAACAGACCAATGCTGGTGAAGTGCATGTTAACATCTATCGGGCATCTCTGGCTTGTACTTTTCAGAATTAGAGAGAGCAAGTCCAGTCCTCATAAATGACCACATACACCAAACTAGCTATAACTAATGCAGTCTGACAGACCCGAAATAAGGCTGAAACCTTTTTAGAGAGGTGTCGTCTCCAGGAGGAGTTTTCCTGTTAATTAGCCTGACCTGACTGGTATACATGGGGTTAGACATAGAGACACCTGTTGTTGCAGTCTTGTGTTTGTGTTGTTCATTTTGTACTTGAATCTTTCCCTCTCAGTTGTCATGGGAAATGAAGATCAAGAAAAAGCTGAAGACGGTGCCTCCCTGTCTGGGCATTTTCCGACCGACTGTTGGCCAGTGCTGCCACCAGTGCACCCCGGACAGTCTGGTGAGTGCAGTGTAGAGCAGAGAGAGAGAGGAGGGGACTATACCATCCAACACATTCAATGCACTGCCTGAATGTATGCTGACCATACATGACGGCCTAAGCTTCAGTAAATTTAAAGACACTTTTCACAGAGATTCTGAAAAGGGCTGAAACGCTAACAAAATGCATGTAGTTAACTAAAAACATCAGATTTCAGCAAGTCGAAGGGTTCTTCTGCCACCTTATGTCTACCTGAGGTGCAGTTGATAACCAAAATGATTAACACCCTCCTTATAATATACGGCAATTCAAATGACAATCGGACAAGTCAGCAAGCTAATGTTAGCTATGTGTTAGCGAGCTACTGTAGTTGCAAACGTAATACTGCACAGCTTTTTGATGCATCCACAGTATTACAGGGATAGATGGATAGATACTTTATTAATTCTTTATTCATTTATTAATACTTTATTTTTTCACTACAGCAGCATTTATAGATACAGGTAAAGCAATAAAAATAACATTACCGTCCAAACTCTTTAGAATAGAAAGATAGTTAACTTAAAAGAGACATTTGGACACAATGCGTCACGTTTTATTGCCTGTATCTTCCAGTTTTCGATTTGGCAGCTTATAAAAGCGTAGTTCTGGGTTCTTTACCCTATTGTTGGTGCATCCCACCACACTGCAGCTTTTTGAGCAGACTAAATCAGAAAAGAGGGACCTTCACACAATACAAAGCCAATGGAGAGCGATGAATTGTTTCCCCCTCTATAGGACAGGCTGCATGTGCCTTTTTTTTTTAATACAATGAATTGGATCTGGGTTTATCTTGATGCCCACGTCATCCGTCTGTGTGTGCTCTTCTGTCGTGGCGTAGAGCAAGAAGCTCGGACAGACTTCTCTTCTTGGCTTCCAGAACCTGCTGAGCGTCAACGAGACACAAACCAGGTATCGATGACATCTACAGCATTTCGGGCAAACAAACATCCGAACCGCTGCGGCCCCAAAACGCACTCACCCATGCACGATCTCTGCCTCTGTGTGTGTTTTTTGTATCGCAGGTATCGAGGCTGGCTGGTGCGGAGGGTGTGCTGTGTGCTGTTTGTGAGTGGGTGCAAGATTTACACCAGCCCTGTTAGCAACAGACTGGAGAGAGTCTGTCAGAGCAACAGGTACCTGAGGAGGAGGAGGAGGAGGAGGAGTAGTAGAGATACATAAAGAGAGTAAATAAATGATAGGCAAAGATACAGAAAATGAAAAGGGGGCCCTGCAGTTCTAGAGCGAGGGAAACCGAGAGAAGGAGAGGAGATAAGAGACGCAAACAGAGATACAGAAAATGAAGGCCATCTTGGGCAGAGAGAATGCACACTTTCCCCATCTCTGTCATCTGTTGTTGGTATCTCTTGTTTTCTCTCCTTGGGTGTAATTGAGTTTAGCCTTTATGTAACCTGACCTCTTTACTCAGGGGTGTTGTTGTCTCACTGGAAGGCGGGTGTTTGTCTGCATGTAGCAAAGAAGAGGCTTTGTGATGTGCTCACCCTGCTGTCCTGTGACCATGTGTTTCAGGGTGAAGGAGGCACTCGCAGCAGAGCACAGAGCGCCCGAGGGGGGAGACAGCCAAGGGCAGCTCAACCACCTCTCACCACTCCTCCCCATCATTAACACCTGCATCTCCCCTGGCTTCTTGCGGTGCGTGTGTGTCTGTGTTTCTTTGTTTGTGTGGGCCAAAGGGCAAGGTTCAGAGATTGTTGTTTATTTATTGATAAAAATATTTTTTCTATATTGATTTAAAGCTGCACTAAGCAACCCTTTCACTTAGAAGCAACAAGAAATACAATAGGATTCATTCTTCTATCGTCGGTGTGAAAATAGAGTTGTGAGGTTCAGTTCAGTAACTTTATTGTCCCAGAGGAGGGAATTCATTTAGCAAGCAAGGCAGCATCAAGAAAACAAACATGAAACATAAACACACTAATGCTATCTTCACACTAAGAGCAGCAAAACGGCCGAGCGTGGCCAGAGCTCCATTGTTGGCGAGTCGCTGTCAAAGTGACGCTAATGCGCTTGTTGATGTAATCTTTAAATAGCACTGGGATCTGGCTAACAGCATTTTATTTATTTTAGATGGGAAGGAATGCCTTCTGTTATTATTCATCAATCTTCCTCAAAATAGAAACACTAGAGTCTTTTTGATAATATAAGGACACTAAAAGTTTAAATTATAGCAACTTCATTTATACAAAATGACGTTGTCGCCTGCTCCGACACATAGTTTTTGGGTTGGACCATTCCTGTGAACGCGATATTTTAGGAACACTTTAAGTAAATTCCCTCAAATGTGGCACTTAAGGATGAACTGATTAGTATTTGATGGTCAAAGGTCCCTGGGACCTCACTACACGTTTCTGTCCAAAACTCAAGAATTCATATGCTAATTATGACATTTTCACCCAAATGTCTAATAGGATAAAATGATGAAGCGATGACATTTTGGACAGGCATGGATGTTAATTGCAACATGACTGGTTGGCAATTGATCCAACCGCGAGGCGGTAATTCTAGTTTCCCTTAAACCCTGTTCCACATCATTCAGTAAAGGATAAGCTGGTCATATTCTGTGTGTTTTTCTCGTTGTTAACAAACGCCATGAAGAGACCAAAACCCACACTGAATGGATCTATTGAAGTGTTTTTATTGTGTGGACATACAAAGCGTGGTACAGCTCAATCCTCTGTTTCACAGACCTTGATTGTTGTCCAAAAAAAATTAAAACACATCACTGAGCCACATTGTTGCGCCGGCTGACATGTTTTTTTCGTTCTAATGAACATGGACTCCTACACCATCCTGCTGCCGTGACTGTTAGAGTGATGTGTGTTTGAGAACTACAGCTCCCAGCTGTTTCAGGGGAGTTTATATTCCAGACTTGTTTGTCTTCAGTGAGAACAAATGGACTTGGGGACTGAGAGCGACAGACAGGCGAGAAGTTGAAATGTTTTGAGAGAGAGAGAGACGTTTGGCCTAGGGTCTTTTCGCAGCATTTGTTGACAATAACAAAAGTACAGACTACTGCCAGCCTTATCCCCTAAAAGCACCGTAACCAAGGACATCAGCTGCCGTTGACAGTCAGTGCGGAGATTCGTAGCTGTAGCAAATTCAGGAACAATTCATCGTGCGATAAAACAAAATGTAACATTGTCTGTGCAGAAAATGAACAGGACATTTAGATCTGGGACCCTGGATGCCCCAAAAATGACTCCTATATTTTGGGTACTCTACAACAGAACAGTAAAAAAAACAACAACAACAGTAGAAAGAACAGAAATACTTGGCCCTGCTTTCTACAACCTGGTGCCACCTGGAAGAGACACACTTTACTGTTGGACATGTAGGATGTTTGTCAGCTTGCAAATGTTTTAGAAGTACCCACTGGTGCATGACCATCCATCAGGCGCTCGGCATGCTCTTTAGGATGACTGTCGGTTGCTGAGGCATGAACTCGTCCACGGGCAGCGGAGGACACACGACACACTTCGATCGCTCCCGCTGAAAGTGAGGCGTGTGGTACTTTAAATTGAAATTGGGCGCTATGACTCTGTCAGGTCTTAAGAGCCCTGCTCCTGTTGCCACAAAAAAAGTATTTGTTTCTTGCAAATGTCTGGAGAAAGGTCGTGGAAACTCATGGCTTTAAATTAACTTTTTAGGCTGTCTTCCGCTCGCAGGAATCTCTTCAAAATCTGCGCTGTGTTTCTTCTCCCCCTCCTCCTCTCTCCCTCTCCCTCATTCACAGCCTCTGCCTCCGTCTCTATCTACAGCTGTCACCCTCACGCACACAACCCCCTCTTTATCGCTTTCCATTTTGCGTCTTCCCTATGTCATCAGTTTCTCTCTCGACCTTATCCCTCTTCTCCCCACGTTGTCACGCTCCCATCTATCTATCTTGTTTACATGTTGTCTCACTCAACTCCATCCTCACTTCCTTTGCAGAAGCCCCTTTTGGCTATTTCTTATTCTCACAGCTATCCGTCTCTTATTCCCCTGTGGACATCGTGTCCCCGCTCTCATTATCTCCTCTCATTAATTTTTTTTTTTTTCTCCTCTTCTTTCCATACATGTCTCCTGGCTAGATTCCTGAGCTGGGTGATGCTGAAGATGTTTTCCTCCGTGTTTGGCAGTATTCAAGTTAACCTCAACCATCTGCCAGCTTTGCACAGAGCCTCAAAAGAGGTGCAAGTATCTACAAGCACGCACATACACATGCAGACGGAATTGCCTCACTAATGTTGTTCACAGATGATTAAATGTGCTCGCATGAACTGCTGCCCCCAAAGGGTGTCGACTCTTCACGCAAAACATGGAAAGCATAATTTGTATTTAGACATTTACACTAGCATGATGTTTTGGCTCCGCACACATCCACACTCAGGATGTGCTCATCCATCTAATGAGATGGTGAACAGCTACAGCTCTGTGTGTGCACATCCCCATCGAAACATTTCAAGGTAAAAAAAATACAAGGGTGTTTTTCAGTGAAGTCAATGTACCACTACTTTTGAAAGTCTATAAAAAAAGAAGAAGAGAAAATAGCTAAAACTTTCAAGTTTCTCTCTCTTGCCTTGTTATACTTCATTATTGTCCGTATTTTTTTTTTTTTTTTTACAGAAGACTACACAACTCTAATTACATGGTTGACTAAATACATGCAAGTAAATAAGTCTGAGTGAGGCTGCTGGTGTAGAGGTTCATGATGGGCGTGAATGAATCCAGTGAACTATGGCTTTAGTTTAGATCTCACTGAAATGCAGTCTATTATGTAAATTACGGCAAATCCACCCTGGACATTATTCTGTTGATGCTTATTATAATAATAATAATAATAATAATAATATGATAACTGAGCGTCTTTTGAGATTGCTGGGATTGGTTTGCCAGATAGATTAAAAAATATATAAAAAGTCATTTATTTTTAATCCATTTCTATCATGGCTTCAAAAGGAGTATATATTGAATACTTATTTTTGTTTTATTGCGGACCTTATTGCTTTTTTTATTTTTATTGAAGGGACACAATCATATCCACTAAAGAAGTACAATCATGTTTTATCTGCCTGCCTTGAATTCACTCGATATATAATTGAGTTTGTGATAGTAGCCTCTCATTTTATTTTCCACGTTTGTATTTGGGAGAAAAATGCTCCTCAACAGATAAAGGGCCACATTCTGCACAGAATGATAGAGCTGCTGCTGACCTTGAACAAAACACTCACAGTATGCTGTCAACCTCTACAGTTCCTGCAGTAACTTCAACATACTCCCCACGTACAACCGTAATCTCTGCCTGGATCCTTCTTAACCATTACAGTGTAAAAAATAATAAGATTGTACAGTTTCTGGATCTCTGCTGTTTTTAAATTATCCGTCTATGTTCTTCCAGTCTCCTGATACAATCTGGAGCCCGTGGAGCTTGATTGGAATATTGATGGAATATGAGTCGCCCGAAACACTCCTAACCCATGCGCCACCTCCGCACATTCCACCCTCGTTTGCCGTAATGAATGGCAATGTGAATAATCTTGTTTATCCAAAGCTTGCTTCTCTTCTGTAATGCAGGGATCTCTGCTGGTTTATGTGTACGAGCGTCAGAGCGCCGTGGACTGCGCTCTCATCCCTCTGGTGCTCTTCTGTCACAACCTGAGAGTCCCATACACTGTTTGTCCCCTCCACATTAGAAGCTCCTTCATAAGGTATAGTCTCACACACACACACACACACACACACACAACCCACATAGAAAACGGTATCTTCCCCCACAAATAATGCATGAGCACCTTTTGCCAGACACAAAATGCTGAATTTATCACTTTTATTCACCATATTAAGGCCAGCCTTAATTTGAAACTCAGTGCGGAGATGCATCATCACTTCAAGCTTCTTAAATCAAACTAGTTATGTGTTTATTCTATAGATCAATCCTGCAGAAAGTAGGAGTGGTCCTCCTGCCACCTTCTGCTCTGACTGAGCAGGACGCTGAGATGGACAGTCTGTACTCACCCGTCATGACCTCCGTAAGTCTTACATGTTTTTGACCGTTTTAGGATGAGGTAGGATGTGGCAATATTCCGGTTGATTGTAGTTCTTTGAGGGTTTAAGTCGGCATTGAACACCCAAGAACCAAAAGTTTGCGCTTCACTGGGGTCCGGACAGTTGAGTCTACAGCCATGCTAGCGACTCTGGGAGGCTGTAATTAGGCACAGCAGCACTATGAGCTGAATGCTAACCTCAGAATGCAAACACACTGTTTAGTTGGTATGTTTACCATGTTCACCATGCTAGTTTAGCCTGTTAGCATGCTAAATGTGTGTTGAAATGTCTGAAGTTTTGCAAGTATTCATCCAACAACTAAAGTTTTAGACAATTTGAAAGCTAAATGCAAAGTCATGTCAAAAGTTATTTCGATTCATCCTGAGGGGACCATGAATGTCTATACCAATTTGTATTGTAATCTATTCAATAGTTGATATATTTTATTCCAAACCACAATTGTCAACCTCATGGTGGCACTGGATGAAAAAGTCAGAGGATCAGTAGAGTAGGATTCGTCCTCTGGGGACCATGAATATCTGTACCAAATGGCATGGCAATCCAGCCTATCGTTCCTTAAATACTCAGGTCTGGACCAAAGTGTTAGACCGACCGACCAACTGACACACCGACATCTCCATCCCTGTAGCCACGCCGGCAGCTTAACGAAAAATATTTAATTTATAGGTATCACTGTCAATTGAAGCTTGGAGAAGCTACATAAAGCTAATTTAGCCGTTAGCCTTGATTGGAGCTCGTGGTTAGTGACGACTACTCCTTCCCACCGACAACGACCCAACGACGGGCTTTCTGTTTAAATATTCAAATGTACAGTAACGGCCGCTCTTTTGAGCCACAGACGACTTTTAACA
Organism: Anarhichas minor; assembly: GCF_050575085.1. NCBI lineage: Eukaryota > Metazoa > Chordata > Actinopteri > Perciformes > Anarhichadidae > Anarhichas > Anarhichas minor. The sequence continues at coordinate 5,821,872 of NW_027466471.1, read as the reverse complement.
ACCGTTAACACACTCAGATTTATAAATGCCCGCTTCAACAGTCAAAAGCTAATTCAGGTTTCATGGTCCCTTTTTTGGAGAGTCACCAGCCGTAAAAACATCCTCTCGGCACAATCCTTTCCAGCCTGACAATCGGAGCAGTTCCTCATTAGCTGCGCATGTGAACCCATAAACATTCTGTTTACAAGTAGAAGGAAACGAAGCACTCGGTCACGAATCAGAAAACACGTTGCTAATGCATTTTGCTAAAAAAAAAAAAAAAAAAAAAAAAAAAGAACCCTCACAGACAGCAGGTAATTATATAAAATTGCAGGGTAAGCAAAAGATACCTGTCCTTGTAATTTGGCTGTTTAGCGTTTGTGCATTCGGTCCAATTCATACTCACTCGCATACACACTTTTCATTTCACTTCACGGTGAAGTGTTATCACAGTCGGCTCCTCACTCGGAATACAACCTGTCCACCCCCCCTTCCCTCATCCCCCCCCGGTCTCATCCCACTCTCTATTCATTCTCAAAATTACCAAGGGGCTTGAGGTTCGCTTCCCGAGATTGTAGCTTTGGAGTTGGCCAGAGTGACAAAGCTATGAGGAGAGGGCGGAGAAACGAGAAGAATGGTGGTTAGCTTGATTGTGTGAGCTTGGCAGGTCTGAGCGGGTTGTTTCTATTTTTATGGGAAGGTAATTTGTGGGTTTTTTGGCCTTGTTTCGGAGATTAATGTGGTCTGTATTAATGGCTCCCTGCTCTCTCTCCTCCCTCCTCTTGCATCCATCACACTTTCCTCTTGTACCTTCTTTGTACTCTTTGCTTAATGCTGTCTTCCTGTTTATTTTTTATTTATTTTTTTATCAATGATCACCTGTTCATCATCAATATCTTCCTGTGTGTATCCAGCAAATGAGCTCTTTTGTGCATTGTATCAGTTTGCCTGAAGACGTATTTCATTTGGAGAAGTTACTGACGTTATTAAGATCAATATTGTGCTATACAGCTCAATAACACGGCTCAGTGTGGCATCAATCCACAAGACTACAGCCACAGTGGAACATAAGCAGGTTGTTTATAGGTAATGCAGCAAGTAGATTTTTTTATTTTTATTTTTTTTCACTGACCATTTATGTGAGTAAGCATATTGGCTGTGTGTGTGAAGGCAGGCTTGTTTATTGGTTGTATTTGAATGTTAATAGACCTTTATTGTTTATTTAGTTTAGGCCTGCTTAGCTGCCGCTCAATGGTAATTGAATTTTCCTTGTCTGTGAGGTGAAAACAGGACTTGGGGTGAGGGGAGTATCTCTGAAGTGTCCCCCATAGTCCCTTTTTTATTTCTGCTCTTTATCCTGTCTGCTTCCTGCAGTTTGACTTCTCCTCCCTCCGCTGCCCTCCACACTTTGTTTTCTTGCCTCTTTGTATTCCCTCCAAGGTCTGGTTTGCCATATTACTTATGTATATTTTAGAAAAGGACAGGCATATTATGTTAATTGCTTCCCCGCTGCTAAGACTTTTCAGATCTTTGTCTCTGCCATCCCCCTCCCCCCCCCCCCCCCCCCCCCCCCCCCCACTCAAGCTGGTACGTGAGCTGCTACATGAGGGTCAAGCGATAAGCGTCGGTGTGTCAGCGGAGTCTGGCCGAGGTGGCCGGTGGCTGGCTCACGTCACACAACTCATCAAAGAGGGATCTGTCCCCGATGTCAGTCTGGTGCCTGTGGGCATCTCCTACGACTGTGTGCCCAAGACCAACAACACACAGGTGGCTGCGTGTATACACACACTGGCGAGCATACACAAAACACCACTTAATATGAGCCATCTGTAAAGTCCTCAGGAGCAAGGGAACGGGTTTGGTTTTCACGCAGCGGTTTTCAAACTGTCAGTTGTGCCCCGAGAGACACTTGAGGCAAAGGTACTGCGTGAGGTGGGACGGATACCTGCCGGAGTTTTAAAAACAACAGGAAGTTAGTTGTTGTAGTTAAACCCGGTCGTTAACACGTTGGCGCTGCAGCCGAGGCCGTGACACATAATCGTCCTCAACCCACAGACGTGATGCACATATTTATAGATTCAATGTCACTTACACCTCCCGAGGATATCAAGTATCTCTGATGTGCATCTCTAATAACCCCTTAATAAATCTGCTTAGAAATCACAGAAAGAAGTCTGTATAACTCCAGAACTTGCCTGAAAATTCGCCACGTTGCAAAGTATCAAAGTAATCCCGTGAGAGTTGTCTGAACAGCCATGGAAACAATGCAAACAGGAAGTGCTAACAGCTAATTCTGTCTGCCAGGGCTCAAGTTGTAGCACACAGTGTAACTCACTGAGTCCATGGCAACATTATATGCTATACCTATTTTACATCCCCCAAAGCATGATGGGAACTTAAGTTCCAAAACTTAGAGCATGATTATCCTCCGAATAGAATAAATAATAATAATAGGCATCACGGAATCCATTACTATTCATTACGATGCAATTTAACATAGTTCCAATACAGAGCATGAAACTGACGCATGCCACAGGACGGTTCATAACTCATTTACAACTCATGTCCCGGGTTTGGCTTTCCCATGTACACTGTAATTAAATATACAGCTTTCGGTGTCATTAAACCACAATACACTACAACTATGGAAACACAATATATTACACCAAAAGACCTTGATAATTAGCAGTACATTTATGTTGCACTATCAATATGTTTTGACATAAGTCATAATATTCAGAGGAAAAACCAAGTGGCCAGAGTGCAACTTTTAAAAGTCTTGTTTCACAACTTTGCTAATTTCTCACCGGCCAGTGTTTGATGATTAGAGGTTTGCATTTCATTGCAGTGATTGTTATTAGTCTCCATTAGTCTTGCCCTCTGTTATCTGCACTTTGAGAGGATACTAGAGAGTGGGTGTTTCTCTCAGTTAATTGCCATAATAAGGTCCTCGCCTCATCATTTTGTTCTGTCATCCAGTACACAGTATTCATTACTGAACACCCAGTTCTAGTACCAACACTCTCAGGCCGGCTATTTCTCTTAGTGCTCATCATAGATCCTGCTCATTAGTGGTATTGCTGCTGTAGTGTGTGTGTGTGTGTGTGTGTGTGTGTGTGTGTGTGTGTGTGTGTGTGTGTGTGTGTGTGTGTGTGTGTGTGTGTGTGTGTGTGTGTGTGTGTGTGTGTGTGTGTGTGTGTGTGTGTGTGTGTGTGTGTGTGTGTGTGTGTGTGTGTGTGTGTGTGTGTGTGTGTGTGTGTGTGTGTGTGTGTGTGTGTGTGTGTGTGTGTGTGTGTGTGTGTGTGTGTGTGTGCTCCTCACAGGTTGACTTAGGCTCTGTGTTCCAGTGGCTGTGGTCTCTACTCTGGAGGAGACCGGATGGAAGCGTGAGGTTCCACCTCGCTCAGCCCTTTTCTCTCAAGGTGCACAGGACAAAGAGCATTTACAGACGCAACGCACAACCTTTTGGGCTTGTAACCCTTTGAAGAGGGGGCATGAGTTGCGAGTAGTGCAACCAAAAAGTGGTGCTCATTTCCATGATTGTTTCATTTGAATTATTTTTTTTAAAGATCTTCAGTAGTCAGAAGAAAAAAAACAACAATTTGGGAATAGTTTAAAAAAAACAAATGAAAGAAAGCCTTTATTTTTCTTGTCCTTTAAATCTTCATCTTGTGGAAGGCGAAGAATAAGCCTTCTTATAAATCACACTCTCCTTGGAAGTGGAGAAACGGACTTGGCTTCTTGAGATGCATGTTGACGTTCTCCTTTAAAAAACATATCCCCACTCAAAACGTCTGATTTTTGGACCCTATAGGTATTGCCTGTCTTTGATTGAATGATAAAGGGGCATACAATACTGGGTGTTGTCATTTTCAACATTTTGTAGTCAAGAACATGCTTCCAGTTGTGGAGCATAGTTAGTCGGTCCAGGATCAGAAATATCTCCCAATATACAGCAATGTGTTTCAAGAGAACCACAAGCTGCATCCTCTAAAATGATCATGAAGCTGAATCAACACATCTCTCAAACAGTTTCAACAAAAACTGAGCCCTATAACATTCACCACGTTATTGCAGGACTGTTGTGTAGGTGTACCCAATAAAATGGCAACTGGGTGGAACTGAAGGTTATCACTTGGCAATAATAAGAAGAGGAAATGGGCTGCGGCAGGGATAGTTGGGATTAAATGTTTTAATTTAAACATGGTCTAATATTCCTTGCTTAGTTTTTACCAGAGCACCAATATTGGAAGATTTAGACATTCTACTTTTGTGCATGTGTGCATCCATATTTTTGTCTTTATGTATACAGGAGATGTGCGAGTCAGGGAGGTGCAGAGTAGGTGAATGGCTCCCTCTACAGGACCTGTTGCTGCCTGTTATCCTCAACAACAGGTAACCCCCCCCCCCCCTGTGTACACAACTATGTGCACTATGTGGACAAACCACAATGGAACACGGATTTGGATTGTGTTATATCTAACATCTGTGAAATCCAAAAGTTACTTTCTCCCAAACTTTGAAGATAAACCTCGAATCTGGCACAGACGCGATGCGAGCTCCGATGAGCGTTTTCATCCTCTTAGACTTGGTCCAATTACCGTCAACATTACACAGTCTGCCAGCGGAAAAAAAGATAACGGAAAGAAAATAACATCCTCGCTCAATCTCGGCTTGGCTCCTGACGAGCAAAAGTGGCTTCTCCCTTCCTGTGTTTAATTCTTCTGAGAGCGCGGGACGCAAGAAAGCAAACGAAACCCGGAGTGACATCGATAGGTGAGAAGGAACAGAGACTGATAATTGGATTGTTATCAGCACGTATGTGAACAGTTTTAGTTCTTTGTGTACGTCTCCATCCTTAACATGCTCCGGCACTCAACACTGTGTCTCCGCTGAAGCCTCTTTTATCTCTTATTTGTTCCCATGTATCAAAAACACAGCGAACGCGAGGGTTACGGCAATGTACATTCCTCACAAACAAACACTTATTTTCCACACTTTTTCTTGTCTGATTTGAACACTGTCATTGTCTGCAGGGTTTCTGTGTTAACAGAGCCAGGATATGACACGCTGTGTCTGACGCGCCGCTGCATATCTCCCTCACACATGCACAGCGGAGACTCATAAATAACACGCTCGTATCACTCCAGTTGTAGCCTCAGATAAGCGGCTTGTAAAATGTATCGCCGTTTTCGAAGTGTGCCTACAGTGTTCCTTTTATTTCTCAGAAATATGGTGTCAAGTCATCAACTCTCAAAATGTCCGTTTAGAGTTTATTGGAAACACAGCTAATGTTCCTTCCTCCTTACCCACAAATGTTGTAATAAAAGTGAATTGAGCATTACAGAAAATGTCTGTCTAATATAATTAAATAAAGCTTTTCCAAATGTTTCCAGCTGAAGCAAATAATATTTTACTACTCTGATTTGTTCCTCGACAATGAATCCAATTTACTGCGACACATTCAGATGGCACAAAGCCAACGGTGGGTCTTTTCTCACCGACTGTTATCCTTCTTTTCAATCCCGATTTCAGTTCTGGTGGATTTTGCGACAAATGTGATTAGTGGTTTAATACAAACGCTCGCTGAGCAGCTACTTTGTCGGGATTACAGCAGAAGGACAACTAGTGTGTCTGTTTACAGTGCAGCCAAACAAACTTTTGTTTTAATAAAAAGTTGGTTATCTTGCTGAGGAGTTTTAGGTGTGTAGCCTTTCACCGCTAACTCTACAGCTAACCGCTCGCTGTGGCCCCTCCCTCCTGTTCCGTCACTCCCAGCAATATTCAAAACGGATACGTTGTCAGAGAAATGCTGAAAATTACCGTTTTGCTTTGTAGACCTCGTTTTTGATCAAAGATCGCGGTTAGTGCTGACCGCAGTGTCAAATTCAATTTGTTTCCTGTAGCTTCTTCACAGCATAAACACACACACCAGGTTTTGGCAGTTGAACGCTTTCAATGTCGAGCAGCCTCAGCAGGATGTTTGGTTTTCATCAGCAGTGTTTTGCACCGCTCTGATTGCAGAGCTCTGATACGGTGTAAAGAGAGGGAGACGTAAACACGGAGGCTGATATCAATGAGATAAAACTACACTCGAGTCCAGCGTGGGATTGGCAGAATGAAAACGATTGCCCTTGAGCGTCGTGGTGGTCTTGCTGAAAAAGGCTGAGCACACTTAATGAAAATGTTAAGTATCGTAACTTTTGTAAAAGTGTTTCCTAACGACCTTCTTACCTCGTCTCACTTTTATTCGCTCAAGAGCCGACTGTGTGTTTGGGCGGAGGCGGATGTCGTGGCTCCTGCCTTCTTCTCATTATGCATCTGAACCCAAAGAGCAATCTCCTCCGGAGAGAGACCTCAGCATCGCCATCATTCTCCACCTCATCTTCTGTAGGTCCAGCATTATCTTCCCCTGCTGAATCGTAAAGAAATCTTCATAAGGTTTTTGTTTTAATGGTATGCAAATTGCCTTGCATTATCTGTGTGTGTGTGTGTGTGTGCGCGCTCTCTCTTTCTAGCTGCAGCCTCCTGCACAGCTGTGATGTCCACCAGTCTGGTGTCAAGTCTCCTGCTGTACAGACACCGCAAGGTACGTGTGCTGGCAGAGCAATTTTCCACTTGGTGCTGTCAGAGTTAAAATCCGCCCCCTGCGCCTCTAAGGATCCATCATTACTCCAAGAGGCTCATAAACAGAATTGGTTTTCCTGCCGGTTTAATGAGTGTGACAGTGATGTTCTGAGTCACACCCGCCAGTTCTCTTAACGTCACGTCACCAGATGGTCAGCGCTGGCGTCTCATTCCTGGAACCAAACCTCTCCTCCGCAGGGTGTGAGCGCCTCGGCCCTGTGCCGCGATGTGGTCTGGCTCACGGAGGAGCTGCTGTTCAGGAACCGGGACGTGGGTTTCGGGGGAGGTTTAGAGGAGGTCGTCCGCTACTCCCTCTCTCTGCTCGCCCCGCACCTCATCGTAGCTGTGGTGCCGTCTAGGTTTGTTTTTCTGTCCGTCGAAAAAGAAAAGAGAAACCAAGAACAGTGATAAGGGCTGCACAGCAAACTTGTGTTGCTTATCTAAAATCCAATTTCCCTTTCAGTGAAGCCTCCGTCTCCATTACTGTCTTCTGTCTCCCACCTTCCAGGAGAGACCCTTTCATTGTGCCCCGTCCTTCTCTTGCTGCCATGCTTCACCTCGCCCTCCATGCCCAGATTGTCACACACACCTTTATTTTGGAGGCTGTTGGCGGTGAGTGCCTTTGCGTGTGTGTGTGTGTACTTTGTGTAGCTGACAAAACTTTCCCTATAACATTTAAGCCTAAATATCATCTCGCGACCCTGTGTTCTACTGGCACCTTATTTTCCGTGGGAGGCCTTGGCCGTGGCTCCGACTGTTGGCATGTCGGTATCGAAAATCAGTTTGAAACATGACATTTTCAAAGTTTACGTACTTTATATATTCTAAATGTTAAAAGCATGCGAAGTTTTGAGCAGTGTCGGGGAACTGTGCATGCAGTACCTCATTTTTTATCCACCGACATGAAAGAAGAAGGCAGTGCCGCTCTTCAGCTGAAACCGTTTCTTCTGCCACTTCTTGTATGATAATCTCTTCTGATATCCAGCTTTGTCAGTATGTATGACATGTAGAGATGATGGATGAAGTGCTGCACCTGTAAAGGAAGTTACCCAGGAAACTAGGGAGCAGAAATATATCAGACCATGCTTCAACTTCACAGTTTTATTTTCCATAACTACAATCTTTCCCTAACCTTGCAGTTAAACATTGGCATTGAACATAATTGGGGGTAATGGAGAATCGCACCGTTTTGGCGTTCTTGTTTTGCGATAGTGTTGGAAACAGCGTAATAAGTAGAAGTATGAGTAATAATGGTAATCATCTAATGGTAGAAAGCCTAGATGTGGTCGAAGTGTTATATCAGCTCATCCTTGAGCCTGTTATGTACATTGTACTTCAACGTGTTTTTTTTTCTCGATACCGTGCTAACAGGCAGACTGGGGTGAAGCCACACATACTGCAGCCCCATTTTAGCACAGTTGTTGGAGTTAAAAATAATGTGCTGTTGTGAAGGACAGGAAGCTACTCGGCCTGCGTGATTCATAGTTGCTGCATGACTTGTTTTGGTTGCATAGGAAGTGAAGCTGGTGGGCAGTGGGCTTTGTGCTGCCTCTGAGTGTACTGTAGATTAATACATGGATGCTGTACGGAGGTAATGGTATTTTGTAGTGTAATATCCAGTAGTGGAAGATGTACTCAGATCCTTTACTTAAAGTTACAATCTTGCCGATTTCCGTTTCGTTCTATTTGGTGACACCTTTGGTGTTAAGCAGCAATTGGCCGTGTGTTTTTGGATCTCACCTCCTAACAGTCTGCGCCCCTTACTGTTGCTCCTGGGAATGTCGCCACAGACACGGTCTGTGTCTGTGGGCCCAAGGCTCAGTTCACATTGTGTTACCTCCACTCGGCAACAGATAGTGACTTGTTTCAATGAAAATCTTCAAGATTACTTCTTCAACGGAAAGTGGCAACACCACAGTGGAGAAATACTCTGTTACAAGTAAAAGTCCTTCATTCACAATTTGTACTTAAAGGTGCTCGATTCCAAATTGAGCACTTTTTGAGATTGAGAATTGTATTTTCTCTACTGGCCATCAGGGGACGACTCTGGTTTCAGAAAGAAGTCTGATTGTATAGAAGTCGATGAAATAATGACTACTACTAACTTTACTTCTCTCTTGATTTATTACCTCAGTAAACATTGTGAACATGAGTTTATGGTCTCAATCTCTAGTTTCAAGTCTTCTTCAACACAGCATGATGTTCATTTCGTTGATGATGGTCCATTTAGAGTCAAATAGACCATGAAGCAGGGTATGCTTTAGGGCGGGCTTACTGTGATTGACCGGTTACTCCTAAGCATGGTTGATGTCACGATGGCTCCTTCTGCTTCTTATATTCAGTCTATGGTGCTGACAGAGCTAACAGTGTTTACCGGAGAGGCAACCGGAGAGTGGGCGTTGTGGGTCGGGGCGCCGTTATCGGCGGTAAACGAGCACACCTGGAACGGCTGCTTAAAGCTCAGATAACACACACACGGAGGGAGAGCAACTTCACTCTCTGTTCAGGTAGACTGCAGTCCAATATATCTTTACAAAACAGACAATTTGAAGTTTAGCACCTTTTAAGTGAAAGTACAAAAGTATTAGCATCAAAAAAGACCTAAAGTAGTCCTTATCACTATGGTCTGTGTTCAGTGTTCTTCTTCCGGCCTTCCTTTTGTTTTGTGACAAAGTCTGTGACTCATTTTAAGGACAAAACACTCTCTGGATGTCAAGACTTTCCCACCAGCACATGAAAGCAGGATAACGGGGATGAAAAGTATAAATAAAGAGATAACACTTGTGTAAATGGAGCCAAAGACTGTCTTCATACTCTCCCCCCCCCCCCCCCCCCCCCCCAAAACAGAAACATGTTGAGATATTTTGCAAAGAAAACAGATCAAAACCTGTTTACTTTGGACAATATAATAATAGTTTGCTTACAATGTGTATTTAGTTTTAAAGCAAATAATCAAATGTGTGTGTGTGTTAGCGTGTGCGGTGTCGGCCATGCTGTGCGAGGTGGTCGGCAGTGGCGTCAGCAGCAGGGTGAGGAGCGACGGCGTGGACGGAGAGCAGGTCAACGGTGACATGGAGTTCGATGTGGTGCTCTGCCAGTCCGAGCTGACGGAGAGAGCCCTGCAGCTCTGCCATCTCCTGCCGCCGGGCTTCATGCCAGTGAGTAGGAATTCATATCTCTCACACACACACACACACACACACACACACACACACACACACACACACACACACACATACCCAGTGTGCCTCATTCAATGGATGTTTAATGGAGCTGAACAGCCATTCATCCTGCTCTGCTGCCTCTATCTCAGGCAGAGAGAGGTTTTGAATTGTGTGTGTGTGTGTGTGTATGTGTGTGTACGTGATCCATTAGGCTGACTTAAAGGGTTCCGAATCTGAGCCAGAAATACTATTCCTTTCTCTGTTTGCTCAGCTTTCATTTCGGCAGCTGCACTTTCTTGTCTCTTCTGCTCGCAGCTTTCTTACTCTTCCCCCATTTCTCACCGAAAAAATGATCGCTCCCGGTCTCACCTTCCTGCAGGCCATCTTTCATTCTCCTCCTCTGATCTCCGCTACGTCTCTACTCCACTCCTCATGCTCTCTGTCAGCTGTCTCCCCCTGAAGTTCACAGAGACATTTGAGGCTGGAGCTGCGTGTGCGTCTAACCTTTCTTCCTTTTTCAGCTTACCCATTATCGTCTCCATCCATCTCTCAAATTCAATCTCAAATAAGCGTTATTAGCATGACGGATCAGACGTTTGCATGGCCAAAGCAGTACAGAAAATGATTAACATTGACAGATGATGATAGAAAAACATTATCAATAATATGCAAATATTACATGCATTATAATAAAGGCATTCAACAACAATTAATAACATCGAAAGCAACATGGGACGGATTAACTACAGAGTTTGTTGCACACTGACTTCGGGGAGATAGATGCACTTAAAATACTTTTTTTCTCTACATTTTTCATACTTCTCAAAGTACAGTAGGTAGTGACAGTTGTAGTGCTGTCTCAACCTCTCTCTCCCTCCCTCTCTCTCCCAGCCCTGTCAGTCGTCCCAGAGTTTCGCTCTGGATGCAGTTGACAGTCTGGTACGCTGTGGCATCCTGATCATGGAGGAAGTAAGAAAGATTTTTTTTTTACACGGTTCTAAAAGTTTTTACTCTAAAACGCTACATAATTGGCCCGCTGTGAACTGGTTCAGCACCAAATGGCTGTCAGACACAGTCGGCGACGAGCTGGTGAACATACAGGAGCATTTAGCAGCTAAAGAGGCAGAAATCTTTTTCTCAGGAGTCGGTGGAGACCAAAATCGGAGCTAAAAGAGTGAATACTGGATCCATGAGGTGGTCAGGAAACACGACTCCAAATGAAAGATAACTTTGCTCCTTACCTGCTGAATGTGTACATTAAATAAAGAAGTTACTTCGGACTTGTTTAGTTGAATAAGGGAAGCAGAATACAAAGAACAAGTAGAGTCATTATTAAATAAGAAAACGGACAATAATACACGCTCAGTGAAATCAATCAGGGGCAGGTCGATAGTGGAATTTGGTGTGAACTTTTTTGTGTCTTTTGTGTGAAACTAGGTGCGAGACCTGATCTTTAATTTTGTTATGAAATTCATTATACGTTGAACAGCAAATGTCAGCATAAGACTTGAACACTAAGACCTAAAGTATTTGAAGTCAGTCACAGATGTTCTTACTGAACCATCTTTTTTTTATTTCTCCTCCATCCTTTGTAGATTCACAGAGACGTTCCCATCTGTGATTCCTGGAAGAAGGAGGGCGCTCTGTCCTGGACCACCTCTGACGACCCTTATCACAGCGACTCCGACTGTGACGTGGAGGAGCAGGACCTGCGTTCCTACAAGGTACAGGAGAGCACTGCTGGGCTCCTCTGGTTTCTGCACACGCCTTAGTGAAGCCCCAGAGGTTATATGAAGGGAAAAATGTTTTACGCTTGCCGACCTACAAAAGATGACTGACGCGTACAAAAAATACCAGAAACTCCACATGAAAAGGAACTTTGAAGTAACTCAATCTCCATCACTAAAGCACCTACACAGTTGCGTCACGTATCTTGAATGTTAATTAGCAGCATGTGTCATCTTTAAAAGAAGCCCGACTGTCATGACTGTTGTGTTGCTTTTTCAAAGCAACACAAGGAAGCTTACCAGCTTCCAAAGGGACCAAACAGCCAGTGCTCAAAGTGCAGGTGCGTCGGTTACCCACACTGCAAAGTGACTGTGAGGTGTCTCAAGAGCCTTTAAGAGTGCATGTGAACCTGTGTCAGGAGAGGGCAGCAATCAAAGCACAGTGACATGAATAGACATACACATCTTACGGATAAAGCACTTATTTTTTTCAAATTTTCCACATGTCAAAATGCGATAAAAAGACTCGCAGCTACATTTAAAGTACACTAATGATTTGTTTTATGCTTTAAACAAACTAATGTTTGTGTAAAATGTTACAAATTAAAGGAAAAACATATTCTAGGGAGCGGAGGAAGATCAGAAATGTTGATTTTTTTTTTTTTTTTCATACAGGTGCGCTCTATGGTGCAGTTAAGCAATCAAGGCAATGCAAGTATATTTGAATAGCACCTTTTAACAACAAGGCAATTCAAAGTGCGTCACATCAAGGCCGTGCGTGCGTGCGTGCGTGCGTGTGTGTGTGTGTGTGTGTGTGTGTATAAACTGAAAGTGCATTTTGCTTCAATAATTGGTCAAAACCTTGGCATGAAAAAGAGCAATAGTCCACACACTGGATGTTGCAAGCACTCCAAAAAATGATTAGCGATCTGGCCTTCACAGTTGTCAGTATGAACAAAAAAGATCACACGATACGGACACAACCATCATCCCAAAGCTATGTACAAAAAAAACATGCAATTGTCCTACTATAGATAGTTGGATATGCACACCTTCACTTCCATTTGAATCATATTGCAGATGTGGGCGGCAACTCAAGAGATCAGGACAGCTTGTTGTTTTGTGTTTTCTTGCACAGTATAGATCAGTTTGGAACAGTGTGATTCCTCTCCTGCTGTTTTTATATATAGATGTTTTTCTGACGAAGACCTTGAAGGTTGAAACACTGCGTCATTGCAACATTCTTTGGGAGCTTGGGAGTATTCAGTGTGCGGACGGCCTCTCTTTTTCTTTTCTTTGTGCTGCTTTTGTACTTGACCTTCACCCAGCTGGGTCGGACACGCACACTATCATCCAATATAGCCACTGCTTGACTCTCTGCTTTCATCAGAAACTGTAAGCAACACTGTGACTGTGAAGGAATGTTGATTTGTCAGCCCGGTAAAACCGCTGCCACCTCCACACCGGTATAGAATCCTCTCTCTGACTTCAGCTTATTCTGCTGAGGAAGAGCCTCATCAATGTTTTTACTCTTCTACTCTGAACTTTTTACCTTTTCTCCATGCTACGCACTCGCTGTTCTCCTCCCGGTGCCTCGGCTCCGGCCCTGAACGGGGTCAGAACAGACCTCCGTACCTGTTATCAGTTAGCCCGACTTAATTCACTTCTGGTGGTCCCAAGAAGCACGCTCGCAGTAATCCAAGTTGAGCTGCTATAATAATACATTCTCAAGGAAAAGCCTGGCCTTGTGTGGGCTCAAAGTTTAGCGATTTATACACAAACACCTGGACTTTTTAAAAGCGTAATTTTTGTTCACTGTCCTTGTAGAACATTGTTTTTCCAAAGGCACTTTGTTTATTAAGTTATTCATGTTAAAGCTTCTCAGCTATGCAAGCAGAGAATGAATATATTCCCCGAGGTGGCAGGGTTGTATATGGCTGTGTACATGTAATATTTAAATGTCTGACCTCCAGCAGGAAAACAAATATTTTTGTGACCCCCAACTATATCCAACATTTCTGTGTTTTGCTCATTTGTATTCTTATATGTGATGAGCTTCTATATTATTCTTTCTTAACATGCTGCCACGTTGTGCAAATTCTTCTTCTTATTTTTTTTCAATCTTCTCATTTGGCTTGTCTAAATATTATGCTGTGAGTGCATTTTTCATGCATTTCTTTTTCTTTCTTTTTTTGTTGCCAAGCAGCCTCTCTGGCCTAATGTGGTTTTACTGCTCATACAACTCATTCTGTAAACAGTTGCTCTGACTGCTCTCTCTTTTCTCTCTGCTGATTTTAAAGTTCTACTGTGTATTAAAGCTTCTAAGTGCTGCACATTAACATAACGCTTGTGTAAACGCCAATTGATTTAGCTTAATCTACTAAATAGCGACTGCTCATTGAAGAGTTGGATGAGCTCCCTTCAGAGCGTCGCGCTGGATGAAATAAGACTTTTTTTAAAGCACGAAACGAGGGCTGTTGAGCAAAGAGTGCTCTGTATCTGCTGCAGCACTGGTGTGAGCATCCTTCATAGTGGTTTTGTATGGATGTGTAATGAAGTAGGACTACAGGGCAATTACACATCATCAGCTTAACTCTACAATACAAACTTTGTCCTCTATTTCCATATTACATGTTTGTAATGGCCCCATACACATTTCTTGGTCTCCCTCATTACCAGATGACAGCATGACTAAAACGCTGATATAAGTTGTTGATGTGGAAGAACTAGACTGGTCCGCACAGAGCCCTGACCTCAAACACATGCAACACCTTTGGGATGACTTTGAACCCCGAATGTGAGCCGGGCTCAGTGCCCGGCCTCACTAGCGCCGTGGTGGCCCGATGGGAGCAAATTCCTGCAGCCAGCTTCCAAAATCTAGTGGAGAGCCATGCTAGAAGAGTGGAGGCTGGTATGGCACAAGATCAAAGCCCATGAATTTGGAATGAGATGTTCTACATCTCATGTGGGTGCAATGCTCAGGTGTCCACTTACTTTTGACCGTGTAGTGTTCATACGTTTGAGGAGGGTAAAGTTGTCTCATCCTAATAAAATAAAAAACATAAAGCTATATTCTACAATAACTACTGCTATAAAAAAGAGAGGTGGGAGGTGTAAAGGGCCATTTGAAACAACAGCATTACATTAGAATGAGAGTTTATGTCCTTATTGCACATTTCTGGTTGTTTGCACCCCCCCGGGTGATAACATTAAAATTAAGAAAATAAAACAGGAAAATGGTGTACGGTCCTCTAAAGATATAGGTTGAGTCTTTTGTTGTTTCAATTGTTTTGTCCATCCCCTCTACTAATAAAAACTTAAATGTTTTACTGCATGAAAGCGAATAAAAAAAAAAACCTACTTGAGATTTGGACCCACATGAAAGTGTTCCTTTTGTAATATTGTGCCTCCGTATCCCGCAGCCGTATGACTTCCTGGGGCCGACTGACAGCGACTTGCTCGCTGTGCGCTCATCGTAGCAGAACATGCTCTTAAATTCCTGCCTCCATCTCCGTCCACTTTCCCCAGATAAGCCAGCCGAGTCAGTGTCCAGAGATGCTCTTCTTCCTCTGCAGTATGCTCGCTGGTCATCTGAGGGCGCTGTGCTGGGCGACCAGCGGTCTGGACCTCCTGCACACACCTCTGCTAGGTGTGTATGTCTAAGGAACAGTAACACACACACACATATAATTGCTTAAAACACGCAAAAGCCTTGAACCAGAGTAGCTCGTAAAAGAGTTCCACATCGAGTCAAAATGAATGCTGATGGTGCTCTCCGTGTCTCTGATGTTCATGTTTCACCCTAAGCCGTTTGCAGTGTCCCCCCCCCCAGTCATGAATACACATGATGATCGCGTGTCGTGTGTTTCAGAGGCAGAGTTCGTGGCTCAGATGCACTCCCATCTGTGTGACACAGCAAGTCAGACGAAGCAGCACTACGGTGAGCTCAAACCTGACATCACCTCCCAGGAACACACTCGCACAAAGATCTGCTGTTTCTTTGTGTCGTAACTTTAAAGAGCTTGTCACCTCGTTTTTTTCCCTGATTCAGCGAGTAACAAGTCAGCAGAGACCCCCCCCCCCCCCACAATCTCACATCACATGCTCTCTTTTTAAAAAAACATATAAGACAATCGGACTACCCAAATGACACACTTTAATAATGCAAAGTATAAAATAATGCAAAGTATAAAAAAGTAATCAGTCCCACTTGTAATTGCTGTGTTCCGTTATCCCGACCCAGTTTTTCTATATTGGAAATCTGTCTGTTCTTTTGATTCATGTGTGCCTTTGTGCCGTATCTCACAGAGAGCTGCTCGGAGGAGGCTGCACACACTGCAGTGAGATCACTAATAGACCTAGGGGTGAGTGACGGCGTGTGTGTGTGTGTGTAAATGTGTCTGTCTGCCGAGAATTACAGCTAGACTCTGGACCGAAAGTTTAGGCATAGTCCAACTCTCAAAAAAGTACAATTTTAACGTTAATCCGTTCCTGAATCCGGCTCAAATACCGAGTTGTATAATCAATAAAGTTTTTTTTCAACAATATTCTTGAGTTTCCAGCTCAGCGTGAGCAGGGATCCAATCTGATTTTGCTGCAGCGAGAGAGAAACTGAGCTTGACTCGAGCCAGCCATATCCAATCATGTTTGAGGCAGAAACGTCGATCTTTAAAGAGAATTCACTGGGCCAAGGACACACGTGATTTTAAAGTGTAGCACAGGCAACACTTTGTTTCACATTTTAGTCTTTGATGAGAAAAATATGCAAGTGACCTATAGTCCTACTCGTGTTGCCTATATCTACTTTACATTTACCAGCGTTAGGGTTCAAACTATAATGGATGTAAATAGGTTTTTATAACATTCAGAAATTATCTGAAATCCACTTTTTAACACAGATTTAATAGCTGTGAAGGGTCACAGAGACGCCTTTAAAGCTGGAATCTGCAGCATACTGAAGTACAAATATGACATACATATACTGAAGTGCATCCATTTCATGCTGCTCTACACGACGCAGCAGCTTCAGTGCTCCCTCTGTCTCTACACATGATGCGTTCATGCACAGTATTGAGCGTAGGTCACCCGTGTTTTGGCAGCGCTTCAGAGCTTAACAAACAGTCTTTGTAGTTGCGCGCATGAAACAGAAGGAAACTCTCTCAAAGCTGAATAACACTGTTTGGGTTGCGTTAACGCAGGTATAGCACAATTGAAGAGTACTAGTCACTTTATGGATAATTATTTTACACACATATTGTATGATCAGCTTCTAAAATATGATTTTTTTATATATTAAACTATCCAGCAGATATGAAAGATGCTGTTTTAATGCTAAGCTAAGCTAATGGCCTGCTGGCAGTAGCTTCATATGAACAGACATGAGTGGTATTGATCTTCTCATTTAACTCTCAGCCAGAAAGCGGCCACGTTTATTTCCCATAATACCGAGCAATCCCTATCAGTACATTTTGCTAAGTAAGATTAATATGTTGAATGCGGGGAACCCATTTGTAAGGTGATTTTTGAAGTTTCCTCTGACATATTTCCCTCGTTGTGAGGCGACCTGATATGAAAACACTCCACTCAGGCACAATGGACCGAGGACTCAACTTTGAGGAGTTCAGATAAAGGCTTCCCGTTTACTGCGATGGATTAACGGGCAAAAGTTTTTCTTTTTATCATAAAGTGCAAGAACGAAAGCAAATGGTTTGAATGAGCGTCTGTTATCTCCATCTGCACAGACTCTGCAAACAGCAGCAAGGAATAATAAAGAGGAGGAGGGCAATGTAGCTGATAAACGGCGACTTAAAATCAGAGAACTGAAGAGAAACTCCGATTCTAGTCATAAAATAAAAATGGAGGACACAGCAGCTCCCTCGTAAGTCTGATGCGGCCTTTTTTTTTATCCAGAGATATTCATCAGGGTTTCGGCACAAGTTCCCCGCTCTCACAATTTACCACTAAGCCTTTCAACTCAATAAAGTAGATCTGCATCCATCCGTCTGTGGGTTGGGAATCACTGCCTTTTAAAAATAGAGCATCATTGACCCATATATCTGCACAGATCTCATGAGGCCGTTATTAACTTTCTTATCAAGGTTGTCAGTCAGAAGTGGTCGTTATCCGGCTTGTCTAAAGGATTCTGCATCTAATTCCACTCCGGGGGGGGGCTTCTAGTGTTGATGAACCTGTAAAACAACAGAAAATGCTGAAGCTTGGCTCCCCCATTTCACCTTATTATTTCACACTTTTCTGGTGTTCTTGTTTTTATCTCTGTTATTACTTCTGTGTTGTTTTTTTATTCGGCCTAGTGCAAAAAAAAAAAAACACTAAAGATAAGAAAGGCTCCGAGCTCGCAGTGCTCAAATAAAGGGGAGTAAATAAAAAGGCGTCACGGCTGCGTGTGCCCTGACAGCGCTGTGTCTGTGCTCGCCTCAGGTCCTTTTGGAGGAGCGTCAGAGAGGAGGCGTCTTCCTGGGCGTCGGCCCATTGTTCCAGTCGTCGGAAAACAGGCGGAAGCTGCAGCGCTTCATCTCCCAGTACCTCTTCAATTAATGTGTTTAACTGTGCGGCGTGACTCAAGGGCTTTGTTGTGTTGCAGAGTCTGACCTCATCCTCTGCCCGCGTCAGAGAAGCTCGTGTTCGGTGTTGAGATGCATGCTGAGCAGGGACGCTCGTGCCTTTAGGTTAATTGCATTTTGATTTTTCAGTGATGAGACACTGATTTTAAGTTTATCTTTAGTAATAGCATTAGCATAAAGCCACAGGAGACGAGGGTTATGAAGTCCCTGCAATCAGCTGCGAGGACTCGGTGCGGCTCGTGTTTTCGACCATGTTTATGTTGCAGCGAAGGCCGCAGAAGTTTTAGTTTGTAACCCGAACATTAAGTTTAGTTGTGCTTTATTCTCAAGTTGATCAGTTCAGCAATGTTCAGGCTGACAATAAAGAAATGTGCCAACTACACACACGAGCTGAATGAGTTCCTGGTGCACAGACTGGTTACGAAATGCTTTACACTCGTATATTATGCTGCCTCTCATAAATATGATTTCCCCCAAACAGCTCATCATTGTAGCTTGCTCTCCTCCTGAATGTAGATCTTTGTGTGCTGACTCAGACCTCAGGAGAGTCTGTTTCGACATGCACCTTTTTACACCGAGACGCGGAGACAAATCGATGCCTCGGAGGCGTCCGTTTACACAGTCGTGAGCCAGCGCGGCTGTTTTTGTCCTTATTTTAACTCAAACCAAAAGCTGCAGTCGACCGTGAAACTCTACTGCCACCCGGTGTTGAACCGAGTGTCAGAGCCTCAGTGCTTTGCACACATGCCTCACTGCAGCTCGGTGTGAAAGCTATACTGCACACTGATGCAGGCAGGTTAACAAAGTACAGCAGCCTAAAAACAGTCGGTCTATAAACTAAAAACAACACATTCAACCAGTTTGATCAACGTACGGCGTAAACATTGTGTGATTTCCTGTTGGTATAAAACGGTTAAGTATTTAGATTTCTTGTATAATGCAGAAATAGTATTGTATAACGTTTTGGACATACTTAATACAATTACTAAGTTGTACTGGGATACAGTTTAAGATTACACTCAATCAGTCCAATACAACCGTCCGACAATAATCCTGTTGAGGTGTGGATTCAACTGTATTACTGAGAAGTGTTTACTTTGTCCATCACAATGTCGGCAGACTAAATATTAAAGATACCGCTCATTATAAATCAATGCACCACAAACTGTCGTATAGTTGAATCAACACCTCTCTAAAACACTTTAATCTTAATGAAGGTAAGATTTATTGCAAGACTGTTATTGTTTTATGATGCAAAGTAACTTATTTCAGGAGTTTCTTTGAATATATCCGTCTCAACTCGCTCTTCACATTTGGACAGATGTGAACTTTGGGGAGTTCAGGAGGCAGAGGTCATAATTTATAGGGTTGTTAACCTCGAATTCTTCCCCCTGGGAGAAATGTAAGCTACTTTGGACCAAATCTGCCAGATGTAATCTATACTTTAAAATGAGTCCATTCAGTGCCGGGATTTCTCTAAAGTTGTTTATATCAGTGAAAAAAAAGTCAACTTTAGTGATTTAAGCCAAAAGAAAATGAATCAAGCTGGTACACGAAGCGCAGATCGAAGTTATGAAGAATTTTCTCCCAGCGCAATATAAAGGGGACGCATTTTGTAGACGGCATGTTTTTAGCAAGCTCATTTTTTATGCTTGAATCCTTGAACAGTGTTATTATATACAATTCATCATGAATAATAAACATTATTAAAAAGAGTCCTGAGGTTCACAGTTTGTCCTCTACAGCACGAGTGGGCGGCTGCTGATCCAGAGGGGTATTTTTACAGCTGGCGATGACTGTGACTCAATAGCTGAGGTCGAGCTGCAAACAGCACATCGAGTCACGTAATTACACCGTTTCCTGGAGTAAAAATACCGCGTGTTCCTCCCTTTGCAATTACTGTAGCATCACCAATAAAAACACTCCGAATAATAAAAGATTCTATCAGAAGAAAAATCAATAATGACACTTTGTGGAAATAGTAATTCATTGTGTGAAGCAGTCGATCGGCAGTGCAGTTTGTTGAACAGCTGACATTCCTTCATGGATCGTGGCTGCTCTCAGCAGTTTACACCACTTTGTTGATAATGGAGCCTAATTGGTCGATCTGGCACTCCACCACGTCTCCTTTCTGGAAGGAAAGACAGTTTGTCAAAATACAACTTTTACTCCTCCTAAACTCAACCACCCCCTCTCTGTCTATTAAATCATTGCACACGATACAGAGTCTCTTAACTCTGCATCTTAGCCTACGTGTATTCTGTGCATTTTGCCACATTAAATCACCTTGAGAAATACAGGTGGCTCTCTGAACACACCCACGCCTGGAGGAGTGCCTGTCAGGAAAACATCTCCTGGGGTCAAAGTCACAAACCTGACAGGAGACAAAAATAACACACACACGGTGGAGGTTCAGATGCAGGAGCAGCAAAGAGCATGACTTGCTGTTGACTGTGGAAAGTGTGTCTCATAGAGTTTGGTCAGCAGATTAAAATCACGCACAACTTCCCCAAAGTCTCCCTGAGTGAACAGAGACCCGCTGAGAGGGGCCGTGGGCATCGTCACCAGTGAGTCCGCCGAGGGAGGAGAAAGGCCTCTCGGATCAGAGAACGCTCCAGTTGGTCAGGGTGCCTTCAGGGCAAACAGGGTGGCAGTGGTGGCGGGAAGGTCTTAGTTGAAGCATGTAATTCCAGCTTGGAGGTCCTTAAAGAACGGAGGCCATTTGCACGCACAGCGCTCCTCTTTTGGATTCATTTCTGACACATTTGCATCATTTTTTTTTATGTAAAGTCAGCACTCTGAGCTGGAGTTACTGAAGCAAGAAAAATTTCAAAGTTGTGTGTATACAGTATATTATGTAAATATGTGTGAAGTTGCAGAAAGAGAGTGGACTAACTTTGAGACCCAGGCGACCAGCGCCTCCGTCTGGAAGATCATCTGATCGGTGTTGCTGCTCTGGACTGTGTCTCCATTAACCAGGCAGCGGACGCCCAGGCGGTGAGGATCTGGAGGGGGGACGGTATCAAAAAGACCCGAGTTTAATTTACACAGCTCCTTAATGTGTGTTCTTGCCTGCCAAAGGCAGCAACATGAGATTTATTTTGTGGTTTGTAGACTACAAGTAGGACTGGATTGTTTTTCTGTAGGAAGCGCATCATCTCATGATGGTAAAGTCTTAGTTTAAAGCAAAAACTTAAATTGATTAAAATGTTTTTTTTATTAGTTAATCCTTCAATTTTGTGCTGCTTATCGGGGCCCAGGTAACATTATGTGATTCTATTATTAAAATGTATCATAATGTAATGCTGGGAAGTATCGACAGATGTGACAGAAATGCCAATAAATTCTTGGGCTTAATAAATATTCTTCTTTATTTTACTTCCCTGCAGGTTTTCTGTCATCTTTGACTAGTTTGACCGTGAAAAAGATGGTAAATCTTTAAAAGTCGTACATTTAATTTGCTTATCACAAGCTTGAAAACGTTCAATTGGAACATTAAAGTAGCCCGTATTATTTTTATTACACCTTATGATGCCAACCTGAAGATTTATATCCTTGACTCGAAGGTTAATCAGATGTTTTTATGTATTCTGTATTGATTTGGCCATAATCTAAAGTATGATAAAACATGCATCAGGAATGTTTTCACCAATCTATTCATCATGTGATTCACCACATTGTGTCTCTCTCCCTGCCATGGTTTCCTGTTCCCTCTCACCTTTCACAGCGTCGGTGGTCACTAAGGCGGGGCCGAGCGGACAGAAGCTGTCGAACGTTTTTCCCAGCAGCCACTGCTTCCCGTTGCGCTTCATCTGCCAGTCGCGCGCGCTGACGTCATTGGCCACGGTGAAGCCGGCCACGTGGGAGAGAGCGTCTTCCTCCTGAGTGAAGAGGAGAGGAGGCGGAGTCAGAGGCGCTCCTCCACCAGCGAGGCCGCCGGATGTGATGATGCGACGCTCACCTTGATGTGTTTTCCTCCTCGTCCAATCACAAAGGCTAGCTCCACCTCCCAGTCCACCTCCTTCAGTCAGGGAAGAGAGGAAGCAAGTGCAACAGTAAAAACTACACCCTAGTTCACAGCAGGTTTGTAGTCTGTAGTAAAGTAGTAACATTTGATTTGAGTGCAATGCAATAAAGTCGCTGCTCACACCTATAATCCACATGACGGCTCTGAAGAGCTCTTAGGAAACAAACAAAGTTCAACACTACATTAGAATTAAGACTTGTTGTGGGCTCAGACCACCGAGAGGAGACACCTAACTTTAAAAAGGCATCTTTGACTTTCTCTTGATTTCATAACTTCTTTAGGTTCTGCCCTTATTGTCTTCTCTGCTTCTCATATCTCCCTGTTCCACTTTTTTTTTTTATTAATGTAGAACACTTTGTCACCTCTAGTTTTCCCTTTGAAATAGTGACACAAATAAAGCTTGGCCACTCGCTCTCACCTGGCTCTCTGAGGGCAGAATGATGTCGTCGTACGGCCCCGTGATGGCGCTGGGGAATTTGCTGAAGATGATGGGTTCTTTGGGGATCGGGGCGTTCTGCTCCAGGCAGTGGTCCCTGTAGTTCATACCCACACACACCACCTTCTCTGGGGCCAACACAGGAGACAGCAGCTGGAGGTCTGACCGCTCCACCACACACCGACCGGATGATAGGGCTCTAAAGGAGAGGAGGAGGAGGAGTGAGGAAGAGGAGGATGCTGAGGTAGATGAAGCTGTAGGAACAAAGACAGGATGGAGGGAGAAGATGCTACTCTAACAAGTCCATTTAGGAAGATGTTTCACTACAAACATGAGATGCTTTTAATGATTTAGGAGGAAGATGATTCCTCAAGAAGGGGAAGTTATTTGAGGAAATGGTGTTGATGCAGGAACAAGATGATGATTGAAGAAGAGACGATTTACCATCTGCGTTTAACGATGAGCGTGATTTATGAAGGTGATTAAACAAGAATAGGTTACTGATTTAGAAACGAGGCGATGGTTTGAGACGATGAAACAGAATGATTAAACAAGAAGGTTGTTGATTTACATTTATTCAGGAAAAACGTGATGATTTAGGGAGGATACAGTAACCGTGCCGATGATTTATGAAGAAGATGAGGAGGAAGACAATGAATTAGTGATGAACTAAAGCAATTAAGGAAGATTATGAGGATCAAGAGGAAGAAGACAGTGATTTACGAGTCCAAACAGAACACAAATATATTTAGTAATAAGACTGCATGCGTTTGATACCTCTGTGCCCGCTCCAGACCCTCGTCCCCCAGCTCCAGCAGCTCTCTCATCGTCGAGGGCATGGAGGGGTCAAATGCCTTCAGATCCACCACGCCAAGCCCATCGCCACCTTGCTCCACTCCCACCCTGACGCCCCCTCCGTCACCACACCGTCGAAACTGCACCAGGCGCATCGCCGCACCGCTCAGGCCTCGCCTCTGTGGGTTCGTTGCTGGTCGCCTTTGAGGGAACAAACTCCTGAAGATGCAAAAGGAGCGAAGAGGAAGTCTCATCTGTCGAAGTGAGAGCGACGCGAGGAGGAGAGGAAGGAAAGCAGATGACAGACGAGTAGAGAGAGAATTGAATTCACGTCATCAACGCAAAATCTACACACACGCATGAAAACCTCCCTTTATCAGCCTGTTTATGGTTATTTTTTTATTTAACAATTAAAATAGTGCAAAGTGCCCAAGACTGTTTCCGAATCAAGGTACTGAGTTTTAAAACTATACAAGAGAAAGCAAATCTGCACACTTAAGATGCTGGAACCAGAGAAAGTTTGACATTTTTCCTTTTTTATTTAAAAAAAACATTTCAGTGATTAAAGTCCAGTCGATTAATTGATTTCTTTAGCAGTGGTCCTATGAAGTTGAATCAGCTGAACACTTGAATGTAATGAAAAACAACTTGTGGCAACACAATTCTGGTGTTACCATAAAAAAAAAAAAAAATTGTATGTTCAAATTGCTGAACTTCCCCAGGCCTGCCTATGGTATTTATAAACTCCTCTGACTTTAACTCTCTGAAGGAGACGTTTTAAACTCTCGACACTCATAACATCAGAGCTCAACTATGTAGCCAAACTAGTTTGTCGAGAGGAGGCCCCAGAAATGGATCAAGTACAAATCATGTCAGCATATTGTGCCACAATGCACAATTATCAGTGCCTGCTATCGCTGTAAATCATCATAACCACGACAATAAACGCGTGAACACGGCAGCAGTAGCGGTTAACTCCTGCCTACCTGCAGCTCGAACTGAAGCGTTGCAGTTGGATTTTTAGCTGAGATAAAACTGTATATCAAGAGGACCGGGGCCGCTACTACTTCTTATTTCCTGCCCTTTGTACCGTCTCTAGTTAATACTCACCTCTCCAGCTGTGCACAGAAAATGCTGCTTTTAACTACTTCCGGTTAGTGTTTGTAGTTCACGAGGTCAGTCCAGTCAGGGGAGAGATATATTTCTCAACGGTGATTGAGTGTAGCCGTGATTTATATTATATTATGTAAAGAAATAATTCCTATATTAGTCATATAATCATGTAAATGCAGATTTGTCGTTCGTTTAATCAGTTGTAGGAACTACAACTCCCTACTGTATCCTGAAATGCGTCTTCACGTACAGTGGGAACTTTCGTTAACCTGACACAACAACCGTTAGCTTGATTAACAATTTCACGTATGTGGATAGTACACAAAAATATACACTAAAGTATATCCAACGGGAACAAAAAAATAATATCAGTTGGACGAAAGGTTGCATTTTTCGACTTAAATTTCGTAATTACGAGGTGCGAGAAGCTCGCGGAGGCAGCACGAGTGCGTCTTAAAGGATCATGTGATCAACCCGAGAGGACTGAGGGGAAGGAGCCGTTGTTACCGTCTGTCAGCTGTCTTGTTCTCCCTGAAGACACCAGAGAAGGAAGACAAAATGTGCACCAGGTGAGATTCATTCTGCTTTCATTATAAAATGGATTATTTCGTTTTGGGTGCAACGGTTTTCTAAAGTCTAGACTTCCACCGCGTGCGCTTTGTGCACAAAGAGACCCAGAGAGGGGTTTGTTAAATATGATATCCCCCCACACCGCTGTTGTATACTGTGCTTTATTCAACCGGTTTAATTTAGACGTTTGATATATCCGTGATGCTTCATTTGTGTGATCATTCACAGCTCGAAGTAAAACATCTGATCCTCTCATGTTGCAAAAGTCAAATCATTTCTGGATTCAGTTTCCACAAAGGCGTTTTCTTTTTTCTTTTGTTAGCTGAGATTTCACTTTCAATCTTACTCTGCTTCCCTTGTGTGTCATATGATGCCAGAAATGTCTGGCGAGTGTAAAAACAGACTGGTTATCCGACTTTATAACTTTATGCACAAACTGGTGAAGCAGCTGAAAGCAGGTCTCAAAGGTCTTGCTGGTTTTCACACTTTGACCCTCTCTGTTATCATCAACTGGCATTGTAACAAGCTGAGTCTAACTGCATCGCTCTGTCTACTGCTGACATTGCTCTTACAAGAGGAAGTGACTTTTCTCTGTGTGTTCCTCCGTGCAGCATCCAGCCTGTTGAATGGACCACCGACCTCAAGAACCAGAAGTGAGTATCGACAGAAACGCTGGACTTCCTCTTTAGCTGCCAGGCTGTTGGCAAGTTATTTAGTGCATCTTAAACCAGACAGTTGTGTTAGATGATGATGATGATGTTGTCTTCTTCTTCTTAGCTTTGATGGCATCGTGTTGGTGACCAGGAGCCATGACACGCTGCCCTCTGAGCTCGAGTGTCTGAAAGCACCGCTGCAGGACTACAGCGCTGTAAGCCTCTGTTCTCTGTTCTTCCACCACCTGCAGCCAATCGCTTACTACAGAAACATGTATTTCCTCACCTGACCCCCCCCCCCCCTTTGTCTCCATCACACCCAGACTACATTGACATGACAATCCGTTCTCATGTAGGACTGGAAAAAAACAACAGTTTTTAGGATTAGTGACTTTAAATTCAGTTACTTGGTATAAATACTCCTTTTTTTCTTTTCAAAATATATTCAGGATTTTCAAGAATCACAAAAAATGTAATCATATCAGGACTTTCTGAATCCAACTTGGAGATTAGCACCAGTGTTCAGCCCAACGTAAACTCGGGGTAGATTCAGATTTCCCACCTCTCCACTGAAGCGTTGGTTACAAGGCGGTGAACAGGATAGATGAGCTGAAAACAACTTGACTGTAGGTCACAAGTAGACACTGCAGCAATTCAAAGGATCAACTCTGACGACTCCTGTAAACAGCAATAGTACTGCGAGGATGAGATTGTGAAGTTTTAACTCTCTGGCATAGTTTTGCTTCCAAATCTCAGAATTGGCACCCATCTTGGTATTTCATGTGTTCTAGTGTTGCTGTGTGGTCTCACTTTCCTCTTCTGCTCTCCCTCCAGGTGGACAGTGGTCTCGGGGAGGAGGTGGTGGTCCTGAAGGTCCCTGGTCTCCCTGGTAACCGCCTGGTGTTTGCCTCCACCGGCCCGGTGAACCGCGACTATGACGACGTCAGGCGCTTCAGCGACGCGGCGGTCAACGGTATCAAACGGTCGGTCGATAGGAGCTGATTTTGTTTTACCTCCCTCCCCCCCTTTAGTGTCTCATATTGCTGGTTTCTTTGACTGGACTGTCACCTGCTTGTCCTTTTCAGGGCCTTGAAAGCAGGCATGCAGCGCCCCCTGCTGGTCTGCCCTCCACACAAGGACTACAAGAACAGCACCATGGTGGCTGCACTCGGGGCCCTTCATGCTCTCTACATGGTGAGAGAATATCTCACACTTTGCACTTAATGCGCCTCAGACGATCCGACCGCTAGTAAACAGTTTTAAAGAAGTAGTCATGTGAAGTCCTACGTAGCTAATACACTGTAAAAAGGTGATATAATGTGTTCTGTGGTTGTATCTGCATGTACCTAGATATAAGATGCTAGCTGTGAACATGCTAACATTAAAAAAACAATTACACCCCCCCCCCCCCCCCCCAAAAAGCCGCTGGAAGTGAGGGAGGGGAACGTGAAAGCCACCAACTACAAGGTGTGTGTTCTGGGTCTGTGGGCGGCTCAGGAGGCTCAGGGACGGAGACTGGTGGAGCTCGCCGATGCCCTGGAGAGTGGGAGGTGGGTTGGAAACACGTCGCCTCACCCACCCCCTGCTGAGATTTTTCTCGCGTGGTGGCGTTGACTCATTCACCACCTGCTGCCCTGTTTCCCCCTCCTCAGACTGGCATGCCGAGACATCGGCGGCTCAGACCCCGAACGCATGGCTGCTCCTCGTGTGGCTGATTACGTCCAGGAGCTCTTCAAGGACAGCCCCGTGAAGGTAGCAACAACCTGCATATCATGATCCATCCTTTCTATTGTTGGGTTAGGAGAAAGTCCTCTGCTGTTCCTCCTTAGAATCAGGGAAATGTGTAGAAACCATTTTAGTCTCAGTCCAGGAAAAGCGTGTCGGTGTTTAGTTCCTGACCCCAAAACTGTAGAAACCTAACAATGTGTCTGTTTATTGACCTCCAGGTGGAAGTGGTGAGCGACGTGAAGGTTCTGGAGAAGGAGTATCCCTGTCTGGCTGCCGTCAACCGCTGTGCCGACTGTAGGAGAACATATTTAGTTTATATCTCTTAATAACACTGTTACATGTATTTATTTAAAAAAGATGTTTGCATACTTACTCATAGATTCCTCCTCATACAGGCATTCCCCGTCACCAGGCCAGAGTTATCAAGCTGCAGTACTGTGGAGAGGGACCGGTCCAGAAGACGCTCATGTTGGTGGGAAAGGTGAGAGGAGACTGAGAGACTGCTGTCCTGAACCACGACAACGCTTCTGGATGAATGATGGCTTTATCAAACTGTAGTTTGGTGAAAGACACCTGAGGTGGAACCGTAGCAGTAAATGTTTGGTGATCTAACAAATTTCATTTAAGTTGGTATGAAAGTAAGTAAATAATGTACAGCAAATTAAATTCCAGTCAAGTGCAAACTGCTTCCAAAGACACCAGATGTCGGTCTGAATTACAGGGAAATGTTGTAAAATAATAATATGTGAGTAAACAGATGCACACTTTTTTTTTAACTGAACCTGGAATGATTAGTCTATCTGAAAAATTTGAACTGCAACTATTTCGATCATTTATTGAGCAAAAAATGCCGAACATTTCCTGGTTCCAGCTTCATCTCCGCTTTTCTTTTACATGATAGTACATTTAATATTTTTGGGTGTCAGACTATGGGAAGGATAAACAAGACGTTTGAAGAAGTCTCCTTGTGATGTGAGAAATACATTTAATGGAGAAATTTAATGAAGGAAAATGAGCGTGTTTAGTGTCTTTGTGTGACCGACTGCATATGTGGTGTTTTCCAGGGCATCACCTACGACACTGGTGGAGCCGACATCAAGGCTGGAGGTTTCATGGCTGGGATGCACAGAGACAAGTGTGGAGCTGCTGCTGTGGCCGGCTTCTTCCAGGTCAGTGACCCACCCCACCCAACATGGACTTTCAGTTTCATGCATTTGTTTTAAGTTTTGCAGCACCGCTTCTTTCCCTAACCCCCTCCTGCTCTTTAGATTCTAGCCAAACTGAAGCCAAAACATCTGAAGGTTGTCGGCTCCATGGCCATGGTGAGGAACAGTGTCGGTGCAGGTCGGTGTAATCTCTCCCCCCCCAATCATGCACATTCCTGCTTGGATTTCTGTCAGTGGGATCAGTGTTGGAGCCCCTCTGTGTGTTTTCTCAGACTGCTACGTGGCCGATGAGCTGGTGGTTTCCCGTGCGGGTCGCAGAGTGAGAGTGGGAAACACCGATGCTGAGGGACGCATGGTGATGGTCGACCTGCTTTGTGAGATGAAGGAGAAGGTCAGAACATCCCGTTATTAATACTGCTTAAATCATTTTAAAATCGTAACTCATTTTCTGCAGTTCTATCGTTCTCGCTCTGATCGTCTCTCTGCAGGCGGTACGTGAGACGTCTCCTCAGCTGTTTACTATTGCTACTCTGACTGGTCACGCCATCAGAGCCATGGGACCCAACTACTCTGTAAGTGCTGCTGAAATACTGCCACTTACTGGGACATATTGATATGTAAACATTAAAATAACAAAGAATGCATCAATCATTGTTTGTACCGAGTTCTCTTTTACATTTTCTGTGTAGATCATCATGGATAACGGACCGGCCCATCGTAACAAAACTGCAGCTCAGTGGCAGAAAGGTGAGAAAACTATACAGATAAATTTAACAGTGAAAGTTAATTTGTATGACAGCCATGGCCAGAGGCATTATGCTTTCGGGTTGTAACACAATATCGTCGTAACACCTGGGGGGCGGGGTCTTAACATTTGGCACAAACGCCCCCCTGGACAGATGAACTGATAATAGACTATATGAGAAGTTGACATAGTAACTGTGATGTTGTCCATTGGTTTGTGGCCATTTTGAAGCCACAAATTTAGCATTTCGTCCGTCGCCATCTTGGCTTTTTGCAACCAGAAGTGTCACAAGATGGCGGAGCTAAGAATAACAAACACAGAATAAGACGATTAACATTGATGAACTGAAAACACACTGCCAAAGGGTTAAAGACAAAAACACGGACAACTCCCAGACTAGACAACGCCGTGGCAGCGACCTGTCAATCACAAGGTAGCCCCGCCCTAAAGCATACCGTTTTATGGTCTATTATTTGACTCTAAATGGGATCATCACTTAATAAATGAACATCATCAAGAAGAATCAAAACTATCATTTTAGACCATAAACTCATGTTTACTGAGGTAATAAATAAAGTGAGAAGTAGTCATTTTCTCATAGACTTCTATATAATCTGAAGTCTTGAGGAGTCGCCCCCTGCTGGCTATTAGAAAGAATGAATGAAGACACTTCAGCATTGGATCACTTTTCAGAACCAGAGGTTGCCGCCTGGAACCGATTAGAATTTACTGCTCAGTCTGCTCAGAGTCCATACTTTTGTATCTGTTTATTAATTTGTTCTGACTTTTGACTTTTTTGAGAGTAATTGATTAGAAATGATTGGCTGATTTTATATATATATATATATATATATATATATATATATATATTAAAAAATAATTATTTGCCACCCGTGTCTCTACATATCTCATATCTTTGATAGTCTTTGTATAATTGCAATAACTTGGACTGCCCAGCAGATGTTGCTATTTTGACTCAAATCAAATCCAATAAACAACTTCCAGCACAACTGCTTCATAGTGATGTGATGCCTCCAGACCGCTTCATTTCCTCCACCACTAACTAACTCGTGGTCTTGGTCCGCTCTCCTGCAGCTGGAGAGGCGCTGGGGGACGTGTTCGAGGTGTCCAATATCCGACGAGAGGACTACGACTTCCACAAGGGACAGTCTGAGTACGAGGATATTCTGCAGTGCAACAACCTGCCGTCCTCCGCGACCCCTCGAGGACATCAGACCCCTGCAGCTTTCCTCATCATGGCCGCGGGACTCGACAAGGTGCTCACATATTGTCACACTAAGTTATTATTTATCCGTAAGTGTGAAAAATACAACATGGACTTTAGTGATTAACTTGTATTACTTCTATTTCTGAATATCCAACGCAGCATGGTGTGGATTCCAGCGCACCTCTGCCGTACTCCCACGTTGACATCGCTGGGTCCAGCGGTCCTTTCCCCGGTGTCCCAACAGGAGCCCCCATCCTCGCCATGGCAACCAACTACATCCTGTCTGATATTCTCTAAACGGTGCCCCCCCAGTATAGAAAGACCACGGTCTCTGCAATCAATGCCAATTAAAATGTGAGTGGCCCAAATACAAATGAAAATCCCTGCCCCAACACGTAATGCAAAATGTGTAAGTCTAACATTCCTTAATACCTCAGATTGCTTTTCTGCAAAGATGTTCTCTGCTCTCTTTTCTAAGATGTCGTGACACTCGTCTTGACCCTGTTCTTAAGTGGCCTGAATCAACATATATATACTCAGGGGTACAATGGCAGTATAACATTACCATCCTTTTTTATATATGTATGTGTGTGCGACAAACTGGGAACATAGTTGTGATTAGTGATGCTGTGTGTCACCTCTCATTGATCAATAAAACAAAATGGAAAATGCTTAGTGTTCTTTGCGTATAATTATTTTTGCACAGGTATATTACACATAAGTGGTCAGAGGGGAAGAATAACAATGTATAACTCTCATACATATGTACATTCATGCCTATGTATCCCCACATGCAGTATGTAGTTTTAGTAATGTATCGCTGCAATGGTGGGAGAGACGACACTGCTTTAGTAATTCAAATGTTGCAAATTTGTAAATAAAAGAGAAGAAGCAGAATATTTTTTAATTTATTTGGAGAAATGTTTTTTAACAGTGTATTTTGTTTGCATAAAAAAATGGGTTTGATGTTGCAATGTTGTGCATTTGTGAAAAGGGGGGAAGCTGATAACAGTTGTATCAACAGTCTGCGGATGTTCCTCAATCTGCTTTTCCTACATTCATTTTAAATGAATGTAGCACTTCGGGCACTTTGTTTTTCACAAATTCCCCCCAAAATTGTTAGGGCAATACATTTAAATTAATTTTTCTATCTCACTATCTGCTGTTTTATGTGTTTACTTTGTATGTGCGAGGCTAAATACATATAAATAACTTATTATATAATTATTATATAATATATTTATATTATGATTTACGTTTTTTTTAATCCATATTATTATATAATATTGCCTGTATTGTTGTCAACATGTTATTACGTGGTATTATTCTGTGTTGATTGTTGTGTCCTCTCCAAGATAGCCGATATCAGTCCTCACTCACGGTTGGGAGGTACCGACAACGGACACGGAAGTGACGTAAGGACGCCGAGTCATTAAAAACTGAGGTTAGCGCGCGCTTCCAGCTCAAAACCTTCCCTCTGCTGTGAGAGTGGTGTCTGCCTGCTGCGCTCCCGCTAGCTAACAACTCAAAGACTGAACTTTTAGAGCAGTCTCACCATCTCTGACGGAGTAACGCTACAGGCGACCCACTAATCTCTTCGTTATAATCCACGCAGACTCAAAACTCCACAGCAACCATGTTCGAGGCTCGCCTGGTGCAGGGATCCATCCTGAAGAAGGTGCTGGAGGCTCTGAAGGACCTGATCACAGAAGCCTGCTGGGACGTCAGCTCGTCCGGTATCTCCCTGCAGAGCATGGACTCGTCTCACGTCTCTCTGGTCCAGCTCACCCTGAGACACGACGGCTTCGACTCGTACCGCTGCGACAGAAACCTGGCCATGGGAGTGAACCTCAGCAGGTGAAGACCTTCACACTACGTTGCAGACCGCTCTTTTAGTGCAGATGGTACTCTTATTGTGTCTCAATCTGTCGCCGATAAATTAGCATAAGCATCTGCTGCCTGAAGTGACGTTAGGTAACTTAGTTTGAGAGGCCGACGTGTCAAAGTTTCTGCGCTGCTTAAATGTATGTAAAAACAGCGGAAGTTTGGTTTGAGCGGTTTGTGTACACACAGGACACGTAACGTAGCTCTTGGCTAAATGGTAAGTTTAGTCTCTTTTGTTAGCATAACTGTCTAATATGTGAAGCTTACAAAGAGGGAGGCCATCTTGGGAGAATTGCCCGGGCATGTCTCTCTACTGGACTGAGCCGTTAACCCTTTACTGTCGGGGTCAAAACCAAATGGTGGTGTTCACATGTTATTTATGAACAGCTGGTTTGGTTTAACACACAATAATTGTTCAGTGTTGTTAGTGACATTTGGCGCAGTTCGAAAGCCGACGTCATTTGAGCGCCAAGTGCTTTGGCGGGAATTGTTATTCAACCCGGGAACTTCCACTTCCGGTGCACTGCCGCCTCTCTTTGTAACATAACACTGGTGTTATGGATCATTTTAGTTGGTGAGCTTTTGATGACTTGCGTTGAAGCACACACCTGCTGTACTTTAGAGCAGTAGATGTGTTTTATAACGTCACTGTATACATGTTAAATACATATGTGATTTATAGACCAATTAATTATTATTGTGAATAAGCAGCAGATTAACTGTTAATGAATAGTTTGTTTGAATGCAACTGAAAACTAAAGGGGAAATTATCAAATTGCTTATTAATATATATATATAAAATATTAATTTCAACTAAATTTTTAAATGTGTAATATAATAGAGAAGAAGCACATACTCACACTTGAAGATGGGAAGTATTTATTTTCCCTTTATGATTTATCTGTCTTTAGAATAGTCTACTACTTTTTCTTTCAAGTGATTTGACATGTCTTTTTTTCCTCCCTGTCGTACAGTATGTCAAAAATCCTGAAGTGCGCAGGAAATGAAGACATCATCACCCTCCGAGCAGAAGACAATGCAGACACACTCGCCCTGGTGTTTGAGACGCTCAGTAAGTTTTTGAGATATTGACATTGAAGCAGTATGACGTCATCATCACAGATGCTGATTAGCTCTGTTTCTTCGGGATCAACGTCATATTTACCTCCTTTTCTTCTCACTCTTACAGACCAGGAGAAAGTCTCAGACTACGAGATGAAGTTGATGGACCTGGATGTGGAGCAGCTCGGTATTCCAGTAAGTCACTTTCTTACCTGTCCCCGTCTCTTTGGCTCCGGCACACTTCATCCACACCGTCCCTGACCTTTCTTTGTCCGTCTGTCCTTCCAGGAGCAGGAGTACAGCTGTGTGGTGAAGATGCCCTCTGGGGAGTTTGCCCGTATCTGCCGTGACCTGTCCCAGATCGGTGACGCCGTCATGATCTCCTGCGCCAAGGACGGAGTCAAGTTCTCGGCCTCAGGAGAGCTGGGCACAGGAAACGTCAAGCTGTCCCAGACCAGCAACGTAGACAAAGAGGACGAGGCAGTGAGTATGAGCGCTGGAGCCAGACTAATACGTTTGGGTTATTAGTAACCTAATGACTTTGGCCAGTTGTACTAATTCAATGTCATCTTGTTTAAGATCTGAAACCATTGTTCGATTGACATTAACTTCAAATCGTTCTGTTTTTAGGTTACTATTGAGATGAATGAACCCGTCCAGCTGATCTTTGCCCTCAACTACTTGAACTTCTTCACCAAGGCAACGCCGCTGTCTAAGACGGTCACCCTCAGCATGTCCGCCGATATCCCCCTCGGTAAGTTCCTCCGTCCCTTTTTAGTATGTAGGAAAGTCTTCGTTTGGATTCTCAACACCTTTACAGGAACTGCTGTGGCAATAACTTTTTTTGTCTTTCTTCAGTGGTGGAGTACAAGATTGCTGATATGGGACACGTCAAATACTACTTGGCACCCAAGATCGACGAAGAAGCTTCCTAAGTTGTTTAATAGGCAGAATAGAGGAAAGCAGGCGACCGGGACGAGTCCTGAGTGATCGGAGGGCTGGATGGATCTCATGGTGGACGATGATCACTGCGTTTCTTATTTCCTGTCTTACGAGAGTCACAGCAGGAGGTTTTATAAACTGTCGTCTGTCGGCCACACCAGTGATGCCACCTGTGTGATGAAGCTCCAGTGTTGTGACTCTTCAGGCCGTGTGGTCCAGCACTCACGCTCTCTATTTCTGCCCGGTTTTGGGGAAGCCGATATCAATTGTCCCATTCCTTCTTGTAGATAACGCATTTGTAAATACTTCCTGTGGTTTCGTATTGTCAGCCAACCCCAAATGTTTTTGTGTTCATTGATTCAGTCCGAAATAAATGATTCAAGTTGTTTCCAAATCTTTTTTTTTTTTGAGCTTTTAACAGTTTTGTGGACAAAATGTTTTAAGCTGAAGACGCACTTGCTGCACCACAGGTCTTCGTGGTCATATTCTGATTTATTTTGAATAATTAGCCTTAAAAGTTCAACTTTTAAAGTTGGTGTTTATTTTCAACTATCTTACTGCATTCTAGTATGACCTGAGCAGCGAGGTAAGGCCTCATTTCAGATAAAACATTCCTTTTGTACTTTCCTTTAGATTCAGAGAGCAATTCAGAACTGTTCCAGTATCTTTACAGTCATGTTGGTATTTCTTATTCCCTTGAAGGTATTTAATGCCAATTTGATAACATTTGTGGAGCTAAATGTACTGAAACCAGTAAATTCTAAATATTGCCATATCTATTTTCTACCACACATTGACTTAGGCTGACAGTACATTTATTTAAGTTTCCAAACCCTGGTCGCTATTCATTAATTATTATTTAATAATAAATAAAAGCTATTGCTGTTAAGTAAACTCATTTGATTGAAAAGTACTTGACCTCCCTCTGAATAATAGAGAAGTAGTAAGTGGTGTTAAAATAAGAAGTTCAGTGCAGAGTCTGGCTGTTCAAAACCTCTGCAGCAGTAACCACGCGTAGACACTAGGTGGTGCTCTTTCACTACTGTCCGCGTGAAAGAAAATGATTAAAGCCGTCCTGTCGAGTCACATTTGTGAAATCATTTACACCAGTGATGCCACTGGTGAAATCATTTATTCTGAAGAAATATACCCTAATCTAATTCCAATTAGGCAGTTTCCCCCCCAAAGGACAAAAAGTCAAATTAATCACGAGGTGTATGGATTTATGGAAAACGCCTCAAGCACGTGTCATCTTCAGTTATTCCACCGAGGCGAAGAGGTGCTGACGTCACCTCAGAGGTCCCCAGAGCTTCAGCTGTGTTAACGTGCAGCCAAAGATACCCGAGAGACAAGTCTGTCTCTGTGCAGCTGGTTCACATGTTGGACTGCAGGAGGGGACGTTCGTTAGAGTCAGACCGCTTTAATCCTCACAAAGCTTTAATCTGTTTCACAGCCACATCTGGCCCCAGTGTGTGAACTGATCTACTGCACACAGAGTCTGTAGTGAGAGAATGTGACGGGACAGAAAGAAACCCGCTGATATCTACTTCTACTTGTGACTTTTAGTCACGGTTTCATTTGGTTTGTGTGCTTCAGAGAATAGCGGGACATTTTGTGGTGATAGAAGCAGAGTGATAGCATGCTTGGAAGCTAACGGCTACAGCTAAACCAGCATCCGCTTAGCTTATTTTAGTTTAGCTTAGCACAAAGACAAACAGCTAGCCGGGCCCTTTCCAAATGTGGGGGGAAAAATACCAGCACTCTAAAGCTAACTAACTAATTAACACGTTATTTCTCTTTAGTGTAACTTTTAAAAACTGAAAGAGGCTTCAATGTTTTATGGGCGGTTATGGTCAGGACCAGTTCTGAGGCAACCACCGGTTAGTACAGACATAAGGCTAACGTTAGCATACTGTTTGAAACAAAATAAAGCAAACACATTAACTAACTAACTATATATAATGTGTTAATTAGTGAACTTTAGTAGTGCTGGTAACAGGAGTAATAATTTCCTTTGGACAAAGCCAGGTGTGCTGTCTCCACTCTTTATGCTAAGCTAAGTTTACCGGCTACTAGCTATCGCAAAGAAACATGACTGGTAAATTATCAATCTTTTGACCTAGCTAGTGTTAGCTAAATGAGCTAGTTAGCTCATTTTGACAAGAAAGCCATTCAACTATTCCCCAAATGTCAGATTCCTACACTTTATCAGTCCATCATTCTATTATTATTTCTTTCTCTCCATTATTCCCTTAAGGAGGCCATTTCTCATTTTCCAGGCCATCACTGTAAAAATCGGATTCTTATCTGATCTTAAGTGTCCTGGTTGAATACAGAATAAAATCAGCCCGGGGAGAGACAGCAGAGCGTAGACAGAGCAGATTATAACTCCACACTAGATTGCCTGCGATTGTAATCCCACACTCCTCTCCTCTGGAATATCAAAATTCATCTGCTGAAAGGGGCTGAGCGCCAATAAAAAAGCTTGCACCCTCTCAGCAGGTTTTAATTTTTTTTTGTGGATTTATTTTTGGCAAATACATTTGGTATTCTATAATTCCCAATATGTCTGTCTGAGTTGTCTAAATCCGTACCAACTTTCCACTCTGCACTGAAATGTTCTTGAAAACCTATTAGGGAAGCTGCACTCCTCGTATTATATTTTCTAAAACACAATGTACTGCAGCCGTGGATTTGCCTGATTAGGGCCACTGTGTTCCAGACAAGAGAAGGAAGTGTTCGTCTTCAGATGCAGAGCAGAGGAAAAGAGATGGAGACTGTCATTTTAGGAAGTGACCGATAAAGCAAAGCGACGGCACAGCCATTTAAGCTGCCTCAATATTTAATTAACCACCAGGTTAAGAATAATTACTTCCTGTAACAGAACAAAGAGGGTTCAACCTGATTGGGGTTTCCGCTCCTGAATCGGCCACAATTTCAGACTGCGATGCTTCATGAAGATGAATCCTGTCAGAGCTGTAATTATGAGTTAATGGTTGGAGCAGATTTAGACAAAATCAGGCCAGTCAGACCATATATCTTAATGTCAGAGCCACACAGAGGAGGCTCAAGTTTCAAACTTAGCATACCGTTTCAACTTTTTTTATAGTTTTACTTAAATTATTACTGATTTAATTATTACTGTAGTTATTATACATGCATATCAAATGCAAAAGGTGGTAATTACCATCCGTCTGCTTGTTCAAGCAGCTGAATACAACACAGACCGGTATTACATGAGCAAAGGGTAAGGCAAGTTCAGATGTGTAGCCCTCATGTGACGGCTTTACATAAGACATAAATCCACATTAAGACAAGATGTTAAAGAAACACATAAGTGTGATTGTAGGATTTCTAGGGTGGCCAAATATCAGCGCCTAATGGGAAAATACTTTGGCAGTTTAAAAGATGTTAGCTTGAATGCTAACTGGTCGATTTTTCAAAGCAAAATGAGAGAAATAACAGAGCCCTATAATGCTAAATCATTTGTACCTCGACGTGTCAAGAGGAAAGGTCACAAAGGTAATAATGAAATATGCCAAACAGAGTTGTAAATGCACTGAGGAGCCCTTTTTTGCACTTCTGGTTTGATGCTACTGCATTTCATTGTCCTATACTTGTACTCAATAAAGAATCTTAAAATAGCTTACACATCATGGCCCTGAAGTATCACATTTAAGTGCTGAGATGGATAAAAAAACATTTTGTATCACAGTGAGTGCAGAATAATAAAATGGGGAGACCTCAAACCAGTTTAATAGTTTCTTTGGTGTGCATTACAAAAGAACCAAAAGAAAAAGGAAAACCAAATAAAGGACTTTAGGCCAGTTAATAAACAATCTTTAGGTCTTTATCTTTTCATTGGTCGATGAGTTCAACAAAATAAAAGTATACTTAAAGACAAAAGCAGAAGTGAACCAAAGTCCTCTCAAAGTTACGCAACAAGTTACCTTAAATCTCCACTTTCATCCAACATTTGGCTCGTGTTTGTTGTTGGTTTCTGACACATCAGTCGCGTGTAAATAACAATTTTACCATTTTTTTCAGCAGTTTCAGACTTTCTTTGATAAACTGAGAACCAACAGCATGACAGGCTCAAGATCAAAATCAAGCAATTATTTAAGTGTAATTCTTTTATATTTTATTGCCTTCTTTGTCAGCTTACTGTTGGCTTGGATCTAGCCTGTTGTATTCAAGTGAACCTGATCTCCACAGTCTTATCGTGAGGCAGCAGTCCTCTCTCTCTCTCTCTCTCTCTCTCTCTCTCTCTCTCTCTCTCTCTCTGTGTCTCTGTGTCTCTGTCTCTCTCTCTGTGTCTCTGTCTCTCTCTCTGTGTCTCTGTCTGGCCTTTAAATTGCTTTCCGGAGGCAGGGGATTCTGGCCGAGGAGATAAGGGGAGCTGGCTGTCTTTCTCTGGGAGGCCGGGGGAGTGTGCTGAGCGTGGTCCATCTACCGAGTCAGAGCGAGGAAACGACCGGCGAACCAATTTTCATAAACCACCGTCGGCCTCATCAGCAACAAAACAAACTGCTTGTAGATGAAGGATGTCAAAGCACAGGAGATTCTCACTAAAAGTGCCGATGCTGCGGAATACATGTCTTTTCGTTTTCCTTCCTGTCACTCAGTCGGGTCCTGGAGGATCCCCACCCAACCCCCCAGTCCTGACACTCTCTTACATAAGCCCTCAGTGCTCTGCTGTCTCTCCACTAGACCTTGTCGTATGGATTATTGATGGCAGCACAGAGCGAACAGGTCCTCGCATGGCAAGGACACTGACACATGTGATGCGAGATCCACGTGCTTCAAACCGTTCCGCTGCATATTTTATGTCTCATTATAACATTTAGATGCAGCGTGATGTGTGTTTCTGGTGTGTGAGGATGCAGGGGTTCCCTCTCCACAAACACACTTCACTTCCTGTGTACACACGACCGCAGTAGGCCTACATTCATGTCGCCCTCCTCTTCATCCTCCTCCCCGAGCTTCGATTTCACGCGGCGTGCCTCACCAGCTGACACTCGTGTATTTCTGACTATGCTCGCTGTGTTGAAGTCATCCCCGCATGAATTAGCATATTAATGGGATGTCCTCTTTCGTCCCTGTTTTCTGTCAGTCAGATTTCACAGCAGCGAGGGAGACGGACGAGGCCGTGCATGCGGATGGGGAGGAAGAGATGTCGGAGCGGGCTGCGGCTCGGGAGTCCCACCTGAGTGAGATCGGTGCAGGTGGGACGAGTGATCACTGTGGTCGATCTTAAATGGTGCTCAGGGACAATGGGAAGTTGTACATCACTTCATTTGTTCAGTGGTGATCCAAATGAAAACATGAAGACAGCTTATGCCGGGCTGTGTTTTCAAAATGTGAATTATAATCTGCACAGGTGTCATAATTAAGAATTACATTTTAGTATTACTATGAGGTACCTTGTATTTCGTGGTATCAGAATAACTCACTGAACTCACTGATTTTCACTGATTTTAAATAGTTTTATTTCTAACCAGCATGTGAAATTCTGATCTTTATTTTTTCAGTAACCTAATCGTTCTCCCTCCTTTGCTGCACGTTGCCTCCCCTCACAACCACATCTTTGTCCCCTCTCGGTCCAGGGATGCCTCGGTTCGCTACTTAGCAACTGTTTCCACGGCTACAAAGTTGCTCCCTGTCTCCCCCCCCCCACACTCCACCTCCACAATAAGTCGCCGGTGTCCCTCTGCTCCTTTGA
The DNA here is from genome assembly GCF_050575085.1 of Anarhichas minor. Classification (NCBI taxonomy): domain Eukaryota; kingdom Metazoa; phylum Chordata; class Actinopteri; order Perciformes; family Anarhichadidae; genus Anarhichas; species Anarhichas minor. The sequence goes on along the minus strand of NW_027466471.1, from coordinate 5,781,723 downwards.
GCCACTGCCTCTGTTGAACACTTCCTGCTGTTTATCTTCATTTAAACCACCAGGACACCAAACTGTCTGATGTTTGATACGATGACTTCGTTATGGGTTGTCTCGTGCTGTGTGGAGGACGTTGTCCAGCTCCATGATACACTGTTCCTCTCTGTGGGGACATGCTTGGAGCTTTGTATCTGCTGGTATTGGTCCGAGGAGGGCTGCACAAAGTGTATTGATGAATGTGACAGCCAATTATGCTTTTCCTTATCCCCCCTGTGGGTGTCAGTGAGCTCTGATGCGCCTGCTCTCTGCACTGATGTCACTGAGACAAATTGCAGCTCATTGTCCGCATGTTTCTGACTGTCATTCACACAGAGAGCAGAAGAACTGTTTGAGTCTGCGGTTTTGAGAAAAACAAGTCCGCAGAGACGCACGGAGATAATAAAGTAATACGCAGTAATAATGCTGCTGGGTACATTCAGACATGAACGCAGGCGTCAGAGCCACAGAAAGATCTATTTATATCGCTCCTAAAAATAGACTTCCTTCTCCATAGAAACGTGAAATCCTTCACACACTTGAGCTGCTGCTGTGTGTGTGTGTGTCTTTCTGTTATTCGTCTATTTCTCCAAAAAGGTGGATGCAAATTAGCGACTGTATCATCCCAGCTGTGAGGCTCTTTCTTGGGGAATCTCCGCTCTCCCTCTCAGCCTGCAGCAGACAGGGTTGGTACAGTGCTTTGATGATCGGCCCCACCTCCTCCACCGCTTCCTCCTTTTCATGGTGACGGGCTTTCAGTTAAAGCCGACAGGCGCGGATTCAGGCGCATTACTTTACAGGAGCAGAAAAGGGGGGAAATGTGTGTGAATCCGCGGCTTATCCGCTGCCGTCTAGTTGATGTGGAAAAGACTGAATGACATGGAAATGGAAAATCCAGCCTCTTACTGCGTCTAAACAAAAACAATACAATGTGCAAAAGCAAAATGATCCCGGTCTAAAAGACTGACATTTAACGGAGATCATTTTTGATATTCTTTTAAACTAAAAAGCCAGTACTTTAAGGAAAATGTTGGTTTAATTACTTTGATTGCAACCATCAGCCACATCATCATGCTGGTGCTGTACTCCGATACTGTAGATAGAAGGTAATATAGTACCCCATTAATTATGTGCAAGTACTCAGACAGATGAGACACTCAATGAGGTTGGTTAAACACAGAATACAACAACAGAAGGATGTCTTTCTGTTGTGTTTTGTCTCTTACATACCTCCTCGAGTGTCTCTCCCACTAACAAACATGAAGGCCAAATTAAAGGAAAAACCAGAGTACATGAGTTTAGAACATAAAGGAGACGCTTTCATACAAGTGTAATGTTGTTGTGTAGATTTTAAATACAGTCTAATCTCATCAATGGCTCCTATCATTTTTCAGTCCACTTTAATCTGACAGCTACTGTGGTGTGACTTGTTCTCTGTATAATGTGTGACAGCACAGATTAAATCTACATCATGAGATCGACACAAGGTCACATTTCCAACACAGAAGGAATACGTGTTACAATCACTCAAAGACAATCAGTGAGTCTCATTAGTAGAGAGGTGGTTCCCAAACTAGGGGCCTCCCAAAGGGGGGCCAACTTAACTCTTACAGGTTCATCATGAGGTGATTCATTGTAATATTGTACCTTTTACACAAAAGGATTTAGATTTCAGACTTTTCTTTACTCATTGCTATTTCCTTGTTTTGTCTCCTTATCTTGTTTCCTTTCCTGTTAGCCTGATGTTATCTCTCGTCTCCTGCAGAGACTACAGATGTCCTTGGGGAGGAGGGGGGGGGGGGGACCAGGGGCCCGACTCAACCGTCTGATACCCTCCTCCCCAATGGGGCTCAGGGAGACTGCTGCCGATCTTCAATCAGATCTGTTTCCGTCAGGTTTCTCCTCTGTGCGTTCAGATGGAGCTGACCCTCGCACTGATTGTTTGCCTTTCTCTCTGATAACTGTTATCCCCTCTCGCTCGTGTGGAGAAAGACAAATCGAATGTCCAGCCTGTGTGTGTGTGTGTGTATGCATAGATAGGCCGTTATTGAACCTGGAATGGTTAAGTGAAACAAAGACAGAAAAGTGAGAAGAGAAAAAGAGGGGTAAAGGCTTTGTGTGTGTGCGTGTGTGTGTTTGTGTGTGTGTGTGTGTGTCTCTCTCTTGTGAATGTTCACTCCCTCCATCACTCACACATCGACACACTGTCCTCCTTCATTGGCTTCTAAATGATACTCATCCAATGAGAGAAGATGCCATTATTTGTGCAGTGTCAGCTGTGTACGTATTATGTGCCTGTGTGTGCGTGTGTGAGTGTGTGTGTGAGGTGTGTGTGAGGTGGGGATGGAGTGGAAAACAAGACGAGAGGAGGAGAGGAGGAGAGGAGGAGAGGAGGAGAAGAGGAGATGGAGATAACGTGTGAGACAAGGACGAGGATGCTGACAGATTTGAGATGATGTAAAATCCACTTTGTTAAAAGTCTTTAGAGATAACTTCAGGAAAGAGAGATATAATCTTCTCCTGACCTTTTGACCTTTTCTAAGGGACCGCTGTCTTGTTTCATTGTGCTGCATCTCCTCAAAATAGCACATTTACAATAAGCACGGTCACTTTCTCACCAACCTGTGTTGTTGTAATGTTTGGTGTGACCTTGTGATACAATCTGTCACCGATAGTAATGTTTAAAAAATGACCGTTTGTCCAACATTGAACGTGATACCTGCCTAACTGAGTAATCCCATCATGGGTCCTCTTAAATTTGTATTATTCATACGTTAAATGAATTTGTGTTGAATTGATGAATGATCCTCCTTTTGGTTGTTGTATGTTTACGGCACTGTAGTATTTTACGTTTGATTTAATGTGTTGTAGTGTTTGGTATTCTTCTTTTGGGCTCCTTAAACGATACATTATTATATTATACACTATATTTTTATTTATAATTCCTTATAAGGTAAATGCAACTGAACTAAGGATAAAAAGCAAAAGTCTGTGTATGTCCAGGAACATTTCAGTTGCAGTGTGTCAGCAGGCCTGGGTGATAATGTTCCACTTCTCTGTTCAACATACATCCAGCGCCACTTATTGCAACAGTGGAGCTAACTATCTTCACCCTATAGGGGTGACATACTGTAGTGGACATACTGTAGGCTAGCTTTGATATTAAACTCCATGTGAATGAATATTTGCTCACAATGACGTCTGTGTGCTGAGGAAACATACATGTGGTGGCTAATAGGAAGCAGTTTTATTAGACAGATGGCCTCTCCTCATTCATCCTGCTGGCTATTTACATTTCTTGGCTGTTCATTATGCAATCATCATGATGCTTGACCTGACTGGATTACTATTGAGCATCTCTCTCTGTCTCTCTGTCTCTCTGTCTCTCTGTCTCTGTGTCTCTGTCTCTCTGTCTATGTCTCTCTGTCTATGTCTCTCTGTCTATGTCTCTCTCCGTCCTTCTCTCTGTCTCTTATGTGTCTCTCTCTCATACTCTCTCTCTCTGGCAGCTTTACAGAGAGCCAAGGTCACCTAAATTGATTCAGTTCCTCACCAAGCTCACATGGATTTTCCAGCAGGGCTTTAATTGCATTTCTGTACCAATCACTTTAATGACAATCACACACACACACACACTGTAGTCTAATGCAACACACACACACACACACACACACACACACACACACACACACACACACACACACTGTAGTCTAATGCAACACACACACACACACACACACACTGTAGTCTAATGCAACACACACACACACACACACACACACACACTGTAGTCTAATGCAACACACACACACACACTGTAGTCTAATGCAACACACACACACACACACACACACACACACACTGTAGTCTAATGCAACACACACACACACACACACACTGTAGTCTAATGCAACACACACACACACACACACTGTAGTCTAATGCAACACACACACACACACACACACACACACACTGTAGTCTAATGCAACACACACACACACACACACTGTAGTCTAATGCAACACACACACACACACACACACTGTAGTCTAATGCAACACACACACACACACACACACTGTAGTCTAATGCAACACACACACACACACACACACACACACTGTAGTCTAATGCAACACACACACACACACACACACACACACGCACACACACACTGTAGTCTAATGCAACACACACACACACACACACACTGTAGTCTAATGCAACACACACACACACACACACACACACACACTGTAGTCTAATGCAACACACACACACACACACTGTAGTCTAATGCAACACACACACATACACACACACACACACTGTAGTCTAATGCAACACACACACACACACACACACACACACACACACACTGTAGTCTAATGCAACACACACACACACACACACACACACCCACACACACTGTAGTCTAATGCAACACACACACACAGGATCTCCCTCTCTTTCCTTGACATGCTGAAATGGATGGATGCTGCAGTGATCATGGGGAGAGGAAAGATGAATGAGAAAAGGTCAAACCAGTTTGTCTCTTGTTTTACATGCAAACATCAGTAGGCTACCATCAATTAAATTACAATGTAATACAAAAATAACCCCACCAATTAATGTAAAAGATGACATTAACAAAAATTGACCATTGAAAGCTTTACAAAGTTTTATTGCGGGGTTGTTGGTATTAACCTATAAGGATTTTAAAGGGGTTTATATATAATATGTAAATATAAGCCAACTTGTAACTAGTAATAGTTTACTTTACTAATGAGAACACATTTTGGGTTGTCAGATTTTAGGGTTTGGCTGATGTTTGTCCTCCATCATGACACTTGCTTTATGTTTTCAGGTCTACATGATCAACGTGTTTCCCACCTTTTAATAAACCAACAGCAAAGGTTAAGTCACTTATAAATATAAAGTATGTTCATACGTTTTCAATGAAGAGGGAAATGTGAAGATAAGTAGAAAATACATTTAGAAAATCCATGTTAACACCACAATATACGTATTTATAGGTAGGCCACTGTTCTCCAAATGCATGGAAATGACATGAACTGGAATCCAGCTGATTTGGTCGCATGTCAAGTGTTAACACTCCTTCATCCTTAAAGGGTTAACTACTCACATAAAGTCATATCCTGACTTCAGCAACAGACCATTCATGATACACCCTGCATTAATGCGTGCAAATCATCAGGAGTCATGCATTAGCTAAGCATTACTCATGGATATGAGCTGTGTACTTGTTATTAAGTGTTACCCAGCATAAGTTCAGGTGACATGAGGGGACTAAATCCGCTAACCAGCCTGTTGACTTTGCCTTTACACCATCATCAGGCTGTAAGAGATGAAGGTCCGCTTCCTCTCTTGGCTGCACCCCCTCTCTCTCCCCCCCCCCCCCTCCCGCGTGTGTGCGCACATTCCTTCGCATCCAGTGGAGCGGCAGTCGGAGTTTGAGGGTCCGCGCAGAGAGGACACACACTCGTGCATAAAACCAACCAGCCGTCGGTGTCGCCGTTATAACACAGGACAACATGCAGGTAAGACACGAATGTAGCCTCATCTTTTTCTTTTTTTTTTGTAAATTATCCGACGTGAACGCGACAGGTTGAAATCACGATTTTGTTTTATTGTTGCGCGTGGAAAAAGCAAAACTGCGCCTTGAGTTAAATGGATGTACTTGTTGGCGAAATTGCTATTTTGTCTTTTGTCTATCTTGTTTTAAAAAATAAATCCTCAGCGGCTCATTTGCTCACACTTTTATTTTTATTTTTCCTTTAAACTGAGTTTCGGAGTGAAGTTATGTAATTGCGTCCCCGCTGGAAGCGGTGGAGGAGACGCGCTCCTGCAAACGGCTCCCAGCAAGTGTCACTCGGCGTCACGTCTCCTTCCACCCAGACTTTTCCTCCCTCTCTCACTTCGTCACATTTTCAGCATGTGGGTGGGTGGGTAAGGGTAAATCTGTGACATTCTTTTCAGTGTGTAGCCCCACGATGGGGGAAGAGACCTCGTGTGGCTCCAAGTGACTCGCGCGTGACTTCAAATCTGGCTTAAATTCCGCGCAGTCTTTAAATCCTCGATTCTAGGAAGAGGAGGGGAGATTGTGTTTGTAATTCTGCTTTTGCCATCCTCTTGGCGAAAATAAACAATTAGGCAGATCGGTCCTCAGCAACAAGCAGCCTCTGAGTCTGAGCCTGCAAGGTGGAAGCCCATGCAGCCTCCCTAAAGTGACTTCCACCAGCTCTTCAATACCCCCTGAATCTGATCTGCTCAGTTTCCTGGAAGCGAGGAAAACCTGTTAGAATTCCTGTTTGCACACAGGAAGCTGCAACCATACTTTGTTTAACCTCACTTGTTTTGTGCCCAGGTGCAAAACACAAGATCACTGACAGAGAAAACTGTAAATCTGATCATGTCAGACATGAACAAATGGTCTCTACACATACTGTACACCCGCAGCTGGACGCACACAAACATCTCATATCTGCATGAACACCACACACACACACACACACACACACACACACACACACACACACACTCAGCTCTAATGGTGAGAGTGTGGTGGGAGGCAGATCTTCTCTGTGAATGATGAGGCTCATCATCAATCACTCAGTAAATCACTCGATCAATCGGCATAATCAGGTGGAGAGCTGAGGTCTGCATGCTTCGGTGTGTGTGTGTGTTTTTTTAAATTTATGTGCACCTAATTTTTCCTTTTTTTGTTTGTTTGTTACGGTTGCTGTTAATGGCTTCCAAGTATTCATTTTTAATTGAATCAATTGTTTTCATTATCGACAGAAGGTTTTCTCGATTAATCACTCAAGCGTTTGGTGCACACATTTTCATCAGATTGTGATAAATGTCACATCACAATATCCAGAACTGATGGTGACATTCTAAAGTGTTTTAACATTTATATATTTACTTTGCCTGTACAGAAGAGTAGGAAAATCTAAAAATATTGACATTTAAGAGGATGGAACCTGGGAATTTTGAATTTTTTTGCTTAAAATAACAACACTTTGATTATCAGAATAGTTCTGTTGATTGATTGCTGTTGAGCTCTAATCTTCTGTTTGTTTTCTCAATGAATCGATTCATTGTTTGAACTATAAAACGTCAGAAAATGGTGAAAAATGCTCCTCGTCATTTGATTGCTTGTTTAGTCCAACCAACTGTTTGAAAGGAAAGAAATATTAAATTTAATATCACAAAAGACAAGCAAGAACTCAGCAATGTTTGGCACTTTTTCTTTAACAACGACTTTATCAATTATCAAAATAGTTGTCGATGAATTTTCTGTTGATCGTGTCAGCTTAAATTTTGTATTTGTTTTGAATTTTAGAAGCGTTAATCTCTTCTGTTCCATGTACAGAAGTCAAATTCAACATTAACCGTTTCAGTTGGAAGAATGTCCTGAATTATTAGTATCGGCAGCCATTATTAGCAGCAGTTTGACACCTGCCACAGGCCGACTGCAGCAGCCCCGCTCCTCCAACATTTCATCCCCCCCTCTCTCTCTGAGTATTGACATGCAGGTGTTTGAATTAAATCACGCTATGAGGCATCTGGGTGCCTGATATTTCAGTTTTTGACTCCCTTCAGTTTATTTTGTGCTGGAGAATGACTGTTTGATCAATACGGTTTGTTGTTTTCAGTGAGATCAGAGTCCTAACATCCAAACATGCTCTCATATGTAACATCATTATCTATCATATCTTTCACCAGTTTGAAAAAGTCTCAGTGGTGATGTCTTGACTTTTCTCAAGTGAGTGATCCCATTTCCATTAAAGGATAAGTGTGGTGATATTCCATATAATGGTTTGTTGTCTACAAACAAAGACCAGAACAACAATGAATTGATCCACCTCTCCACCAAAGATACACCAAACAAACGGAACGTCGTGGAAGAACCCAAAGTGGCCCAGTTTGCTCCTGCTCGACTGTTTTCAACATGGCGGGCAGGTCACAAACTTTCTCATGCTCTAAAATATGTTTCTGAAAACATGTGAGGCGAGAAATAGGCAATACAGTAATAGTAAATAAATCCTGATCCAGATTTTATGTTTTGTTTTGCAAGCCTGGTGCGTTGCGATGGACTAGCCTCATTTGCATAAAGTAGAGGTCAAGTCGTAATTATGCAAATTCAGATACAGCGAATGGTCAGTGAAGGCATCTATAATGCGACTCACGGCCAGATCTCCCGTTCTCCATAGAAGATGAATTTGGACAGTTTAGTTCGTGTTCAGTAATTGGTTCAAGAGATGATGTGTTCTGTTGAAATGTTGAGGCAAGACCAGCCCACTGTTGCTATTTTCTTATTCTGAAGGACTGGATTTAAATACCTCTCATAATTGTGGGGAATGTGAAAGAGGTATAAACTGCTGTTTCACTGTGCAACATGATCTTATGGTAAATGTTAGTGTCACGTGGTCAATACTCTGACGGTCGCAGTCAGTTTCAGGCGACAAAACTACTTGCTTAGGGTTAGAAAAAAGATCAGTTGTCAGTTAAAAACAATATCTCAACTTTTGTATTTGCATGAGACATGAACGTCGGTCCCCAGGGTGAAAGTCCTGTGTTTGTTTGACCCGTCCACCAACGCTCCCTCCCACTCTTAGCAGACTTTCTTGCTCTTAATACTGACTCTCAAACAGGTCATGATTCCCTCTCTAATATCAATTTTATATTGCTGTGAATACATCTCATTTTACAACTGCATTTATTCAAGTTTCTCGCCAAAAAGTCAATTTTAAAATTCAAATTTACAAGAGTACATTTGAACACATCATAATAGCGTCATAGTTTACCTTCGCCTAATACTAATTTTTATAAAATAGGGATGGAACCCATCGGAAAGTAACTCAATGCAACCTCGGTAATAAGCAGGACTGTGCTAAGGAGAGACTCCGTGCTGTCATGGACGATCGGCTGAGAACCGTACGGTTTCGATCTCTTTTATTGAGTAAACGCTCTTCTGTTGACCTATAGAGTATTGAAGACGGCATTTACTTGGCATTGTTGGGAATCCTTGATTTTCAATTAGAGCAGCCCAGATTATTATGGCATGGATTCAAATGCAGCAGATTTGTCACGATTCATTCTATGAACTCCAGCGTAGAAAGACAAAAATATGGTTTATAGATTAGTAATGCCGTTCACGCTAAATTCCTACCCTACGTATGTTATGTAATTTAAAGATGTTGCCTCTCTCAACATGTGTTCTTTTATGGTTCCAGACAGTTGGAGACCAATTCGATACAAAATAGGATATTGGCTCTACAGCAGGGGTGTCAAACTCATTTTCACTCTGGGCCACATCAGCATCATGGTTTCCCTCAAAGGGCCGGTTGTAACTGTAAGACTGTATAACTGTAACTACTCCCTAACATATTGGTAAATAACTCTCTGCATTTGATTATTGTTTATTCAAGTGTAAAAATATTGTACATGCAGTTATATAAATGTAAAATGATATTTAAGCACATTTCTGTTATTATAACATAAATCCTTTTAATTTAGGGTTAAGAAACCCACATTACTCAATCAAAGATCAAAAAATAACAAAGACAAATATCATCAAACACAAGTTATTACAATAACTTTGTTCAAAGCTATTTTTGTCACCTCTCTGCATCACTAATGTCCCTCCCCGCCATCGTCCCGTGCATGGCAGCTACATCCAAGAGCTCCTCACTGACAGTCAAGTCTGCCTTCAGCCTCTTATAAACACTGATAGATGCGCTGCATCCGTGTTGTCTGTGCTTTCATCAACAGCTAATGAAAAATACAAGTACCTGCTCGTCTCTTCGGCTAGCTGTGTTGTTAGATTGCTGCTAGTTCCTGAACTCGGTCTGCGATGGTCTTTCTTCACAAACTGACATTTGTAAAAGTCTGTATGTGGTCGGAGCTCACCTGCTCACATACCTTTAGCATGCACTGGGCTGTAGCTTTTGTAAATATATTCTGCTGTGATTGCAGTCTGCCTTTTAATTCTTGGACAATTTTATGTTTTTCTTGGAGGCTAAATTTAGCTCCGTGTTTGGTGTCAAAATGCCGACGTGAATAGTATCCTTCATCACCGACACGCCTCATAACACAGAAGACAGACCCGTTTTTCTCCTTGAAGCACAAACCTGTATTCGCTTTCCCATCTTTCATTACATTTTCTTCCCTCTGCATCAATTTTTCTCTTCGTGGACATTTTGGGATTATTTGTCGATCTTTTTCAACTCAATCACTTGTTGGAAAACCGCTTTACGGGCTGTTCCCTCTCCTGTCCATCTGTTGTGATAGTTTTAATGTCGGTACACAGACAACATGCTATCTCATAATTTCAACTTTCTATCTCATAATTTCAACTTTCTATCTCATAATTTCGACCATGGGGATATTTTTATTTTCAAGTCTAACTTTTAATTTGTTTTCGAAAATAAAAAAAGTTTTTTTTTTTTTTTTGCTGGCGGCCACATAAAATGACGTGGAGGGCCGGATTCGGACCACGGGCCTTGAGTTTGGCTGTACCTGCTGTAGTTTCTAAGGTATCACCTGTTCAATAGGTGGAGCGATTGGTACATCTAGACCCAATAAATAATTGAACAGGTCTGGTAACTGTAGTGGGAACAGGGATGGGCACCACACACTTCTGATCAAACACCAAACCCAGTGGAGAGCCTGTCATCACTGTGCTGCAGAGAAACACGGCATGCAAAGGTCATTTTTTAGTTGTTGTTTTTATCTCACCCTAGTTTAATTTTCTCAGGATCTGGCCTTTAAAAAGGGGCATATTTATCATCCCAAATTAGCTTTGATATGGTAAATTGGTCCAAATCGAGAATTTATTTTTCTTCAGCATAATGTGTGTGCGTGGAGAAACACGCACACACACACACACACACACACACACACACACTCTCTCTCTCTCTCTCTCTCTCTCTCTCTCTCTCTCTCTCTCTCTCTCTCTCTCTCTCTCTCTCTCCGTCTCTTTCACACACTCTCACATGTATGAACAGAATGCGGTCCATATGGATGTGCCGTCACTCCCACAGTCACACTGATTCACACTGACAGCCATACTGAGAGGCTCAAGCCGTCAGGACACAAATAGTATCAGCTCTCGACCATCAGCCTGCTCGCATATATTTCTTGCAGCAGGCTTCACGGACAGAGCTGCACGACGCCCCAACCAGTGTAGATGTTTTTCTCTCAACTCTCAGCGAAGGTTACAGTTCTTCTGGTTATTTTATGTAACAAACTGACAACGGAGGGTGGCACATTTCCAAAAGTGATGGCGCTCTTACGACTCCATCTGTGGAGCTATTTCTTCTGTTGTCGTGTGACAACACTTGCTGTTTTTTTTTGCTTTTAGCTTCACTCTTTGTTTTCTGTGCTTTTCCTTGTTGAGTTGTTTTTCAGTTGTTAAGTTAAACAGAGACGTACAATTAAATAGAATGAGATTTACTCCTGAGTTAATGTTTTTTCAGCTTTAGTCACAAAAACTAACTTGGTTAGAAAAGCTTCTTGGTCAACGTCAGGTGAGGGAAACATTGCTGTCATTGTTTTAAGAAAACAACCTTGACTGGTAGAAAGTGAAATGAGAGGAATAGCGGTCTCCTGTGTCCAAGTCACACACGTTTCTAACCATTTAACCACCATATGAGGTTACGTGGCTCTAACACAACACCACATTACTTCTGCCTTTATTCCAGTTAGACAGGAGTCATTATTATTATATAACCAAGACCACAAAGTTCCCTCACCTCAACCAAGTGCTGCAAGTGCCTAAACTAACAGTAAAAACATCAATTATGTTGTAGCTCCTTCGAGTGGATTCAGTAAGGATACTGAAAATCAACTCGGCCTACATTGTCAGTGAATGCTTCGGAGATATGTTTAGTACGAATTGTGCAACATTACGGGTTCATTCAAATCGTTCCCTACTGTTTATGATAAAAAACATTATGTGTCTATTAATACGTGTCTGTTGATTGCTAATTAGTGGTACGTAAATGTGGAAAAAAATGGACAAAATTGAAGCAGCAGAGGCAGATATATCCTTAATTTTAATGCTTAGCATGGGGTTATTTTCTCTAGATTCAACGGTCATTATCCAACCATTGTTACAGCAACTCCTCGCCACTAATCTGATCTACATGTTTAAAATAAAATGGGTAATCCTTTGTGCTGCCAATCATTTTGTAACACTAGGTATCAAATCTCCCAGTGAATCTGTGTGTCGTTTTCATGCTGCTTTGAGATGTGAGACCATCTCGCTCTCCTCTGCAGGAAATACCGGGCGGTAGGATTGATGTGTGCAGGTTTTTGTTATCAAGTATTTACTGTATCTCTCTCCCTTTGTGCTGTCAGTGCTCGTCACACACACCCACGCGGCCTACCTCCCTAATGTTTAATTCCCTGTTGGTATTTCTGCTTTCCCTTTAGCGTAGCCTGGTGACAGGTGACATTATGGAGAGAGAGTAGGGTGACTGTGAAATAAATTGGAAGCAATGAGGAGGTGAGGAGATGGAGGGATGGAGGACAGATTTGTGCAGACATCCAGGGGGAAGAGAAACCATAAGTAATAACGGCTAATTAATTCCAAGTGAAAATGGATTCTGTAGTCCTGTGGATCAATTAGAATAAGGTTGTATTCAGGAGTGTTGAACAATAAAGATATATTGAATGAGAAAAGGGGCCAAGGACAGATTCGAAGCTTATAGTTGGGTTTATGGGATGAATAGGATTAAAGGGTTAGCCGGATACGGTTGTAGCTTATGTTAAAGGAGCAGAGTGTAGGATTTCGAGGGATCTATAGTAGAAATGAAATGTAGTATTCATAGCTATGTTTTCATTAGTGTACAATCACTTGAATCATTGTGTTTTAATTACCTTAAAATCGGCCCTTCATATCAATATATGGAGTGGGTCCTCTTCCACTGAGTCCGCGATGTAGCACGGCCCTGTTTCTACAGTAGCCCAGAGCGGACAAACCAAAGACTGGCTCTAAATGGTGCCTTTCACATTTTTACTTTACCCGAATGCCCCCACGCACGCTCGGAAAGTTAGGGGTGAGGGACGTCTGAAAAAGACTCCACCCTTCAAACTCTTTCTAAACGAATCGCTCAAACTATTGTCATGCATACTGCCTCCACAGGTGGAGAAATCCAAAGCTTCACACACCTGCTGTGTCTATTATGGTTGTTAAGCTGTGATTGGACAGTCAGTGTCAGAGGAGGGTCATTCTGCACTTAATTGAACCCAAGTTTGTCGGGTTGCCACTGCCAGTTCTGAGGGTCTTTTGAGCATGCGGTATCACTGAGCTGCAGTGAGGGTATGTGGGCGGTTGTTGTGTGGCAGATGTAAAGGGAAGTGTTTGTGTTTCTACGTGTGCATTTTGGGTCTCGGTGTATTTATAGTCTGTGCGCTTGTGTCTGCTTTTATGTGTCTGCTCTGAATTCTCATCTGTAGATGTGTTGTGGATGCATCTGTGTGGTCTCACATAAGTTCACCTGCTTATTCCTGTATTTGTGCACTTCAGATGTCCTCACAAGGACAGAATATAAATCTCTGAGGCAAAAGATAATTTATGATAAAACTGCAGGAAGCTCTGTGACAAAACATATGAAAGAGTGTGATATTCTCTTCTCTGAACACATAGACAGTAAACAGCCAACTCTCTCAGCAGAGCTTGGCTGTTGTGTCAAAATTAGCTTGTCTAATAATTGTAATGGTGGGTTTTATAGCCAACTCCTTTATGGACCTGGTTCCAATAAATGGAATAGCCCTATATCTGGAGTTCAAGTGTATTGTTCTTTAAGTTTTACTTCTTAAATATTAAGTTTCTCAAAATTGTTGTAATACAACCCTGAAAATATTGGATGAGGAGATTGAAGGCATTGTGATTTGATATCAGAATAAATATTGGATTTAGAATTTAAAATGCAACCAAACACCAACACTTTCCCTACCAATACTAAAACAATATATTTTTTCCAATGTCTCACTTTGATAAATATGTTTAATTTTGGGGCGTCCTGTAGCTCATCTAGTACCATTAGCGTGCCCAGCACTAAGGCTGAGTCCTCACTGCAGCAGCCCGGGTTATATTCTAGTCCATGGCCCTATGTTGCATGCAAGCGGCAACCTCCGGTTCTTCAGAGTGAAGCCGATGTGGAAGTGTCTTAAAACCTGCATTCTCTCTACTGACCAGCAGCGGGCGACTCCTCTGTTTTCAAAAAGAAGTCTCATTGTATAGAAGTCTATGAGAAAATGACTCTACTTGTTTTTCCTCAGTAAACATTGTAAACATGAGTGTATGGTCTCAATCGCTAGTTTAAAGTCTTCTTCAATACAGCACGATGTTCATTTAGTAAATGATGGTCCATTTAGAGTCAAATAGACCGTAAAGAAGGGTATGTTTTAGGGCGGCCTTACTGTGATTGTTGCTGCTACCAGAGCCGTATACGGCGTCTCAACATCACTCCTCCTCATTCCACATATGGTGACTTCTGTTCACCTGTTCCAAAAAACACAACATTGCGTCGACCGTATTCAAAGATGGCGACGGAAAAATCGCCGAACTCAAGACTTCAAAAAGGCAGTCCAGAAACCATTGACTGACGTCACGATGACTACGTCCACTTTTTACATACAGTCAATGGTTGCATGTCGTCCACTCTCTCCACCCTTGCATGTGTCTCCTCGACTGCTGTATTTAAAAAAAGTAAAAATCGATATATTCAAATTTTAAAAGTTAAGTGTTTGAACACAAGCAGCTATTTGTCTGAATAAAATAAAATCTAAAATTGGCAAAATATTCAATTCAATTCAGAACTATCTGGTCAAGGACTGACTAAAGTAGACTACGATCTGACCAAACATCCAGTTTCAGCTTAGTAGTCAATCCATACTTTGTGCTTATGAATACATTTCTGTCAGTATCAACAAAATGAGACCTCCGAAGAAAAACAACAGCATCAGTTTCATCAAATGCCCCAAAACCTGGTATGTTTACATCCAAGTGAGAAAGCCCTCCAGCAGCAGTAGAACTTATGTTTGATTATCGGTTGGAAGCAGAAGAGGAAACTGTGTGAGCCTGATGAGAAGATGCTTTTATATGTGTGACGCTTATTATCGAGAACTTGTTGTAAAAATCGATGAATGTTCAACACCGACCCCTATTAACGACACATAAAGAAAACACAGCAGTCAGTTATAGATTTATAACTGACTGTCCAACAACACATACTGTATGTCATGAGAAAGAAAGGTGACCTGGTTCAGACTGGTTTTGACTGCAGGATTTTCCTCTTGGATTGGCATGTTTTAAAGCACATTTTGACCTTGAGGAAGCAGGCTGAGTTTGAGTCATGCTGAGAAAAACTCAGCACATGTGAGCTGGGACATGATAGCAGAAGCTGTTTTATCTCTGCTGTGGCCTGGTAGAATGTTAATCACATATAACTTATTAATGGGAACTCCCATCCGCTAATGTGACATTACAAGACTCCATCTCTCGCTCCTGCTCCCTATTCCCTTTCCACCACTCCTTCACTTCTTTCTCCATCGATGTTCCCGCTTCGTCCATCACATCCTATTATTACGAGGATGTAAGAAAAAGAAAGAAAGGGTTTATACATTACCATGAAGCATACTGTAATGACAAATAGATGCAAACATAGCCTACAGTACTAAAAGCTGCATTCATCATTATTCTTATAGTAACAATTTCACATGTTGTGTTCTACATAGATTTATTTTTGGGGAAGATGGTTGAGCATTTCGCAGCGAAAGAGCCGGATGTTTCCCCTTTAGGAGTTGGTGGAGACCAAAAACAGCTAAAAGGAGAGAGAATACTGGACTTACAGCAGGTGGCCAGAAACACAACTCCATATGAATGTTAATGTTGATCTGTGTTTGTTGGATGTGTAAAAATAGTCAACTGTTTTACTAACACGTTCTCCATAACAACTTTACACAGCGATGACATGTCAGTGTTGTGTTTACAGCTTGCGCTGTTGCCCCCAGGTGTTCACAATTGACTGGAATTTTAAGAAAAAAGGCCGAAATGAAACTCAGTGCCGTTTCACATGTTTTTGCGCTGCATGGTTTCCCCTCAGGCTCTGACAAATTCTGCTGCTTCCATGGGGATGTCAGCTTCCCCCCCCCACCCCCCACCACCACCGGAGAGAATATTGGATTTCTTTGGTCTTTTGAACCCCTGGTATTAGATTTTTATTTCAGTCGAATATTTGATGCTTGTATCTTCATACAGGTTGTAGTGTAACAGGAAGTCCTGCTCTCTATTTGTTGTTGGAAGAAATCAGTTTTCTCTGGGCAAGTGGTGGCAGATCTTTTAAT
Organism: Anarhichas minor; assembly: GCF_050575085.1. Classification (NCBI taxonomy): domain Eukaryota; kingdom Metazoa; phylum Chordata; class Actinopteri; order Perciformes; family Anarhichadidae; genus Anarhichas; species Anarhichas minor. Next base: position 5,765,313 of record NW_027466471.1, on the reverse strand, counting down.
CAAGTAAAAAATATCAACACCACAGTGTGAAAATACTCTTGTAAGTAAAAGTCACACATTCACAATTGTGTATTCGCAAAAGTATTTGAACTGGCTCAGATTCTTTCTCTGTTGGATGCAGTGGACCAACAGAGAGAAGACCTTTCATGCCATGATGCTAGAGTTTACGCTTCATGTAAACCAACATATATTGAACCAACAACACAGCGACTGATATTTAATCATTTATGGCAGAGCATATAGCGATGTGCGCCGCGTCGCTGCTCTGTGTTTGCTTTGAGCGTTATGGGTATATGCTCTGCCTTATAGTGTTGTGTGTTTGTGTGTGTGTGTGTGTGTGTAGATATTACAAGAGGGAAGTGCTGCCCCAGGACAGAGCCAGCTGAAGCGTTAAGAAGAAACATAAGATATGTGTGTGTGTCGTAAGATTGTGAGTATGCCTGTGTGTCCAGTCGTCCATGAATAGTCATGTTAAGTAGCGCTGAATGTTCTTGTGTTTACACTGCGTCCGTCTGCATCTGTTTGTCTCGCGGCCTCCTCTTTTTCAATTTGTGACTTTCACTGAAAAGCCACATTTGAAAACAATTATTTCTTTCTAATTTACTCCTCCAAAGAAGCGAGTCACTGCTGAGCTTTTTTAAAACGGATCACTATTCTCTGCGGTGCCACCGTTGATCTGTGAATAAATAGACGTCGGGATGAATGGAAATTGTTTTCCATCATCTTCTCTCCATTTCAGTATGTTGTCATTACTCTCTGGGTATCTATGCAGATGTGCACTCCTCGTAGTCTTCCTCCTTCTTCCCCTTTTCCTCTCGAGTCTTCTTAAGCTCTTCTTTGATCCGTCTCCTCATGTGGAAGATGCACAGAAATAGCCTTGCAAATGTATTCCCCAGCAAAGTGCTTTCATATCTTCATCTCCTCCATCTTCCTCAATCCCCCAGTCCTCTGGCCATCCTTTGCTCTTCTTCTCAGATAGGCCAGTGTTCATTATGCTAATTGACTTTGGTTCTTTCAGGAACACAAGCAGACCTTCCCCACATCATTTTCTTTTACTACCTCTCTATTTTCTCTTTTGCATTCGCACACATTACCTTAAAGTAAGGTGATTTGCATGGTCAGACTCCCATGGGATCAAATAGCAGTTTAAAATCCTGTGTGTATGTGTGGGCTCCCTCCTCCCATCTCCTCCCTCTTCTCCCCCTCCTCTCCCGCTGTCATCCTTTGCTCTCCTTCTCCTCCCCACAGAGTAAACAGAGCTGCTGTTTGTTCTGTCTTCACCTCTTTCATCTTCCTCCCCACCCTTTCTCCAGTGTACACATGTATGTGTGCGCACGTGTGCGTGCGTGTGTGTTTTGAAGGAGCAGCTTAATAAAGCTTCTTGAGAATTTAGGAAAAGACATGCTCGCTAAATCAGATCAAATCACTGTTTGCTGTAGAAGAAACCGAAATGCTGCAAAGATAAAAAACCATTGATGTCAAGTTTATCTCCACTAATGAAAGAGGATGAACGGTGAATGCGAATGAGCTGGAGGGGGATCGGTCCTGCATAGCAAGAGTCACGTTGATTGATTGGAGCTGAATATGACAATGACGGGAAACAGACTTTTAATTCATCTGGAATTAGACCTGATGGGAAGATATTTCAGTGCTTAACTCCAAAACATTGAAGTAACCTCCCCTCCACAGTGATTTCTTAGAAAGCTGATGTCAAGGTTTAGGTCTTTAGGCTGCCCAGGAAAAACTCTTTGCATCGCCGTCACAGATTTGAACATTTGTAGATGAAGTGGAAATCATACTCTCTAAAAACTAAAGATGGCTCACTCTTATTCTTTTCCCTGTACCCGCTCGGTGTCATTTGGTTTTTCTGTGCATGCTACATTTGCAGCCAAACTGTTGTAATCAGTTCTTATTGAAACATTTTCAAGACCATATGACGGGTGAAGCGACTTCATGATGGTGGTGTCGACTTATAAAACTCACTTTATTATAACCGTTTTAATTAATGGATGATGATTTGTTTATATACATGGAAAGGGAGACATTAGGTAAATATTACACATCACATCACTAGCAGTAAATAATAGTTAATTAGTCAAATGAAGTCATATATTCTCACTTGCATCTATTAAAGCATCCATAATGTTACCATTCACTACATCTTTAGTGCTTGCTGAACTTTACTGTCTGTCTCTCCATCCGTCTGTCCGTCTGTCAGGTCATATAAAAGAGCTTCTATTGCACTAAAGTTCATTTAGAAAGTAGAGCTATAGCGAGCAGTAGAAGCTGTCCAAAAGCTCAGTTAATAAAAACACTCACAAAGTCTCATAAGATGTGTGCAACTGAACTCTTGCTGAACCTCTTTAAAGTGTTCCTGAAACACCTCCAGATCAGAGGCTAATCATATTTTCCAGGCACACGCGTAATCTCCTGTTTAATTTAAAGATCTCATCCTGCTTTGTTTCATTTCCATATCGACCTGAACTCTCTCTCTCTCTCTCTCTCTCTCTCACCCTCCTCCCCCGTCCTCCAGGCGGATGGCAAGGTGGTCGATGGCAGCCTGCTGGGAGATGCGAATGGCGTGGAGCCTGCGCCGGGCAGAGTGAAGGATTCTGGGAAGTGGCAGAAGCCACGTTTCTCTCGGAAAGCTCTGATGAAGTGCTGCCTGGTTAAATGGATCATCTCCAGCACACAGCCACAGGACAAAGGTTAGAGAGAGAGAGAGAGAGAGAGAGACCGACGATGTGGTGAATGCACAACAAGTGTGACTAACAGTGTTTGAATTGATCGCTGAATCGACTGGATGGACCTCTGCTGGCCTCCTCGGGTCCCTGTGGGCCCGGCTGACTCATTGTGCCGGGCAGGTGACCTCAGAGTCAAGTACCCAGAGATCATTTAGCTGCACACGCTCATTTGTCAAACGTCTCTACACCCTCAGTTCGCCATTAATGTTCTCTACGTAGACCTGAAATACTCTGACGCACCCCGCCACCTCCTCTGTGCCTCTATTTAACTGCCCCATGGCCGTTTTTGCACATGTGTGTGCTGGGGTGGATGTGTTTCCCCCCCTTACCTTCCCTAATGGAGTATGCTGTTTTAGTCTCAGTGCTCCACCCAGTGGTTCAGCTGTAATCATGCACAATTAATCTCCTGGTAAAGGTAAAGTTAGGACGTGTTTTTGAAGTGGTCCCTTTATCTTCAAAGCACTCAGCATCGTCACACGCTGGTATGAAGTCGTAGTTCAATCCACGGTGGGAGTCATTGCCAAATCTTTTTCAGCCTCTTCTCATCATTTTACCGATGAGTTATGACACAAAACAGCTTTGGTAGTTTTAGAGCAAGACAAAGCGTTGTTTCAGAAACTCCATCTTTCCTTTCCTTCTTCCTTTTTTCATGACCTCCTTGTCTCCTTCCTTACTTTTTCATGTCCTTTCCTGCCCTCCCTTTCCTTCCTTACCGGCCTATCCCCTTCCCTACTTCTTCCTTATATTTTTTTGAGGCAGCTCCCATGTAATGGCACTCTATAGGTCACTGAAATGTGAGCGCTACATCCAGCAGTCTAAAACCTGCTCTTGTGGCTTATCACCTAATCCCGTTTATCACACACTTTTATCAGGTCTCTTCTCCTCTTCCTCCCTTGGCTCCATCAGTAGCACTTCACTAAGTGCCGTCATGTTTTTCCTCACAGCTTCACCAACAAACTTTGCACTTTGGTGTCCCCAAGTGGCAACAAGGGACCGCTCGTTACGTTTTTGAAAGTTTGAAGGAGTTTTTTCCTATCTGGAAACGCTGAGGGCTTCTTGAGGGCTGAAAATGAGATGCTGAGAAAAATGTTTTGGCAGCAGCTTCATGCGTACTAATACTGTGCTGTGAAAATACTGTGTAAAAGTCCTGCATTCAAAACCTTACTCCAGCAAAAGTTAGTCAGTATTATCAGGAAAATGTACAGTGTTTTAACATATACGATGTTTGAATTAATATTACTTCTGCATTCATGTGTGAATTCCATTTGAACTCATTGATAAACTGTTGTGCAGCTTAGCAATGCATCACATTCTAAAAGATCATCATATGTCCTGTGAGAGGCAACTGTTCATGAGCTCAGAAGCTTTGTGACGATGCATTTTCCAGCTCATCCAAGAGGCTTTTTAAATAGTTCATTTAGTGTAAGAAGTAGAATAATTCTCTCAGCCCATAAAGGAACACTTCATTCTTTAATTTATGAGAAAAATTTTTTTATTCCATGTCACAAAAATTGGAGATCCAGGGTTTTTGCTGGACAGCAAGGGTATGTAAAATTGAAATATGTAAAGTAACTTTAGCTGTCAGACAAATGTAAAAAGCAAAAATCTATTTTTGTCTTTGAGATTGAGTAGAGCAGAAGTATAAAGTAGCATAACATGGAAATAACAGTAAAAGCACCTCCAATTTGTACTTAAGTACAATACTTGATTACAAGTACATACTTAGTTACATTCCACCACAGGGTGTTGGGTCAGGAGGTTGCTCTATGCTGCATATGTACTTAACACATATAATCAGTCTTTAACAGATTCAGATGATCTTTCAGGGGGTTTTATTCTCTCTTTGGTTGCAACATCAGTGAAAGAGCTCTTTGTGTGGGTGAAACAGGAGCACAGTGAGTAAAAGAACCAGGCACAACAGCTACAGAGAGAGAAAGGAAAGCAGGGCTGTGATGGGATCTATTTCATCTCAGCGATGCCGAGGGAAGAGTATTATCGGTGGGCAAGCCCTCACCTCGGTAATGGCCAGCAGCTAAAAATAGCCGCACAGAGATGGAGATGTGTATTAGACAGGGCTGGGGTGCAGGTGGCGGTGGTGTCGGCGCCGTAGCTGTGATGTGGTTCAGATGTGGAGAGGTGGAGACAGCTACATGAAGCACTACAGCTGAGGATCTGTGGAGAGTAAAATGGGCAGAGAGGACGCTGGTGCTGATAACAGAAGTGTGCAGGTCAGGCCACACATGGATGCTACTCTGACCTGCTGTGCAACTCATGATTCTTTTTATAGTCAAGTAATCGGCCAGTTTTTTTTTCACGGAAGTTATGTCCTTGCTGTTGTTTTTTGGGGTTTAATGACTGGAGGATTTTACATTCTTCAACTACATTCAAATGACCTATAATGTGTTTGTATAATTCTGATATTATAAAGATTCAGTTTCATTTTTTTGGTGGTGTTTAACACCTTTATTGGACAGTGACAGTAGAGAAATGAATGGAACTAATGAGTGAGAAAGAGGAGATGGAACGTAGCGATTCATGGTCAGTTTTAGGGAGAGGAAGAAGAAAGGGTTTTCGAATTCCTACCAAAACTATAATCCTGGCAGTGGAACAACATTCAGACCATCATTTAAGGAGATGACATTGACAAAAATACATAATTTATAAGCTAAATGAAAAAAAGAAAAAAAAAAAAAGGCTGCACGGTGGTGTAGTGGCTAGCACCGTCACCTCACAGCAAGAGGGACCCGGGTTCGACCCCCGATCCCGGGTGGTCCTTCTGTGTGGAGTTTGCACGTTCTCCCCGTTGCAGCGTGGGTTCCCTCTGGGTTCTCCGGCTTCCTCCCACAGTCCAAAGACATGCAGCTTAGGTTATTTGGAGACTCGAAATTGCCCGTAGGTGTGAATGTGAGCATGAATGTTTGTCTGTCTCTATATGTGCCCTGCGATGAACTGGCGACCTGTCCAGGGTGTACCCTGCCTTCGCCCAATGTTAGCTGGGATCGGCTCCAGCGCCCCGCGACCCTCAACAGGATAAGCGGTTTGGATAATGGATGGATGAAAAAAAGAGAATGTAATCAGAAGTCTTTCTGTTGGCCATAAGTCTCTTAGGGAGATGGGGGTGCGTTGGGGGAATGTGGACTCGTGATCTGAGCATCTTTAAAGCCCCGCCTGCAATCCTGATCTCTTTCTATAATACTTCCATTGGTTAAGTATGCATTTTGCACAGTAGTACTATTACATTGATCTACTTTGACTTCTCTGCTCTCTGCTTTTATCACTCTCAGTTGCAGCATTTGGTGGTCAGGCTTTACAACCGACACAGGCTGGTGGAACGCCTTTTTGTAGTCAGCCTGTAGCTGGTTTGGTCCCTGTGGCATTAATTCAATATATTAAAGATCAACCTCACACCAATTTGTAATGCCATTTGTGTGTTTTGATCAAATCATTATTTCTGCTTTTTATTTTTATTTTAGCTGAGCCAAAGGTGTCGTCTTTAAAGCCCAAAGCCCAGTGATATAAAACAGAAAAGAAACTGTCTTTACAACGTAGAAGGTGGAACCAATAGTTATTTAAACAAATTAATATAATAATAATTATTTAATGAATTATCCAAGGACTCATGGTTTCAGCACTAAGGAGTGATTTCCCTTCTAACCCAGAGGCTTTCAAACATACAGCCCCGCTCTGGTGCCATCTGTTCTCGATAGAGAGGTGTAGTTATTCATTTGATAGTGAGAAATTACACTCAGCACAAAGTTCAAGCTCTGATTTAAAAGTAGCCCCCACGCCATAGAAGAAGAGTCAGATAATGAGGCCAAATGGGGGGAGTGAGTGACAAAGAGGGGCAATATGAATGACTGTGATATGACAAGTGTAATAGGAGTGGGATTAGATATGGATGGGGAGACAAAGGAGGGAGGGAGGGAAGGAAGTGAGATTAGGTGTTTTCACTGATCTGTCAAATATTTCTGCGCCGGCTCCTTCCTCTCTCCTCTGCTCTGTGTTCTGTCTGTCAGAGAAAGCGAGATGAACTTGAGCGCGTCCCGGTGACCACGCGGCGCTGATGAAGGGTGAAACAGGAGGAGCGTCAGCAGGTGTGTGTGTTGTGGTTTGTCAGAGTCGGCCTTACGAAACGACAGTCCGGATGGACCCAACATCATGTGATTCAGTTCACCTCGTCCTCCTCCTGAGGCGGCAAGGGTAGAGGAAAGAAACAAGTGAAAGAGGAGAGAAGACGAAGAGGAGGAGGAGGAGGAGGGAGTGAACATCACCTGTAAGCAAACTGGGGCACCGGTTTAAAAGAGGGCTTTAAAAAGGGAGCTTGAGATCAAGGAAACATCCTCTGGGAGAGTATCCTACTCACTTCTTCTGCAAGTTTTTTAGTTTTTCACTTTAAAATGTGTCCAATATAGTGACTGAACATAAAGCGTTTTTTTGGGGGGGGTGGGGGTTTTGACTGATTTTATCTTGCGAGACCCCCATATTTTTCCAGTTTTTTATTATTAATTTTACGAACTTTGATGCCGGTGATCCAGGTGGTCAAAGTGTAGAGGATGAATGCATGCAAGGCAGAATGTGAAAAGGAGATCACCAAGCTGCTGCGCTGCCTCTTTGGCTTCATCACTGGGACGCTAGTTCAAGGTATTTTTGCTCCTTTAATCTGCAGCCGGTTGTTCTTTCTGCTTCTGAAAACTCAAGTTAAATAGCTGTGTTTGATAGAAGCTGTGTTAAAAACAGTGTTCATTTACTGTTATTATACGGTTTCAAGTAAATCTGTATGTTTGTGTGTTTTCATTGTTGTTATTTGGGACAATATTCAGTCATTGAATGTTGAATCATAGCTAAAGGAACTGCACTGACTATTTTCTGTCGATCGCTTTGGCTCATTTTTTTCAAACAGTCTTGACATTCCCTAAACTGTATGTGCAGTCGTCACAACTGTTTTATGGGACATCACAAATCTATTGTAGGTCTGCACATGGTAGTAACTCATCCAACACTTTTCATTCACGCTAGTGAACCTAGTGATTGTGTCTGTAAATTAGCCAATGCGGCCAAAAAAGAAGAGTTGCTTTGTCGTCGTTTGAGCCGCACTGGTCAAAATGTTTACATGTTTTTTCACCACATCCCTGGAGATGTTCCTTATATAGAAATCTCTTTTTTCTTCTACTTTGTTGTTGTATCGCACACAGCTTTTTAGATTCCAATTTCAACAGTAGGTAAAGGTTTACTGGGAAAAGTCAATAAAATACTGTAGTTCGGAGATAAAGGATATAAGCTTTTGTGTGAGAAGTCACCTTTGATCCTTCATGTCACAAACAGTGAACAGAAAATTTGTCACAAAGTCATATCAATGCCAAAGAAAAAAAAACAACCCAACAATGAAAAAACCTGCGGTAGTTCAGTAGAAAATAAAAATTTGTACCTCATAATATGCAACACCATGCCATTGTTATTTATAAAATATACTTGTATGTTTGACAGATTTTGATAACCTTGAATGGATCATTGCCTGGTGGATAGGTTATATGTGTTTGTTCGTGTGTGTGTCTGTGACTGAGTGAGTGTGCACCTCTGTGTCCGTCCAGGGCTGGTCTTTCATTCTGCTGCCGCAAACTGCATAATATTTTGCGAGGCTAGTTAGAGCTGATACTCAAGGACTTCTTGTGGTTGCGGTGACTCACACTTTGACAATTACAGGTGTTTTGACAATTTTATACTGTCATTGACTGCCTGCTTACTCCTCACTCTTCTACGACTCTACTCTTCACCAGCCCCTTATCGGTAGGGTCCGCTATTCATAACACAGCTGAGTGCATGGCCGGCCCCGAGCCGCTCTTCTGCAGTAAGAGACACAGTGGGGCGGAAACAGTTTGCAGACTGTTCATGTTTTGGACGGTGTGTGTGTTCCTCTAACAGCTAACGGAACTACCTGTGCACACACCGCTTAGTACCTCTTTGTTGGACGGTGTGCTTGCTTAACAGCTAACGGAACCAGCTGCTAAGCGAGCAGACAAATTGGTGAGTTTACCTTTGTGTTTTGGCTTGGATTGAATGAAATGTATTACGCAACGACTTTGAGCCCATTGCTTGTATAACTTTGCATTCCAGCTTTACATCTTTGAATGATGTTTGTTTGATGACACTTTACAGCATTACTTTATACTTCCACTATACACATGTTAAGCTTGTGAAATACAGTACATAACTCCTTACAAAAAAGGTAGTGTCTAGTTGGGTCTCATTGCCACGTTTAAGTATGAGTTGTTAGCAGTTAGACCAAAGACACCATACTTCTCTCAAACCCTCAGGTTTATCGTGTTCCCTTTTGGAGGGGCCCCGTCCCCTAGGTTGGGAAACCCTGGACTAAACTATATGCAAAGTAGTTAAAACTAGTTGCACCTGGATCAGCTGCTACAGGAAAATACTGTTGATTCTCGTTCTTGTTTTTTGATAAAATAAAGAATTTTTATTGTTTTACAGGAAACAGTGTGCCTTGAATTGTTTGGTTTCATATTCAAGAGGCGCTTCCTCATTTTTGAATTATTTTATTTCTGTCTGAGCGTTGTCTAGTAAACTTTTATTAGGTTTGTTCTGATAAGTGTCTTCCTTTCCCTCAATACATTTTTTATTTTCATCTCATTTATACTCATCTTTTCCTCAGTCCGTCCTTGAGTTAGTCTGTATGTCCTTCCGTTCATCATTGATTAGATGTAAGTCTATCCTCTGTCCTCCTGCATCCTTCCATCCAACGAATACGTCGCCTCATCAAGCCACCGCCGGCTGAATCAGCACTTGGTATCTTCTCTCTCCTCATCTTCACTGTTTCCTCTCATTCCTGCCTTGACTTTTTAATTTTTTCAAATGTTGATCACCTAAAGTCGGTACAGACAGGTGAGGACAACTCGGGGTGCAGTGTTTACACGTCCTCTTTAGGGAGAGAATGTGGTGATGAATGTTCTCTGCAGAGGACATTGGTTTGTGTCTCTTCATCGTGCTCTCCTCTCAACAGTCGCCAGTTTGAATCTCCATAGTGGAGTCTTGAAGGGGGTTTAGGTCTCCACTGATCCATTTCCTAAACCTAATTCTGCCTTCGCTGTATAGGCTCAGAGAGATATCTGGGTGTAGGATAAAGAGGAATAAAGCAACAACCAGGGCGAAGGAAGGGAGGGGAGAAAAAAAAAAGCTTTGATTAAGAAGCCCCTGTTTTAATTACACAGCTAAGGTTGACTTTGAACCTGCAGGGCTGATGGGGTTTTATGAAAAGGAGATTTATCTCATATGAAAGTGAGACGGGTTTTAATTGGAACATATCAAGCGGTTGAAGGGCAGGGATAGCAGGAGCGGGGAAAGACTGGAAGAGCTGCCATCTTTCCCCCTGATGACCAACGTTACATTTCTGCTGCTCTGATAGAGACTTTAAGTGGAGAGGCCACACAGCACATTCAAATGTCTATGGTGTGAACAGAATCAGAAATGGTTTATTGCCAAGTATGTTACACATACAAGAAATTTGGCTTGGTGATTGGTGCGTAACATTGAACATACTGCAATAGTAAAAGACTATTTAAAAATGGAAAACAGGAAAATGTACAGTAAAATATGATAAACAAATAAAGAGTACATTAAAACAAGTATGTTATTAAAGTGACATGTGTGTATTTAAAGAGCAGAGTTGTGCAAGGATGTGTAACTGTTAGTAATTGTCCCGAGGATGTCAGAGTCAGTGGGGGTCCCAGGCTTTGTTAATGAGCCCAACTGATGGGCCGCAGCCTCATTTCAGAGGGAAGGGACGCAAAGAGTTTGCGTCCGGGGTGAGAGGGGTCTGCTACAATCCTTCTTGCCCGCCTCAGAGTCATAGGCGACCAAGTCGTGGAGGGACAGCACATTGCATCTCAGCAGAGCGATTGATACGCTGTGCAGTGGCTGCAGCGTTCCAGACGGTGATGGAGGAGCAGAGGATGGACTCAGCGATGGCAGTGTAGAAGTGCACCATCATTGTCTTTAGCAGGTTGATTTTCGTCACCTGCCTTCAGGAAGTACATCCTCTGCTGAGCTCTCTTTATGATGGAGCTGATGTTAGGGTCCCACTTGAGGTCCTGGGTTATGGTGGAGCCCAGGAAGCGGAAGGACTCCACAGCGTTGACGGGGGAGTCACACAGGGTGATAGAGGCAGGAAATCCACAGCCATCTCCACTGTCTTTAGAGCGTTGAGCTCCAAGATGTTCAGTCTGCAGCAGGTCACCAAATGGTCAATCTCCCACCTAGGCGGACTCATCCCCACCAGAGATGAGTCCAATGAGAGCGGTGTCATCCGCAAACTTCAGGAGCTTGACGGACTGGTGACTGGAGGTGCAGCTGTTGGTGTACAAGGACAAGAGCAGAGGGGAAAGAACGCAGCCTTGAGGGGAGCCGGTGCTGATGGTCGGAGAGTCAGACATGTTTACCCAGCTTCACGTGCTGCTTCCTGTCAGACAGGAAGTCTGTGATCCACACGCAGGTGGAGTCGGGCACCCTGCAGCTGGGAGAGCTGTAGCAGAGACACGATGATGGTGTTGATGGCAGAGCTGAAGTCCACAAACAGGATCCTGGTGTGGGTTCTTGAGGAGTCCACATGCTGGAAGAGGAAGTGGAGGGCCATATTGACTGCATCATCTACAGATCTGTTGGCTCTGTAGGCGAACTGCAGGTCCAGGAGTGGGTCAGTTAGGGTTTTGAGGTTGGACAGCACAAGGTGCTTAAAAGACCACAGAGGTCAGGGTAAAGGCCCTGTAGTCCTTAAGTCCTGTGATCCTTGGTTTTTTGGGGACGGGGATGATGGTGGAGGTCTTAACAGGCTAGTATACGTGGCACATCTCCAGTGAGGTGTTGAAAATGTCTGTGAACACCGGAGACAGCTGATCAGCACAGTGCTTACAGCACAGAGTTTGAAAAGTTTTCATCTTTAGCCCCTGGACCGGTTGTTAGAGAAGACTTGAGCATTAAAAAGACATGGCGGGTATAATCGGCTATCTAAAGTGTGTTTAGACTCCTGCAGGCTCACCGTTTGATCAGCTCGCCCCGTACGAGCATTGCATCAAGAAATACATGTCATGCGCTCGCCATGCAGATATGCTGCAGTCATGTTTCTTTGTGGCTACTTGTTTTATCCACGTATTGGTTGTTCCCGATTAATGCTTTTCCTGTGAAATGCAGAAACTGATGATGTGACAAACTACACGGCAGCTGAGTGAGCTCACACATTGTATTAGTCCGAGTAATTTGATCTGTTCTCTTATATTTCATTTCCTTTTTTCCCCTCTCCGATTGTGTCACTGAATGCATGTGAGCTGCTGTTCTGCTCTGCTGTGTCTGACGTCCACTAGTGGACAGAGGAGATATTACAACCAACAATTATCTAAGTATGAGTGAATTGTGAAAAATGACGTTTACAAGTGTCCAATGCAGTTTTTTCGTCCAACCAACACTCCAAAACCCAAAGATATTCAGTTTACTATCATAGAAGAGTATGAAATCCAGAAAAATTATATTCATGAAACTGAAAAACGTAAATATTTCTGCTTGAAAAATTCCTATAATTTACTTCTTACCCGTTTACAAATAATTTTCGCTCGCTCTTTATTGTACTTCAGCTGTTTGCAACAGAACAGAACAATGTGATGAACAGTTTTATCTCATTAGGAACAGTCATATTGTTAAACAACAATAAATCTAATTTAAAACATGTATTATTGATGTGGGTTGTTGAGATTATTGTGTGCGTCAGTATGATGGAAAGATATACAGTGGTAGAAAGACTTTGAAAGTGTTTTGTCGTTGGTTTTCTTGATGGTAGGGACTAGAGCTGAAACAGTTAATGGAATATCTGATGAACAGAGAATTAATCCACATCAGTAATCGTTTGATACATTTGCTCATTCCAGCTTCTCAAATATGAATATTTCTTAATTTCTTTGTGTTTCATGGTAATACACTGAATATGTTCTGTTTTTTACTAAATATTTGACTTTTTAACAACACAGCATTTAACTAATACAGCTTGTTTGCAGTGTTTCATGCAGCTACTAAATTTATAAATAATAGACATGAACTAAACTACAACCTAAAAGTAAAGTAAATCCTAACTATAATTTACACCAATTAACACACTGGTAATAATCACTATAATCAGCAACTGTTTGTGTTTATCAAACATTTAGATACAAAGACAAAACTACAGAAAAGTGATTATTGTAGATCATTCAGTTTAAAAGAAAAAGTATTTAAAGGTTTCTAAGATCCATTAAATCTAAAATATATATAGAAACTAAATTAAAATAAAGTGTAAGGTTTTTGCAGAAAATAAAGGGCTGGACCCAAATGCAGGGAGACACGGAAAATCGAGGGTTGGATAATTGTGGGTAACAAAAAAGTATTCAACACAAAAATGTGTGAATCACAAGTCCATGAAAATAAGAAAGAAACAGGGAACACGGCAAAGGGGAGCAGACACGAAACGTACCGGGAGGCAATAGCAGGCAGACGACAGACGGACCAGGTTACACCAAAGACGAACGAACACTGAGCCAAGGGACACACAGGGTTTAAATACAGAGAGAAGGTGCAGGTGATTAGACACAGCAGGTTACAATAAAGGGTGGGGCAGACAATCACGAGGAACAGACAGCAGGCAGGAAGTGAAGTGAAGCAGACTGAGGAGGTGCAGGTGATTGAACGCAGCAGTGTCTAATTAGGGGAAGGGCAGACTATCACGTGGGTTAGACAGACAAAGGCAGGAAATAAAGTGCAAGACACAGAACATCTCAATAAAACAGAATAAATAGCTAAATCAAAACATAAATCGTGACATAAAGTTTTTATTTGTCCTTGTGCCAAAAGAAAGTAACAGATACGCTTTTATGCATTCTGTATTGCCTGTATGTGTTGATGTGATGAATACTAAATGTATTCAAACCAATTGTCCTTTTGGAAAATTCTAAAGTTGAAGTTGTTTCCATGAACCTAGGTGTGTATTTATTATTTATTAAATGTAGCAGAGGAGTTGCAGTTGCACATTCTGATTACAAAAAAAAAGAAAGAAATGTAATTAGTTGTTTTGCAGATTGCACTGTGAACCTCTCAGACACACCTCTGGAGTCTCCTTTAAGTGTCTAATCCAGGAATAAACACTCCATCATAACATGAGGATTTACTGTAAATGCAAATTGTCGTTTGTTAAAAACAGAATATTCGCCCACCAGTGTCAATTACAAACAGGATATGTGGGAAATAAAGACAGACTCCATTCTCTTCCATTTGTCATAAACTGTAACGATGTCTCCACACAAGCGGTAAACACGGCAGGGAATCACCAGTGACAATCAAAGGAAAGACATATTTTACATGAAAACACAATCAACAATACTGTGGTTTCTTAAAGGAGTAGTTCTATATTTTAGAAAATACTCGCTTTCTTCCCAAGAGTTAGATTAGAATCAATACCACTCTCATATCTGTCCATTTAAGGAGGCCACAGCATTCAGCCAGATAGCTGAGTTTAGCATTAAGACTGCGGAAACAGGGAATCAGCTAGTCTGGCTCTGTCCAAGGATAACACAATCTGTCAGCTGTATGGTTATATAACATGTTGATAAGTGAGATTTTGAAGTCGCCTTTCAACAGAGTCAGGGTAAGTGTTTCCAGACTTTGTGCTAAGCTAAGCTAACCAGCTGCTGGCTGCATAGCTTCATATTTACAGATATGAGAGTGGAATCAAGGAGAAGGAAAGTTTTTGGTTGTGACGTTTTAATGCATTTAAGTAAATGGATCATCTTCTTCTTCTTAAACAATATATTATGAACAGGGCCTGAAATCATTATTTATGTTGTATTCATTGAACTATAGCTACTGTGTATTTGATCTTTACCAAGTGTTTATTCACTTTTTAATCTTTGTCCTGGCCGGACTAAAAATAATTAAGACTGTAGAGTGCTTTGAGTCTGTTCATGTCAACTGTGTGAATCCACACAAATAACCTGAACCTGAAGTGTATCGAGTGACTCCTCAAAATACTGTGTTGTCACCAGTGTGAGTGTATGTTCACTCACTTTCAGATAGAAATAAAGCAGATTGCCCATAGTAACCTTGACTGGCACTTTCAATGCCACTCTCTGGGTAATGCAGATCTACATTGTGAGCGATAAAAGCGTTCTTGCCTTCATATACTTTCACAGTAGTGGTAGGTTGTTGTTGTCGTTGTTGTGGTTTTGTTTTTCTACTGTCAAGCTGCGTATTCTGTTGCTTTCTTGACAGTAACAAAACACAATCACAAGTGAATATTTTGGTCAAAGGCCCACATGAATGAATCTGTGTGAATAGGAGAATATTTTACCATTTTTGCTGGCATCAAGTAAATAAATATGTATCTTTAGCTTAGCTTAGCTTAGCACAAAGACTGGAAACGGGAGGGAACAGCTAGCGTTGCTCTGTACGAAGCTAACGAAACATGCAATATCTTGTTTGTTTGTTTGTTTCCTACAAAAAAAAAAACATAGTTTCAAAACTGCTCATGGTTTTATATGCGGACTTTTCCCTTGTCCGGGAGTAACTTCCTCAAAACATAACTTTCTTTGTTGAACTAAAGACTCACAAGATTCCATTAATATAACACCAATGTATTGATACTGTGACATAAAATTACAAATAATGTATTGAAGATTTTACAGAGGAAGATTTGTCCTCAGTGAGATAATGGAGGCTTGCTTGTAGTAAAGCAGGGAGAGTGAGTCAGTGTGTTGGAGTTATATAGTCATGCTTCTCTGTGGAGCATGATCAGACGAGAGGAAGGGAGACAGACAGACTTAATACAAAAAAAAAAAGAAACGCGGAGGTGTGTGATGTGAAAGGTCGGACGCTCTGCTGTGATGTTTGATCCCGTCCTCTTTTTCATCTCTCTCTTCTCCCTGTGTGATGTGGTGTCACAAACTCATACAGATTTTCTAATGTGGCCTCTGACAAAGGCCCCCCCCCCCCCCCCACACACACACACCTACACACTGAAAAACTCTCCCACCTGTCACCTTTTCCACAGTGCCAGGCTGCCGCCTTTTTGGCACAGGAGAGTCAGACCTTCAAGCTTTGCTCTGAGCTGAGATTCTGAGAGTTAGGGTTTAAATCATTCGGTTAGCATTGATCTCCATGACTGAGCGTTCACGCCTATTAAAGTCTTTTAAAGTCTGGATCTTGTCTTGTTAGACTTTGGTCTAATCCAGGGAACTCCAGCGGTATTCAAAGTATTTCAGAGCAGCCTGTTAGCCAGTGTTAGCCCTGCTGCCGTCGTAGTTCAGCTGCATAATGGGAGCTGTGATGGCCGCTCTCTCCGTGGAGGCCAGGAGGCGACTCTCGCGGCCGAGCTGCCTCTCTCACTGCGGCCACAGCGCAGCCAGGTACCATCGATCAGGTAGGCACTCGAATGGTTTCACCATCCGGCGTTGTTATCTGTTTCTTTATTCACTCTTTTCTCTACTCATTCCCCCTCCATCACTCTGTCATGTAGTCTCTCATTTCTTTTCACTCTTACTTCTTCATATCAAAGCGGTAAATCCACAGTAGTCTTGTTTTCATGGAGTTTGGATAAGTGAGCAGTTTTGTGGTTTGTTTGCACTAAACGTCCCAGAAATCACTTTGTGGTTGAACAGTGTGTTCAGGTCTATAAAATCCTCTCCTCTGTGGTAGAACATAGTTTCTGTAGGTTGTAATTTTTCAGATCGCTGATGATGGGAATCCTTGTTCCCTCTAATGTTAAACACATCGCTTCATGTATAGAAGATGGAGTAGTACACCAAAACTTTACATTTACTCGTTGAAATTTGATATGGCTTTACTCAATTTATTTAAAAGATGTGTTGCCATTTATGTTAGGATTATTTTACTTTTATAATTTTTTTGCATTGAAGTTTTTATGGAAAAAGGTTGTTGCACTGCAGCAAGTAAATCTAAGTAGAAGCAGGAGTAGAGCTATTACAAACCATGGTGTAGAATATAGAAAAGAAATTCATAAATAGATCTCCCAAACTACCTTTTAATCTATCGAGAATCGTCTCATTAGGTGCAGTCTCTATCAATCTTTCAAATGCAAAAGGCTGTAATTGAGTACTTTTGATACTAGTTCTTCATATTGTTGCTACTACTGAAGTACTTTTACTGAGGTAGAGTTTTGAATGCCTTTTACTTGTAATAGATTACGTTTCCATGGTGGAATTTTACTCAGATCAAAAGGCTTTATAAATAATAATACCTATATTAATGTCCAGTTTTTGGCTGCAGGTTGAATCATCAATGTGTTACATGAGTGAACAATAATGAGCTGCATTTAAAATATATGAGAGAATTGTATCATTGTAAAATATTACAGCGAGGAGTCATTTCTTTCTTTACGAATGCCTCAACACCCGTTTAAGTGTCGTTCCTGCGTCTCTCTCCCTCCGGGTGTGGTGAAGACTGAGGTGATCTTGCTGATGTGTCTGACCGAGAGGAAACCGTCTGGATCCTCTCTCCCTCTTTACTGACTGTTGTGTCAGCATGCAGCGCCAAGCCTACCTTTTAAAAACCCTTTAGTGTCCTAATGGCCTCCCCAGAGGAATGATCACGCACACACACACACACGCACACACACACACACGCACACACACACACACATCACACGCGTCACACACACAGTAGATCCCATAAACTCACTTCAGTAGCATCAATATAGAAGAGAGCAAACTTAAATGCACATAAACAGAACCAAAACTCTCCTGTGATATCTAAAATGTAAATTTGACCTTCATCCGATGTAGAGATAGGCACCAAAGACTTATTAAAGAATAGTTACCGTAGAGACTGAAAATAGATTTTCATTATTTTATTATTGATGGTTGATTTACATTCTTCTGGTGAAGTGTTTGAAGCAGAAAAAGAAGAGAGGGGAAGCTCCACCACCACCGCCTCACCACAAAGATATCGATCTCTCCCACTCTGGCCTTCCATCTGTGTCTGCTATCTCCAACCAAGTCAATGCATTTACACACACACAAACACACACACACCTCCATTCCCCATCTCATCTTGATGCATTAGCAAGTGCAGAGACATCAGTTATCCTCTTCTGACCTGCTGAACACACAAGTCACACAACCACATGTATACACACCCATGCTCACATACTCGAGAGGTTATCTATGACAAACTGTTGCACATATTCCAGGAATCATTACGATTTTTGAGAGAATAATAATATAATCACACATTTCTGATATTCAGGGTTCTTCTTTACAGATAAAAAATAAGATGGTCGAGGACGAGTTTGAGATGTGGGGAGTGCAGTGCCCATTTGGGGCGGAGCCGTTCGGAGCGCATGACTGATTGTGTGGCTCTCGGTATCGCTGCTCGCAGTGTTCTTGGGAACCTCTCATCACTTGTTGGCATTGTAGCCTTAGCATCTCCAGCATCCAGCAGCAAAAGTGAACTGCAGGCAATGAGCCGCGGCCTATAAAGGCCCTCTGTGGATGACATGCTCAACTCAGTTGGCAAAGCCCCGAAGCCCCGCCCACACTATATATAGTTAGATAGAGGAAATACTGAGTGCAAAGCAGGCCTCGGACCAGAATATCTGTATGAAGAGACTGCTACCATTTCTTGTTGAAAAGTCAATCAAATTACTACAAACAAGACGAGATGCAACACGAAAAGCAAACTAACTAAAGGGACACGAAAAATTATGCAAAATGATGCAAAATAATGCAAAGTTCCACAAAGAAGCGCAAAATATTCGCAAAGAGGTGAAAAATGATGACAAAGGTACGCAAAGCAACCACAAAGAGATGCAAAGCAACCACAAAGAGACACAAAACTACCACAAAGACACAAAACTGTCTCTTTCTGACTAAGAAGATATTATATGATATTATTACATATTATAATATTTAAAGTTGTTTGTTTGACATTCATTTAATCCCAGTTACTTGTTGCTAAGTACCAGGGTTTTAAATGCGAGTCTTAACAGTCTGACCAGCCTTTAAAGCTGTGCGTCAGTCTGCCGCCCCCCCTCCCCCCATTCAAACGGTACTTTACCCGCCCCTGAAGAGGTGGATGTGGTGGAGAAAGGAGGGACACTTTAGAGGTGGAAAGAGGGAGTTGAGGAGGGGAGAAAGTCTGCGGTTGGCCAAAGTTATGGAATGACACGGGATGGAGGGAGGAGGAGGAGGAGGCACACTCTGGGGCGCAAAGGCGAATCAGATGGACAGACAGAGGAAAAAGGAGGAGTGCGGTGTAGAAAGGAGAGACCACAAGAAATGACAGGATGGGTGGAGGGCTAAGCGTGGACAGGGCACTTCAGTTTTAAACCCCAGCCAGAGTGAGCGCTGACTAACTGAGGCCAGGGAGGAAAGTTGCAACCAGAGGCAGCAACAGATAAGTTCAGGAAGCTGCAGAGAGACAGGAGTGATGGAAAAGTATGTCCGGAGGAGGAGGTTTCATTACCCACAGCCCTCCTCAGTTTGTCAGGATTTCCCTCACTGGACGCTGCTGCTGCTCTAAGTGCCTCCTCTCCACGGCCATATTCTTCCATATCTGGACCTGGATTTGGACAAACAGTGAAGTGGACTCAATCAGACGGGACAGCAACGCCGAACCGAAATTTACAGTTAAATTAGGTCTCTGCTGAAAAGTGTTTGGTGGACCAAAGGATTACTGACAGAGGAAGTGGTTATTTGGCTGCATAAGTAAATGTCTTATGTTTTTAAAAAATATTATTATTTGCGCAGTGTAGCGTCGTTCTACCCACTTTTCACTTTGCATGGAAGTTTCATTTTTGTATCTCGACTCATAGGTCTGTTTTAAAACATGATCTCATCCTAAATATTGTGAGCGCAAGCTGCTAAGACTAGAAAGTCTCATTGTCCTCAGCTTGCAGATAATTAGGATAATGGGGTGATTTACTTATAATTGCTAATGCTGTATTGCTGTTTTATGGCATGGAAGATGAGAAGACTTTTCTATATAAAATCGTGTAAATGGACGCCAAAGTCTTTGCTTTCCACAAAAGACATTTTCATTTACAACCAAGATGTGAATCATGGGTGTAAACTGTGACGTGAGGACTGATGATAGCTGTTTGGATTATGAGGATGAGCAGCAACCAGCCAGTCTGAGCTCCTGACGGCGCATGCAGGAGGAAAGTCTGCAAAGTGACTCTAAACGTCTCCTTTAATGCACCGTAACAAATGGCTCGTGACACAACCCCCATTTTCCCTTATGGGTCTAGAGAGGGAGGTTTTCCATATATGTCGGCTTCCACATATTTTCCACTTCAGCATCAGTGTTGACATAAGAGCCTCCTTCGTCCAGCCCCCCGGCCTGGTTCTCATGCCTCCTGAGCCTGGAAACAAACCCATGCCGTCACCCACCAACCAGACTTGATTCCTGTCACTTCTTGGCTCACCTCTGTTGAAAACACTTGCTGTCGGCTAGCGGGGCCCAGCACCCCCCCCCCCATCGTCTCTCCCCGGGGCCAGGCCTTCTCGTGCAGGCTTGGCCCTGAGTGGGTTCCCCCTGTCCTGAAGTCATGGGGATCCAGGGCATGGAGCTGTTTGCCATCGCTGTGGTCCTCATTCTTTTCATGGCAGTTCTCAAGCAGTTTGGCATCCTGGAGCCCATGTCCTCATTTGAAGGTAAGGGCCCACTTGAGGCCCCTCTACTGGCTCTGATGACCCCTATTTAACATTTACTGTACATGCAATAAACATTCAATGAAAGGTTTATAACGCACTATAATGTAATTATATGCAGTTACAAGGACGTTGTTAAGTGTTTATTAATATTAATAAGTAAGTCAATGAAGACACATTTTATACAATGACAACTGAGTTTACTATGTTGTCATTCCTTATCTTTTTATACACCAGCCTCCACAGGATGAATTATAGTCAAGTACAATAATAAACGCTTATACCTGCTTACAACTACATTATAGAGTCATATAAATATGTATTCAATGTTTATATACTGCTTATACATGCTAAATAGAGAGGTGAAGTTAAAGTGACAACCTTTAAACTCGAGTCATGTAAGTCTTGTTGGAACATTTGGTAAAAAAAAAACATCAACAACATATTGTTGCTTTATTTCCAAATTTGGTGATGAACTGAAAGATAAAGTGTTCCTTCCTCTACTTCCTCCCACTTCAAACAGTAATTATCTACGAGTCACCATTTCTTTAAGTTTAGCTGGTGTATAATACATAATGATGATATGAATATAGTTTTTGCTAACTTTAAATAAAATAATTGCCCCCTGCATCCCTAACTGACCACACATGTTTTCCGTGTACAGCATCCTCGAATTAGTTTGAATTCAATTATTACACATGGTTATGAATTGAACTACCCAGCAGCCTATTAAGACCCCTAATATCTTGCCTACACGTTAATGCATCAGTGATGATAATTAACCAATAAAATACATACTTTTTTTTACGTAAGTAATATTCAAAGCCTTTTTATATTTTAATATTGATTGTTTTATCAAGGTAAGGGGTGGGAGTACTTCCACCACGATGATCAAGTATTTTTTTCTAGACAATTCCTCCTATATTAATAGTAAAGTAAAGCCAACTGTATTTATATTACACTGCCAAAGGGACAACATTTGAAAATTAGCCTTTCACATTGTCCCTTTGTGTATGTCCAATAAATTAAGCTGATCATGTAATCTCAATGTCGTCACACGTCATCTCTCCCTGCTCCGACCCCTTATTCCCTGTCAGCTCTCTATTATGTAATAATGAAAAAAATAAACATTTTGCTACAGCTACATTAGCATTTATTCATTTATTTTTTCATAATTGAAAGTAATGGACCATCTTCAAATCTATGTATGGCATCAGTGTGGGTTAATGGGTTAGTGTTGTTTTTTTGCCTACTAAGAGATATACCATAAAACCTTGATGGGCCAGTAGACGGTGTACATGTGGGACAGTGAAAGAGACATGAGAAGCTGCTCTCTGAGCGATGCAGTTCCCTTTGATTAGAGTTTTGGGCTGAACGCCAGCCAGTCAGAGTGCCCCGGAGTCAGTGAGCCAAGACAATTACAGGAAGGCTCCAGTCGGCACATTAGTGCTTCTCATATGGCTCTGCATCATAAGTAATAAATACAACAAAAAAAAACACCAGTAATGTCCCTTCATAATTTATCACTCCTCTCAATCGCTCCAATCTTAAACCCACCCAAAACAACCCCACTCCTCTTCCTCCTCCTCCTCCTCCTCCCACCACTGTGGCGGGGCCTACACCCCGGTTTAGCATTACTTCCCATCAATTATACATGCAGTATCGAACAGGCTTTCTCTGAGGCCGCCTAAATTTGGAGCCTGGAGTACTCCTCCAGGACCCTGAAGGACACCGGCCATCCCTCAGCAGCCTCCCAAGCTCTCATCATGCGTCTTCAGTCCTGATTCCAGCCACTTCATTACTTCATCACCTCCTCGTGATACTGCAGCTTCAGTATCTCATCAACATTTTAACTTGTTTGGCAGCAGATATTTTACATCTGTTGTCTCTCTCCAAATGTTCACCTGTCTTCATGTCGGAAAACAGCTGAGAAGTAACTCATGATGGTCGTACTTTTCAGGGTCCAGACGTTGAGCTCTTAGCTGACCGGCCTTGGTCAGAAATAGACTCTAAACGCAGCCCTGCGATACATTTCAGCTTAGCGGTGATCACAGTTATTTTTGAGGCTCTCGCTGTGGTACTGATTCAGTTCTGCAGTCATTTCGTGATGTTTCTTGCCTGTTAGATATTTGCCAAATGACCTGTAGCTCGAGGCTGAGATTCCACCAAAGACACTGGGTGAGGTCATGTCCTGTGAAATAGTTTCTGCTAATATGAGAGGTTTAATGACATAAAAAGATAGTGAAAAATGCCCTGAAAATTTTATTTTTCTCTTCAAAAACCCAAATATATTCATTTTATAATGCAAGACAAGGAAAAACAGTCAATGTCTCACATTTAGGAAGCATGACTTAAACAATAACGGCTATTTACCAATTAATTGTCAGTTGATACATGTTTTAGACTGATTGTGATATTCTTTAAGATTTGAAGTATCTTAAAATGTGTCTGTTTTTAGGGGGGAAAGAATTTAATGAAAGGGATTTAGAAAACATTTCCATACACACCTTAAAAGAGAGAAACAGCTTTTAATACTCCATCATAGGGAGCGATTCAGGCTTTTTCTGAAAACTTTGGAGGGGTCTGGTGTAAGCTGTGTTCCAATGTAACTTTCATAAGAACATAAACACAATCAAAAAAGAGAATTATAGGCATTAAAAGTACTCTATATTGTAACGTAAGAAGAAACTCTTTTAAGTCCCCCTCCATTCAAAATATAAATAATTGTTCGAGCAGAGTATTTTTATAAGTAATAAATATGTCTGGAGGGGATCTTTGATACTGTGTACCCAGTTTTTCTACATTTAGCATCAGCAGCGCATTAGATGTCCTTTA
The DNA here is from genome assembly GCF_050575085.1 of Anarhichas minor. Taxonomy (NCBI): domain Eukaryota; kingdom Metazoa; phylum Chordata; class Actinopteri; order Perciformes; family Anarhichadidae; genus Anarhichas; species Anarhichas minor. Next base: position 5,742,047 of record NW_027466471.1, on the reverse strand, counting down.
TCAATCAGCAATCCAATCAGGTCTGGGAGCTTATTTGTTGCATTATTTATATCATCGGCACTCAAGAAAAGATCCTTTGATTTTTGAAAATGCGCACATTGACCAACCCCTCGGCCCCTTTGATTGTTGTTTCAGTCCCGTCCTCTCTGCTCGGATGTCGATTTTGGGTTCAGTCCAGCTTGGTCCTATTTTGGGAAGACATCTGATGCCAGAGGTAGCCTTGTCTAAGTCCTAGAGAGGTATTCTGAGGTTCTCTGATACCGACATCTGGTATTTGTACTCCACATTCGAGCAGGATGAGTAACATCGATATACTGTAAAGAGACGTGAATGAGTTGTTTCTTACGTTTATTTGTGACTTGTTTGCTCATTTGTTTGTGACATGTTTGTCAGGCATAGATCATTCAACCAGTGGTGGAATGTAACTAAGTACATTTACTCAAGAACTGTACTTGAGTGCAATGTTACTCTACTGTACTATGCTTGCAGATTCAGATTATTAAATTATTAATTAATTATTATAATAATTATTATTATTATAAGTCTTTTTTTGCCCTGGGTTTTGCCTCTCGGGTCACACACAGTCGACCCTGCCTTATGGGTTGAGTTTGTCGGGGCTGTATACATCCTGACAAGAACTGACTGTGACAAGACTTTCATGTTTCAGGCCTGCATGTTGAAAAAGTCAATATTCTTCTAAAAATCAGGTCTCTATAAATGAGACTAGACGTGATGAAGTCTATCCCTCTATCTTGTCTTTTTTTAGTACAGACTGAGATTTGGAAAACGCTTGACATATTGAACAAGAGGGTAATTCTGTGTCCCATATCCTCGAAACGAAATACCTCAATTGTGAATAAAGAGAGAAAGAATCACTTTTCTGAATCTGGGATGATGTCACCCGTCCTGAAGTCCTGTGGCTGCACAGTCCCCTGTTGTTTCATCGGTCTCCACTAGAGGGAGCATGTCTTACAGGAGTGTGAGTGTGTGACACAGTATCAAATCTGTGTTAGGGACCCCAGGAGAGATGCGGGGAACAATTAGAAAGTGGATCACTGAGCTGACTGGGAAAATGGGATCCAGGACACCTGTTGACCTTTTCTCACCACCTTCTCTGCCTCCTTAATGACAAACTGGCTAATGTGTGTCACATTTAGAAAAAACAATATTACAGTCTTTAGTTAGTTTTGTCCCCTAAAAGCAGTGATATTTAGTGCTTAGCTGTCTTTTATTTCGTTATTTTGATGAAAAGGGTAGAATTGCAGCTAGTTCCTTGGGGGGTTCGCAGGTTAATTAGCAGAAAAGAAGATGTGAGATAGAGGGAGGGAAGAGACGAGGAAGCTGCAGAGCATCACTCATTCAGTCAGAGGTGGATTTTGGAAGTCATTTTTTTCTATTTGACAAGAGTTTTGTCACCAGCTAGAGGAATAATGTTCATGGGAGGATTCCCAAACCAACTGACTGCTGGTGCCAAGACAACCTACATGTGTGATGTGACCGTTTTTGAGCGTCCTCTCTATCTGATTGGATTTTCCATGGATTAACGCTGTAGTCCAGATTTTTGGCTGGGATTTCTTTTGTATCTCTCTCTCTTTGGTGATATTTTTTACAGCAATAATCTGATTCACCTGACCTTAATAAAGGAGTTGGTCCATCAGATGCTGCGCTTGGTTGTGGAGAACATGGAAAGATCCATTAGAGCAGCAGAGAGCAGGGGTGGGGGAAGAAAATGCCAGTCAATTAAAAAGGTAGAAGGGGGGAGCTAAATAGAGTAACATGTGGCAGAAAAGGAGTGATGAGTGAGTGACACTGTTCCAGAAACAGGAGGGGAAAGAGAAGAAGACCGGAGAGAGTGAGACCCAAAGAGACAGATGGATTGAAAGAGGTGTTCAAGTCCAACTATGTAAAAGAGGAAAGGAAAGAGAAGGACCGTGGAGGGGAAGATAGAAGAAGAGGAGAAGATGAGTGTGAGATGGGAGACGGAGGGACTCCAGACTGTTGGCATCGTCTGTCTGGTGATCATGTTCCTCAAACTGATGCACCTGCTGGGCCTGATCGACATCACTGAGACCGGTGAGACAACCTGGGTGAGGGGCAATGACGAGGAGGAGGAGGAATCTGGAGTTACATTTGTTTTACTTTTTATCCACTTGTAGGATATTTGTGAATGCTGTTTGTAATGCAAGTCTGGAAAGTTGTAAATGATGAGAGGAGTAGAGGAAGTGAAATACAAAGAGTGTACGTAATAAAGAACCTTTTTGGTTTATCTGGGATCCTTTCAAAGGCTGGTATGTAAAAAACAGTTTTGACTTTAAGAATAAGGCATAGATAGGCAGTTTGTTATTGTCAGCAATGAAAAGATACACCTCACACTTATTGTCTCTCCCCTGTGTGTCTGTTGATCTCGGCCCCAATAACATCAATCTTTTACAAAATGGACACAAATATATAGTTGTATTTCTCTTCAGTAACTTCCAAAATAAACTTGGCACTGTAGTTTTGTATTAAATGTTAGTCAAACAGGAGTAAAGAGTGCATTTGTTGGGACTATTTACAGCTGGGCATGAATACACGTTTGGTGCCCCAGTAAGCGTTTACATGGAGCCGGTTTTTCGTATCTTCAAACTTAGCCTAGTTTACTAAGTGGACATTTACACCCGGTCACTGCCAGGTGTAACAACTGTCATGTAGCTAACTAACAAAGCTAACGCTAGCGTGCTAATATGTGAGCCGTTTAGAGTGAAGATTAAAAGAGACAATATGGAGTACGACTTACATATCTGACCTGAAACGTGATGATAAATGCTCTTAAATGAATGAGTAGACTATAACCTCAGTTGGGTTAGCATAATCACATATTTCCCTCTCCTTCTTAACTGTATACAAGTAATGTTAACTTGGAAACATATATTTCTCTGTGTATGTAGACATGAATACCTAAGAAACACCTGCGTAAACAAAAGATGTAGGCCCATCTTTAGCCTCTCTAAAACTGTAGTTTTTGAAATAATGCTAGCTTGTGATGCTACAGTGACTTCCTGTTTACATACTTATTGAATAGTGCCACAGATGTATGCTAGCAACCAACACATTACTAAAGTCTTCACTAGCTGATACGTTTTAATGGTGCAGCCTGATTTAGTAAGAAGTTTGGAACTTTGGGATGGATGGTAGAAATAGGAAAGATTTCCATCTTAATGACTTGCAAGTATGTCGTGTGAGAACTTAAACACTGTGCGTTGACAATTTAACACCATATCCATTACATGTGGCTTTAATTACAGTGAACTGTGGTCTTTGGCTGATGTGAAACGTTCATATTTGTTTAATTAAGTCTGATATATCTGAGCTTTCAGAAAAATCGGTGTTTCCCAGTCGTCGTTACAACTTGGAAGTTGACACGGATGGTATTTACGAGTTGTAAAATTCGTAATTACGATAACTCAGATAAAGCGGTGTTGTAGAGTGCTGCAAGGATGACGTATCTTTGTAGGCCAACCCCGGAAGATCAGCACTCTGTTAAATGTAAATGCAAGTTGACACTGAGGTGATGAGAAGAAAAAGAAAGAACTGGCAGAAAAATGATGATCAATCAATTTACACCACAGACAAATCATCTCAGTGAAATATTTTGACTAAGAACATTTTAACACAAGGTCGACTTACTAGCAGATATGGTTGAAAGGTCAACCTTGAGTTGAGATAAGCTTTTTATGTCAAACTGCTGTTTTCATGGTCAATAATGAACTTTAATGCTCCAAGGCAAACTGCTTTTAGGTCATGACATAGGCATATTGCATTTCATATCAAATTACTATTTGTTTGGAATAAAGCAACATAGAAGACCTACTTTTTGTTTTACACATTTTATCATGTGGAGCATTCATCTGGTGGAGCAGGTCAGAGGTCGCCTCCTGCTGTCTCTGTCTTATTCTTTTTGATGAACAATACGATATTACACAAGGGTTTCAGCTCCCTCTGCTGTGGTTTTGGTTTATGTTTCAAAGAAATATCATATCTCACTGCTCTGCTGGATGTTTTATCAGAATATAGCGTGAGTCTCTTTTCCTCTGGACCGCTCAGCGTTAAAAACCTCTGTGTCTGATCTGACTTGTTTTCTTTCTTTTTCTTTCTTTCTTCCTCTTCCTTTCATCGCTCTCTTATTCTCTGTTTACTCTCTTTCACTCCATCTTGATGTCATCACCCCCTCCTTCCTCCACCTCTGTTCTGTCTGTCTAAAGATGGTGAGTATAGTACCAGTGTATACCCAACCCAACTTCCCTCCCTCCCTTCCTTTTTTTAATTTTTTTAACTTTTCCCAGTTGTGCAGTGCTTTCTCTTAGTGTGTGTCAACTGGTAACCAATAATGTGATTTACTCTTTGATTGAATTTCTCAAATTCAGATTTTCTACAGTGTCTTCTATTTTGATACTTGTTTGGTGACATTTCCGCTACAAAGAAAGTACCTCCCCTCCCTTTTTTTGGCTGCATTTCGCTCCTCTACAGTTTTTTGCTAAATCTCTCTCTTAAAATTGCACGTTTTCCCCACCTGCTCTGCAACAAACGCCTCCCTGTTGAATGTGTGACCCCCCCCCCAAATGTTGACCTGCATCCACACACTTAATGTCTGCCGCATCCTCCCTCTTTTTCCTCTTCGTCTTCCTCTCCCTCTGCATCTCTTCCTGTCTGTCTCTCCATTCCCTGTTCTGTCTGTCTCTCTCTCCCACAGACAGCAGCGACAGTGACCTGGAGCTGTCGACGGTGCGTCACCAGCCGGAGGGTCTGGACCAGCTGCAAGCTCAGACCAAGTTCACCAGGAAGGAGCTCCAGTCCCTCTATCGAGGCTTTAAGAATGTACGTCCAGCTGCAAAGACGGTCTTCGTTGCATTACCGCCGTTGCTATGCTTTATATAGACTTGAATTATACTCTATGTTTCTGCTTTTTCCCTTCTTCTCTTGAGCAGGAGTGTCCCAGTGGGATGGTTGATGAGGAGACATTCAAGACCATCTATTCTCAGTTCTTTCCCCAAGGAGGTTAGACATTAAAACAATCTCTCCTCTCTTGTCCTTCCTTGTTAGGGACCGCACCGAAATTATCTGAAATATTATCTTTAATTTTTCCATGTCCCCAGTTTGATTTCATTGTTTTTTTTGCGAGATTTGCCGTTAAAAAATGTTTGAATTGATACATCCAAAATAAGACAAAATGACCATGCCAGTCATGGAAGAAGTATCCAGATACTTAGTTAAGTAGAAGATAATAATACATCAATACAAAAATACTCTGTTACAGGTGAAAATATTTCATTCTCTCAGCAAAAAATGACTCAAAAGTATCAGAAGTAAAAGTATTGTAGTATGCCTCCTTTAATTTTGATGTATGAATATTATTTATCCACTTTGAGGACTTTGTCATCGGCCTTTATTATTATAAATTTAGTGAGATATAAAAGTATAAAGTGACATGGAAATACTCAACTAAAGTACCTCAAAATAGTACCTAAGTACAATACTTGAGTAATTTTACTTTACACCGGTGTTTTTAATGACGGGCTGTATTTCCAAGCAGCTCTTATGACGAATGTGTCGACATTGAGAAGCGGCAGATACAGCAGACTAAATCTATCACCTCGCCTCCTTTTGTGCACAGATGCAACCACGTATGCTCACTTCCTGTTCAACGCATTTGACATCGACAGAAACGGATCAATCCGCTTTGAGGACTTTGTCATCGGCCTGTCGGTGTTGCTCAGAGGTTCGGTCACTGAGAAGCTCAACTGGGCCTTCAACCTCTACGACATCAATAAGGACGGCTGCATCACCAAAGACGTGTGTGACATGATTCATGGGAGATCCCGTGTTTAATCTTGTCTTTCGTTGGCATATAGTGCAGCTAAGAGCGTTGTAAATAGATAGTTGAGGTAACTCTTTCGCTTTTCTTCCGTCCTCTTCTCTTCAGGAGATGCTGGCGATTATGACGTCAATCTACGACATGATGGGGAGGTACACCTACCCCTGTGTGCGAGACGAAGCGCCCTCTGAACACGTGGACAAGTTCTTCCAGGTTCTGAATGCACACAAATCCAAAACACACAAGCACACTGTGGTGGAATGTAACTAAGTACATTAACTCAAGTGCTGTACTCAAGTACAGTTTTGAGGTACTTGTACTTAACTGGAGTGTTCCCATTTTATGATACTTAATACTCCACTAGATTTTGGCGGCAAATATTGTACTTTTTGCTTTTATTTGACAACTTCGGTTACAAGTTACTTTGAAGATTTACATTATTAATACATAATATAAATCAACATATACATTGTGATGGATTATTATGGATTAAGCCCAGCAGTATATAGAGTAGGTTAAATTAGCCACACCTTTACCAGCTGCAACATTTAAGCGATGTACACATTAGTTCATCACTAATTATAATCCAATAATATGATATACATTATTCTGAAATAGGCCATTCTGCATAATGACTACTTTTACTTTTGGTACTTTAACTATATTTTTATACTAATACGTTTGTACTTTTACTTAAGTAAGATTTTGTAAATTATCTCTAATGTTTCCTTTCTCTCTGGTTTTTTTTCTCCTGTATTTTTCCAACAGAAAATGGATAAAAACCGAGATGGTGTAGTGACCATTGAAGAGTTCATTGAGACCTGTCAGAAGGTGACTCTTTCACCCTGTCCCACACACAAACAGACAGACAGACATCAAGAACTAAATGAAAGTTACTCATCAACACAAATACTGTACTAGAGGTCAGGGTTCAGGATCAGTATAAGGAGATTTTATTTCCATTCAGACGTGTATGGACATTTTGTACATGAAAGGGGACAAAGAACAAAACAACTCAGGTCCTGATCGCGTCTCTTTCTGTTATTGTAATACATGATGTATTATTGCTGAGATCCACATTTACACAGACGGGAAAGCTTCACTCATGTTTTGAAGAAATACCCAACTTTCTCAGACGTCCTTCTGAATCATGCACTCTAAGGGTTCCAAAAGGGTTCTTCCTGAAGGGCTAAAGTTCTACCCAGAACCATCTGCTTCTGAAGAACCCTCTTTTAAATCAAGGGTTTTTCAGGGGTTCTTTATAAGACTATGGGTTCTATTAAGCACCCTTGTCAACCTTTACTTCTGAGAGTGTATCCTCCCTCCTTTTATAATAGTAGTTTGTTTTTAAACCTCTTTAACTCTATTTCCTGCCAACCTTTTATTCACACGATCACTGTGTTGTTAAATTAATACTATCTGGACAATGATTTTCAAACCAACGGGAAACCTAATTTCCATTTCTTAAGTTGACTTTCATGCAGTATTTCTAGACAATCTCAGGGGCTCATATAATTGTCAGAATAAAGCTCTGATACTTCTACCCCGTCATCAGCTGCTCTAAATTTTCAGATTTATTTAGTTTTATTAATCTTCCTTTTAAACCTTTCATTGCCCAAAATGATGTTGCTCAAACCAACATTCACAGAAGGAAGAAGAGTAAGAAAAGGAGGAACAGCACAAAAGCCATTAGTTGTTGGTAGTTTTGGTGGTTGAGAATGATCCAACCTCATTATTCTACTCTTCTTCTATATGGATAGAAGGGACGATAAATGCCTAAATTACAAACGAAAAAGTAGTTTAAAGACTGAAAAACTGACGAAAACGCCTCAAGCTAGAAATTATGCACATTCTACTCCTTCATGTTGAAATATATTCCATCATTTATTAAAAACTTTTTTTTCATCTTCAACACTGCTGCAGTTAGGTTCAGTGTTTGACTTTCTTAAGAATAAGTCTCCATCTGTATTTGTTTTTTATTGTTAAAGGAGAAGTTCCCCCAATAAATACTCAAATATTGTTAATTTAAGCCAGAATTTAACGGTAAAACGCATTATTTCCCATACGGTGTGCCCATTAGGATTTTCTTAATTCCTTCTGGAAAATGAACCATGACATATCAAAAAGAAAAGTGTAATTTCACAATATCAAATTACATTTTTCGGTTCGGCCCACATGATGTAGCTTTTATTTGCTTCTTTGAGCTCAGATAAGTCAATCTGTGGATCTACAGTTCACCATTACTGTTTGTTTCTGCTGTCAGTCCACTGAAGTCCACTTCTCCCAGACTGCAACTGAATCACAGAAACATGCTTTCACAGCTCCAAAAGCTGTAAAATGTTAATTGGGTAAGCGTGGGCATAGGTCTCGACACGTGTTGCAAACATTGCCAGTGAGGGAAAAACTTGTTTTTGCTTGTGAGATGATCTATCCATGTCTTTGACCCCAAACTCAAATATTGGGCCATAAATCTGCTGCAACGTTGCAGCTGTTCTAACATGCCTCAATCAATAAGAACCAAAGGAATGAAAAAAAGAAAATAATTTAGCTTCTCTTTAATCTTCTCTTTAATAGGAATTGACAAAAAACTTAAAACTAGCAAATTTTTCAACAATATTAATTAATATTAACAAAGAGATAAAAAAATGTAACATGCCATATAATTGACAAAAATAGTGCACATGGAGGCGCTTAAGGACTCAAAGTTGTTTTCTACTACTCTCTATTATCTTCAATTCAAACTGTCTACACTAAATTGCAGATTCATTTTGTTTTTTACACTTTTACTGCCATACAGCTTTATACAAAAACTGTTAAAAACGTTATACAACACAAACAATACACTACAAACTACCAGCAGCCAGAAAAAGCTGGACCTGATGTCTTCCTATGTTTTTGGACAACTAGACACAATAGACAAATATTGAGTTCATTGTTTTAAGTATTATGTCTAAAATAGTAAAACAAATCAACCAGAACTTTTGTTGACTTCAGATTTATGGTGACAAATATTTTTCTTCTTGTTTTTCCAGGACGAGAACATCATGAACTCCATGCAGCTGTTTGAAAATGTGATATAAGGAAGCCCGACTTTCACAACTCACACACAAGCACAGCTCACCCACCTCACCCACACCTTAAACTCATCCTGCCAAATAACGTAGGTTCTGTAAAAACACAGGAACTAGACGTTTTTGTTTTGTTTTCCTCTTTCTCGCTGCGCTCCTTTAGTTGTATCTTACAACTGCTTTTGGACTAAAAAAGACTACAGACAGAAGAAGGGAAGAGCTTCCTGAGTAAAAGAAAAATCCCCGTCTGTCCAGTGTGGTTTTTTGTGTCCTCAAATGAAGAAACAGAAGAGCTTCTTGTGTCACACAAAAAGAATCAACGACAACCAACAAGGAATGAAGAAGCTTACAATAATCCTCGGTCCTGAGCACACGAGGATATTAGCTTGAACACTAATACACCAAGTCTCTTTCTCACACACACGCACACACACACACACAGACCTGCTGTTTCCTCAAGAGTTTTTAGAGCACCGGATGAAGTGAACTAAGAGAATAAAAGGAGAAAAAAAAGAGAAATGAACTTAAAGCATGGTTGTCATCAAATATGTGATGTGGAATTAGCTTGCACTACAGTTTTATGACTATGTATTATATGCGCCTGAAGTAAAGGCACTGTAGATACCTGCGCCTGATACACCGCTGGTGTGTATGTATATATGTATAGTTAATAGTTGTACATCACCTTGTACTGGTCTCATCTGTGCTGCACTGGTTGATGGAATGGGACCAGAAGTGAATATTTGTTTTAGAAGTCTCTGTTTAACATCATGTTTAGGAGCAGTTCTTCACAGATTAATCAAATATTTCTCCCTTTTTTTATTCGTATTTTGGAAGATTATACATTTAGCTGGTCGGATTGGAAAAGTGAGTCCGTACGGTACTGTGAAGAAAACAAGAGGATAGTTAAAAAGTGTGTTCCTGTGCTGAATTAAGGCTTTATCTGGGTTCCTCAGTACCTACGAGCATGCTGACTCTTAAGTGCCACAGTATTATGTACAATACAGTAGGACCTTTGTGATGTCGGTTTAATTAAAGACGCTGTCGACAGCTGCGACTTCTCCTCTTCAATGCGTCCTCTCACTGCATCCTGCGTTCAGATGAAGCAGCAAACACTGTGGGTGTCCAAACATCATGTTACCTGACTAGAATGACATTAACCCTTTCAGTCCGGGGCCAGAAACTGTGTTTTCCATTTATCGGCCTCTCAAAGTCTCTTATTAGCTCCACACATAAATGTATTGCATGTTTTCTTTTTCAGAATAACCAGGGCTGTTTTAAACTGAAGATTTATTTTATGGGAGTTGTTGCATTGAAGATTTATGATGGATTATATTAGGGCTGCACCCTGTTAGTTGATTTGTCAGCTAATCGGAGTCGACTAAGATTTCTTTAGTCAATTAGTCTTTTTATATGCTTTTTTCATGCTGAATGACTTATTTCTAAGAAACTTATGAGCACATATCTGGTAAGCAGAAGAGTTAACGTTTTACAGATCTGTTGATTATATCAAATTGTCGACTAAGAATTTCTTTGGTCGAGGATGTTCATTATGCTTAGCATGCTAACATCTGCTAATTATCTGAGGCTGATGTTGTTATTTCTGCATGGCATAAACCAATGCCTTGTACTCACTAAAATGTTGACCTGGTGATGGCGCTATAGATGAAAAGATCAACAAAGTTATGTAACGGTTCGGTTCATCCCGAGGGGAACATGAAGGATGGCAACCCCATCACATAGTGGTTGAGATTGTTCAGTAAAAAAAACTAAGTGTAAGCCTCGTGATGGCTCCAGAGAAAAGGTCAGAGGATCAACAAAGTCTGTAGGAAGAATTATGAGGGGAGAAAGAATGTGTGCACCAAACTTCAGAGAAGATAACGTTACAGATAACGTTTTATTAAAAACACTGAACTCTGCTCACTATGCTTGCCTCGAAACAGAGCAGTGCTTTGAAGACGTCTAAACTGCTGCAGGTTAATTAATGTGACTTCTCTGTGATTGACTGCTGACAGGTGGAGTCTGCCTTGAGCAAACCTTTCAATTATTGTCAGTATCGTACATTGTTTGGCTGACTTTAGCTGCAGTAAGTATACCTTACTGCAGTGCAACTATTATTACACACACATTGTAAATGATTGAAAACAGTACTTGATCAATTGACAGAAAATTCATTTTATTAATAGTCCAACTCCAAACTCAATTCCACCTCATGAATATGAATAGTTTCTAATTATACTAAACTGAATATCGTTAGGTTTTGGACTGTCAAGTAAATTAAAACGATAGATTTAATTTCATCAACTTTGACTTCATAAATTTCATAGAGCAAATGATGAATCAGTTAATAGAGAAAATGATCAGCAGATTAATCCATAATGAAAGTAATATTTAGTTGTAAAGAGTAAAATCTAAAAGATAAGTTTGATGTTATTCTATATTTTTCTTTTTGTCAGCAGGTTTAGTCCGTCTCTAAATACCGTCTGACTTCCTGGCTGTGGCTCTCAGCTCCAATCCCACTGGTTCCTACTGAAGACGTTAATCTTTAAAAACACAAATAATTTCATTAGTAATTTCCCAAAACTGTAGTTTTTTTTATCAAACATACAGGAGGAAATAGTGCAATTTTTGATTAATCCACATTTAATGCACTGGTTTGTATTTGGGGCAGCAGGATGGTGTGTGTGGGATGTGAAATAACTTTTTTTTTGTATGTGTATGACTTATCTCTGGAACTGAACGGAGTAAAGGACTGCAGTGTTGCAGGGAGCCTGCAGTGGGCGCCACTTCAGTGTCTCGTGTCAACAGACTGCGTGTAAACTTTGCTGGAAGCTGGCAGCATCCCAACATCTCCTGACGGAATTAGTTCATGCTTTAAATCTAATCTGAGACATCACCTGTTATTATTGTTAGCAGCATGACTTAACTCAGGGAAAAATTTAATTCAGATAAATTGAATGAGCTTTCAGTGAGCTGGTAGGTGAATTTGGGCACGTTTGGACAGAGCCAGGCTGGCAGATTCCTCCTGTTTTTCAGTCTTTATGCTAAGCTAAGCGGAAAGATGCAGGCTGCACCTTCACATGTGTCAATGGAAATGTGACTCACAGCAATAAAGAGTAAAAGCATATTTCCTATAATGTCAAACATTTTCTTTAAAACGTTTTTACTTCTGTAAAGATTCATGATAGTGTCCCTATATGCATGCAGGCCAAGGTGTTAGTTGATTGATTGAAGACAAACAACCTGTCAAAGTACAGTACATATATGTAGGATTTAGATTCACTATCACAAAGGTTGGCGACCCCTGCTGTGCTGATACAATCATTTCTTTAATTATTTAATTTGACAACACGGTTTGCTGATGCAGCTCCTTGTTTACTGAGGCACTTGACTTTTGATGACTTTACTAGGATCAAAAGTTCAGGTACCACAAGGTGTGTCATGGGATTTCTGGGGGATGGTTTGTACTTAGTTACTCTGCAAATCATATTATGTGTCTACGCCTACTAGTCAACCAAGTTGAATCCAAGTATATAAAATTCAGTGCGTTTACATAACATTCATTAAAGTCAAGTTACAATTTCATGAGTCACAATTTTCCAAGAGAGGAAATAATCTTATCAATTTACAGTAATAAAGATGTCAGTGCCCTTTTATTTTCAGGTAATATTGTGCTCAGGTTGTTGATATTCCAAACTTGCATTTCATCGAAGCACAACAACCGCAACATACATATTGCCATACTAAAGGCCCACTATACATTTGAGTTGTCACTTTGAATAAAAGTAGGGATTTTCCTATGTATTAAATGAAAATGTACTTTAGTAAGATCATGCTCGGTTTGGGTTATGGGGATCTGGGGTAGATGGTTTGGTCCTGATATATGTTAATTATGGATGCCATGTATCAAATACCAATACCTCATGTTATCAAAATGCCAACTTCTGCAAACCTCAAAAAAGTCCAAAACCTTTTTCTTAAAAAACAATCTGAACTTAAATACCTAAAAAAAGCAAACTGTTTGCCACATGGCGGTTTAGACCTGTTACCCAACATTTTGCCAACTGGGTTACGTCAGGATAACTACCCGAACCAAAGTGTGTGAATGTAGGCCAATAAACAACCATCAGATGGCGGTATGGTGGAATACATCAGCCTGAAGACAACACAGTGGATGACAAGCAGAAAGTACCTCATTTTAACATTTTAGGAGGTTGTGAAAAACGGTAAAAAAAAATAAAAAAAAAGGCGCAACTTATGCAAGAAAGGTTATTAGCCTATTACAGAATATGTTGTAGGGGCTGTCACTGAGCATCTTCACAGAGGGAGGAGGGAGGGATGCGTCACCGCTAGGCCGCCTCTGATTGGCTGAGCCGCTCCATGACAGGTCGAGAGGGGAAGGCGCTCAACGTCACGGTGGATGTGAGCATGCGTGATGACTAACGTCAACCCCGTTGCTTTATGAAAGCCGAAATCCCTCCATGAGCAGAGGACCTGTTTAAAACCCCGTCGGTGGAACAGAAGGAGCTCGTCTCGGAAGAACCTCAAAGACTCCACTACGGTCCTTCCTTCCGGCTCGGGTTATCTTCCGGCTACAAGCGTTACCCCCCTCCTCCTCGTGCGCACACCGCTTTAACAACACAAACCCACGGGGACGAGCCAACGGACGGAACCGATAGGGGAAGTGGGCTCCTTCTTCTCTTTCATCAAGCAATCAAGCAGGTAAGGACAAAACCTGCCATTTTAAATCCCACGAGACACTCTCAGCACACACGTGGACGTTAGGAAGCGGGACGTTTAGAACCCCCGGGTCTATGCTAACCGTAGGTCTCGAGCTGGCTAGATATGTAACGTAGCTAACGCGAGACGACTCAGTGGGCCGGTGTGGCCGCCTGTCTGCTGATGCTGAAGTGTGACCATGAAACCCAAGGCCCATTAGTCACTCTTTACCGTATCCCTCTTTAGCACGACAAAACATAGCAAATAATCAACAATCACATTTCCCGCAGGAACTATGAGGCTACTTACCTTTATGACGGTGACTGAGGCTAGACGTCTCAATGTTTCTAGATATGAGAGCTTTATTGTGTCTTTAAAACATAAAACACATTATAGAGCGAATAAACACGCATCCCTAATCTACATGGCTCTGTACCATTTTATTAAACTACAACTACCAGGCCGCTCTCACTGGCATACCGGAGCGTATCTGTCCATTATAGGTTTATTGGTTCTTGATGATGGGGTTGTCCTGGAAACGTGTGTGTGTGTGTGTGTGAGTGATAGGCAAATACACACTATGAAACAGGTTAAAATGCATACATAGTATGGTAATAGTCATGAAATTATGATCCATAAAGATATATCATCAGTCTTTATTAACCCCTAATGACAAAGAGAACGTTTGACTGTCTGCAACAATCTAATGAGTTTGTGGCTCGTTGTCAACATGAAGCTGCTTTTCTCAATTTATTGACACTATGAGACTTAAGGCACAACTTCACCTGCTTCCGAGGTTCACTGAGAACAAAAATAGTTGTTTTAGTATAAAGCATAAAACTTATTTTGATACCAATACTTTTCATAATCCGGGCCATCAAGCCATGGTAAACTGAGTAAGGCCACAATAAAGTTGTTCTTGCTGCCCCCTTTTTTTCCCCAAGTAAATTAATTGGTTGTTTTGTCAACGAAGATTTATTTTTCATTTTTCGAGAAGTCATTTTTGTAATGCTTTTTCATGCTGAATGACTTATTTCTAAGAAATGTATGAGCACATCTCTGGTATACACAACATTCATTTGTGTGATTCTTTGTGGAGACTGCTCAACAGATTTGTCGTTTACATCAACTAATCGATTGGTCAGCAAAATTACATGAGTATTAGTTGACGAAGAGATTCTTTGGTCGAGGACAGCCCTATTATAAATGTAGCTTGAGCCGACAAAGTTGTTCTTTATGCTACAAGTGTTGCTTTGATTTTGTCCCTTTCTGTTTCTCCTTTCTAACAATACTGACATTAGCAGCTATAAAGTGTTATTATACCAGCGTGATGATGACCATCATTTGCACATCACTGTCCATAAAACATTGTGTGGGATCTCTCTTCAGTTAGCGATCAAAGCCCTTTAACTAAACACTGTTATGATATTAGACGGGTAACTTCTTGTATTTAAAATTCTTTCGGAGATTCAGAGCTTTTGATGTCTTCGTTAATTCATTGACTGGTTTTCTAGAGCTACCGTAGAGTCCATCCTACATCATGCTGGCTTTG
This sequence comes from Anarhichas minor, assembly GCF_050575085.1. NCBI lineage: Eukaryota > Metazoa > Chordata > Actinopteri > Perciformes > Anarhichadidae > Anarhichas > Anarhichas minor. The sequence goes on along the minus strand of NW_027466471.1, from coordinate 5,726,857 downwards.
GAAACCTTGGGGATCAAGTTCACTGAGTGTTTTCTCAATTAATTAAGAACTTAAGTGCAAAATTAACAAAAGGTTTAAGAGAAAGTGTAGTGGAAAAAATAGAATCCACCAACATTTGTGTTCCAAGTGGACCTCTACACACTGTTTTCCACCATCGCTATACAGAGAGAGCCCTGTCCTGAGCTGTATGCACTATTATATTGCGCAGTAATGAAGCTTAAAGGTTGAAGAAGCTTGTGACTGGAAGGTTGCCAGTTACACTCCAGTTGGTTAATCGCATTGAACTGAGTGCTAATGTAAAGTGTGATTTAAAACCAAACCGCAATCTTCAATTATATTCCCTCAAAATGATTTACATCAGATTTTCTCCAAAATTTGAGTGAGTACATGCTTATTATCAATTTAGACAACATAATTGTGTATCATGATATGATGATACATGAATTCATCATGATACGATTCCATTAAAAGAAGATGCATTATCACATTGCCCACCCCTACTGTAGTTTTTAGCAGTGAACTATTCAACTGTAGCAATGTATCTGACTCTACTCATGTGTTGAATCTACACCGTGTGGATTCTGGTAAGAGGACCATTGTGTAAGCACAATTGTTACTGAGTTTGTCCCTCTGTCGGTTAACCTTATATTGAGATGGTTCTCACTGTTCAGTGCTTGGGTTTAGGCACGCAGGTGGCGTGTGTTTGCATGCTTGTAGTTTATCAAGGCGTTCAGTTTAGGCCAGTGTTTTTATCAATTAAGTGTCTTCTATTCTTCTGTGTGTGTTTTCTTTTTGTTAAAACAAGGCAATTTTAGTTTTTTCTGGGACGGTAAAAGCAAACTTGAACTTTGACGTTACAGTCTGAAAATATCCTCCATCATGGGGCCGGTAGTGACTCGGCTGAGAACGTTTGTTGAATATATAGATTCCATTGTTTTCCATTAAAAAAAAAGAAGAAATTATCAAGGAAATTCAACTTGCTTTTTTAAATAAGTTTTTTTTAATGATTTATGGCATTATAGCTGTGTTATACTGCACAAAAGACACCTTTTTTGAGATGTAGGATATTGCAGTGAAAATGAGACCACAGTGAGTAAAATGTAACCAGAGCAAAGAAAGCCACACAACTGCTCGGGGTTCAGAGGTTAAAGTTCCACTTGTGTGCAAGCCTTAGTCGGTTTCTTTTTCAATGAAGTCAAGTGCTTTTGAGCACCTGCAGAGTGTTATTGGTGTCACTACAATCCATGTATGCAACACTGTGCTTGCATGCTGAGTATTTTTGCATTTGACCTGACTCGCAACTTTGTAAATTCAATCTTGCCTTGTGGCACTCTGGTGTGTGGGAGAGCCAGAACAAGGTTTGTGCCAGTCACTCTCAACCAGGGGTTTATTTTTAATACTCTGTCTCTGCCTGATTGAAATCTACTTTTCCGTTGGAAACCAAGTAAATCGGCAGTATCTAAAAGCAATATTGGTGCACAACATCAAGCCTTTAATCTGTGCTGTGGAGGAGCTGGTTGTTTGAACTCTAGATTTATATAAGATAGAACTTTATTTATCCCGAGGCAAATCATTTTATAGCAGAATTGGTGTCGAATCACTCTTGGACCCAAGCGAAGGACAATAATGTGTTTTATTAGTTGTGCATACAAGTAATTCCTTGTAGCTCGCAACGCACATATGTACTGCTGTGCCAAAAAAACAGCGTAGAAGCATAAAAAATGTTTACTTGGTAACTGACTCGTCAGCCACCTTGTTATATGTGCTGGACGACCGACAGAGAGGACCGCAAAGGTGCAGCTGTGGTGTAAAAGGAGAGAGGCTGTTGAAATCCCTAGGTGGTGCCAGTGCTGCTGACTGTTCAGGTGCTCGACGTAAGGTTACTTCCACTCCGTGAGGAAGTTGATGAAACGATGATTCGTGCATCAAAAGCCTGTGCGACCACAGATGTCTGGGTGACGGGCCTTTTTGTTAATTTAGACCTGAGACGACTGTTTTGTTTGGGGACTAGTGTGAAGGTGGATCACCTGAAAAGAAAGCAGCGTCGCCGGCTGTGTGGAACAGGTGTTTTGTGCAAGAGGAGGAAGAAAGTTGTTTACAGATGAGATGGTATGTTTGTTCCCAAAACCACACAAGGATATTGGATGGAAAGAGTGTTCCTTACCAGCAACCCATGAAGAGCGTGGATCAAGAGATGACATCCAGTTTGGTGAAATCTTCTCTCATTACGGCAGCGCCTAACAGCTTTTTTCACTATGGATTAGTCTGCTGATTAGTTTCTTCATCAATTGATCAATGGCCTTCTCTATAAAATGTCAAAACAGTAAAATAAGTAACTTCCTAGACCCAGTGGCGGCGTCTTCAAATTTGTTGTCGTTATTTGAAAACTAGTTTCTCAAGAATAGCTTAGTCACTCTGACTTCAGTAAGGGGACAGAGGATCACCTCACAAGAAGTCGGGTCAAGAGCGAGCGCAGTGAGGGGATCTGGGCCACAGAACTGGATCCTTGGCCCCGTTTGCCGCTGGCAGCCTGTGACTAAGATTACACCGTCACGCTGTGCCATGCCCTGCTGTGTAAAGGTTTATATGATTACACTAGCAGCAGAATCCTAGTCTCCCTTTACCTTCCTCTCCCCCCCCCCCATCATCTCTCATCCACCCAAAACAAACCTTGCGTCTACATGGTAAATAAAATAAAGCGACCTAAATAAGTAACTTACAATACATACGATCAAATGGCCATTGGTAAAATGGACTAGTTTTATTGTAACGCATACTAAATGATAAGAGATGTTAAAAATAAAGTAAATCAAAGAACATACAGAGGCTACTTGTTAACTAGCATACACTTACTGTAGGATGCATCAGCGTTAGGCACACAAGGCACACCATATGATTCTCACATAGCAAGGACTGAACTACATGGCCCACAGCATTACTTTGTTAACCACTGTAACAGTATCCAGAGGATCGTTTATTCTCAGTGAGGTGATGTTTTGTCAGGTCACGTTTTCAGGACGACATCAGCTCTTTGTTGAGGATGTGTCCCGTGTGAAAGATACAATAGCCCTCAACCAGCCACCCATTACAGAGGAAAGTCCTCTTTGTGTGTGTGTGGCTGCTGTTATAGCTGAATTCAATGGCTGTCTATGTGCACTTATTTTTACATTAGACAAAAGGGTCAATGACTTAGCTTGGTCACATGTGTGGCCTGGTGTAACGAGTAATTATAAATGAGCATTCAATGGATTTTTCTTTGCATTGTAAAGATTCCCCCTGAGCGTGATGGGGGGTGTTGATGAGAGACAGCAGCGGGGCTGTTGATTTATTGGCCATCGCGACTAACTAGGCTAACCAAACTTTGGTGCAGATGCTACTGTTTGATTAGCAAATGCATGTTCTTTTCTAGGATTTAACGGAGTGTGTTAAGCTTCTGTTGGTTTCAAGTATGTGAGAGAATCCTATTTTGATATTGTTCCTACCCTGCTATGGTTAGAATTCAAAGAAGTGTATGACTGTTGAATGTGACTTGAACCCTGAAGCACATACGTGTATGTTGGTCAGCATTTTATGAAGGTGATAACCGTAATGTCACATCGTACTAAAGGCTATTAATGCTCTGAATATTATATAAAGAACCTTTTAAGATTTTAAGTGTTGATCAGACAATTTAGGAAACTATAATCTGTATTTTTCTCTATTTCAATCAGTGCAGTTTTGATAATACTGTAACCGAGCAAGGACCCACACCGCAAGTTTTATAAAAATGTAATCGGCGGCATGACAGCTGGTGGATGGACTGGTAGCAGCAGACTAAAGAGCATTTCTAATTGATTGAATTACCCACTGTATTCTGTTCCAGTGTCAGTGGTCCATTTGAGGTCTATGGCGCGATCCCAAAGTCGACACTCATAGACTCGCGGACTTGGAAGTGTGTTCCTTCAAATGCTGTGAGGGTTTAGGGCTGTCTCACCGGCAGATCGTCGAGTGCTTGAGGGCTCCTTCGCACACATTTTGAGCCCTTTATGCACACTTTCCATTAGGGCTGGGTAATATGATATGAGACGAGATATCATCTTAGATTTTGGGTATATTAATATGGCATAAGTGTTGTCTTTTCCTGGTTTTAAAGGCCACACTTCGTCATTAAATCCACATGACTAATGAATATGGTGGTTGTTGATGTGAGCTGACATTTCCACTGTTGCGCAAGATAACAATAAATTAGTATTGTCATCACTTAAAATGTGCAACGGGTTAAATATATCTTTGTTTTACATGGAACAGCTTTTTTTTTTTTTTTTGAGCCAAATCTCAAAATTGTCCAATGTTCTGACTGTCTCAAGCTTTGTTCAATGAACTACAACTTCTCTAAAGGGAAAAGAAATGCATAAGAATGGTGACAAATACCTCAGGCATGAAATAGTGCTTTGAAATTATACCCAAGGTTTAAACAAAAAGAACCATGTCCTCCAGTGTGACACCATGTCCTGATTTAAATTGGGTAATTCAATGGACAACTTTATTTAGTTGAAGGACCCCATTCAAGGTCATGAAGTAACATACTGAGTGACTGAACTCTTTGTTGAAAGTACGGCTTACACAAAGTTGTATTAACATTAGTGAATAACAAGCTAATTCATTTATTAGTTGACTATTTTCTATAATAAATGAATAATTGAGTGCTTATAACCGTAGGGTTATCACAGTAAGTACCATTTCTGTCCTTTAGTGTGGCACACAAAATACAACCAGAATATTATCAAATAAACAGTTAAGTAGTGCATTAAAGGAGATCTAACCATCACTCATCTTCATTTGGTTTAATTTTGTTAAAATGTTCCATAAATATCTGTGAAAAGAAGGAAATAGTTGGTGACTCCTTCAATTTTCTCAAATGTCAGATTTTACACGACATAAATATATGTATTTTTCCTCAAAACGTGTGTTTTACAAAATAGCAATTTTTATTAATTTATTTGGAATTGTATTTTGTGCGTTGTCAGTCGCCAAAAACATAATCTTCAACGATTTCAAAAAACCTTTAAATTCATAAGGAAACTATGATCAACATTTCCTCGGTCACTCATGAAACACTGGATTGACTGCCTACTCGTTCTGTATGCGCTCCTCAGCACTGTAAAGTCTTTTGTGTTAACTCTGGTTGAGCTGCATTCGGTCCTCTCTTCCTCCTTCGTTGTACGGGCTGATATTTTGTAGAACATTGTGAACTTGTTCTAAAAGTCTTCTTCTCGGCCTCCATCGCTCTGCTATCAGGTCTGGGTGTGAGGAGCCTCACCCAGTGCGTCTCCTTATCTCTCTGAGCACGAGTGTGTTGAGCATCATTAAAGCGCTAAACTATACCCTGGTTCTATCTGCTTCAACATCTCAGCTTTTTATCTGATCATTTAGAAACTATAATGGGACTGAATGAAGGTAATCTGTCTCACAGTTACGGTATAAGCAAATAAAACCGGCTGCCCCACTTGGAGCAACAGCATAAGTCGGGGATTTCATCTTCGAGCAACAATGGATGCCTTTTAGTCTTAAATACCGCCGTTAGACATTTAGGGAAATAATGCCTGAGGCTGTGGGTGGTGGATATAAGAAATGTGTACAGTTGATGTACATGGCTTTTCTTTTATCTGACCTTCAATGCCCATTCATGCTCTGCTGATGGCATGCTGTGTGGGTGTAGGTGTTGCTTTGATAGGTGGGGTTGGAAATGCATTTAGAAGCTCAACATCTCTGCTCCCTGATCTACATGTAACAGTCTCCCCTGCTGCTTTAGTTTCTTAAACCGTGGAATGTGTTTGTACAGCACAGCATGGGAGTCCACCTGCTGTTAAACTGGTAAGTACCAAAGAAAGCGCCATTACTTTAGATAAGAAGAGACAGCAGCATAGAAGTTAATTTATATCTGGAAGTCGACTAAATGTCCTGTGCTATAATGAACCGTATAAGTCACTGTAGCATCTTGGAAGTACTTTTGTCCTGTTATATCATCACAACCCCTGCTGGTCTTTGCCAGCTCTTTCTTCCTTACTGCTTTCATCAGACGGCCGCCTGAGTCTTAAGATTAAAAGGCATGATGAGTGGGAACAAATGTAAATCAGTACAAATGTATAGCAGGAGTTCTACAACTATAGGTCTCCGTTTGAAATGAAGATACTGAAGATCCCCCACGTGAGTTTAAGTGTGCTGAAAGGGTTGGGAGCAGTCGGAGGTCCTGAAAAGATGTTGCCCTTTAACCTATTACCATGCATGTTCTGTTTTTATATTGTTAGGCTTCTTTACCATTATTCTTCTGTGTGTTTTATCAAGATGTTTGCTCCAGTGGGGATGAATAAAATAACTCAATTGATTTAACTCAAAAACAAGTCATTATATAAATAATTACTGGAACAGAGTAAATCAATGAAAGGGATTATTTAGGCAAAACGGTAGTGAATAAGAAATTGAATAAATAAACTGCAACCAAAAATAGGAATTAGTAAAGACTAATATTTCAGAAGTCATGATGTGTTTTGTAGTCAGCGGTAGACCGAAATTTTCCCTTTTTTAAGTGGCTCTTATGTGAGCTGCTCGGACGACATAATTGAGTTACAAAAGCAGGACGCCTCGCGTGTGCTTTTTTTTTTTTTTTGTCTGCTGGTTGCATGACTCAGCAAGTAAATTCTAACATCTGTGGTCTTTCCTGTTGTGTAAAGTGGGTCTTGCAAAGAGCTTTGGTTGTTTCTGAGTGACTGCTGAGTGTTGATTGGTATTTCCACTGACAGCTGCCACTATAATTTGACATTTACAACCTTTTTAGTTCATGTGTACATGTGTATCTGAAGTTGAATCCACTTGTGTGGAGGGAATTGGGTGGGAAAAAATGGTCATTACTTAACACCGGAATATGAAATCATGTAACATGAAGAGCCAGGTGTCTGAGGGTTCGTGTTGCAACCACAAACCTCAACAGGTGACTGCATTTTTCAGATCCTCTTTTCTTTTTAAAGGCATGCTGATGGTTTTATCCTAGATTTAGACTATGGACTAGATGTAGACCGAGACTCTGCACAGCTACAATCAATGTCTGGCCAGGTTTGAGATGGCCTTCTAAATGTGACTATGTACAACCTCAAGAAATAAGCATTGAGCAACAAGAATGAATATAATTAATCAACTAAAAATAATGATTGATGAAAAGTAAATTACACAATCATGGAAACAATTTGAATTATTAAATTAGATAATTAGAAAAAATGCATGAAAAGTAAACAAGACCTTGACCGGAATGCAAGAGTCTGAAAGCAAGGCCACCTCTTTTACACTACTTTGAATTTTGATAAAATAATCCTTTCTTAGTCCCACAGCGGGGACATTTGCTGGATTTCAGCAGCAACAAGAGACATCAGTAAAGAAACAAAACAAGTACAATAAATAGTCAAACAGTAAAGGTATAATAAACAACAAAAGCTGAAAATACAATACACATGTGTGTGTGGGTGGATTATAAATGTGTGGGTACTTGAAGAGAAGTAACATGCAGTTACTGCATAAAGGGAGTTAATCAGAGTTTTTGTGTGGTGTTTTGTTATTTACAGTAAAACATTTGAACTAGTGCTGAAAGGATTTGTCATCAGTCCCATCACCAGAATATGAATCAACCGTTGTATTTAAGTCATTACTCGAGACAAACCTTCAAACTTTTGTAGGATCCAGTTTCTCAAATGTGAGGATTTGTTTTATTATTGGTATAAATTCAATATAAGACGTCAACCTTGGGCTGTGGGAATTGTAAGGTGTCTTTTATAGACTAAACAATAAAAAAAGAAAGTGTGAAAATAATCCTTGGAGAGAGCATAGCTTTAAATCTTATCACATAGAAACAGACTTTTTGTGTTGTTGTTGAGACAAAATACATTCTGTTCCACCCAGTCTCCTCTGATCATCAGTGAGACCTGCTGGAAGAAACCAGCACATGTGTGGCCTTCCTCGGTTGAAACATTTACAGCGAGTCGGCCTGTGGCCCTGTGGCTCTCTTATCTCCATTCCCCTCTGCTCCACTGACGGTGGACAATGTAAACATGACCTTGCAGAACTTTTACACTCACCCGCCATCGCTCCCCCCTCACGGGGAAATGGGAGCCGTGTGTTCGTGTTCGTGTTCAGGAGCATGGCTGCGCACACATAGCAGTCATGAAAGTTTCAGATGATACATGACAGGTTGGCAACTGGCCAAGCTGTATAGCGACAAACTGTTGGCATAACACCGAGTGATACTCTTTGTGTGTCTGCATTGTTCATTGTGAGACCTTCAAGCGACGTTGTCCAAGTAACGATGACAAAGTCTTTGCATGCTCATGTGAAGCACACCTGACCCTATTCTGTTGACCTCCATGTATTGTTTCTCATTTTAGGGGGGGATTCGTCAGTTATTGATGTACTGTCTCGGGCATTTGAGATTTTACTCCTTTTTAAGTATTATTGATATAAGGCTGAAAACATTAGTCGATTTATTGATGAGATCATTGATGGAAAATTAATGCAATTATTCTAATAATCAATAAATTGTAATTTTGCAAGCTAAGAGCCAAATATTTACTAGTTCCCGCTCTGAAAGTGTGATGTTTTACATCAGTTATTAACTGACTACCTGTTGGTTAATTAAAACAAGTAATTTGAGGAAGTCATCTTGGACTTTGGGAAATTGTGATGGCCGTTTTGTTTTTTTCTTTACATTCATTACATTTGTTACAACCGGCTCGGAAGTCGCAACACAAGGAGGGACACAACACCAAGTTAGATTCAGAAACACACGGGTGCCAGTTTATTACAGGACACACATAAACCGTAATGTGCAAATCTAACTGAAGACCAGGGACTGGTGCCAGGCAGATGAGAGAGAGCGAGGGCGGAGCAAGGAGGCGCTTATGTAGGTAACCCCCATCTTCATCCAGGTGCCCTCAATCACTCGTCAGGGAGCTGCACCTAGAACTCAAAAGACACAGAACACACGCATGCGCACACACACACCCAAGCGCAAACACTCACAGCAGGACATAGAACCATATGTAACACATTATTTTGCTAATCGGTGATATAATCACATTGATCTGTAATGAAAATAATCCTTAATTGTAGCAGTAGTGTTAAGAGGCTGTTTTATATTGTGAATTAGTTCTGACCGACCGTAGTGCTAATGGTGGCTGAGAATTCAACACTTCTTTTGTTAAATTTAACAAGTCTGAGAAAAATCCACAAATTCCTTTTGTTTTCGTGACCCCGGATATAAATCCTTTAAGGACACGAGACATGAAAACTCCTTCATTACACTAAACCAACTGTGGCTTATTATAGCCTGGTCCAGAAGTTATGACTGAACTTCAGACCACCATCTGGAGGGGATGGAGTTGACACACACACACACACACATGCACACATTTGGCCCTAGAGATGAAGCCGCCAACACAAACATCTGGTGTGAAGTGTTCCTCCTCCTCCGGTGGAGTCCCACACAACGCGACACAAGCCTGCACAGGATCCACGGACCAGGTTACCATGGTTATAGCTCCGGGCGGTGACTCGGTCCACCGGCCTGCTTATTCTGGGATGAGTCAAATTACCGCCGAGGATGTCTTTGTTCCTCCTCGCTCTGGTTTTTATTCAGTGCTTTTTAACACAATCACACAAACGCTTTGCCTGTTTTTTTCTATGTTTGTGCAACTGCAGATTTTCCTTCTGTTAGATAATCATATAAGCTCAGTTTCAGTTCTCTCTTCTCTCGCGTCAGTTCCCAGTCTCTCTTGTTTTCCCTGTGTGTGTGTTGGATGGATTCCCAGTCAACACCAACAGACAGAACACAGGGAAGAGTGGAGGAGGGTGTTTCTGTCTCTTGGGCGACAGTGGAAAGAGCATTTGGGAGGATGTCATGCCACAGGCCTCTGGTGTTGGCACATTCCTCATCAGACCTGAAGTCGCCCAGAGGCTGTTGGGATACTTTCTGTCGCACATATCACGACTGCCTCAAGTACTGACTGAGAGCCACTCATGTGCTCTGCTTTCATGTATTGTGTGCTGTATTCATTGGTCATGTGGCATTGCAACAGGATGACTCTGGTTTATTCCCTCATTTCCATTGATTATGATCAAAAGAAGTCCGATCGGACGAGAAATATGAGCGTTCAAACAATGTGACAAGTTAACAGGAAAGCGGTTTAATCAGGATGTGTAAGACAATTCTATTTGGACGAACATCCAGAGGCGAGCAAAATGTTATTAATGCTTCAATGAACAGGATCACTACTCCACGTACGGTAGGTAAGTTGAAGTAGGTCAGTCTGTAAAATATGATGGATGTTTACTGTGGACAGTTTGGTTATTGACTCTACCATTTAAGTGTTATTACCTAAATACAATGTATTTGGAAGGTATAACGAAATCAAACTGCTCCAAAATATCTGTCCCACTATACAGTAACATAAGAATTTATCGTTTGTAAATTATTTTCAAGATTGTTTTTTATATTGTTTTTCTCATTTTTCCACATTCCTATATTTGTTTGATCATTTAGATTCCCATAACTTCTTTTGTTGGGAGATGTGTTGTCCCAGAAATAATTGTGATAAACTATATTATTGTCATTTTAAGATTATTTTATGCCACTGACGTAATGATGATATAATGCAAGTACACCCTTTTTAAAGGGCAATATTCAGACATTGGAATGTGAATAAAAAATAAATAAAAATGTATGTGTGCACATACATATATCTCACAGAGCTAACAGTGTTTACCTGAGGAGGAACCGAAGGGTATATCGGCAGTAAGCGTCCATCTTTATTCTGGTACCAATCCCAGTGCTCGGTAACAGAAGGACCTCCCTCACTGACGTCTGACTGCTCTCCATCAGACCGGAATAAAGCTGGCCGGTTACAGCTGATATTGGCGGCGGCGGCCCGTAGTATAGCGCCCACCCCTCCGGCTCCTCCTCAGGTAAACACTGTTAGCTCTGTCGGCACTGTTGACTCTCATGGCGCTGCCCGCTTAGCCGTGGCCATGTCGTTTGAATACTTGATTATTTACCGTGATCAGCAAGCGGCAACGGCCGTCGGCACATACTCGCTGTCTTTGTGTAATCGTCTGAACAACAATAACCCATAACATCACTCAAAAGAAAGAATGAAAATGTGACCATTAAAGGCTCATTTTCATATAGTAGCATGTCAGTCATGACTGGGAGAGTGTCTTGACTGGCGTTAGAAAATACTAATAGAATGCTCATCTACCAACCAACTTTTTCTATATAAGGTTTACCTTTGCTGGCTTTTCTCTCGCTCTCTCTCTCTCTCTCTCTCTCTCTCTCTCTCTCTCTCTCTCTCTCTCTCTCTCTCTCTCTCTCTCTCTCTCTCTCTCTCTCTCTCTCTCTCTCTCTCTCTCTCTCTCTCTCTCTCTCTGAGTATTCCTATAATGCACCCTCTATAGGTGGAAGACTTGATTGCAACATAATTCACTCGAGCTGCCTTCCTTAAGTCATATTTATTTATTTATCTCAAAATTAAGTAGACAATCGACACATCAGTCACACTAGACACTAACTTTTGCTTGTGATTAAAATGCTGTCTGTCAAATTAACTTATGTCTCACCTCCCTCCTTATCCTTGAACCCCCTGCCTCTCCTCTATACCTTCTTCGCTCTCCTCTCTTCTTCTTCTACCTCCTCCTTTCCCCTCTCTCTTGCCCCTTCCACACAGATGCTCCCAGCCGCCCAGCTTGACAGGAGTGATGGGATGTGTCAACTAGGTATTGCACCTGTCCCAACATTTTACACTGCAAGCAGGGAGACTGGCTGGGTGGGAAAGGATATTTTGGGATACAACAATTTGGAAATACTTGTGGAAAGGGAAGATGACCCTAGGTATGCATCGGCTGGTAGTTGACATGTGTACTTTTATTTACCAGGCATGGTTTGTAGCTAACAAAGTCAACGGTGGCAGACTAACCTTTGCAGTTAACTTTCTTACAGCTTGTTAAGAAGTCGCGAGCTCGGTATATTGGGCCTACTTGTTCAGACTTGTTTTGTTTTTTTTCACATGCAACTCTTTTTAAAAAACAAATATTTAGCATAAATCACCAGAATATGATACACTCCTTGACACGCCTGAAAAAATGGGGAAGCTGAGTAATAAGAAAGGAAAGTCTAACAAACAAGTATGTTATACTCCTGTACAAGAAAACCATTGTTCTTTTTCCCTTAAAATATAGAACTGGTTTGGTAACTTGGTTTCCATGTAATGAATTAAAGGACCATTTCAAATAATGAAACCGCATTCACTCTTCTCCCGTCTAAGATGTTTAAAGGCTTACATGCACTGGAGGTCAATATTTGAAGACTTCCATTATTACGGGCTTTTGTGTTGCAACACTACCTGTCAGTGGACCCTGATGATCTAGTACAGTATCCTTGTGGGATGTAGTTTCATTTACAGTGGAAGACGGTTCACAAACTGAGCCTCAACGGGAAGAGAAAAGCTCGAAGCACTGTACTTGTGAAATATGAAAACATCCTTTTTGTTTGTTTCACACAGCTTTGTCTGAGATTAGTAACCCGAGACATCACGTTAATGTTTGACGTCCAAGGCTCGATTCATCGACTGTGTGGCCGAATATTTATTCTTTTCACACATTGTACACCAAACCCTCCTGAAATGTTGTCGTCCGAGATTAGTTGGTTAGTAAGTTAGCCTTCATTTAATAAAGTCACGAGAGACATGAGGTCACAATACAACTCAATAGGTCAATTCGGTCTCACAAAGCAGTCACCCCTCACACACATAGTGATTACTAACCACACATATTCTTATTGATAAAATGAGCAAGTCCCTCAGAGGAATGAACTCTCGTTTGTTTTGCAGTTTAACTCTTTTAGCTTTAAAATATTATGATTCCACTTGTACATGTATGAAGGGAAAGGTTTCTCAGCCATTTCAGTTCAGAGAAGACCAGATGCAGGAGCACTTGGTTGATGTGGTGTTTCTATTTTAAATTTTGGTTTGGCAGGTAGCTGGGAGACGGCTCTCAACCCAGAGGGCTCTGAACCAAAAGTATGAGGAAGTAGAAACGGTTACAAAGGCACTAACTGTGGGAAAGTTAATGACCTAATGAACAAAAGGTTCTGAAAGAAATCCGGGGCGGGATAGACCGACACGACTCGAGGTTTGTTTTGCCTCGAGTCGTGCTCCTTTTCCATCGTCTCTCAACTCTGATCGCTCTGTTCCTCCTCTCCATCGAAAGTGTGCTCATGTTTCACTCTTTTCTCAACTCCTGGCATCATCTCACCTCTCTGTATATCTGCCTTCTCCTCTTGTGTCTGTCGGACCAGTTGGCAACATGGATTGTTAACTGAATGTAGAAATAGTTCTGTCGAAGGCAACTTATTATTTCGCAAGTTGAGTAGTTGTTAAGAATTGGTGCAGGGCTGCAACTAACCATTGCTTTAATTATTTAGATCATTTGAATTATTGTTCTGTAAATTAAGTCTATTAAATGTCAGAAAATACTTCCATTGAAATGACCATTCAAATTTCTTAAAAGCCTAGTTTGTTAGTTTTTTCCTGACTAAGATGTTCAGGTTACCGTCACATTGGACAAAGAAAATCCACCAATCCTCACAGTTGAGAACCTAGAACAATTTCTTCTTGGCTTTTATGCTTGAATTTGACAAACAATTATCTAAATGATTGATTGGCTGTTTCAGCTGTAGATCGGTTAAGAAAATAGTCTTTAACTTTTTTATAGATCACATCCCGATGGTATTGTGCACCTATTTAGCAATATAGGCAAAAGATTTACAAAAAACAATCTCTTTATTTTTATATCAAAATCCACTCTTTTCTTCCTGTAAAACAAAATATGGCGTTTGCTCACCAGCAGCAACCAATTTTGACCAATACTATCATGACATCCATCAACAAGGGAGGTGTGTGTGGAACAAGTTATAAGCCCACCACTTTTTAGTGCTCCAATCAAATGCGAATAATTTGATTTACACTGTACACCACTGAAATAGTCTGTTTCACAGGAGGGAATACGACACAGTACAGACCATAAAGACGCCCTAACTTCAGCTTCACTCAGACTTTAGTCACCTGCAGCAGTCAAGTTACCGGAACCGAAACTAAACAGAGCTGAAATGTTTTAAACCAAAACAGAAAAAGCAGATCTAGGCATTAATAACGCTTTAACATGCATATTTTCTCTTTTTACTTGATAAATGGGTGCACTTAACATACTTTTGTCACAAAAAAAATCAACGACAACAAGAGACCTGAGATCAGTTTCTTATCAACAAGACGTGCGGCCTGGCAGCCTCTCTGAACCTCTGATGTGATAAGACCTTAACAATGAAGTTAGGCTATTGGAACCCTTACAGTTATACAGCAAGATATTAATCTCTCCGTTTGTCTCTCTCTTTTTCTTCTCAAGCAGATAAGGCAGTCCTGGATGATGTAATCGGTCTGAAGGATTCATCTGCAGCGTTCACACCGGAAAGAGACAGAGGAGGGACAGACGAGGACACGAGGATGGGCGTGGGGAAGAACACCAATTCCAAGGCGATGGACAGTAACAGTGAGGGAGGAAAACTTGAAGAGGAGAGCAAGCATGCCGTGGATTTCTACCCTATCCCGGTACACAAACATGTTTAATATCTCAGTTATGAAATTAGGAAACACTGAAAACAAAGCCACAGACGCATCACGAACAAGGTCACATACTGAAACAAAGACAGGGTGTGGTCGCTATGCACGTAACTTAAAAATGGCAGTTCCTTTCCGTCTCCTCTTTCTTTCTTTGGATCAGATTTGGCAGCGTGTTGAACAAAGGCAAAATGAGAACAATAGAATTTTGTTCTTAAAACAAAGTTCTGTACTTAAGTACTATTTTCTGCTCCCTCATGAAAAGGGACCTCTCTGATGTTCATACATTAAGTGAACTTTTCTTTAACCTAAAGCGACTGTGATCGGCTTGTTTTATATTAACATTGGCTCAAATGACTGTGTGGTGTGAAAGAAGACTCTCATAGTCATGAACTTGGCAAACTGACAAAGTTAGCAGCTAGCTGATCTGAACTCAGTGGTACATTTAGCAGCTAAAGAGCCAGATGTTTCTCTCAGGAGATCATACCAGATCTAAGGAACCAACCAACTTGCATTTGTCCGGTGTTCAGCAACCCAACTCTACATGAATGCTAACGGCTTCAGGTCTGCTGGATGTGTTAATGGGTAACTGTCTGCTAACACATTCAACATATCAGCTCAATAGGTTTATAATGTACTTGCAGCTTGTTTCCCATATTCCCCAAGTGCCCCGACAATCAGTTAACGCAGGTTTAAGTAGAGAATCTGCCTCCAGAACAGTGACAGTGACCATGAAGCTGCTGTTTTCCTTTAGAAACTCAGATAAGGCCTTCAGTAGAACAAAAAATATATGATTTAAAAAAAAAAAATACGATACAAGCCCAAAGTTTGTGTTCTTGTGTCCCTGTATAGCCCTTAGGTTTTTAGACATTCATCTCCTTAATACATATGATAATACATTTTATTTATAAGTGCTTAAATACAATGTATTATTATTATATGTATTGGGAGATGAATGTCTAAAAGCGTAAGGGTTGTACAGGGATTGTTAGTTTTAACAATTCTTTGGCAGATGAAGCGACTGCTGCCAAGTGTTAAAAGAGTACCTTCAAGGTGTGTCTGCTGTCTGAGAGTTTTCTCAAAGGGCTTTACAGTAAAACTGGCAGATGATGATGTCTTTGCATTGTGTGCCTCAGGCATGCAAACGTCCAAAAGGTATTAGATCATCTTTGAATATATATTTTAATGTGTCCCTTTTTTATAGTTCCCCTCCCTTTGTGAATTAACGTGATGCTCTTGGCACATTCACAGGAAAAGCACACGCATCACGTGCACTCGCACTCATTCTGGGTGGAATGAATTTGTTTGTAGTGATCAGTTTGCATGCGGTAGGAAACACGTGTCCACGTGCAGGTTGGCAAGTCTGTTCATCAGCTTTGTTACGTGCTCTTTACATTTCAGATTTGTCACACAACAAGGCACGCAGACACATAGTTCCACAACCTCAAGTGTGTTTTCACTTGGTTTTGTAAGCATTATCATCAGCCAGCTGTCTGGTCCAGTGGGATTTTGCAAACTGTAATCAAGATTAACCTGCTCTGTTTCCTCATGAAAGGTCAAAAGAGTGGCATTAATGATCTTAACTGTGAGTCGGTCTGTGTGTTAAGGTGGTGGTAAACGGTTTGGGCGGTGCCATCGGAGACCAGGACACCGAGAACACCGAGCTGATGGCCATCTACACTAAAGAGAATCGGGGAGCAGAAAAGGTAACGTGGAGCAATGGAAGTGAAACACAAGCCCCGTGTTTAATACGTGATCCGAAGGGCAAGTTCACTCCCAAATAAGCCTCGATTTTAAGCAGACCGACACATACTCACGTGGTCCCAGAAGCTTACTCATAACTACAGTTTCAATCACTTTCCTTTTCCTTCCTCTCCTTTACCCGGCATTCTTAAAGATGTAATCCTTCAGATGTCAGTCGTATTGGATTTATAACCCATGTGGTTTGATACCACAGCAAACGCACACTTGGACAGCTTGTCGGTACAGTTCAGTTAGTCCACAGAGCACAACCCTCCATGTATCAGCTCCCTGTGGCTGTTCCTCCTCGTTTCATGAGTTCTTGCAAAGAATCAGAACTGATCTGCTTTCTTCCTCTGAAGATGCATTGTTGATGAATGATTTCGATCAGCTCCAGCACATTGCGTTTCCCGTGGCTGTTCCGCAATAAATGTCACCTTCATTTTCTTTTTCCAGCTGAGTGCTTTAGTGTGAAGAAGCAGCAGTAGGAAATGGTCAGTTTGCATCATCAGTAAGTTAATAAACTTAATAAAACTCTGATACAGCTGAGAGGAGAGTGAACAGTGAGACTAATCTTTTTTTAAAATCTGGGTTACAATGTGTCAAACGAGCGATTTAAAAAAAAAAAAAAAAAAAAAAAAAAAAAAAAAAAAATATATATATATATATATATATATATATATATATATATATATATATATATATATATATATATATATATATATATATATATATATATATATATATATATATATATATATATATATATATATATATATATATATATATAAATATAAATAAACACTCCACATCATGGTATTTATTAACATGTTGACACTATTTCCTAAGATTTATAGTTTGTTTAGTTAAAATAACTGGGTTGTAAAACTCTGTTAGCTTTTGATGTTTCACTTCTTACCTGATTCTCTGTATTTAAAATAGTGACCCACAAACTCATTTCCACACAAGCTAGCGCAAAACAAAGTGCTGACTCATCAAACTGTCTCTCCATTATTTTCTCTCGACACGGACTGTTTTTCTTTGCTGAGAGTGACGTCATGTGTTTTGGTTTTCCTCCACCCAGTCTCACTCACTCACTCACTCACTCGCACGCACACTTTGTTATCTGATCATTCATAAAAGTCACGTCCGCTCAGACCGTTGCTGTTCTCACGGCCACATTTGACGGGATCAGTGTGATCGGCAGTTATAGTCCTATACTTTCACATAAATACATTCTACTAGAATACATTATTTTGACCCTTTACACAAAGTAAAGTGTACAAGACAAAGTAAAAATGAATTATGAAGACACTGAGCTCTGTTTTAATCTCTTTCTTTGTGTGTGTGTGTGTGTAGAGCTCAATGTCTGAGACGTTGGACAGCACAGACAGTACGGACGCGAGGAGGATGGGCATGATCTATACCATTGAAGACACCCCACCCTGGTACCTGTGTGTGTTCTTGGGCTTACAGGTAGATCTCCACACATAACCGTGTTGTTTCATGGCTGACTTGCAGTGCGTATTATTGGTCATGAATATATTTTTCTGTAGCTGACTAACAAGTGTGTTTTAAACTGGCAATGTTTCACCATATGAGCTGAAAAGCGAGCACTCCCTCGTGCCCTGTATAATCACGGTGCGTCATCTTCTTCACCGTGGTTGTACTTGTCATCCTGGTGCAGTATTTTTCATCCGACCGTCCGCAAGGTTCATCACGCAACTAGACGCTAGTCACAGAAATAGGGTTTTGCTCACAGTGGTCATCATGTTTGTTGTTCTTTTGGTTTAAGCCAGAGTTGGTAACTATTCTACAAATACCTTAGTCATATTAGCTCTAACTGTCACTAGATCCTCGAGGTGAAAAACGGCCTCCTTTCATCTCTCCTAATGGCAATTTCTACAACGCCTGAAGAAATACTAAATTCATAAATTCCTGAACAGTGGGTTTTTTCCCCTCTGGCCTTCACTTTAAAATATTCCACAGCTTCAAGTCACTGCCGGCTCAGAAAAGAACAGGAAGTTATTTTTATAGCTCACAAATATATAACGCTGTGACTCTGTGCCCAGAGGATGGCAGCTGTCGCTAATTCCACATAATTCCTGTTATTTTGGAGATTATGTGTCAATATTTCTGAGTGAGCAGGATCGTGGTGCAGCTGCAGAATGGAGTTAGTTTTAATAGGCTGCGTAAATCTGAACGCATTTTACTTTATTTCAGTGACGGTGTTTAACTTTACTACATTCTTGACATAGCTGAAATAAAGCCAATGAATGCTGCTGAGCCAAAATCCAAAGAGATGTTAATCATTTAAAATTCACTGTATGTTAACTTTTAAATCACCAAACACGTCACTGGATCAGATTGTGAGCTTACAATCCTGTCACTGTATTTAATCTATATCTTTTTTTTAAATCTTAAAATCTTTTTTTCATCTTCACTGTGTTTTGTCCCTGTCAGATTAAAGCTGAATAAATATATTTAAAATGTAATGTAGCCCAGAGAGTTGGTTAACATTTGCTTCGAGCGGTAAATTTGGTTTCAGTTGCACAATTCATTCAAGAGTTTGTCAGGCATGACTTCTCCTTTTTTCTGTTTTTTCCAATGTACCAAATTCAGTGTAAAAGAGTTTTGTAGCCGAAGTTTAGTCCAAAATGGGCCCAAAAGATTCAACTCAAACCAATCTTGAGAAATGTAAGCAGTTCTAACCTCTAACCTCGAAGAGTCATGAGCCAAAAGGTAAAGTGGTTTATACACGGCTACGTAATCCAAAAACAAGTCACTGGCTCCTTTGACCGCAACATAGCTCATGACAAGTAATAGGCAAACAAAAATATCCAAAACAGAAGGGAGGCTAATGTTTTCATCCTGAGAGATAGTGATCCTAAAGAAAAGGGCTTATAATGATGATGATCTGTTGTATTCTGTAACATCCTAAAAACTAAAGTAACTTAAGCTAGTAATTATGGTGTCAGGTATGGACCGTCGAACAATAGACACACACACACACACTGACTCTGTGGCCTCTTGTCTTTGCAGCACTACTTGACCTGTTTCAGTGGAACTATCGCCGTGCCGTTCCTCCTCGCCGAGGCGATGTGTGTCGGCCACGATCAGTGGGCCACCAGTCAGCTCATTGGAACCATCTTCTTCTGTGTGGGGATCACCACCCTGCTCCAGACCACACTGGGCTGCAGGTACACTCACAATACTGTCTCACATACCTCCAGTCAGACAGTAGGTCCATGCCCTCACACACACTCTACACTGCAGCTTTTCTGTCAGCTGTACACTTTATTCTGTCTTTCACTTCCTCACCTCTTCCCTTTTTATTCCTCCCCTTCTTAACTACCTCTCATCTCTAAGTGCCATCTAATGTCAAGGGTCATTGTTGACATGAAGTTCCTCTTTCTCCATCCTTCCTCTTCATGTCAGTCTGGAGTGTGTGTGTGTGTGTGTGTGCGCGTGTGTGCGCGTGTGCGTGTGCGTGCGCGTGCGCGCGTGCGCACACTTAAGCAGATGCTTGCATATCCTTTTTTTTTGTCATGGTAGGTTCCCATAACAGTCTGTTTTTTTACATATAAATTGATATTGAGGATATCTCACAGATGCATTCAAGCAGGAATATATGATGTTTCAGACTTTTTTTACAGGAGGATTTTTAATTCTCTAGCAGTTGTCTTGTATACATATTGTCCACTAGAATGTGATGAGTTAATAACATTTCAACTTCCTTGTTTCGTTCATGTGACTGCAGTTGTACTTTGAGTAGAAGGTGAACTTCCCAGAAGACGCTTATATTTTCTGAGTTGAGACGACAGAAAAGAATATGAAGAAAAGCCAGAAACTAGAGACATGTGGCTGCAGACCAGAGGAGTGACCTACATGTAGTCCAACTATTGCGTCACTTCTGGACGAGCTACGGTGTCGTTTTCATTGAGACGCTTAGACAGACAGACACAGATACTCGCTGTTAACGCCTCATAGAAGAGGACTTTAACTCGCTAGTGTGGATTTTTGTAGTTTTAGGATCTTCAAACTTTTTTGATTTACTTTGAAAAGCCATGCATCATTTGCCTTTCAAGGTTTGATTAGGTACTTCCTCAGTGTCCAAATAAAGAACAAATACATGTGCGGAAACAAGGTTTCCGGCTACATTCCAATGTCAACAGACCACAGACTGTCCAGTATACAGAACATTTTCAATACTGATGGGCTTTACTTATCCAAGACATTTACTTTGTTTCCTTTCGGTATCACAGCTCTGCTCATAGCGAGCAGGTTTGTTAGGTCACTGCCTGCAAATACTGGTACCAGCAAAAAAGAAATCTTGCTCTCTACAGTGTTATCTGCAGCCTTTACCTCCTCCACCAGAGGCACTGGACATCGGGGTTAAAGGGGAATTCCACAGATTTTTGTCTTGCTCTTCTGTAAAGGGGTGGGGTAGAGGGGGCAAGAGACTCAATAAAAAAAGAATTGTCAATATTGACTAAAAGAGGCCACGATATAATGCCTTTTAGTCCCTGACTCGAGCTTCAAAAACGCAGGATCCTACACTTCCCATAATGCAACACAATAGCCTCTGCCATTAGCCTGGTAAATGCCTGTGTCTTTCAAACTCCACACAGGCTCCACACATCTGGGTTACTTTTTCACACCTGAAAAAGCTCCCCCCCGAGCTCAGCTCAGCTGTAGACAGATTTTCTTCAAACATTTAATATTCAACGCTTAGATGATGCCTAATATTTGCCTTGTCACAGCAACAACAGGGAAAGTTCCTGTTCAGCGTAGCCTCCAGAAAGCTGGAGTCTGTCCCTCCATCTCTTACTCAGTCGCTCCTCGCTCTTTCCTATTTCATATATTTATTTTAAACATTTGCTATAAGTTTAGCATTTTAATCTGGTCACAAGTGGTCATTCAAGAGTCGAAAACCCGGGAGAAATACTGTGAGGAGGATAGAAAGAAGAGGTGGAGAGAGTGGAGGGGGTTAATAAGTTATGCTGCCAAGTGAAGTTGAGAGGGGAAAAAAAGAAAATGCTTTTCCAGGAAAGGTGAATTGTGCTTCTGAGCAGCTGCCACCTGCAGACATTTTTGTAATTTAAGATGATTCAATGTGGATTTACTCTCTTATAGCATATTTTATTAACAGTCTCTCCTCTCTTATCATTCTGTTTTGTTTGCTGAAATAGACGCATAATCAATCTAGTTTACTTTCATTATTAAAAAGTAAAGCCTCTTTACTTTCCTTTAGTTTTACTTCAAATCTGCCCAGCGTGACCACAGGCTTTCCTGGCTGAAGTGCTTGCGTCCCAAAACTTTCACAGAAACAACAAAACACAATGCAACAAATACTGCAAACTTAAATTACTACAGATATTATTAAAAAGTGGCTACAGTCAGTGCAATCGGGAGAATCACTCCCTTTGACATTCACTGCTTAGTCCACACAGGAACACAGAGGCCTGCTTAGAACATGTGATTCACTGATTCAGCAGTTTGACAGTTCTTCAATCTGTTTGAACTCTAAATTGTGTTGTTTGCTGTTATTCTTCAAGCACACATGAGAGCGATCTGAGCCAGCCAGACTGGTTTCTTTTAGTATATGCAGTTTGAAAGCTTTACCCAGCTTTGGCCTGATTTCATACTGCATAACACTCTGTATTATAGAGCAGAAAAAACAATAACAGGATCTGTGTGGATTTGCTTCAAAGGACCTCCGTTTCATAAGGAAGTCAATACTTGGTTGTACGCTGCTACAGATATACACGCATCCTCATAGATGTCTAAATATTCATTTGAGTAAACTCCTGGAAGACCAAAAAGAGAAGTCTCTCATCATGTTTCCTGCTTAGGTTGTGTCACTCGGTACAGGGAATCAAACAGCTTGAGGTCTCAAGCTTAAATCCTATAAAAAAAACTAGCGGCAGATTGGAGTGTATTTTACATTAATGTTTCTTTTAATCTGTCTTTTACACACATTGGAAACAAGAAGCTATACAAAAGAACGTGATCACACTCAAACATCACATGTAGCTGTAAGGCTATTAGACTGGCTGCACAAATCTCTTTTAGATAAACAATGGGTCAATCCAAATTTGATCTTTGTCATGTCATCCTTTTTTTTTGGTCTAAAGCCAGTGTGCAGGTGTACATTTAAATCTGCTTTTATGAATGTTCACTTCCTCTTTCTGAAGAAAATGAAAGTGCTCTATCTCATTTTTGGTTTATTTGCAACCTTTCATTTCTGCCCTTGGCATTTCCACTAACATGACGTCACAACAGTTTATGTGTTCTATTTTTATCACCGATACGATCTTTTGATATCCCTCTGCTGTCATGAACACGTATTACAGTTGCCATTTTTAAAGGTCACTCATGACCATTGTCTGAATCACAAAGTGTGTGTGTGTGTGTGTGTGTGTGTGTGTGTGTGTGTGTGTGTGTGTGTGTGTGTGTGTGTGTGTGTGTGTGTGTGTGTGTGTGTGTGTGTGTGTGTGTGTGTGTGTGTGTGTGTGTGTGTGTGTGTGTGTGTGTGTGTGTGTGTGTGTGTGTGTGTGTGTGTGTGTGTGATGGTTTGAGTAAAAGAGGAAGAAAATGCAGGATGGATGTGAATCTGTGGCATCGATAACTGAACTTACGACCCCGTCCTGTGTTTGACTGACCTTAGATTGCCCAAAAAAAACACCAGGGGGATTCTCACACTCCACACAGTGACCAATATTTAAATAAATATGAATTCTGTGTAACTGAAATGCTGTCAGCTGGTGGCTCTACACAGTAAATCACCTTGCTTTCTACTCTATTTTAACACTCCTTTTGTTGTACATTCATGTGATTATTCAGACTCGTGTAACCTCATTTTATAACTGTGCTTTCCTTGTGTTCAGGTTGCCCCTGTTCCAGGCCAGCGCTTTCGCCTTCCTCGCACCGGCTAGAGCCATCCTGTCCCTGGACAAATGGAAGTGTAATAACACAGGTAAACTCCCCTCTCTCCCTTTTGTCTCCCACTCTCGACTCATTCAATACAGACGCTCTTATCTGATATCATGCGCTGGGTTATTGTATCTTTGTTTACCGAGATTCCATCTCCAAATGTTGTTCGCATCAAAGCCTACGAAGCAGAGAATTAAGCGTCCCCGAATGGGATTTGCCGCTCCAAATGAATTATAAGAGTTATGATTCAGATAGTGATCTAATTAAGTTGTCTCGTATTCTCCTCCATCCTTTGTTTTTCCATGACCAGAGGTTCCACTATTCAACAGCACCGAGCTACTCAACACAGAGCACATCTGGCACCCCAGGATACGAGAGGTGAGGCTTAGAAAGACAAATAAAAGAGATGGTAACGGAGCGGGGGGGGGGGGGGGCTTAAGAAGGAGAAAGATAAACTAGATAGATGGGATCAAATTGCTCTAACATGCCTTCTTGTGGAAAGGCAGATTGTTTGAAACTGAATAAATATTTGCATAAGATATTGCACAACTTCTTACACAACTGTAGTTGGATCATTGATGTTACTTAAGCGACAGGTTCTTTTTCTCCCAGCTGCTAAATGGCAACGCTGTCTGTAAATGGCTGCAGGGTTCTGTTCTCCGTGACAGAAGCTGTTCATTTGTATTAACCTTTTCCGTTTGCGTAAGCCAGTTGTGTAATTGTATTTTATGTAACGCACGAATGAGGCTAAACTCAATCACGCTGAATCAAATTGTTGAACGGGACATCAATGGGCTGAGCAGGAGGAACGTGGGTTTGACCGCAGAGAACACAGAGACGGATGAAGACGAGGCAAACAGGGTTATTGTTCTGTAACCTCGTCTCCTCCAACCGTGACGCAAACTAAAGGATTCATTCAGTTCATTTCACATTATTTTGTTATGAACCGGATTCAGCAAACGCACGGCGTGATTGATCGGTCCTCAGCTGAATCAGACAGATTTTTTTCTTATGATCAATTGATAGAGCGTGTGTTCTAATAATGACCTCATTGATAAAATATGTGGACTTTACTTTGTGATTTTAGAGCCACTGCTCATTATCTAAAACTTACAGTTACTGTGAGAAACGTTTAACTGGTTATGAAACGGTCGATTTACCACTGATGCCTCTATATGACCCGCATAAGTAAACGAGACCATCAGCGAGAGGATGGACTATCTCTATGTAGTTATTATTAATAGTAAAGTACAGTTAATTGCGCAGGGCAGCGGGACCTTGCTGCAGTAAAAAGAGGATTTCTAAAGGGAGTCTGGTGCTTGAAGAAACACTACCGCTGTCGTCCACAGGGAACGCCAAACTTCACACAAAATGAAAGTTCCTTGTAGTAGCTTTAATAAACTAAATATTATATTTTGTAAAATGTATTAATTTCTTTTGCCATTAGTGAAAACACTCTTTATTTCAGGGTATAATAATTTAGATTTAAGTGTTAAATTAAAATCTGTCAACATCATCTTGTATCCCTCTGAGCCGGCACCTGTGCTTTAAGAGTTGATTCATAGTGAACGTAATTTAAAACTGCATCAGTGTTTAAGTGGGTAGTTTCATGTTCTGATTCATAATTTTTTTTTTTAAACATCTTAACATGAACAATTTTTTCTTCTATTCTCTACAATGTCTGCGTTCTGTCAGATCCAAGGGGCCATCATCGTGTCGTCCCTGGTCGAGGTGTGTATCGGAGCGCTGGGTCTGCCCGGGCTCCTGCTGAAGTTCATCGGACCTCTGACTATCACTCCCACCGTGACCCTCATCGGCCTGTCTGGTTTCCAGGCCGCGGGGGAGAGGGCTGGAAAACACTGGGGCGTTGCTATGCTGTAAGTTAAGACTCTCACGCAAAGAAATGCAAAGTCATGTGTCAACAAAAACATGTTTTCATAGCTTGTAGGTCAGTCACTGAACTGATGTACAGCGGAATCAACTTCCTAGAGATATTCCCAGCTAAAAATGAAGCAGATAGGAAGATGTTTGGGAAAATAATGAGGAAAGCACTTCTTTTCATGCAAGGAAAGATCACACTGGCTCGTGATATGAAACAGAGGATTGACTCATGGGGGAAGATCCCCTTCAAAGCTGTGATATTCATGTGGTGTGAGCAGCAGTTCCTGCTGTCTCACGACTGTTCACACTGTAGCTGGAGGCTTCCTCCTCTCGCTCCGCAGGGACAGAGGATATGTGCCTGTTATCTGCCGCTGATTTGCTTCTTCTTCGGGCAGTTAGGATAATTGATTGGCTTTGAGGGCCTCTGGGGTCCAAGCCGTAGACGGGAGTAAATGGAACATGTCTGTACGGGATTTGTTCTCCGATCCACCAAACTGAGGGAGATTGTGTCTGTCTGCAGGACTATCTTCTTGGTGCTGCTCTTCTCTCAGTATGCCAGGAACGTTCACTTCCCTCTGCCGGTCTACAAAGCCAAGAAAGGCTGGACTTTCTACAGGCTGCAGGTCTTCAAAATGTTTCCTGTAAGTAAACAACTAGTACAAGTACATACATACCCCAGTGTGTTGCTTTTTGCACAAACTGTGGCTGGTCGTCACGTTTAGATTCCCAAAAACTCTGCTCTCCTTTAATTAATTAACTTTGGTTCCTTTACAACTGACCCCCTGCCTCCACCGCAGACTAGGTTCCCATCTAAGTCCCAAATTCATCAACATAGCTAATCTATTTCTCCCTGGGAGGTTAAGAGGTTCTCCCTCCGCCTGCCTCTGTGCAGTCTGTAAATCAGTGTTTTCCTGCCCTCTGCTGGTGATGTGTTGAATAGTATTAGTAGCTTCTACAGGAAGAGAAAATAAATTTGTAATTCTCAATTACAATTCTCAATTACAAACAATTCTCAATAAATGGCATTTTTACAAGAAATAACTGACACAAGGATGCAGGATTACTGAGTCTGTTTCTTTAATTTCAGTTCATCTTTAATGTGAATGTCTGATTGGTGGTTTATTTTCACACAGATCATCATGGCCATCCTGGTGTCATGGCTGCTGTGTTTCATTTTCACTGTGACTGACGTTTTCCCGCCGGAGGTAGACAAGTATGGCTACTACGCCCGCACCGACGCACGTAAAGGGATCATCGCAGCTGCACCCTGGTTTAAGGTCCCATATCCATGTAAGTGTGTTTGGGAGGAGGGGGGGGGGGGGCTGTTAGAAAGGATTGTTGATGTTCTGCCTGGTCTCCATAAACAGGTTCGACACAGCTTTAGTGGAAAGGTTTCGGTTGCACTGATCAGTCGGGTAGTGAGGAATAATAATCTCTGCGATGTGACAGTTTAAGATAAATGTAAGTTTGTCATCATTCCAGTAAGTACTAGTACAATGGAATGCTATTTACTATCTAATCAGATCAAAAGTCTGTGAAGACAGAAATGTAGATAAAGGGAATTGTTTTTGTAGGAAGAGGTGAAACGGTGATGTACACAAAATAAACAAAACAATAAAAAGTACGGCACAAAGAAATCCTCACAACCAATTTAGAGATTGAGCTGAAAAATATGAAATTGACATAAAATCTAGACAAAGATACTTTCTGTTTTGAATGCAGCTGTTTCTCCCCTCTGACCTGCTCTGTGTTTTTACTTCGACAGTCCAGTGGGGCGTTCCAACGGTGACGGCTGCAGGTGTGATCGGCATGATGAGCGCGGTGGTGGCCAGCATCATCGAGTCGATCGGAGATTACTACGCCTGCGCACGTCTCTCCTGCGCTCCGCCACCTCCAATCCACGCCATCAATAGGTAACGCTTCAGTTTAGCTCTTCTCCTTCTTTCTGATGTTTCAGTTTGTTTGTGAATTCACTTCCTGAAAGACACTTCAACGAGCTTGTTTTTCTGCCGTCTCTGTAGGGGGATATTTGTAGAAGGTATTTCCTGTGTGTTGGATGGTCTTTTTGGGACAGGAAATGGCTCCACCTCCTCCAGTCCAAATATAGGCGTCCTGGGAATCACAAAGGTAACACACACCTGCACTTTATTTCATTTGACTTTTCATCCTGGTGTTTTTTTGTTTGTTTGTTTATTTGTTTTACAGTCGGGTAGACTTTCTGTAATTCTCTTAGTTTCCTTCTCTTCCTGCACACTCATTTTGGTATTGTATTTCTTTTTACCGCGATGGTTTAATTGTGCAAATAATCAAACGGGAGCCGAAACGATAATTTGCTTCATTGATCAGTCAGTCGTTAAAAAATGTATTGGCAACTATTTAAGTAGTCTTTCAGTTGTTTGAGTCGCTTTTCAAGTGCAAAAAAACAAACATTGTACTTACTTAATGTAAGGGTTACCCTATTTTCACTGTTTTATATCATTTAGAGTTAAATATGTTCCGGTTCGGGGCTGTTTGTTCGACAAATTTAGCAACTTGAAAAAGTCACCTTGTAATCATTTTAAATTAAATTGAATTGTAATTAAATTTTTCACGATTTGCTGACATTTATAGATTAAATAATAGGCAATAGAATAAGCTTTCTCATCCTTATCCTTACCCATTGTCCCTTTCTACGAGTGTCATTCTGTTGTAGGTATGAATAAACTGTGAGACCACGCGTCACACTCCGGTGCAACCAAATATATGTAGCTCTCTCCCTGACTGGCTTTCCTCTGATCTCTGACTGGTCTTCCAGGTGGGCAGCCGACGTGTGATTCAGTACGGAGCCGCCATGATGCTGCTGCTGGGGCTCGTGGGTAAATTCAGCGCCCTGTTCGCCTCTCTGCCCGACCCTGTGCTGGGAGCTCTGTTCTGCACCCTGTTCGGTATGATCACAGCAGTGGGACTCTCCAACCTGCAGTTTGTCGACCTCAACTCCTCCAGGAACCTCTTTGTTCTGGGTTTCTCCATCTTCTTCGGTCTGATGCTGCCGAGCTACCTCAAACAGAACCCACTGGTCACCGGTGAGTGGAGGGGAGAGATCACAACGTGTTTACAAACTTGTCACATTTACCTCAGCAATAACGATTAATGGAGCTGAAGATTCTCTGTCCTTGCAGTGGACTTTTGTTCATTTGTAATTTGTACTGAGCAATAAACAGGAGTAACATAAATGAGATTAAACTTTTGTTCAACACATTCAGTTAATAAGAACCCGTTCATGCATTTTAAAGAGAAAACAGAGAGCTGATTAACACATATATGGCTTCTGTTAGCTTCACTAATTAAGTTGTTGACAACCCTTCTGAGGGAATTCATTTGCTGAACACACTAACATGACTGAAATGAGGTCGGTTAGAGATTCACAGTGTCAGTTTCGGTAATTTTTCAGTTCCAGAAACTGTGAAAACTAAGCCATAATAAAGTCCGTTATTAAGCCCCGTCTATCTTTCTCAGGCATCGTCGAGGTTGACCAAGTATTGAACGTGCTCCTCACCACTGCTATGTTCGTTGGAGGCTCCGTCGCCTTCATTTTGGACAATACTATCCCTGGTAAGGTGTTTGACACATGTGGATTAAACTGATGATTTACAAAGAGGTCCACCCTAAAAATGAATGTACTTTATGCTTCAGAGTGATCTTGATAAAAAACAATGTAATGGTAGTTTAGAGTGCACAAAACATTTTTAAAGGAAGAAAATCGTAAAAACGTGGCTGTGAATGGCGAGCAGGTATAGGTGTAGATACAAAGTCAGAACATGCCAAGGCGGTTATATATCCGGTCTCATGACTCTGATCGTTCTTCCTGTTCTCCACAGGCACCCTCGAAGAACGAGGTGTCAGGAAGCTGAAACTTGGCACTGGTCTCGGTGCAGCAGAGCTGGAGGGGATGAGATCCTACGACCTGCCGTTTGGAATGGACTTCATCCGCAGACACCCCGTCTTCAAGTACATCCCGATCAGCCCCACCTTCCAAGGCTACCAGTGGGGGAGGATACAAGAAGTCTGCAGGAGCAGACGGGGACATGGGGATGCGGTGAAGGGGGGAGGAGCGGGAGGGGAGGGAGGCGCAGCAGCAGCGGGGGAGAGTGGTGTATAGCCGACGAGGTGGTGCTGCAAGATCTTAAATGTGGATGAATTTGGGGAGCAAGGGATGGTACACTAAGATAAAAGGATGGAAGAGTCGAGGACAGAAGCGGTGCAGGATTCGGGATTGTGTGGAAGAAATTGTGATGCACCAACGCTACCCCCCCCCCCCCCCCCCACCCCCCACCCCCTGTCAGCATTTTCTTTAGATCGTCTTTTCCCACTTCCCACTATGCTATTTTAAGCATGTTATAGCAAGTCACAGCATGCTATAAAAGACGTCACCATGTGGAGATTAGTTGGTGTGTGTGTGCATGTGTGTATTCAGCAAGAGAATAACGGGTGTGTGCATTAATCTATGTGCACTTTAATCTAGAAGGAGACGGATGGACGTCAAACAATCGAAGCTGAATGTTTGATGATAACTTGCTAACGTATACTGCCCAATTTTTATAAAAGATATTCTCTATTCAAAGTAAATGTGATTATATCAGTCGAGGATTATGCAAAAATGTGTTTTGCGGAGCGTTCGCCTCTCGACTGGTTATGCAGCCACATTGGAGACGCACACACACCAACAGCCTCACCAGAACTAGCTTGAGCACCACAATGCACGTCGGGGGTCATGCAGATTGAGGGAAGTGGTTGGTCAGGGCCCCCCCCCTAGTCGTGCAAAATGATTGTGAAATTTAAATATATATATATTTTTTGCACTATCTGCCTCCTGAGTTCAAAAGCAGAATGTCACTCTGAAGCTCGCGCCCCCATTCCTTCAGTGAAACCTCCTCTGAGACCCGTTTAGCAGCACATCACACTCGCTCATCTCACGCTAAACCCCGTTTCTCTTCCCTCTTCTCAAAGATCTCCAGTGTAACGAACCGGTTTACAGCTCTTTAACGTGTCGTATTATGCATCGGTTACCAACGAGACTTTTTCCTGGACACACCGTTGTCCCATTTGTCCGTCGACTGGAACTAAATCAGTATTTATTTTTATTTGATTACCTTGATTTGCTTATTTTACATTCTCCTCTAACACACAAGGGCACTTACAAAGCAGAACAAGCATTTAATGAAAAACAGTTCGGCTGCTCAGCCTCCGTTTTTGCTGCTTGAAGCTTTCTGGAGAACCGCTCATCCAAACAACTTCACACTCAACACTGTGCTTACATAGCAAGGTGTACCCAGCATGCCGTTCGGCGGTATAACGGTTACCGTGTGTTCCAATACCGCCACACTATTTAGTAAGCCAGAAAAAGATTTAGTATGTCCCAATACATAATATCTCAAATGCAGTATGCTAGAAGTACCAGGATGTCTGACTGCATCCGGTCTCATTTTGCAGTATCAGAATCAGAAGAGTATATTAAAACAAGTATATTATTAAATATATATGTATGCAAGCCAGCATGCTTTTCTGGCTATTCTGACCCACAATCCTCTATGCAGCAGATACATGAGCAAGAGGGTCAAAGTGCAATGTCATGACGAAGTAGTGCGTCCCAAATTGAATGCGTACTGCATGCAACAGTACGCACTTTTAAAGGGCAGCTGCAGCATGTACTAAAAGTAAAAAAAAGTATAAGATTCGGAATCCAGCAAACTGTACCCAGCATGCCGTTCGGCGGTGTAACAGTTAATAGGGGCCCCCTCTCAATGCACTACACTATGTACATAACACCCTACTAATGAATGTGTCTTAAGAGCTCGCGCTCGAACACTGCGCTCCATCGGCTCTTCAGCAAAGCACCCACCAAGTGTGAAGTTGATCGGATGAACGGTTGTTGAGAAAATCGGAGCACGGACAGACAGACAGACAGAGACTCCTCCCAGTTTGGTTAGACGCTTTGATGACAGCAGTGGCGCACAGTAACTGAGACGTGTGTCGTCGTCGTCAGAGAGGCTCTGATCCTCTGTGTGGATCTCCTCTCACTGGTGTCACTTGTGCTCTGCTTTCAGCAGTAATGTGTGTTATTGTGGGACTCGCACATCAATGAAACGCCTCTGCCACTATCCAAACCCACTCTGTCAGTGCGTTCAGTTGGCTCCTACATAACTGTACTAAGACGTAAAGGTGGTGGGTTTTTGTCTGGACGTGGAGTATTTAAATGTAGTTATTTTATTCTTATGGACTTACAAGCGATGCAGATGTCATGAGCAATTTTCTCTTTAATTAACGATGTTGATTGATTCTTTTACATTGCTCCTCCTCCTCCCATTCTTGGCCACCCGTTCAACCCCCCCCCTCAACTCTTATCCCACTTTAAATAGCTGCTGGTGTTTGTTACTCTCTGTGTCTGTTGTAGTTCAGGCGGCACATTTAGCAGTCTGGGAGCATCAGCAGCCTGTGACTTACAAACACAGGCGTGACCCTGAAGAGCGAGTCTCTAATTTGACCACAATGTGTGCCTCTGGTGTTTTCAATTAGAAAACAGCTATTTTAAATAAATACATAAAAACACACCATGGAAATAAGTTTGCAACATTATAATCTTTGTAAATGTCTAGATAAAATTGCACAATGAGAAAAGTATTAGCTAAATGAAAACTACGAAATATTTAGCCAGCTGAGATTTGAACTAAACCAAAATGCTAAAAAGTTCTTTATTTAAATCTCTTATTGATCTGTTACCACAAACAAAGCATTGGCATTTGTTGCTATTAAGAAACTTAAAAGAATAAGTTTGACATCTCATCCCAAATTCCCTCGCTTTTTAATCTTTTGTTCAAGCTATTTATTTATTTATGACTAGACGATTAGTGATTGCTTGCAGGTCTATGTGTCTCTTGCACAATGTTGAAAGTATATTTATTAGTTTACTCCTTCATGCCATGTAAAGATGATGAAGGACCACGCTAAGCTACAGTCGGTGCTTTTAGAAACTCACCTGGAAATAGCAGCTTCTTCTAGAGACGGTTTCTCATAGCTGCTTCTGTGTCATTCCATTTATGTCATGTTGTTTTTAGAAACAAGAGAAAAACACTGAAAAAACTATATTGGGAACTAAATAGTTTTGTCAAAGTTCATAATCAGGGCCTTTTTGCTACAAGTACTGTCTGCACATATAATGGTGCCAAGAACCTAACATGTGTAGGATCTATAATCTATCAAGTAAGAACGTTGTCTTGTTTGAAGACTCGAGGACAAGTGGCTGGTTGTGATTGGACGTTTTTGGGCCTTCATCTGTGACGCCGTGGTCGGCTATAGCCCCATATATGACCTCAGCACTCTGTACGTCACCACAACAACCTTTTCTTCTTTTCTTTTTTTTACCCGGCGAAGGATTGAATGATGCAACAGATGTCTACTGTCTGCTCGGGATGATTTAAGTGTTTGACCCTCGGACAGGAGTAAAGTTAAAATCTTGTATTTCCACAGACTCTCTCCTACTGTGCCGGATGTTCGCACTGGCAGGGACCGGTGTACACCACATGCTTTATTTGGATGTTACCAAAATGGAGGCACAGATCCTTTTTTTTTTTTCTGTTGATTCTGTAGTGTTACAGAATCACAGCTGTAAAAATCTGTGGCCCTGTCTAAATGCTACAGAGCCTTAATTTGTAGTCCTACCTGTCAAAATGCAGCATGTAATATCGTAAGACAAAAATGTTTTTTCAACGGTAGAAATTGATGAAGGGTCTGTGGAAATGTTTGAACTATTTGATCCATCTGTAATCCGAATCACGCGGTGCTGAAGACGAAAGAGGCTCGGTGCGCTGACGTGTGAACAAACTCTTAACGTCACCAGCTGGACGGCTTGTAGATAACGAGCAGTGTTACTGGGTGGTCAGTATAATTAGCATTAGTCATTGGCACACCAGCTGATGTTTTTATTTTTTTTTGTGATGTCCTCGCCCACGCTGCCTGACCTCGCTCCAGGAGCAGGTGAAGATCAGGTCAGAGAGCAGTGGCCTCCTCCGACACCTTCTCGTAGAGAGGAGAGTGAATCGAGGTCCTTTGAAAGGGGTTTTTTGGCGTCTCGTAGTGAATTCTTTATTAGAACGACACAATAATCACGCACACATCGTGTGACCTCGTGGTCTGTGTAGGACATTCATGCAACCAGCACTTGCGTCTCCCGTCACATCCTCTCTCTCTCTCTCTCGCTCTCTCTCCACACACTGTTGAACCCCTCGGTCCTGCGGCGAAAACATATTGGTGTCCTCTCGTGTTTCGTGTACACGGTTTCCTCCCCAGAAAATCTTAACTGTCGACGTTTCTGGATGCAGAAGAAGACACCGGCTGGCCACCTTATTAAGATCACGTTGGTCATCGTGAGCTGAGTGAATCTGCCTTATCACCGAACGGGGGGGACGTCTTTGCACCTACAGGCAGTCTCCTCTTGGTTTGAGCTGTTAGGATTCTATAAACATGCATTTGTCTTTGGGACATAGTTGTTACAGTAAACACGACTTCACAAGCACAGACTCTCTTCCCTGATTTACATACGAGCAACAGCTCTTAAGAAGGTGGCCACGAGGTGTGTGAACAAAGACATCAATCCCTTTCAGTTATTTTGAAGGGGGTGCTACCTGAAGAATATACTATTGTGTGTTTTATCTTTTTCAATGTTTTTTTTTTTTTTTTTTTTTTTTATATATATATATATACATTTTTATGTTGGTTTTTTTTTCAAGCAAATATTTGTAAGAAACAAATTATAACTTTTAATCATAAATCATGCTGGAAATCGCATCATTCTGTTGTACTTTTTTATTTAAAAGTAAATACATTTTGATCCTTTATGAATCTGTGGTTTGGTGGAATCCTTTTGTGTGTTTTTGTTTGGACCTTTTTCATATTGTATTTTTTTTTTTACTCTAACATTGCTTTCATGTCCATGTTACATTAAAAGAACAAGCTGAGCAACTTTAAATAGATGTAAAAACAAAACGGACCAAAATAAATGTATATTTAATGGAGTAAAGTTTGCTAAACCTTCTGGAAGACAAATTGTGTAAACTAATTTGTAGCTACAAAATGTTTTAATCTTTGTTCCTAAAGCTATTTAATAAGATGTTACTGAATGAACGCAGTCTTTTGTCTTTATTGGTAATAAAACTGAAATATTTAGCCGGTCACAGGTTTGATTTAACTGCGATGCAGTCAATTTAAATATTGATGTGCTGTACAGAAAGATCTACACGCTATTGACCAACAGTTTCTTCCTTCAGTATGAAAGTTATGAAAATGTGACACTGTTTCCCGTCTATTTAATTACAGCTCTGCCTGTGTAACCATGGTGTTCACCACCAATACATCTACTTCTAATTGAAGCATACAGGCAGGTGGGCAAACTAGTATTTTTAGATAAATGGCTGTAAACGTTTTTTTATGTTGCCATCAAATACCAAGCAAGTACCCTAATATGAAAACTATCAAAGTTATATTGAAATTATTATAAATTATTAGATTACAGGCACAGATTTATCGTGCAGCTAAAAATGGATTATAATCCAGGCAAAGCAGAAACTTCCCCAGCTTCCTTGTTTTTTAGTAATGTAGTTAAATTAAGTCAAATTTTGTTTGACAATATGCACTACTGATGATATCAACTGATGCAGTAAGGTTGTTTTTTACCAAATTTTGAGCCCTTCTCTTGAAGTAAAATCTAGTTTTAAGAAATGTATTAATTGTGAGAGTGAGCGATTTTAGTGAAGATTTGAATGCTATACGGTTTCGGCTGAATATAAAAGTTCAGTGTTACATTAGTTAAATATGAGGGCTGCAACTAAAGAGTATATACATGATCAATTAATAATTTCTCTATGAAAGAATAAAGTAGTGAAAATCGCCTCTCAAAACTCCCTAGAGCCCAAATGTATGTCCTCAAATTGCTTGTTTGGTCGAAAAATCATTTACCACGATATTTGAAAAAAAAAAAAAAATTGCACATTTGAGATGCATCATATCAAGCAAATATTTGTAATTTTTGGGTGAAAAATACTGCAAATAACAAAAATGTAGTTACTATCTTAATACTCACCATTTATTTATTGTTTTCCTATTGGTCGACAGAGTTTGAAATTGGTTTAAAAACCAGTTGTGTTATTTACATTTATAAATTAAGTAAATGATGGTTTCTTTCCAATGAATATTAGTGAGATGGTGTGCGCATGCTCGGCTCTCCTATTGTTTCGGTGTTTTCATTCATCTCTGCACACAGCGCGAACAAAGGGGCGTGAGGCTCGCCTTCTGATTGGCTCCCGTCGGGGCCCCCAGACGCCTCCGTTCCGCGAGCTCCGCCACAGCAGATGGACCTCTCGCGCTCTCCTCCTCCTGGATGCACGCGCCCCAGCGATTGTTTCCAGCGGCAGGAGGGCGAGCGAGTTGACCGAGGAGTTTACCGTTAACGGATAGTTCAGCCGTCACGGGCAAGAAGAGGAAAGACGGGAGAAGGAGTCGGTGGACGAGGACAACCGGAGAGCCTGCTTCCGCCGGGTTTGGTGAGCCGAGATAGATGTCCAAAAGTCGGCAGGAATCAGACAGAAGCGTCGCTGTAGCGGGCTGCTCGTGATGCTGTCTGCGGGTTCACGTGGGACGTGGACTGCGTGTAGTTTGATAGCGTGATTGTTTGTAACGTTAGCCTGCTAAAGAATGCGTAGACACGTTTAGACAACATTGAATGCACAACAGCGACATTTATTTATTGTATAAAAGCACGGGCGACGCATTTATGGACAGAAAATCTCGAATAGGAGCCGTGTGTGTTGTATTTAAATCACATGCAGCGGTAATGGGCATGCTCCGTGTAACACTGGAGCCTAAATGTTGAGCAGAAAATGATAACACATGCCCTATTTATCCACGTTTGTTCTCTAGCAGGGAGTGTGTGCACAGCTGTGTGTTAGTATAAAAGGTTACATAACAAGCAATAGTTAGTTGAGATTCCTCTCCACACACATACGGCTGGCTATACATGAAGTGACTGTTCTGTCTTTTAAATGTACGTTCAGCTGCCAGTTTATTTAGTACACTTTGCTATATTAATAATACTTCAACAGCCCTCCAGGAAAGCTTGGATTTAGTTGGAAGAAGGTAGAATGTATCCTACTATCATGAAGCTTATGCTCAGTTTGTATTGATGCTGTTTAAGAGACGTGTTAATTCACCTGTATGGTAGTTTCTATCTACCTGCATTAGGGTGGACTTATTAAAAACAATACAATTAAACCGCTCCTTTCAACATGTTCACAAAGTGGAATCAACACTCCTTAAACTGATTATTATGTGTAGGATCTTCATACCAGACTGCATTAGTTTTAGGTTTGTGGGTCTGATGAACTATCCACTGAGTGAACTCTTCATCTTTTATGAAGTATTAGGTCAACATGAGCTGCAATCAATAGCACAGAAGAGCCCATGGTGAGCTCTGTGAACGTTGTGTTGAGTCTGACCGACCCGCTCAAAGCACGAATGCATTCAGTTCACCATTATAGAAGACTAAGACAACTCGAAAATGATTCATCTTTAAATAGCTTACACCAGTGCATATTTTGCCTTTCTGGTTATTGGCAAAATGACAGGAATGATGAGTAATCGATTATCATAATAGTTGCTGATGTATTTGTCGTGGATCGACTAATCTCTGCAGCTCCACAGTCAACAAAGAGGCACGAATAGTTTCTGCTTGATCTGGAGAATCTGGACGCCATATTTAGATTCTTGCAACGTGTTGGTTTTTTCTGACAACCCCAGTACTGTATGCCTAATGAGGAGCAGGAGACGCACACACACACACACACTATTTTTGGTTTCTGGGAGCTCAGATGTTTTCGGTGTTGCTATGACAATGGTGACAATAGTGAGGCAGAGCTGTAGTAATGTGGAGGCAGGGGAAGGGGAGGGTGCTGGGATTGAAAGCAGACGGGAGGAGGTTTGGAGCTATTCATCGTCCATTTCAGCCAAAGACTTTGACAGAGCAGGTTCAGAGACAACAGGGCAAGAGGGCAGAAAACAAGCGTGCATGTGTGTCAATGAAAGAGGGGGGGGGGGAGTCAGGAAGTTGTGGTCATGAGTTTTAATAGCATGGTGGATGGTTTCTAGTCTTTCACAAGGGAATCATGAAGGAGAAAGCTAAATGGTAAAAACAGTCCAGACAGCAGAGAGGAAAGAATTCCCTAATCAGAAAAAATTTGAATAAATGGAGTTACTGTGTTACGAAAAAAACAAAAAACTGAGCAGATGAAGGCGAATGAGGCAGAGGGGAAGACGGAGGCTGAGTATTGGCTGATGTTGTAATGAGACAATGAGGTCTACATTATGAGCAGAAGAGCTCCTTGATCGGAGACAGGACGGGGTCAGTCTCACTGCATTCAGATGCTGCTGTTGGCTTCAAAACAAAGAGAGACGGCGGCTCTTTCTGCAGTCTAAATGTCACGGAAATAATTTGCACACAGACGAGGTGGACAAACGGCTATCACTGGTTTGGAACCATTTTGGTGAAATGTCAAGGTAATTATAACGATTCTACAGGCTTGATTCTGGAGGAGACGCTGAACATGGTGTACAAAAGGTCACGGTGGAGGTGTTTGGTAAAGGGGGGTGGCATAGGAGGCCGTGTGGCTCATGACAGCAGTATCTCTGAAGTTCTTGTCATTTTCAACCTCAATACTTCTTTTGTTTTGGCATCGAGTGTTTGCTCAGATTCATGGTCTCTTTTGCTTATTCTTTCATCAGAGAGTTCCTGATGATATTTTGACCAGCTGCTTGTGTTTGTACAACATCTAACATTTGAGACGTTGCTATGGAACAAATATTTTGGTATCGTATTGGCACCAGTCTTGAAACATTTCAAGACTAGTCAGAGAAAACTGAGATCATGAGCTGAAGAAAACCTTTCAAATCCCCTCGGAACAAAGTCAAAAACACACACTCATCAGTCATCAAGCCTTGTTTTTTCTGCAAACTTTCCCCAACAGCAAACAGTGAACAGGGTTCACATTTAGTACAACAGCCATTGATACTCCAGCAGCAGCTTTAAAGGTTAAATGTCAGATTTGATCTTCATGTCCTGCGGTTAACGTCGGGAAGCTGTCGATTTCGTTATCAGTTGTCGAGGTGGTTGACTTAAAATTCCCGTTGGTCTTGTGAGACACGATTACGACATTGTGTCGGTTTGACAGTCGGCCACATGTCCGTCTGCGACCGCCAGCATCACCAGCCAGTGACCACGGCCGCCGTATTAAAGACTAATGGTCTCCATTGTGCAGCTGAACGCTTGCTCTTTTCGAGCGCTTGACAGGGCTAATACAGCCGCTGAAATATTGATGGGGCTGGGCTGATTGGTGTTTAATATTTAATTCGCCCACAACAGCTGAACACATTCATATCAGTGATTGACAGGCTCGGTTTATTTATCAGCACTGTGTTTAAAGCTGCTACATTTGTGTGTGTGTGTGTGTGTGTGTGTGTGTGTGTGTGTGTGTGTGTGTGTGTGTGTGTGTGTGTGTGTGTGTGTGTGTGTGTGTGTGTGTGTGTGTGTGTGTGTGTGTGTGTGTGTGTGTGTGTGTGTGTGTGCGTGCTCTCTTTCTTTGGGTGTGCATGTTAGTACAGCCGCGTTGCTTGAATTGAGGAAGTTTAGGGCCGTGTCAGGGCCAGTGTCAGTTTCCTGTGTGACTGACTGAGCAAAGGAGGAAGTGATTCAACGGAAGGGGAGCACTTCCTTTTAAACGCCCCCGATTCTTCCTCGTCTGTTCACTGTCAGACTCACAAGAAAAGGCGTTTGATACCGACACCTGAGTGACAAAACTGCTAATACCTGAGGATACATACAGAGTCTACCTCTTTTAACCTTTCTCTCTCTCCCTCCTCTTCTGCAGCTGTCTCTGGTGACTCAACAACATCACACAGTCTTCACTACGGTATGATCTTTTTGTACTCTTGTAACTGACATTTATACCACGTTTATTTGGCAGGTATGTCCCTCTGACTTTAAGTATTAATACTTTTGTGAGTTATGTTACAGAGGCGCTGAATGTGCTCTGCTCCAACAATAATACAACATTGAGAAATGAATGCAGACTGGATGTTCTCTGTGGTGGAATACGCGGCACACAGAGCTTCATCCTGCTAACATGCTAACATTCGCTGATTAGCATTAAGCACAAAATGCAGCTGAGGCTGATTGGATTGTAGTTAGTGTTTGCAGGTATCTGGTCATAAACCCAACAAAGCACCGGATGGGTGTTGATCTGATGACGCCCCTAGAGGACCTCTGAAGTCTGGAGATCATAAAATTGATTCGGATATATTGTCAGGGGACCATGAATGTCATGATAAGTGACAAGTGAAATATTTACATCAAAAGTCAGGATCAGCAAACTCATTAACACCATGAGTATCTGCACACAATTCCACAACTATCCATCAAGTAGTTGTTGAGATATTTCACTCAAATCTAAAAATGTCAACCACATGTTAGCAACTGATGAAAGTCAGTAGGATTCATCTTCTGGGGACCATGACCATGTCATTTCATGGCAATCCATTCAATATTTCTGTTACATATTTTAGTCTGGACCAAAGTGGTGGACAGACATGACGCACTGACATTCAAAATAATGCAGAGGCTACCTTCAAAGATGGTCCACAAGAAATGTAAATTATGTGTTGTTTAGGAGCTAAAATTGCCAACACATCCTTTAAAACAGTCTTTATTTAATGCGTGAAATCGTGAAATACAGAGAAAGTGAGAAAACAAGATCAATTCCAGGACATAAGTTTATAGAATTGTTGTTAAATCCTCCTGGATAAGCTATGAAGCACGTCTTCACCTCTACATCCAGTGTATTTGATTTAAAGGACAGACAGACTACATGTACTGTGTGTATAGACACATCTATGATGGGTAGATAAACACATATGATAGTGTGCTCACAGATGAATGTTTAAGCAGCTGTAATGATTAGGCTGTGAGGGTGGCACATGTGTCCTCCACCTGTTCATCTCCTTGTCGGGGGGGCTTCTGTCCTGCGTCCTCCACTGATGCACAAGGACAAATACACCAACGTTCAGCAAAGAGCGAAGGAAAAGCCCTCTGTGGTGATGGCCGGGTGCCATTTTTTTAAACAGCTGCATGTGTGCGGAGAGACACAGACGTGAGGAGAGAGAGTCAAAGGGGTGACAGAAAAGAGAAGATTTACTGTAGGAAAGAGGAGCAAGAGAGCAGCTGTTCTCCTCCATCACACACCAGATGTTGTGGTTTAACTGTTCACTACGAGTTGATCTGTCTCTTGAACTAAAAAAAAGCATTGACAGGAAACTAGATATGATCTGTGATCGTTGTTTACTGTGTGGAGCTTTACCTCCTCCTCCTTCCTGCAGTCCCTCTCCTCACCTCCTCTCCAGCCGGCCGGTCATAAGGAGTCATGAGACAGAGGGAGAAACTGTGTTAACTCTCTGTGTTGCTTGTTTGTGTCCCAGCTCCTCTCATGCTGACTGAGAATGGATGATCCAGAGTACAGGGTTCAGATTGGAGAGAACAAGTTCATCAGGAAGTAAGGATTCAAAACCATCTGCATATAACTGTCTTCTTACCCTGTATTAACTTTTATCGTCTATCTGCAAACGTGTGCGTACTTTACTTCACTACTGACCTTTTATGAGGCATACAAGCATTTATTGATCTATTTAAAGCTTCTCGTACAATATTCAGAGCATTAATATACGGTTACTGCTGATAACGCCCCCAGCCGTCGTCGCGGAACCACAACGCCCGTCCTCCGGTTCCCCCTCACGTCAGCACTGTTGGCTCTGTCAGCACTTTTGCCGTAATTCGCACCGTTAGCGCGGTTACTGACGTTAGCTGTGAGCCGTCGCCATGTTGAGAGCCGCGTGGAGTCAGTAGTTACGCTCTGAATACCTCGTAGAGGACCTTTAAGGATGTAGTATGTCAGTACTTGACTTGAGTATACGTGAGTACTACAGCTCGCTATAAAACAACCAAGATGATCACCAAAAGAGAATATTTCAAAAGATGTAATTTACTCGACAGTCCTGTTGTGAAGATACTGTGTTCTCTGTCTGAAAACCTCCTCATTAAAAAGCCAACTCAGCATGTTACCGTCAGACAGCCAGACAAATCGGGATTCTTTCATTTCTTTCACACTGTCGCCTTTTTCTAGCACATTTCTAGTCTCTAAAAGAAGATTTATTTTTTATTTCAAAGGCTGCTTTGACAGCATGACATCAATCAACCCACATCTGATGCTTTGTAGAATGTAGTTCACATGATAC
The DNA here is from genome assembly GCF_050575085.1 of Anarhichas minor. NCBI lineage: Eukaryota > Metazoa > Chordata > Actinopteri > Perciformes > Anarhichadidae > Anarhichas > Anarhichas minor. The sequence goes on along the minus strand of NW_027466471.1, from coordinate 5,685,254 downwards.
ACACACACGTATATTTACATAAGTGGGCTACAAATACGTGAAATCAGCATTTCCTCCTCTCTGTCTCCAGGGCAACAGTCCTCTCACATCTGAAGACGTACAACCTCTACTATGAAGGACAGAACCTACAGCTCAGACACAGAGAGGTGTGTGTGTGTGTGTGTATGTGTGTGTGTGTGTGTGTGTGTGAGTGTGAGTTTTAATGTTTCTTCAACAGAAGCACTTTCACTACCGTCTGTCTGCCTTCCTGTCACCAATTTACTCTGTCAATTGTAATTTAATGAGTTCTGTGCGCTGTATCCCAGAAGGGTAATAACAGCCCATTGGGTGTGTGTGTATTGACCACGGCTCCTCTCTCCCAACAGGAAGAGGGGGAGCTGATTGTCGAGGGCTTGCTGAATATCTTTTGGGGCCTGCGGCGGCCAATCAGGCTTCAGATGCAGGATGACCACGAGCGGATCCGCCCGCCCCCCTCCTCCACGTCCTGGCACTCGGGTTGCAATCTGGACAGTCAAGGGTAAGAGGTCCGGACGGATCCAGTTACGCCTCGATGACCGGAAATGGTGATGCCCAGCGGGTCAGCAGGGGTCAGATATGGATTATGTCGAGGTTGAATTAGATAATTGATTTCACAGTTTGCTAAATCCTATTGGCAACGGTCCAGAGACAAAGGGGAACCTTTTAACACTGCTGCCTCCATTTTGGATTTTGCCCCAAGCTACCACAGATCAATTAGCGTCGATAGGCTTGAAGCCCCTTTCTGTATTCATTCATCAGTATTCTTGTTCCATAAAAACAGACCTCACAGACATGTAGGGACAAAATAACATCAACAATTCATGAAAAAGGACGTTAACTTTGAAGTATCTAAATCACCTTACAAACCACAGCTGTGAAGTTGCTTTTTCTCAGGTTGGACAACAGTTTGCAGCAACAAAAAAGTTCCTGCTATCAGGTTTTGATACTGCGAGTTTTGAAATACAGACAACCTCTCAAACGCAGAGCTCCCAAAGAGGCTAAATTATTCCTGCTGGTGTTGCTGATGCTTCAGTCCGAAAATAAAGCAACATTACATATTCAAGGAATATACTTTCACATATCATGAAAAACTGCATCAATAAAGAGGAACAGCTGTCACAAGCTGAAACTTGTGTGTGTGTGTGTGTGTGTGTGTGTGTGTGTGTGTGTGTGTGTGTGTGTGTGTGTGTGTGTGTGTGTGTGTGTGTGTGTGTGTGTGTGTGTGTGTGTGTGTGTGTGTGTGTGTGTGTGTGTGTGTGTGTGTGTGTGTGTGTGTGTGTGTGTGTGTGTGTGTTTGTTTAAGTGGTTAACAAACGTCTGCTGCTTAACGAGGTCTATAATAATAACAGTGTGTCAGTGTTTTTATGGAGATGTTGTTACTCCAGAGTTTAAGTCTTACGCTGTTGACATTATGACTCCACTGTAACGTCTGTCTAAAACAAAGTAAAATATGTATCTATCGCCAGAATAACTTTGAATGCAGAAAGTATTTTGGTTGTATCTTTACAGTCTCTTCGTCTCTCTTTTTCTTTTTTTTCTTTTTTAAGTTCCCCCAACAGCACAGATGGTCAACAGACGACACAGCAGAGCCCGCCCACAGTGGAAGTGACACCACCTGACAGCCAACCAGAGGACTCGGATGTGATGGAAGAACAGGCAGAAGAAGGTGAGTCACTACATGCATTCATCAATACCAACACCGAAACCGCTGAGTCATTAAGTAATACCTTTTAACTTCTTTTACTTGTGTTGGCTCATCAGCTCCCAAGACATAAAAAGAAACGTTGTGTTAAAATCAAATTAACTTTAGGTTTAAAAACAACACTGTGGACCAAATCTCTAATTAACCCTCAGCTGCTTTGTGTAAACATGACATCAGTGTAAGGTGGAAAGGAATTAAAGCCTTATCTTTAGTTGGTCCAGAGCATTTGCGTCTGACAACAGTGAGATAAGAAGAGAGCATCACATCTGTCTCTCATATTTGCTTCATCCTGTTTTTACCTGAATGTTAGAAATACTCCTTTTGCCCCACTTTTAAAAGTACATATTCTGAAAATGACCGTCCTGCTTTTACTTTTGGTACTACGGTTTTTTTTGATGGGAATACTTACGTACTTTCACTCAAATAAAACTTTAACCGCCAGACTTTTATTTGCCACAGAGTGTTCCTTCACTGTGGTATCACTACTTCCACCACAACTTCATTTAAAGATGAGTCTAAATAACACTGAATAATAGCTGATGTTATGACTGATTGGACAGAGGACAGCGATAGCTCCGCTCAGCTGTTCAGGACGAAGAGCGATGCCGGCGTCTTGAGACGGGGCCAGCGGCGCTCACCCAGCGACCAGAGGAAGATCAGACGCCATCGCTTCTCCATCAACGGACACTTCTACAACCACAAGGTGAAGTCTGAAAGTCAGAAAAAAGTATTGTGTGCTACGTTTAAACACGTGCTGGATGAGGCAGCAATGCTGTGTGTGTATCTCTACATAAATACATATATATATATATATATATATATACTGTACATACAGTATGTTATAGAGGAAAATAAATTCCTGTCTTTTGCTTTTCTCAGACGTCAGTGTTTACCCCTGCTTTCGGCTCAGTGACTAATGTCCGGATCAACAGCTGCATGAGGACACCGCAGGTGCTTCGAGTTCTCCTCAACAAGTTCAAAATCGAAAACAGCCCCGACGATTTTGCGCTCTACCTCGTCCACACAAGCGGAGGTGAGTGTGAATTGTTCAGTTTGTTTCCTGTGAAGAGAAAGAAATGTCGATGAAGAAAACCCTGTTAATCGATACCTTTTTGATGGACGTGTCCATGTTTTCAGAGCGTGTGAAGCTGAAGCGGAGTGACTATCCTCTGGTGCTGAGAATCATGCAGGGCCCGTGTGAGCAGGTCTGCAAGGTGTTCCTCATGGAGGAAGACCTCGGAGAAGAAGTCACGTATGATGTAAATCACCACATTCACTGTGACGGAGATATGAACGCGTCTTCTCTTCTGTGTCTCCTATAATCCTCTGATTGACCTCGCGTTACTCTCTGTTCATGTGCTCGTTTCTCCTCCTTTCCACCAGGTGGCGCAGTATATCAAGTTTGAAATGCCCATGCTGAAGAGTTTCATCACCAAACTGAAGGAGGAGGAGGACAGAGAGGTGGTGAAACTCAGGAAAAGGTACAAGAGAATAGTAATACTTTATATTCTCCACGAAACCATCTCGTGTCTCCTTTCTGTTTTGCCTCTAATGGCCAAAGTCTTCCACATGTTCACCAGCTGTTATGAGCTTACAGAACATAGCATTGTAATCCATTCATTCTTCCTCCGTCTGCATTTGTCTGCCTGTACCTGCAGGTATACGTACCTGCGCTGTAGAATTGAGAAGGAGCTCGGTTGTCTTCCAGAGGGGGCGACGTGCATGTGATCTGCTCATCGGACCGTCAGAAGCACCACATCTGCCCAGCTGTGACCGAGACGCTGACCCAGGATCAGCTGACGAGAACACCAATGTGTGTGTTTCAGCGATTATCCTTCTCCTCCTGAACTCCTGCCTCTGCACGGAGCCTTTTTTTTTTTTTTTCTTTTTTTTTTTAATGATCCAATCAATGGATCCTACAGAGAAAGCGTTGACATGCCGTGTTGTTTGCATGTTAGCAGCAGTCTTCAGACCTTATCTCCTTGTCATCACGTACAGAGCACACAGAAAGACGTTCCCGTGCAGAATGAGCCGACAACGGGACGCCGTGTCTTCTGTCTCGACCCTTCAGTTTGCCAGCTGATGACCCAAAACCTATTTAAAGCACAGACATCGTATAATAAGTGCCTGTTAAAAGGTTTCTCCAAGCACAAAGACACACGATGGTCCCGTGTTTTGAAGTTATAAAAGTAAGAAAGTACAACATCAGACCACACAGTCATGCTCCTTTTGTGTTCCTCTCTGTTTGAGAGTTTTTAAAATATTGTGATTGAAGGAATATTATGAATAGACTCTCAATATTATCTGGGCTGAGAAGTTCACCGCAGGGATTATTGAAGGTTGTCTGAGCAGATAATCTGTTTATGTTGTGGCCATCAGGAGACAACTGTTGAGCTTAAAGGAATAGTTTGATTTTGGGAAACATTTTCTCGCCGAGAGTTTGCTATCTGTTGTGTATTTGTATAACGGCAGCCGGTTAGCTTAGCATAGCACAAAGACTGGTAACTGCTAGCAAGTCTGGCTCTTTCTGAAGTGAACAAAATCTGGCCACCAGCACCACTAAAGCTCACATATTAATAAGTCATATCTCATTTTAATCTCTTCTTTTGTACAGACGAAACAAATAAAGTGTGCGTGAGCTTCAGAGGTGCTGGTGGGCAGATGTTGTTATTTTTAGAAACAGTGAGGCTAGCTAGCTGCTACCAGTCCTTGTGCTAAGCTAAGCTATCCAGCTGCTTGTGATAGCTTCTTATTTACTTTATGGTATTAATCCACTCATCAAACTCTCATCAAGAAGTAAAAATACACTGATTCCCCCAAAACTATTCCTTTGAAGAAAGAAAGCAGACGCTGAGGTTTTCTGGTGAGTCGTCCTCGCTTGTATTCCTGCCTTATGTAACATGACAAGAAGAAGTCATGTTGACATGTTAACAAGCACAGTAATATACCGTCTGATCCACGAACAATATTCAACATCATTCTTCACACCATGACTCCTGGTAGGCATTGGACTGGCTATTTTTATTTTTTTTTACATCCAACAGAGAATGACACAAGTGAAATTTCACAAGACTGTGAATTATGCCAACCCTCTTTGTTGGAAGAATGTAAATGTATGAGTGAGCATTTCAAAGCAGCACAAGTTGCCTCCACGTGTACAGCTCTTCGCTTTTGTCCGCTCAACGTCTCCCAGCGTTGTTCAAAGTCTCGCCGTACAGTACAGAGAGAGAGAGAGAGAGTGAGTGAGTGTGCATGTTCTATTTTTAGTGACTCTTTGAAGACTTGCCTGCTTTTGTATTGTGTCTTTTACAAAATAATGATCTTTAAAGATGTTAAGAACTCATGCCATGACTTGGAAAATGTAGTTGTTGTTTTTTTTCATACAATGATGATATAAAAGAAAAGTCATCCTGATAGATGGATAGATATAATCTGTAATCTCCCTCAGTCTTGTTCAGGTCAGTGGGGGAAAAGCCCAGCATGTTGTATAATGAGGTTTAAATCTTGTTGTGTAATTCAGAATGACAGAGGAGAAATAACATGAGTCAAAGCTTCGGGAGAGTTCGTTAAGTGTTCTGGTTTATTCACTAAGTGGTTAAATAATTCACACTAAATTAGGACACACACACACACACATGTACACACCCACAGAGGTATTTATGTGTGATGTCGGTGCTACAGCAGCTTACTGCACACCCAGCCAATGAGCAGGTGTGAGACAGTGATCCACTCACCTGATTGAGATTGTCTGGAGGATCACAGACTGGTCCTGAGACCCGCTTCTCTCTGTCAGAAGAGTCTGAGCGAACACCGCGTGGAAGAGGATCCTCGTCTTTGTGTCCGTCACAGACAGTCGACAGGTGAGGCTGTTCATTCGCATTTATACTTATTTCATACACGCTTCTATTGAGTTCAGCGGGTTTCAACAATGTTTTCAGTGGTGGAATGTAACACAGTACATTTACTAAGTATTGTACCTTTTTATTTACTTTTACCATTTGAAAAAAACACGACATGAAGCAGTACCGTACTACTAATCTACCCAATAGTACACAAAGTATCAGAAAGATGCTCCACATCGACAAACTAACATTAAAAAGCTTTACATGTTCATTAGTGATACTATATCATAATATAATGTTCAACACTTTGAAAGGAGCCATTCTGAGCTGTAAGTATTTGTACTTTTGATATTTCAGCTTTATTCTGGGGATAATACTTGTGTACTTTTACTGAAGTAACATTTTCAATTCAGTACTTCAGGATCTGAGCACTTCTCCCACCACTGCTTAGTTTCCTCATCTGATTTTATGAATACATTTCTCTTGTTATTTAATTTGCACAAATTGTGTAGACACGAGTAATACTAATACGCTGGTAAACAGATCGGAGGGCTCCAAATTCACAATGAAACGTTTTTAATCCTCCTTTGTGAGTCGGTGCTGCTGCAGCAGCAGCTTTAATCTGGGAGTCGCTGGATTATTGTCAAACTAAGTGACCTCGTGTAATTATAGCTCAACTCGTCTTTTTAGAGGACACAGATTAGACTGCGTACTGTGTTGACGGTGGAGCAAATGATGTCATGCTGCTCAGTGGTGGAAGAAGTAATCTCATTGTTTACTTCAGCACCATGTTTTAATACATAAGCAGCACTTTAGTGTTGGAGTTTGGCCATTTTTAACTGCTTCATACTGTTAATGCACTTTAATCTATAACAATGCATTATGTTTTACAATCTGATTATATATTTTGTTTGCATATGTCAATCACAAATGTTACTCGTAACTATAGCTGTTAAATGAATACATTTCTGTCTTAAATATGGAATATAAGTAAAAGTACATGTACTTACTGTAGTTAGTTTCCACTATTTCATAGGACTATTATTACTGTATAACGTGTCTTTATTACATATGTTGCACACATATTCTATAATACATAACATAGTATAATATATAAAACTACTTTATTATGTTTTGTTTACTTACACTATACACAGTGGCTGCTGGAGTTGGACTACTGGATTTCTTCTGCACAAATATCTGATATATATTTGTTGTATAGTACTGTGATGCATATATTGTATATAGCTTTTTAGTGTTATCATTTCCCTAATTTATATTTATATTTATTTCATTCGATTAGTTCTCTATCTGTTTAACTTTCTGTCACTCCCCTAAAGTTCTATGTTATTCTCTCTGTTCGATGGGCATTTAGACATTTATTTATTGCTGACAAATGTCGTATATTGGGGATTATTGCAGCAGGTCTTGCCCCACAGGTCTATAGAACCAGATCTCATCTCCTCCAGTAGATCCTAATGAGGGCGTTAGAGATTATGAAAGCCATCTGATCCCAGGTCAGCCACGGTGTTAAATTGTGACGCCGCTTGTGTAAAATGTGTTTCTCAAAGCTGGATTACGAGCCGTGATCTGTCCTGCTCTTAATTTATCAGCGACGTAAAAATAACACGCAGCCGGACTAAAGCGGCCAAGAGAACATCTCCCCATCAGGCCGTTCATGAGCACCGTGTGCCTTCAGGGACCAGTACAACCAAGTACATACACTAGTATGTTCATTATCTGCAGCATTTGTGAGGCAAACATTGTACTTTTTACTCCAGTACTCTGATTTGACAGCTATATTACTATTTACTTTGTAAATCAAGACTTCACATTTAAAGTATATGATCAACTTCTAAAACTATGAAGTATTTTTGTAGATGAATCTACTCATCAGTGTTTACATATGTAAACAAAGATCATCACCTCAACCAGCTACATTTCAAATGGTATATATTTAATATGATATCTAATTTATATAATAATATTACACCCTTAAATTGTCATTTTTGCATCGTGAATACTTGTACTATTGATACTTGAAGTATATTTAGCTGATAATACTTCATTGGTACTTGCAGGACTTAGCTCACTTCCTATTATTACTAATTTAAAGTATTTACAGATGCTGTTTCCTAGCATATTTTTGTATAACATCTTTTATTGACAGCTTACCCTTTCTTAATGTATATTTATGTATGAGTTCTTTTTTACAAGTTGTATAATGATTTTTGTTTTCTTCCTCCTGCAGCTTTTTTTAATGCTGCTTTTTTTTATCCTGTGATTGTCTTTATTTTAGAAAATCTGAGAAACATGTTGTGCTTCTTGCTTGAAAATGTCTCTTTAAATGAATTGTTATTATTGATGTACTGTGGTTTTCTGGTTCACTGTGGACTTCTTCCATCACCGTCCATCAACAAGAACAACAGACACAGAAAAGCAACACATTCCCTCCTCCTACTAAGGTTTCCTTTGTCTTATTGTTACAGGATAAAACAATAATGTGTGTCCTGCATAAAGTCCCCCTCACAGCAGCTCTCTGCCTGCTGCTCCTCGTCACGCTGTTCCCCAGCTCGGAGGCACGTGGTCGTGGAGGCTTCGGAGGCGGCCGAGGTGGAGGCTTTGGCCGAGGTGGAGGCTTCGGCCGGGGTGGAGGCTACAGGCCGGTCCAGAGCGGTGGCTCCAGTGTGGGGAAAGTAGCCGGGGCAGCTGCAGCGGGCGCCATAGGAGGAGCCGTGATCGGGTCTGCCCTGAGCCGCCCCGGGTACGGTGGAGGATATGGAGGTGGTTATGGAGGGTATGGTGGTGGTTATGGAGGATATGGAGGTGGTTATGGAGGATACGGAGGCGGTGGAGGCTACGGCCGCAGGCCCGGCTACGAGGCGGAGGGCTCCGGAGACATGGGGTACTATACTGGAGCGTCCAGCGGGCCCATCTACAACAGCATCATTGTGGTCATCGGCTCCCTGATGGCCCTGCTGATGGGCCACTGGGGGGCCTTCATGTAGAGCTGGAGCCGGAGCTGGGATCCCCAAAACACACACAGGTCCGAACAAACCCTGACTAAAGAAAACAACCCTCAACCTGACCTAAAATAGTCCAGTGTGACCTAAGATATGACCTTTGAATGCCGGATTGATGAAAAGATGTGTTTCCCTTCTACTCCTCAGTGAGTCTGTGAGGATTTCTGACCTCCACAACATGACACCGAGCTTCAATCTGCAGCTGAACAAACCTCCTGTAGAAATATGTCAGGAATATGGTTTCCTCTCCCCCGGGCAGTCTGTTTTTTTTATACTTTTGATGATTGTTTTATGATCGATATGTCTCCGTGAAGATAGAACAGATTGGATGTGTAATTAGGTTAAGTCTACCTCAACAAGTCATGTTAGGACAAGAGTTTAAGAGCAGCTATGATAATGCCATTTCTCACTGTATTTCACTATACCTTCTTATTTTAGTTTTTTCAATCTGTTTCATATTCTATACCTCTGGACCGGTTATACTGGGACAGAGAGCATGAGCATATTAAACAGTGTATTCCAGTCTTACTGTTTTCAGTACTTTGCTTGTTTATGTATACTTTACCTAATTAAAGTATATGTTTTATGCCATTTTGTAGACTTTTATGTAAAGAGCAAAATGTGCTTCCATGTTAATTATTGTTAAAACAATAAAAAATAACTTAGGACAAACTTTTGTGTTGAATTTTATTGTCTACGTTATTGTGAGAAGAGACAGTGTTTACGTGTTTGTTGACCACGGATAAATCCGACTTTAGGGGGAAACTGTATTCTAAAGAGCTGAAGACCTCTCAACACAAGCACCACTGCCTTTCTTGTTCCAGAGCTTTCAGCTGCATCTCATGGTCTTTAATCAGCACATCGCTCTCTGCTGCTGTTTCAAGTCAATCCTTTAAGTTGATGTAACAAAACAATGTACAATACATGCAATAGATTTCATGTGGGAGGCCAAATCCTAGATGGCAAGACGGACGAACATAATTTTTAGAAAATAGGTCATTTTAGTCATGTGAGTCCAATTATCAGCAGCAGAGAAGAAGCCTCTGGTAGAAGAGCAGAGCTCCACAAAGGAGACGCTCAGCTGTTCAATGTGTAGCTTCACTGGCTTCACTCAGTGTCAGGGGAGGCAGGGCCACACCTGGACCAGGGCCACACCTGGACCAGGGCCTTTAGTTAGTCGACAACTTACTAAATCCACTGCTTTGGATTTGCAACTCCAATGCAATAAGATTGAGGATTACGTCATTACGGAGTGTGTCAGTAATGTAATTTCCAACACTGGATATTATTATTATATCATATTATAAAATATATCAGTTCCAATAAGCGTGGTATTTGATGAACAAATGGAAACTCTGATGGGGCCTTAAAGTGCTTGCATGACTTGTCTCGGCTTCATGAGCTCACAGCCAATCAGATCACACCATTGCTCCTGTTTGCTGTCCTACAGCAACATCCAGCCGTGTTCTTTGGACCGTTCACATTCAATTATCACGCTTCACCACACGTTCAGACCTGAAACACAGAGAGGAGTCGACCCCGTCCTCAGTTACTCCTTCATTATACGAGACAGACTTGATATGTTTCTTCTGTCTGAGTATTAGCTCCCAGTTAACACTGCAGTGTTTCTGAAAAACGAGATTCAGATGGAATTGCTACATTTTGTAAAGTTCCCACACACAAAAGTCTGCAAGTGCACATTAGTAAAGTTTATTTGACAAGAACAAATCCAAAATGTGTGAGTCAACCCTCAGTATTCAGCAGGAGCTCCAGCAGGACAGTACATGGGACGCCGGTGTATAAAAAGTATCTGGAAAATATACGACACACTGTACTAAGCAGTACACGAGGTAAACGGTTACATACATACTCAGGCATTGGTTCCAAAGTAATTGTGTTAGTACAACAGCATGCATACTACTGTCTGTGTTTACACATAATAATAAGTACGGACAGATTGAATAATCAGTCTTTCTGGTTTGACTTTATGTATTTCATGGACCTTTTTTAATATGCTAAAAGTCCATTCATGTTTTAAGCTACAAAGGAATGAGTAGACATGAATCATTACAAATAGTATTGCTCTGGATGTAAAACTCCCCGTTCAAAAGCAGTGATATTTGTACTGTATTAGTAGAGTAATGAGATGTTAGACAGGTTAAAGTCCAGTATTAACTGATAGATTTAGAACACTATTCACTGTTTTCCAACTCTTTAGACTGTCCCCTGGAGTTAAAATAATCGTATTTAAGAAGCCGATGTCCGTCACACAGATCGTCACCATAACCGTCTGTACCAGCGCCGCAGCTACAAACACACAGCTACTCTCTCAGGGTGCTTTTCCCTCTGATGCAAAAAAAGACCCAGTTTCCTTGAATAAATACGTTTCTGGTAAACACATCACAAACACAGAAAGATGAGCAGCGGGAGTGCCACTCTTTATTTCTATGGCGAGAGGTGCACACTGTGAGGAGTTTTAACACTTGTAGTTTGTTGTAATTGAATCTGTCCCGGTTAGAGAGCACGTTTAGATCTATATGGACATTAATGGGCCGGATATGTCCTCGGTCAGAAGCCTGGAGTATTAAGGACAGTAAATGGGCCCCTTTGTCTCTCAGAAGAGGAAAACACAAGAGCAGTCTGTTCCATCACTGGCTGTCTGGTCGAACCATTTCCTTTCTTTAAACACATAGTTCCACGATGAGGCACTATGCGCCAATCAAGCACATGCATGAGGATGTGATGCCTTAATATTAAAAAAAAAAAAAAAAAAAGTAGAAAATCCACACACGATAAAGAAAGTCCTCTCTCCCCAATCATTTTCCATCCCTTTAATAAACGCTCCATCACCAAAGGCCTCAGTGGAGCGACATCAGCATGTTGCTATTCAGTAGCATCAGTGTAGTACTGGTGACCACGGCTACAAACCCCAGCCAGCCCGTCTCCGGTCGCTGCACCCCATCGGTCGGCCCCTTCAGGTACCTTTCAGAGTAGACCATGTACAGCTCCATGCATCTCCTGGCCTTCACCTGCTCGATCAGAGCCGGGTAGCCGATCTCCACGATGCTGACCGTGTCGTCGTCTTCGGCGCTGCTGACAACCTGTGACGCCGGAGGCTCGGGATCGGCTGCAGGCCGATTTAGGGGGCGCGGCGGCGAAGGTGCGGAGGTCGAGGAGTTATCTGCTGCAGTGCCGTTGGTCTCCGTTGTGTTGCTGCCTACGTCGGTTGAGCCGACGTCTGGACCTGAGGCGGCAGCAGTGGTTGTATTTGTGGTAGCAGCAGCCGGGTCGTTGTTTGACTTTGGGTTCTCCGCCAGCAGAAGGTCGGTCCTCTTCATGCAGGAGTCCATGTAGCTGTCGTAGGTTTGAGGGGGCTGGCTGTACCGGTAGTCTCTGCTGTAGTCGTTGGCATCAGTGGACTTGGCCCCATACCTCCTGTACATGTAGTGGTTGTAGTAATGCTCCTCCTGGGGGTTGTGGAAGCCGAAGGGAGGACGGGGGAACCTCCCTAACCCGTAGCCCAGGGCCATCCCTGCCATAGCCCCTCCAGCTGCTGCCATCACCGCGCCGCGTCCGAACCCTCTGGATCTGTCAGAGGGACGCATGCCCATTGCCTGAACCGAGTGGGAAAAGGGAGAGCCGCCACCAGCACCGTGGCCCCCATATCCATAGCTGCCCCCGTATTGAGGGCTCAGGACTTTGTTGTTCGGGTTTTGGTTGATGAATCCACCTCCATGACCACCATGACCACCGTAACCGCCATAGCCGCCATAGCCTCCTCCGTATGGGGAGCCCCGCGCTGGATACTGGTTAGGGTAGCCTCCAGCCGGCTGCTGGGGGTAACCACCCGGATTCCCAGGTCTGCCTGACTGCGGAGGGTGGCCTCCCTGATTGGGTTGTCCAGGCTGCTTGGGGTATCCACCCTGAGAGCCCGCATTATTCCTGTTGGTTCTGCCTCGGTTGGACGTGGAGGACCTCTTGGAGCCGAAGCCCTTCCCGAAGCCGCCTCCTCTCTTGGCCAGAGAAGAATGAAACAACAGGAGCGACAGACACAGCACAGAGAGTGACTCCAGCTTCATCTTCGCCCTGCAGGGAGAGGAAAAGGGAGAAAACGGTGAGGAAGATATGAGATAATAATTATACTTGGATTTATCATTGTACCCTTAAATAGTCTTGTCGTTGAGTTGCACATCACTTCAACTTTGACTTACAAGAGAGCATGCACCCAACGCTGCAGTGTACAGGAAACAACCCCTCTATATTTTGGCTACCGTTTTGGCCTTGTCTTCTGCTAACTCGAGCCAGTAGAAGCAACACACCACGTTATCATGTTCACCTCATTGTAGTGACAGCCTCGACATGTTTTTGCCCACCTAGTTCCCCACAGGGAACACAGAGCTGTGGGGCCACAAAATGAGGTTTCCAGGTTGGCTCCAAATAGCTCAGTGCTCTGTTACTGCAGGTGACGAGTGTCTCACGTTAGTGAGAAAGGTCTCCTTATTACAAATCTGTATCCATGAACCATAAAGACACCACCCGGTTTTATGAAACACACCATGAGATTATAGAAATATGTCTATCGTCAGAGGTTTTTTTCCATCTTGTTTGTATTAGAGAAGCTATCACTTCAATATATTTATAGGATTATTGTGGGCAATGATGCAAAACTGTAGTCATATTAGATGAACATGATTTTCATCAGCCTCTCTTGTATCCATCACAATATACTGTGAATCGATATCAAACTATAAGACATACCGTGAGGATTTTATTATTTTATAACAATAAATTATCATAATTTCCCAGAGTCCATCACTCCTCGTAATGTCTGACACGTTTGGTATCTGTCGTCAGTACAGCAGCTCCTAGATGATTTCACAGTTTCAAACACGAGCATGGAGTTTAAGAATGGCTCGTGCAGTTTCAGTGTTGTGATGTCAACCAGTGGCAGCGAGTAAACTCGCGCTGTTTCCATAGCAACGCGAGCACCGTCTGTGGCTGATCTGCTGAATGTTGAAATCTCCTCTCATCTCTCTACGATATGAGTCGTTGTGTGTCAAACTCACTGCGATAAACGATATTAAATTATTATCAATATAACGAGATCCGTGTCTTGTCCTCATGAGATTAGGTTTTAATAATCGTGATCAATGAGATGCTCATTAATAACCACGCGATACACGGGTCACAATGACGCGTCAGCGTTTTCCTTCTGTAAATCCAATCTGCTGTTAGTTATCTTTCATTTCGACCTTAATCTTAATTAATTTTCGGGACATAGAATTTGGTCATTTTCGTGACTGAAAATAACGACTTGTCTCTGGATGTCGGTATAAACCCGGTGTCGCTGCGACTGGACACAGCGGCAGGACCTCAAGGTGTCGCGGTGGGGATGGTGCTGATGCAACAATAACCAGTAAAGAATAATCCAGTCCGCTCCGGAGACCAGCTCCGATCAGAAGCGACCCAGACCGGGATTCCATCAGTACCCGCTGTGTTCACACCAGACCGCGTGTAGACAGAGCATCACTTTAATGTCACCTGTCAATGATGACAATGTCCTTTATTCCAATACAACATGGCTTCAATAAACTATCGAGTAATTTAGCTACTACGCATTTTTTTATTACAGAGATGGTCGCGTGAGGTAAATAACAACAATGTGCATTTTATTCCTCAGAGCAGCATTACATGCAGAGGCTGCAGTGTGTGTAGATAAAGGAGCAGCATTACCGTGATGGTGACCGTGTGGATTGGTCCGTGTTATTGAGCCTCAGCAGCGTCCCGGGTCGTCTCCTCCACTCGAGTGTTGATGTAGCGCGAGCTCACACGGCTTGAGTTAAGAAACTGGTTAAATCAGTATGACGTCACGCGGCACGAGGGACGTGGTCGCACAAGCTCCGCCAATGAACCATCGATTTTTCATCACAGAAAAAAATGGATTCAAACAATTTATTTCATCAATCCTAGATTGTAAAAATAGAAACATAACACTTTTATTTATTGATTTAAGATTGCTGTCAGTGTTTTGATTCCCTGGCATTTTCTTTTTTTGTTAAATGTTTACAGCACTGCTTGTCAAAAAACGAAAAAGGTCATATAAAACGTAAACAAGCTCGTTTGAACCCGGCTGTGAACAGTCTCTGGTGGGGTGTCTGTTCTGAACCGGTTCTGAACGTAGACGGTAGATTCTGAACTGTCTCGTGCATAGACACAGAAGGCCGGGGCGGGGTTTCACCGACACATTTCCCAGCATCCTCAAACCTGTGATGACGGCGATTTCATTCGGAAAATCACCACACGGAAATTAGTAGTATTGAGCAAAACGTGGTGGTAAAATGTAATCAATTGTACAAATTACGTTCAAATTAACTACATTTACTGTACTTAATTACAACTATGAAGTACTTTACATGCACATTTAATCCCCTTAACCTGTACATTCCAGGACGCTTTGAACTCCACTTCCTTAATGTGAAAACAAAATCTGTTGCGCTGCAGATTGAAACTGCAGATATAAAACATTTAAAAATGTGATGCAAGGCAGTGCAGTACAAGAGAGTGTAAGCTTCAGATTAAACTGCTGCTGGCATGTTTTTGTATAAAAACAAGCCAAAACCTGAAAGGGAACCTATAATGTGTGTTTTACTTGAGGTAAAAAGTGCTGATAATACCTCTGTACTTTTATGCAGGACGTGTACACGGGACATATTCACTGTTGTTATGGGGTAGTGTAGTTGGTGGACCCAAACGCACGCACACAGCAGGTTTACTCCAGCCAAGACTATATTTAAATGTGCAGGAGGAGTCAAAGAATGAACAAACAAAAACAAAGACTAACTGTCCAGCAAATTAAAGTCACTCCTCTTTCTCCTCCGGAGTCGGGAGGGAAGCTCAACCGTACTCAAAACCGGAGGAACAGGACGGCGCGACTGTGTGGAGGCCCGAGGTCCGACACAGCAAACAGAATGCACAGGTGATCCTCCAGGGATCGACGCTGAGCGGCAAAGGTACAGAATCAGGAACAGAAATCAGAGGAGCACACACTAGGAGCAGACAGGGATCCTAACTACTGTGGTATTGTGGCATTGCCACTTTTATTTACATAAAAGATGTAAATGCTTCATGCTTTAATTAGCGATGACCCTCAGAAAAGGAAAACCCCCAGAGTCTCATAACACACGATGCCAGTTTCATTCATTAATGTACTCTGTAAAAAGAGACCCACTGACACGATGCAGACTAAACCTTTTAGCCACTTGCTGTTCAACTCAGAAGCTCTCAGCTGCTGGTTAGCAGCATTGTGTTTTAGTCTTAAAAGCAGAGTGCAAAGAATTTCAATAGAGGTAGCTGAGCTCGGCAATGGTTGCTTCAGGTGCCAGAATACAGCTGACGCCAACTGCTAAGCCACCGAAAGTCCACCATTCAAAACTCTAATAATTAACGTATTCTGTGAAGCCATAACCACCAGTTTCTATAAAATCAAAATCAGTCATGACATTAAAAAATCTCTTAATTCAGTTAATAATTCAGACCAACAAAGCCCATTAGTTATGTGTTTTGGTTATGGTGTCTTTATTGCAGTTATAATGCTACATTCTCATATGAATATATATTTTTACTACTCTTATAAGAAACACATGCAGGACAATAGCAATATTTTCACAGATAAATTAAACTAAATTAACAGGATTTCACTTTCATTTGTACATCGGATGTTATTAGTAAATCAGCATTTTACCAGAGAGGGGAGAGAGGCAACATATTGGATGGATTTAGATTTGTTGTTTTGTTTTACAATAATTATCCACCATACATACATATTTAGAAAAAGTTTTAAGTAGGGTTCTGATTGAATTTCTTATATTTTAATAAACTGTATAATTGTATGACCTGTATGAATTGATATAATCCATTACAATTACACTCAATGTAAAACCTCTCTGTCTAAATCACCAATATTATTCATCTTCTGATATGAACTATATTCTTATTATCTAATATAATCACTCATTTCCGCTTTGGACTGTCCTTGAATCAGGCAGGACTGCACCATGAGTTAGAACAATTACTATTAGCACGTCCTCATTATAGCAGAGCTGTTTATGTACTCAGATCATCACCATGTTCCAGCCTCAGGGTACAGACTAATCCCTGGACAGTTGGAACAAATAAAACAAGACTGAGTCTACAGCTACAGTATGCTCGTGTCTCTGCTGTCCAGAGGGTCCAGTGGTGCTTTGAGCTGGATGCTAGTGTCAGCCTGCTAACATGCTCACAACGTTTAACATAATTAACATTCATTTAAGAAAAATGCATACATGAAAAGTTGTGGCTGGTCATCCGCGAAACTCTGATGTATGAGTGCATGTGTATGCAGCAAGAGAGGACCAAAGCCCCAAAGACAAATTACTGTGTACTTAATATCTTTAACACTTTCTTTATTGTACACCTCATTTCCAAACACTCTCCATCACTTTAACTTAATGAAGGACTTAGCTCAGCAGCATTATGTTGCTATTCAGCAGCATCAGTGTAGAACTGGTGATCACAGCTATTAGACATCCAAAACCCGTCTCCAGTCCCTGCACCCCACCGGTGGGGCTGGGCTCCGTCGTTTTCTTCAGGTACCTGTCAGAGTACACCATGTACAGCTCCACACATCTCCTGGCCTTCACCTGCTCGATCAGTGCCGGGTAGCCGATCTCCGCGATGCTGACTGTATCACCATCATCATCATCATCAGTAGCAGTTTGTCTGAGAACCCGTGAAGCTGGAGGCACTGGGTCGGCTTTAGACTCATTTAGAGGGCGCGGAGTCGAAGGTGTGGAGGTCGAGGAGTTTTCTGTTGCAGTGCCGTTGCTCTTTGTTGTGTTGCTGCCGATGCCAGCGTCTGGGGCAGCGGAAGTAGTTGTGTTAGTTACAGGAGTACCTGTAGTTGTCGTGGTTGTAATTGTAGTTGTGGTAGCAGCAGCCGGGTTGTTGTTTGACTTTGGGTTCTCCGCCGGCAGAAGGTCGGTCCTCTTCATGCAGGAGTCCATGTAGCTGTCGTAGGTTTGAGGGGGCTGGCTGTACCGGTAGTCTCTGCTGTAGTCGTTGGCATCAGTGGACTTGGCCCCATACCTCCTGTACATGTAGTGGTTGTAGTAATGCTCCTCCTGGGGGTTGTGGAAGCCGAAGGGAGGACGGGGGAACCTCCCTAACCCGTAGCCCAGGGCCATCCCTGCCATAGCCCCTCCAGCTGCTGCCATCGCCGCGCCACGTCCGAACCCTCTGGATTTGTCAGAGGGACGCATGCCCATTGCCTGAACTGAGTGGGAAAAGGGAGAGCCGCCACCAGCACCGTGGCCCCCATATCCATAGCTGCCCCCGTAGTGAGGGCTCAGGACTTTGTTGTTCGGATTGTAGTTCATGTGTCCACCTGGATAACCTCCATAACCACCATATCCGCCCTGACCACCATAACTACCGTAACCTCCTCCGTATGGGGAGCCCTGTGCTGGGTAACCTCCAGCTGGGAATCCTGGTCTGACTCCCTGATTAGGGTAACCTCCCTGATTAGGGTAGCTTCCTTGATTAGGGTAACCTCCTTGATTAGGATAACCTCCTTGATTAGGATAACCTCCTTGATTAGGGTAACCTCCAGCTGGGAATCCTGGTCTGACTCCCTGATTAGGGTAACCTCCTTGATTAGGGTAACCTCCTTGATTAGGATAACCTCCTTGATTAGGGTAACCTCCAGCTGGGAATCCTGGTCTGACTCCCTGATTAGGGTAACCTCCTTGATTAGGGTAACCTCCCTGATTAGGGTAACCCACTGGTCGGCCTGGTTGCTGAGGCTGGCCTCCCTGGTTGAACTGTTCAGGTTGTTTAGGTTGTTTGAGGGTTCCACCCTTGGACTTCCTGTCCAGACTATCTGTTTTGGGGGTCTTCTTAAAGAGTCTTATTTTCCCACCAAATCCTCCTGTTCTCTTGGCCAACGAAACATTCGTATGACCCAAAAGAAGGGACAGACACAACAGATGTGCTACAGTCAGCTTCATCTTTTGAGCTGCAGAGAGGATCCATGGACGGAAACATAAAGAGAACAAGAGGTAGAGAAAATAGAAGGAGAAAAGTTAGATTGTATTATTTAAAATGTAAGAAGTCTTCCTCTTGAGCACACAGCATATTATCTACATTAAAATAGAATACATTAAAACATCACATGGCAACGTTTCTGTTTGGAGGATATATTGACCTAAATCATGTTCACCACACTCCATTTCATTATTTACACTTACATCAGCAACCTTGAAGTGTTTTTGCACGTGTCACTTATTCCATAGCAGGTGTTTTCTGGCTTTTTCCGTCATTGTACCACAAACGTAACGAGAACAGCAAGTCAATATTTGCATTAGAGGACTAAACGTTGTGTATCAGGTGACTACCAGCGCCGGGTTTTTATTGTATTTCATTTGATGGTCATGGGCGCTGAACACATTATATTATTGTGCACCTGTTAGCTTGTAGTCCTTTAAGGTTAGACATGAAGCAACACGACGAGCTGCCAGCCTTAAAATAGCACGAGGCGGCGGCTAAGTGTTGCTCTTCACACGCTTGTTTTTAATTATATAATGTTGTTTACTAGACAACACCAGCTGTGGAAAAAGTTATGAGACAACTCTTAACTGAAAAACTGCATATTCTTGACAACGTGGACACATAACACTGACCTTGTCACGACACTGTCCTCTCCACCGACGTCTCTCTCTTTAAGAGACGGTGCCTCCTGAACTTTCTGTATGACCCTCCTCCTCTTCCTCCTTCTTCTTCTTCTTCCTTTGAGGGTAACATATTTTTAAACCCCTCGACCATAAACGGTAATCTATATTTTTTAAATGGAAAGATGGTGTTTAGCTGACAGCGAGTATACCGACAGAGTAAGTTAATTGTTGGTCGTGAAGGTTAACGTGCATTTTATCAAATTAGTATTTCAATTTGACCTAAATAATTGGCTTTAGCCTTAGCTTACCTTGAGTGACGAACGTTGTTTAAACGTTACTTAGTGTTGTGTGTCAAAGTCGGACATTTTGAGTTTTGGGGGTAAAAGTAACTACGAGATTGAGAGTTGTATTTACGAACTTTTCATGTTCCGTGGGATTTGAACGCAACACAGGTGATGGTGTGAATTAAAGGGTAATTTCACACTTGAGATGTCTGTCTGGCTCTGAAATGTCTCGTTCCAACTTTTATTCTAATACAATAGAGGTGAATACTTGTTTATTAAATCAATAGCAAAAAAACATAACTGTAAATGAGTTACAGCGTATGGTTAATGTCTGCCTGTTGTCCCTGGCCACATGTTAAAAGAAGCAGCCCAAAATGACACGACACATCTTATAACATGAAAGTATTTCTTACAACATAATAGATAGTGGCGGAATGTAACTAAGTCGGCTACATTAACTGAAGTTACTGTACTTTGAGTATTTCCATTCTATGATGCTCCATTATATTTTGATATGTAGATGTTATCGACTCTCCTGTGACTGCAGCTGTAGACATGGATTCTTGTGCAGATGGTGCTACCTGCTGGTCATGATAAGAAATACATATTAAAATCCTGACGTGAGTCTTTCTGTGAACACGTGACCTTAATATGTGGCCAAAAATGATTGACGAAATCATTAAGTAGGTCTAGCAAATCAATAAACTATATGTGGAGTTTACAGTGGTTTCCTAGTGATAATCCAAATAAATTGTACTTCATCTGTATTGTCGACAAAGAGAGATAGGACACTGTCTGCAAAGAGTTTAATGATTTTAATTGTGTGAATTTGTTTTTTCCATCTCACACACTCATTTGCCCCGGTCAAGTGATGCATACATTCAATGCAGGGTAAGATGGAACTGGACAGCAGTGCATTCTTTTAAACTAAAAGAAACGATCCTTAAAGACAGAGGACACATCCTGATGGCATTGATGTACCATGTGAGACGGCAGTAGGTTTCCACACAGGCGTTGTGTTGTTGTTAACACAATATCATAAAAGAGGTGACGCAGGGAAGATCATCTAGGATGAGATGTAATATCTGTGGATGAATGTAACCGTGGATGCAGAATAATTCATAGAACTGGGACAGAAATTTACACACTTTTTTTTTTCAGTTTCAGGGTCTCAGAGGCACAGCAGAAATGTCGCAGTAGGCGGTACCACTCAACGTCAGAAACTCCCAAAAAAAGTCTGAGCATCGTCAGTGTTGTTGAACAGCACCGACACCTTTGTTTACAAAAATAAATGTTAATGTTTTATGACTCTGCTCACTTTTTGTTGTAATATGGCAGCAGATTACAAACTAGATATGATAAAGTAAATACTGTAATTAATTAAATTTATTTGTGCAGAGCCGATTGAAAAGGTGATTGCTTTTTCATCACTATCAACACAGTTGATTATAAGGAAATTATTAGTTTGGATCGAATATGGAAGGAAAAAAGGAGACATTCCACTAAAAAGAAAACGTTTAACTGGGCGCTTTAAACACACGGAGGTGACTGTTCAATCAAAAACTGACAATGGTACAATATAGAAACTCTGATGAAAAATGCAAACACAAACACATCGCCCTTTAACTTTAGGCACATATGTAAAAACCAATAATATAAATCTTCATTTGCAATCTTTTTTTTTTGTTTGTTTAAAAAAATATCCTTTCACTTATTGCATCCGCTTGTGGGATGCGTCGATGGATAAATAGCAAAGAGGAAATAAATGTGTGGAGACAGAAAGTTACTCCAACAATGTCACAATGTATAAAGAGGGATGAGAAATGTTAAGCACTGCCAAACACACACACCCCTGTATTTATGCAGCACACGATGATGTGGTAAACCTTCTGATTACAGCGTTCGGGGTCTTATAATGCAGTCGGATAGCTGGGAGAATCAATGCTTTACATGTCTTCTGGAGCTACAATGCCAAATAAAACATGCATCTCAGTTGTGGCTTGAGGATTTAAGCTGTTCCCCCATATTAATAATACATCTCTATGGACAACATCAAGTATTTTTTCTTTTCAGTTTAAAGAAATCTTAGTATCATAGTGTTAAAACTCAATACATATACTGTATTTGCAAATAAAATCACTTTTCTTTTACAGAATGTCCGTTTAGTGGTTTACCAGTGGAGGCGGTCTGCACGTTACCACGGTCACCTCTGGCTTTTAGGAGTGACCTCTCTCTTTAATAATACACCAGTCTTCATTTGTTAAATGCAGCAGCAAGCAGCTACGCTACGTCACCCTGTTCGGGGGGGGGGGGGGAGCTACTGAACCAAAAAGCTCGGTAACATATCTCAAAAAAAAAGGGGAAAAAAAAGGACTTCTCTCATAAAACCCCAAAGAGGAGCGACAAAGGTATCCAGATAAAAACAAAAGTAAAACTGCAGAGAGAGATGAGCGTTTGCCTTTGCACAGCAAAATGTACAGAGCTGCTGCGATGCAAGACGGAGACGCAAATATACAGGAAATTTACAAATGTACAGGAGGAGGAGGAGGAGACCGTCTAGACTCTCCCGTCAGACAGACAGTTGACCCAGCTCTGCCGTGGGCGGTTTGGGCGTCAATTCCAGGACGTCGGGTCCAAAGTTATCGCGCCATTCAATGGTTTGCCAGTCCGGTGAGCCGACGGAGAACGGAGTGCACAAATGTGAAAGCAAGAGGGTTTGACGGTGCGAAGACAAACCTGCGGGGACAACAGGGGAGAGGCAGCAGACCTTCCTGTGGGTGTGGACAGAGAGAGGGACGAGCAGAGGACAGGACTCCTAGATGTCATCTGACCACCACATCCCTGTCATCCCCCGCCCTGAGGACACAGAGCTGAGTCACTCCTCTCTCCAGTCCAGAGTCTCCCGCTCCACTTTACACACCGTTGGCACTCATCTTGCTCTTCTGGGACACCTCTGTTGCTGCTTTCGCCTGAGGAAGAGGTCGCAGAGGTCAGTACAACTGCAATACTCAGTTTTCCCGCATTAATAACATTAAATCGTATTCGTCTTTTTAATGTGTATAGCATTTAGCCGTTAGTGGATCAGCCATTAGGTGACAGGAATCATGGGATATAGGATGTGACAACGGTCCCCAGCCAGACATGATCTGTGGTCCTCACATGGTCACATGGTCAGTGTCTCAGACAGCTGAGATACTAAGACTTTCCATGCAGTACTGATTATTACACTTCACTGATGTATAATGACATTATGAAGCACAGCCTCAATAACAAGATGAGTAAAGTCAACAGCAGGTGAATAGAATTACAAAAGTTTGTGCTACACCGACAGAGCTCAGTGCCCACATTCCTCTCTAAATGAGCATGAAAGGAAACCTGCATGTCTATCAGCAGTTAACTTGACTGAAACTGATATTATGTTTCAGTGTCCTTAAAATGTGATTCATTGAACCAATGTTAGAATATGGAAATAATAGCACCACCACCCTGAATGATACATGGTTAAATGCTACAGACATTTAAACAGCAGTTGTGTGAACACACTAACCCAGTAGTGTTAAAACAGAGACAGAAAAGTATCAGATCGAGCGTGTGAAAGAGAGACGTAGTCTCTCTTTAAGTGACTGGTTGGTTTAAAAAAGAATCTGTTAAGAGTGTGCGTGGCAGCTCTATATTTATCAGCTATTTTTAAACATCACACAGATTCATTTAATATGTTCAGTTCCAATTCAGCCAGTAGCTGTTTTTGTATTTGAGATTCTGTCAAACCTCTCGTCATTACTTCTATACATCTAAACTGAACAGATTCCCTACAAGTCTCTACTGTATTCAAGCACTTTCTAGAACTATAGAGATTAGCATGTCATGTGAGAACGATCAAAGCCAGGAGGAACTAACTGGATTATGAAACCCCGTGTTGCATAACGTCTCATAATGGTTTCTGTGGATTCCACATGTCCAAGCAACAACGGGTGCTCACCTGAAGGACTTCAGCAGGAGTCAGAGGTTTGTCCGACACAATTGGAGCCTTGTCTCTCATCTCCTCCACCTACGACAGACGGATAATAAAAACATTTATAAGATGAGGGTTACTGCAGGATTTTAAGGTTCTTCTGTACAACCGATGCTCTATAAATGCTGCATTCTATGCAAAACTCAGAGGAGCGACTTGTCACTTAAACTAGAATAGCTGGTCCACCTTAAAGGTCGGTCCACCTCAAGTAAAGTAAATCTGCAACTACAAACACGCCTTCAGCAACTGGACAAATACTGTGAAGATCAGTGACTTTAAGATTTTTCTTTCTTGTTTTGTAATCATCTCCTCCAGGAGGATCATGCGCTCGGTCTGTCCACGACTAGTCCCGCATTCTGCTGCAGCAAACTGCATAATATTTTGGGTGGCCAGTTATGGCTGCATGATCAAGGACTTCCCGTAGTTGCAGTGACCCAAACCTTCTCAAAACACTTTGTGTTGCCTGTTTTATAATGTCATTGACGGCAACTCTGGAATTGGCATCCTGCTGTGTGGGGTGGATGCAACTCCAGCCCCCGGCTGGTCGGGGATGCTAGTGATAACACAGTTGTGTGCACGCCATCTGTGGCGATTTGCGCTAAAACAGCGCTTTACAGGTTCTGTTTAGACAGGGAGTTAGCAAATTGTGGGTTGTATTAACTCAATCACACAACATATACTGGTGGTCGTTGCAGAGACACCTGGTGGAGACTTTTGTAGTTCTGCATGTAGCTTGTGTGAGCGTCTTGGTATTTGAAAATATCCCAGGACTGGACGATAGTGAGATGCAGTACCACAAGTACACCTATTGTTTAAACAGAAATCTATTCTGCAGCAATGACCTTATTTCCTCTCTGCCATCAATACAGCTGATCTTATCTGTTTTACTGACCGGTCTGTCTTTGATGATGAGAGCAGGGTCCGCCAACATGTCCGCGCTAACTGAGGTGGTGTTTGCTCCCGTGTTCTCCGCTGGAGGGGGAGTAGATTTCTGCAGAAAACAACAACAAACATCTGATAAGATGAACACATCCCACAAGTGACTGCATGCTCTGGATTATTGTTCGACGGCTGTGTTAAAGTCCTTTAAGTAGGAGATATCTGGTGTCCAGCAGTTCAACATTTGCATATTCATCGATACTGGATAATTAAATACGGGAGAATGAGTAGATCGAAAGAAAGTTCATCAGAAAATATTTATATATTTGATTCATAGTTTCAATTATTTTTCAGAAGCAACATTTTCTTTTCACTTTTTCAAATTTGCCACTTTTCTTTGGTCATATATGGTAGCAAATAAAAGGTCTCTGTGCTTCGGACTGTTGGTGAGACAAAGCAGTTTGAAGACGCCTCTTCTGGGTCGAGGAAGTTGAGATGGCCGTTTAGCCGTGCCTTTTAATATTTCACTAGTGCAGAGTTTGGAGCTGCTGAAGAGTGAAGAGTTTGGTTCCAACGTTAGTAAATCAAGCAGCGACGGTTAACTACAAAGGCCCGCTGCGTACGGACGACATGCTCCACACAGTCTGCAGAGCCCTGAAGCCGCTGCTCGCTTGTTTATTCAAAATGTATTAATATTGTGTCGCGAGATACAAATTGGACAAAAGTCATCCCTGCACTCCCTTCAGGTCCCCAGCAACACACCCACCAAGTGTGAAGTAGATCGGATTGATTTTAGATTTGATAGACTAAACAATTATCAATTAATATGATTGTTAGTTGGAGCCCAGGCACCAGAAATAGTTGTGAAACACCTGGTGCTTTCCATACGCAAAGCAATCACTGAACGGTACCAAACGTCAGTGACCTGCACGCTAGCGATTTACCAGCATGAATGTTAAGCTTTCTCTAATCTGTACATTCAAGTGAACATGCACTAAGATGTGAAGTAGGCCGAACCTCTAGCTTGGGAACAGGCGGGATGACTGGAGGTTTCGGTTTGACGTCCGTCAGGTACATGGCTCTGGAGAGCAGCAGCAGCGACGGAGGAACGTTCTCCTTCAGGTGCAGGTCCAGCCACTAGATGAGAGGAACATTTATTATTTAGGGAACAAATGACAAAACATAGAAAGCGTCATTCTTTCATTATTAGTCAGTTCTGCATGAACAAAAACACACTATTTGCACCTTTTGTTTTGTTGTTTAACACCAAATGTATGCTGCATATGTGTGTGTGTACACCAAACGTGAAGCAAATTGTCGCATTGTGTCATTCGTGCTCGACGCCCCAAGAACCCAAAACAAACAGATTTTGCTGTAGTTTAATCCCCATAAACGGATAAGAAGGATGCTGAAATAACTACATAATAATGCCAATATGTAAAAAGTCTGAATTCATGGTTTGTCAGGTCTTTGGCCGCAAGATGACAAGCAGACAACATTTAAAATGCTTGTTTTCTGAATGGAGTTCGGATCGATTCGTGCTATGCTTTGCTAACATTGTACCTGCTCTATCCACGCTCAAAATAGCAACATCTAGGCATAAGTATGGCAGCAGTGTTATTGTTTATACCATAGACAGTCTATGGTTCATACACATACATTGATACATGCATCCCCTGGGGATGTTAATCTGGGGAAATCATACAATTGTAAAACCAGTATTAAGTGTTCATCAACAAACTAAAGCTACAAACCCAACGCTGCTTTGCTCACCTGCTGGATCTGCTGATGGAGCTGCTCGGTGGTGAGACCCAGAGACCTCATCCCTCGACTGCGGCACGCGGCCTGTAATTCTGACACACTCATAGCTGCCACACCCTCCGCTGCAATCATCTGTGAAGAGACGGAGAGGGAAGTCCAACACTGTTGCACAAGCTTGGGAAAAAGTTACACACTAAGAGGGACAGGAAGAACTCAATCTGAAACTTTCCAGCGGTTTTACCTAAAAAAAAAATGTCTTTGTTCGCTACGATATAAAAGTCAATTTGCAGAGTCTTAAAAAAAAAAAAGTAACATCATGCCGACAGTCCCTTAAAACCGTAAAATACCGCCATGCCCTGGTCCTCCATCTCACCTCATCGTCTGACTTGATGGTTCGGAGCTGCATCATCAGCTGGAAACGCAGCAAGTTGTTTGTGCCGATGGGCTGCAGCTCCAGCAGTTTACACAGAGCCACCAGCTGGGGGCGCTCCAGGTGCTCCAGCGTCAGCTCGTCCTCGAACAGCTTCGAAAACCGGACGATGTCCTTCGTGGTGGGCTGCTCGCCTGTGCCCCGGACCTGACGAGGACACACAGAGTCACTGTGGCAAAACCAGGAGGGAGCAAATACTGTCCAGACAAGCCGTGTCAGCAGTTTCAGAACACGTTCACCTTAATTGGACAATTACAGCATCTCATGGAACGCACTATTTTATTAACACTGCATTCAAAACTGTGGGAGACGCTCTGCTCCATTACTTTCAAAGCACGGCCTCGTCCGCAAACCGGCGATCAAATGCGATTTTAAAAAAGGGGGAAGAGATGGATGCAAGCCGACGTCAAGCTCTTGCTGAGCTGTTGAATCATAGTTCATTGTAATTAAATACCGCTAAAATCCACCTGTCGTCAGCATTTGTCCACATCTATCAAAACAGAAAGAAAGTGGTTAAGTAGTAAAAGCCCGCCTCTTGCTTGATTTAATTGGCTGTCCGGGCCAAGTGTGACATCGACAAGCGGTGCGACTCCGCGCCTTGCGCTGAAAAGTTGGAAGTATTTAATTTATTTGAGCGTCTAGATTCCCATTAATAATCTAAACTATGGCTCAGTTTGATTACTGAACCTTAATAACAAGCAGCGTTAAAAAGAAAACAGGCTCCTCCCATCGAGGGGTCTTGACGTGAGCCGTGTATGGACGGGCTGCCACTGATGCACTGAAGATGTTGAAGTGTTATCTTGTAATTTACCTTCTGAACGTATGTGGAGAAGCGCTGCGTCTCGTCTTCCGTTTGAGCTTTGGCTTTATTCCGTCGAGCCATCTCAGCGATGGTCTCTTGGAGGAACTTGGCCAGCTCCAGCTTCGCCGCCAGACCTTTCTTCTGCTTCTCCTCCTGCATGAAGGAGGGAGAGACAGGTTAGTTTGAACCAAACGGTTTTCTCCACTTCAGAACACTGTGTTGATTACAGGTTCTCTACAGTTAAACATCACAGAAAGCTTTTCACTGAGCTAGTTGGATTAATAAAAGATCCAGCCATTGGCTCGAGTACAAAAAGCTGACTTTACAAACTATTTTGAACACAGGTTGCCTGTTCAGGTCTTTACTTCTTTGCGTTTTCCTTATTTCCTGATAATGTTTTCCAGATTATTATTATTAACCCTGCTTTCAAAACCACCCTACAACATAGTTTTGACTCTATCATAGATCATACGTTTGTCTCTCCGAACTCTGACCCCGTTTTGTGCTGTTTATTGTTATTGTTTTGACACGTCTGCACCGTCCAGGAGCACGAGAGCGTTTCAGTGAATCACTCAACCGTGCTCCAGAACCACCAGCAACACCAGAGAGGACAGGCCAAGTACAGACACCCGCTGCTTTCCTTTTACAGGAGAGCAGAAGCTAACAAAAGGAATGTGGTATCCTTATAGTTACAGGAACAATAGCTTTTTAACAAAGAATACAGAACACATGTATGTTACAGCTCCTGAAGTAAATGAAGATTAGATAAAGTCTGCTGCCTGAGTTACCTGAGGCTCTTAGTTCAGCAGACATATCCGAGCAGTTATATAATTACAATGAACCCTTTGGCGAGGTCATGCAGGCGGCAGGGTGTGTGTTGTGTGTCTGTGTGTACATGAACACATGCCTTTTTGGACTCTGTCTCGAAGGTGGAGGGCAACATCTCCGGGAAGAGCTTGAGGAAGACGGGAAGGAGGAACTCCATGAAAGGAACGATGATGAACAACGTGAAGGGCACCAGGCGGAACAGGTCAGCGCAGGTCCGCAACAGCTGGAAACACAAGAGACACAAAACGAGGTCAACTTGGGGAAATGTGGACGGCTGCATGAGCGTCGCCGCGATGCAGTCGTCTTCGGAGGGGTTCTGCATGTAAGATCCATTACACGTGCGCCGTGGCTCTGCCAGTCTTTAAACAGCAGAAATATAGTTTTACCACTGTGCACAACTTGGGACCCTGAGGGTGCATATATGAGGCTGCATATATTGTCTTGGGGAATATTGGATTTTAATTGGGATTAAAGACTTTGAATAATCATCTTGCACGTGTTTCTGCGTCTGGCGTCGCTTTGAAATAATCAAAGCTTTACGCTTTTTTTGAATAAAAATTTACAAAAGATTGTGAACATTTTATTTAAAATATTTAAACGTTAAAGACAATGTATTGAGTAGCTATGTCTCCTCTATTCAAACAACGCCATCTACCAGTGTCTTCTCTACATGGACCTCGTCTGACATGTGCATAGATTTAAGTTCAGGGAAGAGCTCCTAATATGAAGAGAGAACTTCTCAGCAGAGCCAGCAGGTATTAAGGACTCTTGTTACGGTTTCTTGAACACAACCAGGACCGGCTCAGCTGACCACATCATGTGATCCGCTGCTTCATAACAGCACCTGTAGCTGAACGATAATTGCTGACATTTGAACTGCTCAGCGTTGTGATCCAGTAAACGGCACAGATTAAAAACACAGCCATCACTTTTCATAACTGATCGTCTGACTAGCTGATCCCAGATATGATCAGTAGGAGTGTGTGAGTCCGAGTCGACCAAAAAGTGAGTGACAAGACGTAGCAAAGATGTTTGAGGAATTTAAAACAAAAATGTCTCCGTTATATAGTTTGTCCACCAAAGAGCACTGAAAAGTGTATTTGTTTACTGTTAAGTGTCCCGCTCCGTACAGAGCTTTGAATTTGATGATTCATTAAATTTCAAGGATTCTTTAAAAAATAAAAAATAGCATTGATGTAAAACAATGAATACTGGCTGATATCAGATGTTTTAGACTCTCAAAATATTAATATCTGCCTGAAAATTCCAGTTATGGTTGAGCTTTAATAAAGACATCCATATTGGATATATTTCTGCAACGTTTTCCTCTGCAGGGTCCTCTGCAGGGTCCTCTGCAGGGTCCTCTGCAGGGTTAAAGACAGCATTTGTATTTTGCTATTGTTGTATAAGAAGAGTGCCGTCCTGTCGTGTCCGGCTCTATTACTAGAGATAGTTGTTAAAAACGTGAGAGAAAAATAATATCAATTCAGACTGAGCGTCAGCGGAAGATCAATATTTAAGATCTCTGATTGGGCTCAGGAGCAAACCACAGTGACAGTGACTACGGCTACAACTGACAATAACTTTATTAGTCGTTTGATTTATGAAATGTGAAAAAGAGGGAAAACACCAATCGGTCCAAAACCAAACAATATTCAGTTTACTATAACATAAGACAAAGCACAGCGGCAAATCTGACACTGATTTTCTACATTTATGTTAAAAAAAACAACTTAATAACTGATAGAATTATCTGCAGATCTTTCTGCCATCAAATCATTTATTGATGCTTTTAGCTTCAATCAAATGTGAAGTTAAGGTAAAATACTGCAGACAGTGAAAATGATTCAATGTCATGTATTTGTGCAGCACACAGCTCAACCCTACATATCACAAAGCAAATAGTCTGTAACACAGTTCTTAACAAAACACAGCTACTGTACAGACCAACACCAGAACTGAATGTCTCAGATTAAACCCATTTCAGGATTATTAAGGAGTTGTAATAGTGTATTTGAAGTATTGTGACTTAAAATACACTATTACAACTCTGTGAATGATTATTTACATGAATGTCTGTCTCACCGCTGCACCACATGGCTGCATACCTGCTGTTGCTCACGTGAGTTACGACTTCGGGAACACGCTGTACACATTACTATTTGACATGCGAAGGTGTGATACATTCAACTGAACCCTAAGGCCATAAAATATACTTCTCGCTGATAACAACCCAGAGGAAGAACCGGGACGACTACTCCTGGAGTGTTTTGGTCAAGATAAAAAAAAGAGGATTGTTAAGGAAACAAGACAGACAGTGCTGCTGTGATCAGAGGGCAACAGAGGAGGATCCGTGCAGAAGGCCGGGCCAAGACAAAGAACACCTAAGACCTAAACTTGGGAAACAGGTGTGGGAAGTCTGAATTATAATATCTCATGAGCATAAAGATCTCCACGAGCTCAATTACTTTCAGGTGCATTACCAATAGAAACTAGGAGGTTTAATGGTGTACCTGACACAAAAAAGCCTTTGTTTTTCTTAAATGTCGTTTATTAACTGATGACACTTTTGAGTAAAGCATCCTGTGTTTCTGATGAGTCGATGAAGCTTCTCTTACCCTTCTCCTCTCCCTGCGTGTGAGCAGTTGTCCGTGCAGCAGCCTCCACACCATCCTGCCCGCGATCGTGATGTCGATGCCAAGCAACCGGAAGCCGTTGTAGTAGTGCTTCAACTCATCCACAATCTTCTGATACAGAGACTTTTTCACGACTGCCCTCTCCTGCACCGGAGGGACGGCGGCCGTTGTGGCGGTGCTGGCGGACGTCGGAGTGGCTGCCGACGGAGGCTGGGACTTTTTAGCTTCCGGCGAAGCATCCTGGGCGGCGGCTGGTGAAGTTTTAGTGTCCTCCTGCTTTATTTCTTGGAGCCAAACGCCCGAGCTGTGCAGAGAGCGGGCGAGCAGGGCCGGGTTGTGGCCGCGGCCGATGGCGTGGCCTCGGTAAGAGTGGGGGGAGCCGTAGCGGGAGTGCCTGAGTGTGAGCGGGGACGAGACCTGGCGAGGAGGGTCTACGTGGAGATAGGCTTTGGAAGACAGAGAGGAGCAGCTGTTCCTCTTGGTTAACAAATAGGATCCCCTGTTGACCGCAACAACAGAGACTGGTTAGTAATTACATAATATTATGCATTTTAAAAAGCAAAGAAATAATACAATAAAGCTCAAACATGTATTTAAAATACACAACTACAATTTGGAAAATTCATTAATTCAGATGATAGAGCTGCAACAATTACTAGATGACAAATACTTAAATTGGGGTATATTTTAATGAGTTCATTTCAGTCTTCTTCCTCCCAGCCTTTGCTGGTGCAGGGCTACGTCTCTTGGAGATTTACTACCACCTATAGATCAGATTTACTACCACCTATAGATCAGTGGAATAGTGTGAAATGTGTCCCTTGTACGTGTGCAAAATACAAACAAAACAGGGAGCCATTCATAGCGAACGGCTCCACAGCACTACTACGAAAACGTCAAAAACTCCACATTGGAACCTTTAATGGGACGCAAATGTGTCCAAAGGTTGTGCAATATGGATAGCAATCTTCTATCATGTATATTGATAAGTAACAGAGGAGGGAAACGTTTCTGTATAAAAAAAAAAACATTTACTACAGATAGAATAACCACATAGGAATGGCTGATCAAATAACTGTAAATGCAAAAATGTTGATGCCACGTGGCCTTATTGATCTAGAGATATTAAAAGCAGAGCTAACTTAGTATACGTGGTATGGTTAAGTTGACAGTTGACAAATTGGTAGGTCTTCTCATGCTATATATTGCCATGTTGCCAAACCCTGATGTACAACTGAGTTACATTGTGTACCAATCTGATAACTAAAGTTGCAGGGGGTCATGAGAAGTTAGGGTAGTGACAGTGACACAAAGCTGGCCTATCAGCTGCCAGTTTGTGATCTTGCATCATCAGTGGAAGCCACAGCAGTGGTGTGTTTACCTCACGTGTGTCATGAGAGACATTGAATAGGCTTCTCTGCAGCAGACAGTAGGTAAACAAAGACAGCTTGTGACTCTCCTTAGACACAACAGAGAGCGTAAGAGCTCGTAGATACTGTCGTTGAACTTTGTGAAGAGAACCAGTTCTGCGTTTTGTAAATCAATTAGTAACTCAGCCCGCTTTGCATTGCTAGAATTCGTATTTTACTAACTTACAGAATGTAAATGTAGCCACGTGCAGCTTACTTACCGTGATCTTGTGACTGCAAGGAGCACCTGTTGACTAAAGACTGCCATTGCAGGGGCAGGTTACAGTACTCTGTTGAAGCACACAGGAGACAGACACACAGAGTAATGTTAGGTGTATGGTTGCAACTCACTCAAAAGGTGCAGCAACAGGCAAACATTGAAAAATACAACAAGCATAACACGAGGAACATCTGTCAGATCACACACACACACCTGCCACAGTGAACACATGAAAGATATGCTGTGCAAGCGAGCTAACCATGAATGAAATAATATGACCGAGCTAACATTAGCATGAGCTAGCATGAGCAACCGGACAGCAGGTTAGCTCAATATTATGCAACAACAACATCGGTCGCTCCTTAGCTGACAGATATCAACCCGGTCACTGTAACGCCCAACAGATTAATTCAACCGTGCTTACTGCCTAACGTCAGTTTGAGTGTTACAGCGTCTGTTGTGCTAAATGGACGTAACGTTTACATAATGATAAACTCTGGAGGAAATCCTCAACCATTTGATAATGTACCACTAATGTTAGCCAATGTGACTGGTGTACAACCCAAATATCTAAAAAAAATAAAATAAAGAGTATTACTCTCGAAACCTTTGACAGTTGCCAGTACGGTAAGATTCACATTAGCATCGTGCTAGCAGATTCAACCATTAACGCTAGCTAGGACACCTCGGCTATCCTAGCACGTTAGCTTGCTGCTGGCTAAGCTAACGTTAGCTACTGAAATGGCAGTCGGCGGATGACGAGCTCACTAACCTCCAGCGTCAATGACGGAGCTATGGCTGCCGCTGTTGACTGGGCGTTGTAAGGCTTCTCGGTGAGACTTGAATAAGAATAATCCATCCACGGTCGAGGTAAACGGGAGTGACGAAAGTAACGGCTGATGAGCTGATAAACCCATTTACGGTGGGTTTACACTTCTAAAGTCGTCGTGTTTCGGCTGCTTGTTGTCCCCTCGTCATGTGCAGCCTTCCCAGGCAGCTGCACTGAAAGGTCACACTGTACATGCGTGAATGTTGTGTGCGGTCCTACCGAAGATCGTCTATGTTGTTGAAGGATGAATTACTCTGTGGTTAAAAATAATAACGTCCCAGTTGTTATTTCGCCTCAGAGCTTCTTAAATTCGGAATGTATCATTGGAAAATCAATCAGAAATATTAGGAAAAATACCTTTAAGCTTGACAGAATTGTAATTCTCATAATTTTCCTCCTCTTATGGCAAAATGCTTGAGTTGGAAAGGACACACCTCTAATATATAAAGTGACATAAATAAATACTAGGAGGTACATAAACTACAATAAAATAAAAATAGAAACTACACAACAGCATTTGGAGACAAACACATGGTAAAGTGAGTGGTGCTGATAAAGTGACAGTGGCGTGATTAATATTAGCAGGTCTATTAATATTAGCAAGTCTATGAAATCAGTGTCTGTATGAGTATAAAAAAAAATTGTGAGTCAATGTAACATACTGTTGCATAATATGGTACATTATGTTATAGTATGGGTAGAGACCTAGTATAAAGTGTAGTAACATAGTAGTATAGTATACCATAATACATAGCATTGTACAACAATATAGCATAGTAGTATAATAACATAATATGATATGTAGTATAGTACAGCAATAATATAATATCAAATACCACATGGTATACAATACCAAGAGAGACATATATGATATGACTTTGCTTATGACAGATGTCCTGTACTAATAACTTACATTTAATCCAGACCAAATACATTTAAAAAAAGTGAGCCATGCTGAATCATGCTTAATTTTACACCCATATTATAATGTCTAGTTTTAGAAGTTGTTCACAATATTTTGGGATGTTTTAAGTCATCATGCAGACTGGCTTTGCAAGAGATGCAACTGCTCTTCAGCTTTGGGACTCTGTATAATAATAACCATTAGCTTAATATATATTAATAAATACACACCAGTTTCACCTGTGTTTGGCGTTCAATTCTCATCTCATTTTGGTTTGCTTCCCAAATGTCCTATTTGATCCCCATACGAAACCCTTAGTTTCTCCCATTACACGTGCTGTTTGTACGCTCCCTTCTGAGTCTTTTTGCCCCTTGTCCCAAACTTTACTTGACACAGTTCATCTTTACAAAGATAAAAAGTCAGGAATCTAATTTAGTCTGCAAAAAAATAATATTCAGGGGGTGGGTGGATTTTGGTGTGGTGGTCATTAGCCACTTTGCCAGATATAATCTCTGTCACCTGCAGTTTACACTTTAGCCAGACATCCTCTGGTTTTGAAATGCTTTTGCTGTGAGGAAAATTTGCTGAGCATCGCTCAAATGTAAATCATCCTAGTCAACCAGCGACCGTTTGGCCCAGTACTTTTTTTAAATCTGTTTTTAGTAGGCCAAATATGAAGATAAATTGGCATGTCATTCATAAAGGTGTGTAGACATAGTTTGAGATGGTCTTTAATGTGCCGGCATGGTCCGACATAAAAGGAGGATGCAACAGAAAGGGTTGAAATCCTCAGAATAAACTCGTATGTGGGTTTTGAGTTCATTTTAATCTAAGAAGTACTATCATATAACAAGATATAGTCGAACTGCTTTCTGTTTATATTGTCCAACAGGTTTCCGTGGTGCCAATAATCTGTGGACTACACACCATTTGTGGTGCCAGGATTTAGAGGCAGAGTGAGAGGTCTTTCATGTCCCGCTCCTCTCAGCTACAGATCAGGAGAGGAGGCGTATAAAAGCCAATCAGACTCGACTGGACGTTGCTGCAAACGTAACTACGGGATCTGCATCACGTTGTGGTCAGCATGAAATAAAAATAATCAAAACAAATATTTTAATATTTTATGTGAATTATGTGATAGTATTGAAATATATATTTTAAACAGTTTCTTTTCTTTACACTATCCCCTCCTCAAAAGACTCCTCCTTTCATTTCAGTGTGTGTGTGACTTATATTACATTTGCTCCTCGACCTCCTTTTTTTCTGGCCCACATTCTTTCCTATGAAAGCAGATGCCTTCAGAAGTAAACTACACATCCCGGAGTGCTCCTCATAACCCCTCCGGGTCCGGATCTGTGGGATTTTGGCGCTGAGCTGCAGGAGAAACCGACCACTAGGCCTGGACTAAAAAAAGAAAAAAAAGAAAAATAAGCTGGGTGCTTTTGTTAAACCAGAGGAAGAGGGAGCTAGAGATTATTATTAATAAGAAAACTACAGGAGGGCGACGAGAACTGAACACACATCTGTCTGCAGCAGTGTTTCTACTAAAGGCTCCAGTCCCTACATTGAAGAAGAGCCCAGCTTTGGGATTGGGCAGAGACCAGATAGCGTAACACCCCCTCCTCCTCTCTGTGGAGAATTGCGTTAAATCGAGAAAGGAAAAGGCCTGAGCTTTATCTATATAACAGGACATTTTTTAGATTTGTTTTTCTCCTTATATATTATACGAGGAACCGTTGCTGGCTGGTGTATGTGTTTAGAATGGGACACGCTGAAGGTATTTATATTTTTCTAATATATGTATATATTTCCCTGCATCTCTCTGCTCGGCATCTAAATCTGTGCTGCTCCTTCGCTCTCCTCTTTAGCGATAAGCGTGTTGGCCATCGCTGCTGCATGTTGTTGTCCCCCCTCCTCTCTCTCTCCGTCCGCTCGGACCATTTGTTTGGGGACGTAGCTAGCTTATTTGCGGGCACATTTCTAACCAAAGCCGCCAGTGATGGAGGTATAATCAACGCCAGACAATTTGATTTAAAGGGGCAAAGGCAGCCATATTGGCAGCGGAGCATTAGCTTAGCAACATTAGCTTCCCCCTTTTCATATTCTTCCATGTGTGGTGCACACAAACTGATAAATAATAACTGTCAACGCTTATTCGTGTGTGCCTGAAGACAAACTAATATAAATGGTGCCACCCCTCTGTGTCGTGGTTGTTTTCTAACGGCTAAAAACGGTCCACATCTTTTTTTTCCCAAGACTAGCTCCTTTTGATGGCAGGTAGCTTTAGGCTAACATCGCAGAAAGCTATAAGATCATTCAGAGAAACATTTTGTTCTGTGTGCGCAGTTGTGAGCGGGTATTAATGTTTCCCACAACACACACGGACCCTAAAATAGTAACACAAATCGTTATAGGTAGCTAGTGACCGTTAGTTGACACCTTTATGGATGTTTACATCACCGGTATCCACCTTTGCCAACCGCTGGGCAAAACCCGAGCGTGTTCACAAACGGAACCACGATCAGTGGAATGAGTCGATTCACCGTGAGCATGCACGCGCCGACACTTTTAACCTGATCAGTTAATCATTAGTTATATATATATATATATATATATATATATATATATATGTGTAAAAGTGTTGAGTATAAGCGGGCGCAGGTAGCTGCTCTTTGTTTTGTTTTGTGATCGCAGGCCAGCATGTGTTTGTGTTGGTGAAACACTAACTGATCTCGTGAGGAGAGGCACTGCACAGATGGTTAATGGCTGTCAGAGAGAAACTTCTTAATTAGAAGTACGAGCTGTCTGGAATTAGTTTGTGTGTTTATGGAGATACGTTTAAGATAATTGACGGTGATTTGTGGATCATGATTGGACTTGACACAGGTCCTCTTATTGTCTCCTAACATCTAGACAGCCCTGTGAGTTTATCAGTGCTTCAACTAACAACCGTTTTTTATTAAAATATCTTTCCCAGAGCCCAAGTAAACATAACTAAATTCCAGTTTTGTCTTAAAGTTAACAACTCAGAGATAATTCAGTTAATTATCATAGAAAACAACACCAACAAAAATCAACAGTGCTATGTGATCTTCAGCTCTTCAGTGTATTGGTAGCTGAGGTAACATTTGAGCGGTACCGTATGCATTCTCAGGATGGTGCTACATGTCACATAATATGCTATGACTTCATAAAGCATCAATGCTGGATTACCCGCCAGGCAAAGCGTGATACTGCCCTGGGGCCCCCAGGTCCCCTGGTTGGCAATTATTTTGTTTGCGCAACATGCACATTTGTTTGCAAATATGCACCATATTAGCTGAAATGGTCCTAGTAGTTTCACCTTATCTCAGTTCTCTATGTCAAAATCTAGTTTTAACATTCTGATTCTATTATGCCTTCATAGTGCGTGTTGCTAAATCCATTTGTGTTTAATAAGATGACCACAAACTGACTGACACACTGCAAACCAGGTTCAGGATAGTATCCCACA
This sequence comes from Anarhichas minor, assembly GCF_050575085.1. Taxonomy (NCBI): domain Eukaryota; kingdom Metazoa; phylum Chordata; class Actinopteri; order Perciformes; family Anarhichadidae; genus Anarhichas; species Anarhichas minor. The sequence goes on along the minus strand of NW_027466471.1, from coordinate 5,647,476 downwards.
ATAGGAGCACTGGTAGGTTCATGGCCCTCTGGCCTTGATGTTATGGAGCTGCCACTTATGTGATGCATGCATACACTAGTGCCGAACGATTTAAAGAAAATATATAATTACGATCATTTTTGATTGGTATTGCAATTGCTTTATGATTTGCGATACAAGGGGAAATTATATATTTTCCATCATCATTCTCATTTTCATTTAAATGATTCTGGTGTGATATTTGCGTGGATCTGTAAAGAACAAAGATGTCTCCTTAAGTCTGTAGAATATGATGCGTAGACCAGGACGTCTGCAGGACGACACTATTTAATCTAAAATGCTATTCTGCCATTTGAAAATTGCAGTAGGCCATATTACAGTTCAGATGAAATTGTGTATCCCGTTTATACGTACATAATGAATAGAATGTGACAGGAGCCAGGGGGTCAACAGGGGCCCTCAAAGGGTCATGCAGAGAGCAGATTTGACGTGTGTCCTGCATGTCGTATCATTTCTCAGGGCATTCTTACAGGATAAATGAGATGATCCTGAACAAGGTATTTGTCCGTCTTGGTTCTGGTGTGATAACTGTGATGAACAGTGACGAGGATTTAATCAGAGCCTCTTCTAACTGCATACGTCTCTCTCATCAGGTCCAGTCAAAGAAAAAGACAGTTAAGGATGCAGGAGCCCAACAATGGATTTCTCCTTCTCTTTCATGCAAGGGATCATGGGAAATACAATTCAGCAACCCCCTCAGCTCATTGACTCAGCCAACATCAGACAGGAAGGCACCTGCGACACCGGCAGTGACCCCGGCGAGGATGGTGGTCCCTCCTACGATGCTGCCCTGGATGCAGAGTTCTCCTATCCGCCGTCGGCCTCGGAGGACATGTCGCATGTCTCCAACGGCTACCCGCCCAGCCTGGGCATGTACGAGCCGCAGGCCAAGTTCTCCATGTACTCGCAGTTCCCCAACGGCTCGGCCAACGGCTACGGGGCCATACGGAGCTACGGCGATCACGGCCTCATGCCGGGGGAGGGGACGGTCCTGAGGGGCCCGGGTCTCCAGGAGAGGCCTTTGTCCCCCGTGTCCCCACCTCTGCACCCGCACCTCCACCACCATCACCATCACCCCCATCCCCACCACCACCCCCACCACCACGGCGCGCACCACTTCCACTCGAACCCGCCTCACATACAAACCCAGCCGCACACGCAGAGTCCCCCGCCGCCGCCGCCCTCCCAGCACCACTTGCCCCACACGCCTCACATCATGACCCACACTCTTCCCCCTCCTCCCCCGTTGCTCCTGCCTTCCTCCAGTCCCCCGCCCTCCCTTGTGGACAGCACCCCTTCCTCTCAACCCCCCCACGGTCTGTCCAACACCCCCGGTGGGGTGCTGAAGAAGACCAGCTCTCCAGAGATCAAGCTGAAGATCATAAAGACGTATCAGAATGGGAAAGAGCTGTTTGAGTCTGCGCTGTGCGGAGACCTGCTGCAAGAACTGCAGGTAATGTCTGCATGTCTGAGCTAGTTACACACACTCACTCACACTCACTCACACACACACACACACACACACACACACACACACACACACAAGAACATGGCACTTGACTTGTTAATTGTTGATGTGATTGTTCATTAAAAAAATACAGTGCTGTCTCCAGCTTCTCAAACGAGAGGATTATCTATTTATCTCTGTTTTATTTCACTGTAAATGTAATATCTTCATGTTTTTAAGATGTCAGATTGGATTCTGGGAAACTGTAACAGGAAAAAAAAATGTATAATGAAAATTCCAGAAAATAATCTGCAGATACATTCATAATGAAAATAACAGTTATTGTAACACAATGAGCCTCTTGAGTGTGAAAGTTTTTATTGATCTTGAACTTCTTAACCACATCTCACAGTCTGCCATCAACAATATTGATCGCGGCATGTACTTGCTTTTATCTTTGCATATTTCTTATCAATGTCTGCAAATAATGAAACAGACTTGAAACATAATTGTTTCACATTCGTTTCTTGAAAAATTACTTAAATGGTTAAATCCACTATCAAAAATGTTTCTGTTTAATTTTCTACATTTTTAAGCTCAACAGCTTACCTTGTATAAAATCACAAGGCAGTGTACATTGAACCACAGAAAGATTGCGTCACATCCTAGTGAGTCTGATCTGTCCCATTAATATTCATATGGAATTGTTGTAGTGTTTTCTTTTACTCGTGGAGCTCTGAGGGAGTTGTGATTTCAGCAGACACAGATCCATCTTTGAGCTGCCTTTTATGTAAAAAGAAAAAAAGTCAACCGATGTCTCATCACCACCGTTTTGTTTTTCTATTTTCTGCTCTTCAGAAGGAGTCTCAGAAGAACGAGGCCACTCCCATTCAGCGCCGCCACGAGAGGAAGAAGGAGAAGAGGAAAAAGAGCGCGCGGCTGCAGCTGCAGGTCGAGGAACAGAACCTGGACCATAGCCCGGCGCAGGCACAGGCGGGTACCACGGAGCAGACGGAGGACACCCACGTCCAGCCCCGGCCGACAGAGACGCCGTCGGCCCAGACGGAGAAGCCTCCGAAGACCGTTATCAAAACTGAACCAAAGACGCCGAAGGCAAGAGCGCGTCGGTTCACCCACCGCAGCCGTTTGATATTCTGTCCACACAAATCCCTGTACCTCGTAGCCAACAGTCGGTGACCCGCTCCTGTTTCCCCGTTTTAGGTTCCGAAGGTCCACCATCCGTCAGTGATCCAGGAGACGGGCTTCTGTAAGGAGTTTGTGATCGGAGATCTGGTGTGGTCCAAGGTGGGCACCTATCCCTGGTGGCCCTGCATGGTCTCCTCTGACCCGCAGATGAAGGTCCACACTCGCATCAACACCAGAGGTTCGTGCACGAAAAAGAAATCACTCAACGGGATCTTCCTGTTTCCTCTAACATACGTTTGAACACGCTCGTCTTCCTCTCTGTGTCTCTGTGCAGGTCACAGGGAGTACCACGTCCAGTTCTTCGGCAGCGTCGCCGAGCGAGCGTGGATCCACGAGAAGAGGATAGTCCTGTACCAGGGGAAGCAGCAGTATGAGGACCTTCAGGCTGAGACTCTGCGCAAGGCCTCGAACCCTGTAGAGAAACACAAAGTACGTACGGATGCATCTGAGAAGTGTTCTCAGCCTGATCCAGTATGAAGACCAGATGCTATGTCAACTTTCAGTATTATGATTCCAGGAGTCCAGTGCTCGTAGTGAAGAGTATATACTGAATATAACATATAGAAAAAGATGAACATTTTGGTAAAAGTAAAACCCGATTGATACTGGACTTCTGAGACCTGATGCAAAACTTTAGGAGTGACAACATGTTAGCCGCTCCTCCTTTTGTTTATATGTATATTGATTTTCAGGATAAGATCATAAAGAATTCCTCAAGTGCAGCTGTCAGAAAGATATAATTCAGAGGAGTAGTTCACAGTTCAACTCAATGCATTGAACTATTAGGGCCTATTATTTACATTTTTAAAATTTTATTTATTGGTGTTTTTATTTGGAAAAATACCTCCTTTATTTGTATAAACCAATCACATATTTTAGAGAATTTAAGTCTCAAATTCAACTTATTTCGAAATAATTATTCGGGGCTCTTTTGCATTTTCTTTAGATTTTTCTTAGTTACTGTATAAATGACTGAATTTACTTTTATTTATGTTATACCATCACATGGCTCATCCATTCAAAACAAAAATTAATATTTATAGTATAACAATTTCTTTCCCTAAACTCTCATGCATTCACTTAATAACTTGCAAAACACAACCATTCAACCGCTGTGACAATCAGTAAAATGAAGTTACCATTTTAAAATAAAGTACATTCTATTGAAAATTTGAGCAAACTATGTAGATGACACTGAATGATCCCATGTATGTTTTTTTTTTTTCGTTTTTGAACCATCATGTATCGATACATATTTGGGTAAGCCAATATTGATAATATCAGGTTCCATTCAGAAATAAAGTTCATCAGCTGTTTGGTATTTAATTCATGTTTCCTCCTCCAGCTCCTGAAGCCCATCCCTCAGCGGGAGCGTTCTCAGTGGGAGGTGGGTGTGGGCCACGCCGAGGACGCCCTCGCGATGTCGCGGCAGGAGCGCATCGACACCTACACCTTCATCTACGTCGACCCAGACCCTATCGAAGGCCCGTCCAGCAAGAAACCCGGCATCCGAGCCGAGAAGCGAAACCGGCGCTCCAGCGGCTCGGTCGGTAAGAAGGAAGCGGGGGGAGTGAAGTCGCCTGAGAGAGAGCAGCCGCCGCGACGGCTGCTGCCGCGCCGGCAGTGTAGCATTTCGAACACGGAAGACAGCGCAAACTGCCAGGCCTCGCAGGAAGAGAAGAGCCAGAGCCAGCGTAAGGCCGGCTCCCCGAAGCCGAACGCCGGCAGCGACGCGCGGCAGGACTCGCCGCCGCCGGTCAGGGCCTGGAAAACGGCCGCCGCCAGGAAGCTGCTGCCTCTCTCCATCACCATGAAGAGGCTGAACGTGGAGATCACAAAGTGCGATTGGCCTCTGCTGCAGAAAAAAGCCGCGCCGTCTCCGAAAAAAGAGCCGGAAGAAGAAGAAGAGGAAGAAGAAGAAGAGGAGGAAGAAGAGGAGGAGAAGGAGGAGACAGGGGCGCGGGAAGCCCGGCAGCCCGACCTGGGATACTGCTCGCCCGAGGACAGCCGAGCTAAACCCGAGCCCAGTCCAGAGGAGGAGGAGGATGGGGACGGGGACGGGGATGAGGGGGAGGAAGAGGGGGAGGAGAGGAGAGGCTCCCCCGCCAGTCGAAGGAGTGAGGAGGGAGGAACGCAGCAGACCTCGTCTCCTGGATCACACCACAGCAGTCCACACGGTTGGTAATACACCGACACGGAGGGTGCGTTTTGCCAAATATTTGACGTGTTTGTCAGGTCAATAAGAGATTATTTTTTTTATGTGTTTTTCAGGTTCTCAGGAGAGGAAGCTGCAGCGGCGGTCAGTCAGGAGCAGGTCTGAGTCGGAGAGAGGCAGCGATCCCATCCCGAAGAAGAAAACCAAAAAAGAACAGGTATCGGCCCCGCGCAGAATAAAACATTTAAAGAGCGCTGCACCTTTGTTGCATATCATATCTTTTCCTCCCCACATTTCCTGAACACTCTTTTTCAACTCTGTCAGCTATAAAGTTAAAGCAAATTCTAAAAAATACACAAGGGGTGTTAAAAGGGGCGTACGTCAGGTACCGATGAGACAATAAAAAAAACGATCCGCGAACTCTGGTTAAAGTAACTTCAAGGCTTCTCAGATAATAAAACACTGTAATATTAAGAAAGAGGATTTTACAACAATAGTTTTTTCTACATCGCGCCAGTTCTCAGGTAAACGGTGGTATTAATCTTTTCCACTTTACAGACTAATCTACCACCTGTGTGTTTGAACGTGTGTAACGTCATTGTGAGAGTCTTCATGACCGGGGCTTCAATATTTTATGCAGTGTTAATGTCGGTTTGAACTTGGCCTTTCCCCAAACTAAGTTGCTGCTACCTGAATAAAAATCAGCAGCACGATGACCTGAACTTCCTCGTTTAACCCCCCCACAGGCTGAGATGGCTCCTGAGACCACGCTGAGGACCGGTTCACAGAAAGGTAGGGGATCCTTCTGTCATGGCTGCTTTTTAAAACCTCTGCTGTGGGAACTCTTTAGACTTTAAAAAAAGAAAGAAAAGTGAAACATCTTTTTTGACATTTTTTTTGCGACCCTCTAGGAGCCAGTGAGATCTCGGATGCCTGCAAGCCCCTGAAGAAGAGAAGCAGAGCGTCGACAGATGTGGAGATGGCTTCTTCTCAGTACAGAGACACCTCTGACTCTGACTCTAGAGGCCTCAACGACCCACAGGTAGACTCGCAACAACAAGTACAGAAATACACACACACAATGAGGAAAATACTGCAGTATCAATAAACATACGTCCACATGCAGAAGTCAGAATAAACAGTATTTGTCTCACAATATTTACAAGAAAAACCGTCAGTCATCTGATCATCATTGTCTCTGTTTAACTTTGCCTATTTGCATATTTTTTATTTGTGCAGTTTCACCAATGGTTCTTTTTTTTTTACACAACTCAGCCGAACAGTTTAATCAGCAGTAAAAATGAATTGTTTCCAGCTACTTAGATATTAATATTTTAGAGTATTTTTTATTCATGATTGTGATCTGAATATTTCTGGGTGCTGTACCTGAAAACATCACCAGGGGCTCTTGAAAGTTGCAATGGGAATGGACCAAACCATGAATCAAATGATTCATTAATTAATAATGAGTGGGGTACACATGTGGTCACACCTGTGCTTCTTCACAGTAAACGCACCACCACGCTCACTCTTTCTCCGTCTCGCAGGGTCTGTTCGGGAAGAACCTCGATAGTCCAGCAGCAGCCGACGCAGACGCTTCAGACACTCAGTCCGTGGACTCCGGCTTGTCCCGTCAGGACGGCAGCACCGGCAAGAGGGACACCGTCTGCCAGGTCAGCGCCGCTCATGATTCACCGTCTCTCTCGTGTCGTACTCTCTCACTCAACGGGCTTTTTTTTTTTTTTACACAAACCGTCTCTCTCTGCGTTGTTTGTGCGTAGATCTGCGAGGTGTACGGAGATGGCTTGGCGGTGTGCGAAGGCGACTGCGGCAGACAGTTTCACCTGGACTGTCTCGGCCTGACGTCCCTGCCCGAAGGCAGGTTCACCTGCCTGGAATGCAGAAACGGTGAGCGAATTTGGCAACACAACCTTTACCGTCACAGCTGTTGTGTTCGGCGCTGTGCGTTCATCGACTTCTCTCTCATTCTGTTTTTTTCTCCAGGCAATCATACTTGTTTTAGCTGTAAAACGGCGGGCCGGGAGGTGATGCGCTGCTCCGTGTCCGGATGCGGTTGTTATTACCACGAGGACTGCGTCCGCAAGCTCCCGGGCACAACCGGCGGTTCGGACGGAGGCTTCTGCTGCCCTCAGCACAGCTGCTCTACCTGCTGCCTGGAGAGAGACCTGCAGCGGGCCAGTAAAGGTAAAGCAGCCTCCGCTTTGCTTTCAAGCTCCTCTGACTTCCTCTTTGAGGCTGCAGTGGAAGCTTTGGGGTAATGAGACGGTGTTACATCAGCAAAGTGTATGAAAAACAAAACTTTCGGGCCTCTTCTAAAGTAATAGAAAAAAAAAACAGAATGATGAAAGGGTGAAGGCTGTACCTCCTTGTATATGGGAGAGAGAAGAAGTGCAAGAGGAAGAAATAGTGTTTTTCTAGAGGGAAATCAGATTGAGAAAGAGAGGACTTTAGAAATCTTGCACTGCACATAATGCAGAGGGTTTGGCGACACAATTGTTGCTGCAAACATCCGGTTTCACCTGAAACTTAAAGTGCTCTATTTGGTTTTTAAAGTGAGTGGCATCTGGAGGCTGCAGACCAATTGGAGGAAAACAAAGTAATGTTTTTTTAAACGATGGTGCATTATGTTTGCTGGAAATCACCCATCTGCAAAAAAAAACATAAGGGGAGGAGATGCACCGTGTTTGCAACAAAGTTCAGATATCTTTTAGTTTAAATATGAACCTCAGATGCTGAGGTGCCAAAAATGCGCCTAGAAAAAGTCACATTGTGACACCATTGGCTACAATTTGTACCTTTTTAATTAAAGGAGTCTGACCTAATTCATTATAGAAACTCTGCAGTGATAGGGAGTGAATACTTTCCCAGCTCCAGACTGCTGTAAAGTGGCCGCTGAACTCAGCTGTCCCCGCCCCCCTTCCCCCTTCTTCCAGGTCGCCTCATGCGCTGCATCCGCTGTCCGGTGGCCTATCACACGGGGGACAGCTGCGTGGCGGCGGGCAGCGTGGCCCTCACCCATCACATCATGATCTGCAGCAGCCACGGTGGCGCCAAGCGGAACGGCCTCCTCGCCTCCCCCATCAACGTGGGCTGGTGCTTCCTGTGTGCCAGAGGTAAGCTCTCACCACTGCACACGCCACTGGCCTGCCTCTCCTGCAGCCGTGTTTATTTTATTAAAAAAAACAAAAACAAAAAACATTTTGGCCGTTCTTAATATCTCCACACTCGCCACAAACGGCAAAATCAGTTATTCTGTCTTGCACCTCACATTGGGGCATCAACAGGACGTGATCGCCCACCATTTCTTTTCAGGAATACAACCTTTCTTTATATATATAAATGAAGTCATAACAGCAGTAACATCTGATGAGTGAAAACCGAAACCTCATAAACATCATTTTAATCTTTTAATATTACATGTTTCATGAGATGTAATGTTTGTTTTCCATCACGATACTAATACTCTGAATGATCCGGGCTGTTACACTGCACTCTGCTTAGAACGGTCCCATCGGTCCTGGATGGTGACCAGTGAGAAAACACAGGATTCACCCTTTTGTTTTTTCCTGTCCAAGTTGAGTGCCCTGTTTAGCCTCTTTGTGTCAGAACAAACTTTATTTTACTTGTGTGTGTGTGTGTGTGTGTGTGTGTGTGTGTGTGTGTGTGTGTGTGTGTGTGTGTGTGTGTGTGTGTGTGTGTGTGTGTGTGTGTGTGTGTGTGTGTGTGTGTGTGTGTGTGTGTGTGTGTGTGTGTGTGTGTGTGTGCTCTTTCTCTTTTTTGTGAATTTTGGGTAATTTCGAGTTTTGACTGCGGCTCACCCCCGTCTCTTCCTGTGTGTCTTGTGTAGGACTGTTAGTGCAAGACCTTACTGACACCATATTAAGTTCATATGCCTATAAGTCCCACTACCTTCTGACTGAGTCAAATCGTGCTGAGTTGAAATTACCTATGATTCCCTCTCCTTCGTCAGCTACCAAAAAGAATGTTGGGAAAGGTAACTGAACCGTTTTTCTCTTTCTCCTGTTGTCCCACTGGTCTGTGTTTGTGTCGTGCCTGCACCCCCCCCTCCTTTTTTTTGTAGGCATCTTTCATTTCAAAGGCTTGAGGTGCAAAGTTAATTAACTGGTTAAATAAAAAGATGCCGTTAATTGCAACGCAGAGTGGCGCAAAGTAACTTCAGCCAAGTTCCCTAACACATTAACAGAAGACAATGGGCCTCATGCAAGAACACTTTTCTATTCTTATTCCAAACCTGTCTTTTCTGAAGAGTGTGTGAGAAGTCTGATTCACCAAACAGAGCTCGATGTGCGTTGAGCCATTTTCACAGCGGGCATTTTTGACTTGTCACAGTAGGAAAAACACAGGTGTAAATAACAGGATTAATCCAATTTAGCTGCAGTTTTCAGTGTCCGGTTAGAACATGTTAGAATAGAACAGAGAAAATGTTAATAATGTTATTAATACCTGTCCTTCGCCTACTATGACAAGTTATAATGTCTGTTGGGGGGAAAAAAGGCTCGTTGCAATCATAGTTAGGATAATTGATGCCCCAGAATTGCAATATATACTGTAATGCTTTAATTCAAGAGTAAAAAGATAACAGCAGACAAACTTTAGACAATATTAATACAGCGGACAGCGATGTGTCATCAGAGCAGCTCTGGACTGACGCAGAAATAAAGATGATGTTGTGATAAAAACAATTCTACACTCTAAGTTTACTTCCTGTGGCCAAGGCCTTCTTCGGCAGGTGGAACATGTGACTTGGTCACATGTAAGCAAGCACCAATATTCAATTGAATTTTTATTTGTATACTATTTTTACTATATACTATTATTTACTGGAATTAAAATTCAAATTGACAAATTAAAAAAATATTATTTTTTTTACCTAGTTGCTGGTGGACGATTCATAATTTAATAATAAACAACAATACCATATATTTATTTGATACATTTTGTTTTGAAAAGCTAAGAAAGCACATTTTAAACACTGGTATCGGATCGGTACTTGGTATCGCTATCGGTTTTGGGACTTACAAAAAGTCTGATTGGTGCGTCCCTCGTCACGTGACAACAGGTGGTCATATAACCTCTGTCTCTCTGTTGGCGTCCAATGGGACATCCTGTTGGAGGAGAACCTTGAGTTGAGAATTTGTATGGCAGTATAGGTTTTATTCTAAAGTCCAGAATGAACCTCCATGTTCAAAGAATAAACTGTTTGACCTGACCTTAGATGCTAAAGAAATGACATGAGATGGATGAGAGATTATTATTCAGCAAATTTTTTTTTACCTTCTTAGTAAATGGGCACACCATGATAATTTGGTCTACTGTAGATATACATTTTTATTTAGTTATTGATATATATATATATATATATAATTTATTATAGCATTATTATTGTCATTATACGTTTTGAAAGTCTAGTTTTTTTCTTCCTGTGGAGAAAGGCAGACTTGACTGTACATTACTTGTTTTGAATTGTCTTTGTACCCAGGGAGAAGTTACTGCGACAAGTTCTCTTAAATCACTCGTACGTGCCGCTTAACAACAACTCTGTGTGTGCGTGGTTCTTGCACGAGGCCCATTGTGAGATTATTTCGCGCTGTGCATGAACAATCTCTGCAATAAAGCTGTTTATAAACAAGTTAAATCAAACGTTCTTTTCATTTTCAACATGTGAAATTTCTTTGCTAGGAAAAAACAGAGTTGGTCACCAAACCTCCAGTCTGTGGTTTGTGGAGCTTATCGCTGCTGGAGGGGCATACACTGCTTCTCTGCTTCAGCACTCTGGGCTTTATTTTAATTTTTTTATTTGGAAGGCCTCGCACCTTTTTATGCTGACTGCAACTAATTTTATTTTTATTTTTATTTTTTATTATTTTCGACTGAAATTCTCAGCCGAAAACAAAATTCTGCTCACCTCATTTCCTCGAGCTTTGACCTGCCTTGGATGGAATATAATCTCAATCGGGACGAGATCTGATCACAGTCGAGCAAAGATCAGCGCAAGAATAGTGAGATTGTTCTCTTTCAAAGTTGCGTAAGATACATGATTCCATGCAAGCTGGTCTGTGCAGGATGCGGTTTGTGTGATGGGAAAAGTTTGCTTTACTAGCAGGACTGCATGCCTGCTTTTTAAGTATAACCCTGATTCATTGTTAACTCGCTGGCTGATTTTTTTATTTTTTTTATTCCCGTGCTGCCGCATGTGTTTCCCTTAGACTGGTCTTGGTACATTGCTCTGAATCTGATTGCCAGACATGCCGGAACTGCTGCAATGAAAAGTTAGTGCAACCGAGCTGAGAACACGCAGGTGTTTCCAACCACGTTCGGTCTTATTCGTGCAGCGGTGGCTCTCACAGGAGCCACCGCTCACAAAACTCCTGGCATTCATTTTTTTTAACTTCAGAATAATGCCCAGATGGAATTATGATAGCTTATAGATATAAATATTTTCCCTACATGGACACTATTTTCATATCGCACCAGATGTATTTGTAGCATTTGTACTTTTTCTCAGGCTTGTCTGCAAATGAGATTCAGAGTTTGTCCAGGTTTTAAGGTGCATCACCTAATCATACACTCCTCCTCTCTTTGCATACCCATTTCCCACAACGCATGCACACATACACACACCCACACCCACACAAAAAACACCCACACACACCCACACACACACACACACACATACGTATACATCTTACAAATGTAGGAGGCAAGTTGCTGTGCTGCGACACATGCCCGGCTTCCTTCCACCCGGAGTGTCTGGAGATGGAGATGCCGGCGGGGGCGTGGTCCTGCAGCGATTGCAGGGCGGGGAAGAAACCACACTACAAACAAATTGTCTGGGTCAAACTGGGCAACTACAGGTACGCACAGAGCACCGGTCATGGGACTGCTGTGGGGGTTGTGCAGTCAGTTTATGGTACGGTGACTTTTAAAGGATAGGTCTGGTGATGTTCTGTGTTTATGTCATTTAAAAAACCGCCAAAACCAACCACAGATTTATGGCCTCAGTAGGAACAAACTGGCTTTGGGCTGAGAACCACAGACAGGCTATTAACAGACTAGCATTAACATTAGATATGTAAAAATATAGTCATATTGTAGAAGTTCAGTGCAACAAATTTGCGTGTTGTGATATTTCAGACGCAGGGGACACAAATGTCTCCTCCATGTAAGAAAAAGCATCATGTGCCCTAAATCCTGCCTTTCTATTGGCCAAACATGTAGATCTTATAGGTCAGTGATCTCAGATTTTTTGCAGGTGCTTGATAAATCAATGTTTGTTTTTTGCCATGATCATTTTTACTTTTAATGGTTTGTTTTTTGCCATGATCATTTTTACTTTTAATGGTTTGTTTTTTTCACCGCACTCTTCTTCACTTTTCAACGTCCCCGTCCCGCTTCCCTCGCAGGTGGTGGCCAGCGGAAATCTGCAACCCTCGCCTGGTGCCGTCCAACATTCAGAGCCTCCGCCACGACGTCGGCGACTTCCCCGTCTTCTTCTTTGGCTCCCACGACTACTACTGGATCAACCAGGGCCGCGTCTTCCCTTACGTGGAGAATGACAAGAACTTCGTCACGGGTCAGATCAACATCAACAAAACTTTCAAGAAAGGTAACTTCTTCCCAGAAAGGTTTTTTTCCCCCACCTTACTTTTCGGCCAAATATTCTGTGGTTCTCGTCCTTTTTTTGGAGCAAGGATGAGATGTCTGAGATCTGAGAGGTTGTTGGTGTGTTTCAGCTCTGGAAGAAGCGGCCCGGCGGTTCCAGGAGCTCAAGGCACAGAGGGAGAGCAGGGAGGCTCTAGAGCAGGAACGCAGCTCTCGCAAACCTCCGCCCTACAAAATCATCAAGGTGACGTCATTTAAAAAATATCCCACTTCAGACAAATAAGCCCAAAATTGTATACGTTCTGTGTTTTTACGTCTCCTTTTGGTGTCTTCTTGTATCAGTCCAACAAACCAGTGGGGAAAGTGCAGGTGCACGTAGCTGACTTGTCGGAAATCCCGCGATGCAACTGCAGACCAGCGGACGAGCACCCTTGCAGCCTCCACTCTCAGTGTCTCAACCGCATGTTGCAGTACGAGTGTCACCCACAGGTCTGAACGCATATCTGTTATTTAGCTCACCTCCCGAACTGTAAAAACAGCGAGACAGCCCTCTGAAGGGGCACCTTACCTTCTTTTTTTCTGTGTTGCCGTCGTCAGGTGTGTCCTGCAGGAGACAGCTGTGAGAACCAGTGTTTCTCCAAGCGGCTGTATGCAGAGACGGAAGTGATTAAGACAGACGGCCGCGGGTGGGGCCTCAGGACCAACCAGGCTCTCAGGAAGGTGGGCGTTGAGCTCAGTCCTTTTTTTTTTATCCAAAATTACATCAATGGGTCATCGGATTACAAAACAGACACATCAGGATATCAGGATCCACCTTGAATATCTGACAAATGGAAACTAAAGGCCCAAACGCACTGGCAGTGATAAATAACCAGCGTCAATTGATGCAGGCATCAGAGTTAAAATGCCTACACCCCAGATCCAGTAGTATTTTAGGAGAAGATCGCTGAAGCTATTTTTATATATTCATAATAACTAACAATAATAATTGATATTGCTATATTTAGTAATCTATCGTCCTCTGGGGGAAAATCCATAGCTTTTGATTCCTTTCTAGCTCTCTACAAACAGGTACTGTAACAAACAAAAACAGTTTGGTCGCTGGATCCTCATTTGACGCTCAAATCAAAACAAGGTCGGAGTAGGGTTGTGTGTTTGGCCACTTACTACAATAGTTTTACTTGAAAATGCGTGCGTCAGGTGCTTTCAAAGCGTATAACTGTTTAATATGACCCTCCTGCTTTTTAGTTTTCTTCAATTTCTTGTATTGGAAACACTCAGTCAAGGTTTGCTTATAATCAAATTCAAAAACACCGTAGGGACAGTTTGAATACTGAAAAGAAAATCGAAAGGGTGACCAGTGTGAGTCACAAAAACGCGTGTTTTCTAATAGAAGACTTTTAAGTTTGAAATGACAAGTAAAAGACCGAATGACCTAATGATCAGACTGTCAATTAAAAAGGCTTTGAAACGCATTGCGATGACGGGATGATTCCCGCCCTTCTCACTAATTGCGAGTTGTTTTAATTAAGGGTGTCTGTGCTGAAACGCGATGCTTGTTCTTCCCTCCAGGGCGACTTTGTGACGGAGTACGTGGGCGAGGTGATCGACTCGGAAGAGTGCCAGCAGCGGATCAAACGTGCCCACGAGAATCACATGGCCAACTTCTACATGCTCACCCTCACCAAGGTAACGCCAGTGACGCTGGTGAACATTGTTCGCTCCTTACGCACCCGGTGTCTCAATTGTCCCTCTTTCCTTCGCAGGATCGCGTGATCGACGCCGGCCCGAAGGGAAACTCCGCTCGCTTTATGAACCACAGCTGCAGCCCAAACTGTGAGACCCAGAAGTGGACGGTAAACGGGGACGTTCGCATCGGACTCTTCACCCTTTGTGACGTCGAGGCCGGTGAGTTCACGCGGAAACATAACACACACACACACACACCGGGCCGGGCGATTCGTGAAATCTGTCTATGGTGTTCCCGCAGACACGGAGTTGACGTTCAACTACAACCTGCACTGCGTGGGCAACCGGAGGTCGTCTTGTCACTGCGGATCAGACAACTGCTCTGGATTCCTGGGGGTGCAGCCAACGGTGAGGATGTTGACCTCTCGTCGTGCGGTTTCTCGAGCAACCCTGGCCTTTTGATACCACTTTTGTTTTCTCCCGATGTTTCCTCCAGAGCGCCGTGGTGATGGAGAAGGAGGAGAAGGCCAGGAACGCCAAGCTGAAGCCGAAGAAGCGGAAGCTGCGGCCGGAGGGCAAGCATACGCACGAGTACTTCTGCTTCTGCTGCGGAGAGGGAGGCGAGCTGGTGATGTGCGACAGGAAGGAGTGTCCGAAGGCGTACCACCTGCTGTGTCTCAACCTCACCAAGCCACCATACGGTAATGACACACTGAGCCTGTGTGAGAAGAATCTGTAGACGCCTGACGGAAAAATCTAGCTGATAACAATCTCAGCTGATTTCAGCAGCATAACAATCCTTTTGGGGAAAAAACTTTATCGATAGCTATCCTGACTTATTACCACAAACTAACATAACTTCTTTTAACAACAGGTCAATTCCTAAAAAACGGGTACACAAACTTTTTAGGCCATGTCACTGGTTTACGAAGAAGATGTTTTCTTTATTTTATTTGAATCATTAGAGGCCTGAAACATATTCAGTATTTCATAAGTAAAAAGCTAATATTACAGCCATGTCTCAAAAAACAACAAGATTTGTTGTTGTACATTTATTTACAAACAACATTTTTTGTCATTCTAATAATCTCACAACCCCTCAGATTAGTTTGAGACCTCTTGTGGAGATCACCCAGGTTGGGAACAACTGTCCTCTCGCTCATCTGCTGAGGTTTTTTAGATATCAACCTCCGAAGAACCAGTAAATAAAACTTAAAGCAACAACGTCATTTCTATTGAACTGAATGTTTAGTGGTCTGAACACTTAGCATTGTTGGCACACACACACACACACACACACACACACACACACGTGTAATTTAAAACATTTTAAAACAGAAATTCGAAGAGAAAAATAAATATTCAGTGATTCCCACAAGGAAGCAGAGATATGAACTTATCTGAAACAAACGTGAATTTGAGTAGCAGAAATGTGTGTTTTCTGTTCTCCTATCCTCTCGACCCTCATGACCCCTCACATTCATCTTGGTGGGGCCTCGACCCCCCCCCCCCGGTCTGAAACCCGTAGTGACCTCTGTATTTGTCCGCAGGACGTTGGGAGTGTCCGTGGCACGACTGCAGCGTGTGCAGCGCCCCGGCCTCGTCTCTCTGTGACTTCTGCCCGCGCTCCTTCTGCCGGGATCACGAGGCGGGGGCCCTCACCTCCTCCGCCCTCGAAGGCCGCCCCTGCTGCTCCAGCCACGACCCCGTCAGCCCCCTGGGCTCCAACTCCGGCTCGACCCAGCCACGCCGCTCCGCCCTGAGCCCCGCCGTCGTCAAGGAGGAACCGGAGCCGGAGGCGGATCGGCCGGCTTCAGAGTGACACCGCGGCTCCCCTCAATACCTCATTCCCTGTAAAGTGCGCTCCCGTTTGGCCTCCTGGGCTCTGATCCCGCTCTGACGAAAGGGAATACAGTGCTTTTTCTTTATTATTTTTTTGAACGGTGCCGCGGCCCGAGTCCGAGACACGCCGACGAACACCTCAATGCCGTTTGTTGTGAGAGCAGAGCGACTGGAGTGTCGGCAGGGGGAAGTGACCAGGGATCATCGAGCGCCGTTTTCCCTCCTCTCTTTGCCACAAACACCACCACTAATGCTCTCCACAGACCAGACCACCACCTCATTATGTTTCGTTTTGTTTTTTGTTTTTTACAGCTGTGGAAATTGTGAGTGTTGTCACGTCGTCAGATACTGGAACTTTGATGGAGGAAGAGGAAGAGGAGGAGGAGGAGGAGAAGCTGAAGCTGAACATCTCCATCGTCACGCTGCTCCTCTCCTCGTTTACTTGCTTTAAGCTGCGGTCGGCATTTATTCCACACACACAGGATGGCCGTCTAGAAACGAGCCGGCCTTCCTCCTCCTCCTCCTCTTCCTCCACAGCCGATCATCACTCAAGACGTGATCGTATTTCTCTCGTCTTCTAAAAAGGGGAGAGGGGGGGATGGCCGATTTTTGTGCAATTCTTTTCAGGACCACACTACATTCCAACCTTCCTTAGACATGGTTTTTAATATACTTCTGGGTATAGATGAATATAATTATATACAGTATCTATGTTTGTTAATGTTTACAGACAGATTCTCTCACTTCATCTCAGTGAGTGGTGTATTACGTTTGTTTGTTTCGGTGTTAAGCATTGCGCAGACCTCCTTGTGAACATAGTCCTATTAAGGTGAAATATAATGGTATATAGCGTAATGGTATGACATTACAGAAGTACTTGTGATTTTTCATATTGCCAGTCTCACTCGCCATTGTGTACATAAATTGGCTCATGGTATTGTAAAGTACGTGAAGATCGGGAGGGGCGGAGCCTCGCCTCTCTGGTCGTTCCTGGAAGAAGGAAACTCTTTCCCTTTTTATTTTTATTTGTTTTGTTCTGGTCCCACATTTCCTCCAATTGCAATTGCTGTTATTTGTATAGTAGACGGAGGGGCTCAGCTTGTGATCACTGGTGCTGTCTTAAAGTATTGTTGATCAGCCTTAAGTTTGATTCTGGCTGTAGTGACTACTGCCCAGACGCAGTCCGTTTCAGTAACGTCGTGTACTGTGACTGCTTTCTTTGTTTGTTTTTTTTGTTTTGTTTCGCCAAACTTTTCCTGAAAAGCACTTTTACACGGCTTGTCGCGCCACACTTTAGCTAGATCATACATATTCAGAAATGTGTATTAAAAGAACATAAGACAAGTGTTTCAAAATGGATACCTCTTCTTGTAGTAACGTCTGAACTATAACTGTGTTGAAACTCTTTTTTTTTTTGTTCTCTCTCGAGTTGCTGGGCCTGTTTTTTTTTCTTCTTTTTTGTTTTTTAAGGAAAGTGGCCTAAATGCTGCTGCTTTCTTTTGGCACAAGTAGGAGTGACTGCCAGCCCGGCTTCGTACAGAAAAAGTCTGCAGTGTCCTCGAGACGCACTTCTTCCTTTCTCACCCGGAGAACATCCTCACGGCTGGGCTTTGTGTAAAGATGTAATGGTTATAACAACAGTCCAGTATGATGTACAAATACAAACTTCTGTACAGTGTTTTTAATCGCTCATCCGTCAAATCCAAATTCTTGTGTATTTATTGCACCACATTTTATACCAATTTCTTTTTCAAACACCAGTGCAGTAATTTGTCTCCCCTCCTCCACCACGGTGTAAGTGAAATAGAAATTTAAAAAAAGACAACACGGGGAGTTTTACACAATATATCTGTATTTAGTCATTGCATACGTTTTAGTTTATTCTCACATTGGGTGTAATGATTCCACACTTTTGGTGACAGCCGCTGCTCATCGACCTGTATCGTGACTCACTGTAATTGGTGTTTTAAAGCAGTGTGAAGCAGTTCAATATAGGAATGTAAAGTTGCAGTTTTTGTGCTTTTTTTTTTTTTTTTTCAAGCCTGGACTCAAGGAAGTTTAGCTGTAAACATGTCTCAGCCATTTGCTTGTGATTCAACCCCGGTTACCGGAAAGTATGTTTGTGCCGTTAATTATTATTATTTTCATTTTTTTTTTAAAGCCTGTTGTCGTGGTCGGCCTTTAGAGTCGAGCTACAGGGTAAAACTGTGCCAATTTTTCCAAATCATTTCAGAACATTTAGGCTCTCATCGAACGCAGCGCGCACATTCAGTCAGTCTCCAGTTTATTAGGAACAATGAGCTTTATAAAACTAATGCAGTCTGACACAACAGTCCTGCAGTAAATCCTCACTCGTGACGGTTCTGATGTTCAGGTTCTGTAGAGGTTCGTGAAGGAGGATTCATTGACTGTTGTGTTAGACTGCATTAGTTTTAGCTCATTGTACCTGATAAACTGAGAGGAACTCTTTCAGAAAAAGGACTAAAGAAATGGGGGGGCACATTGAATGCATAAAAGTCTTCTGGGGCCACACTGCACATGCATTGTTCTGCACATTGAAGTAAAGTAACAACAAGCAAAACTGTTTTTTGAGTGGAGGACTTTAATATGCTAAATATACACACATACATAGATAACAGAGGCACTTCATCTTGTACTTCAATGTCTGTATTTCAGAGGGTTTCATGATTAATTTGTGCACGCTCTTCTGCATTCAACAGCTGCTCTTCTTTCCTCATTCTGTCATGACCGACCCTTTAGGAAGCTGCTTTTTTTTTTTCTTGAAAAAAGAAAAAGACTACTCAATGATTTCTTGCAGCTGTCTAATTTGCCAAACTCTTCTCATTCAGAGACAAACCTTTTGTTCAGTACTAATAATTAGGTGTTCAGTATCGGGAAGGTGCATCTTTTAAGTCACTTTTACAACAAACTACAAACGGTCTGCGTGTGTAAACTTGAATTTTCTTCATTTTTATTATTTATTGTTTTTTTTACACGTATGATTATTCGACCGCAGGCTGTCTTGACTCTTGTGTTTTGCGGCTTCAGATAAAATGTCTGAGTTGTGATGAACTGGTCCTAAAGCCTTTTTTTTCTGTCAAGGTGCCTGTTGAGCAGAAATGCAGGCTTCCAACATCAGACACTGATTTAATCCACTTCAGTTGGAGAGTCTATTTTTTCTTGCACAGAGTTTGTGTGACAGCCTTTATTTTACAAATTTTTTTTTTACACCCGCAGATCGCATGATCATTGTTGTCCTCTCCTGCCCTTCCCAGCTGATCCAGCAGCAGTATTACAGCGTCAATCGTTTCATTCTCTTAAAATGCTTCTTGTGTGTCCGTTTTATGTTGGTTTCTTCTCATCGTAGTGCCCACATTTGTTATTAAAGAGACAGCATGTTTGCTCTCATTTAAGTTACCCTTAAATACACCCGAGGAGGATTTTTTTGTTTTGTTTTAAATGTCCAGGATTATTATAATAATTTTTTTATATACACTTCAATTTAGGATGGAACACCCCCCCCCTCCTTGTATGTTTCAGTTCACTGTGACGTCTTTTGTTTGTGCAATGTGGCCGACTGTCTCCTTTAATTGACATGCTGTCCGAGCAGAAATAGTGTTTGAATACATGAATAAATAATTCACCTTCATAAGCACTCATCTCTTTTTACTTGTAGTAAAATTACTTACAGTAACTCTAACTGGGGTCATATCTATCTCTCTTGGTGTTGCTTTGATTAAAACGTGGATGAACACAAAATACCATGTTGATTACTGTTCGACCTGTGTTACTGCATACTGCATATTGTCGAAGAACTTGTAAATAGTTTGCATTGAACTTGCATAGAATCATGTTACTGTGGCGTGCTCTCTTATTTTTTTGTTTGCCTGTATAATTCTGCTTCTAAATGTGTGTGACTGTTGAGACGACACTCTTTTTGTACATGACTGTCTTTTTATTTGAGAATATTGATTCTGTCCTTTTTCATTCTAAAGTTGAGTTTGAAGAGTTCAGACATGCCTGAAGTTTGACTTTAATAAAGCTGTACTCTGTCTCAGTGAAACGCTCGCTGTATGGGGTTTATTTTAACACATTCAGTCAACTACTTTGAAATAATATTATGTGATGAAAAATTAACATGTTAGGATCAATTTAAATAATGTTGATTCCAAGCGTACTAGAGATAATGCAATTCATCATTATTATGGGTGTTAATGGTTAGGTGTTTACCAAAATAAAAGTACTGCCTATAGTAAAAAGTGATGCAGATAATAAACGATCTGGTACCGCATGTGATTTAAAACACAATTCATTAGACTTTTTTTTATGGTAAAATGAAATTCATTCATTCTAGATGGCTTTAAGTGGACGTGGCTTTTTGCATCCACATGTCAAGACAGATACAATTACATACATGACCATTTCCGGTTTATACAAAACTAAAGACCTCCCACATTTTCCAGTTTTGTACTGGTCAAATACCATGTTTTTAGTTTTGTTAGTAATTTAGATAAACTCCAGAGTTTACGGAGTAAAAAAGTGACTTCGTATTTACAACCCCTGTGGTCACACAGCAAGCTCATTTAATCCATAGGGCCTGTCTAATGCAATTATTATTATACATATTCAGATTCTTACAATTGTGCATGCTATGTAATCAAATTGATTATGCCAAATAATAACTGATTAATACTATTGAGTAATATTGTAAATGTGAGTTGTACCGAATATCCAGTAGTAGCAAACACATTTGCCACAGTGATCAAAATGCATTTAATCTGTAACGTGATTCAAACTGAATGATATATTTAGAAATAAAATGTAATACCAATAAAAAACAATGTATATGTTCAGTTTAATCTACCGACTATAACAGTGTGGTACGGTCGAGATAACCAGAACAAGCGAGAAAGTGGATCTTGAATTGAGGTTATTTTTTCACAGTACGTTTTAAATACATACTTTTACTTTGAAAATACCAAACCAGAAGTAGCTCAGACGTAGCCGTTAGCTTCACGCGGCGCTCATCTCCTCCGTGGCATCCCTGTTTCCCCTCAAGTCCTCAAATGTGAGACTCTGACCGTCGGCAGAAACAGAGAGTGTGGAGGCCCGCTTCACGTTAACATGAGCATGAAGAGGTAAAATAACGACCCGTTAAAGGTTAGTAACGGAGCTGGAATTTCCTGTTTGACAATGCGGAAATGGGCCAGATGTCTTGTTTGACAGATGTTGCTAGCTTAGCTTAGTCTGCTAACATCTCGTTTCTACAACACAGGGACCTAATGTTAGCTTGTTAGCCTTGTCCTGTGTATTGTCAGAAGCCGTGCATTTAATATTTTTGTCATAAAAATCAGACTTAATGTTTTTACTCAATTCAACAACAGCTTTTAAATCTGTCCATCACCTAGAGGAGGAGGGCGCTGGTGCAGCATGTTGGCCTTTATAGCAGCTTTTAGACAGACAGCAGGTGCTACACAGAGGCAAACCTTCAAGATACTCAACATATCTTCACCAGTATTTCACCAGATACAGTCAGAGTAGAAGTAGTGGAGACACTTTATAGAAAGGAGAATATTTTCCTCATTTGTTCCGTTTTGGGTTATTTCTTTTCCTTTTATTTGTTAGACAATAAGGGACAAGGGTCAGTAACTACTGCTGATGTGGATGTATGGAGGTCATGGAGAAAGTCTGTGGGGTTTGAAATCTAGGGAGGCACTGATGTGTTTCATAAGACCACAAGGATATTATCCCCTTGTTTTACACTGACACTTGTCTGAATGGTCAAATTCAGGAGTGTCACTTTTTCTTTACAGACTATGGTTAAGGGGGAATAATAACTTGTTCCTGGTTTATATAAATATCACATCCTAAGAAAAATAACACAAGTGTCAGGAAGATGTCGGGTGACTTTATTCTCTGCTTTCTTACACTATCCTAAAAAAAAGATCGGCACAAATACAGAAAAAACCTGTATGGAGGACCTTTTTAAAGCCACGTTTCTTTTCCTTTCCTTCAGGATTATAGAGAGCAGTTATTTGTACTATTTAACTGATGTATGTAGTAATTAGATTTACTGTAACAAGCTAATTAACGGCATAAACTTAACCTCATATCTTCATTTATTTTACTAGTCCCAGTTAAGTTAAATGGAAGTGGAGTGAGGATGTTTGCTGTTGACTGAAGTCCACTCCAAGAAGCAAAATGAAGAGGAGGCTGCTTCGCGGCTTCCTGTCGGAAGTTTCCATCCGGCTGGCGCTGTTGCTCGTGTTCCTGTAAGTAATACATCCGATCATTTGCATCCCTGCTTTATGGTTCTGTTATTTAAGAAGGCGGGCATTGTTTTTAATGATGCGAGAAAATAAAACGCAGCCCTCTTTTTATGTTGTTACAGTGTGACGGAGCAGCTTTCTCCTTTCTACCGGGAGATCCAGCCAGAGGAGATGTGGTTGTATAAGTTCCATCGTGTGGAGAGAGACCACGTGCCCACCACTCTTATGTTTGTGAGTAATACGCCTGAGTTCAAATCAATCCCTCGGTTCAGTTTGTTCCACTAGTATTTCATCCCTGACAACAACGGGTGTATGTGAACTCACTTCCTTTCTCTTACTGTGTTTAACATTGATCACGGGCAAGAAGAAGCAAAAGTAAAAACTTTTGTCATTAATATGTACACCTGCTTACAGACGGACATTAAGTGATCATCCTCTTGTTTTGTTCAGAGTGTGGCGGTTTTCACCCCGCTGATTGTCATCCTGGTCTTCACCTTCCTGAAGACGACGGAGCGAGGAGATCTGAAGGAGGCCTCGCTGGGTGAGACAGCTGCATACAGACGTCATCAAAAAGAAATGTCAACATTTTTTTGTATTTTGTCATTTTCATGATTCCGTTCCATCTCCCTTTGTCACCCAGCTGTGACTTTGACTCTGGTGCTGAACGGAGTCTTCACCAACATCATCAAACTCGTTGTTGGCAGGTAAACATTGTACACAAAGACAAACGTGGTCAGTGATACGGAAACCCAGCGTCACAGTGGATAAAAAGCCTAAATCTGGCCTCTCTGTGTTTGTGTCCCCCCCCTCCCCCCCCCCCCCTAATCAGGCCACGGCCCGACTTCTTCTATCGCTGTTTCCCAGACGGTCAGATGAACCTGGAGTTGCGCTGCAGCGGTGACCCAGATGTTGTCGTGGAGGGCAGGAAGAGCTTTCCCAGCGGGCACTCTTCCTGTAAGGGCCTTTTTACGCTTGATAATGCCTCAGACTGTAGCTGTTACACTTTCATCGGCAGGCAACGAGGAAAGCACGAAGTGGGAAGGACAGTGGTTCATGTATATAAGTGTATTTTAGCCTCCAGGCTCTTATCTTGTTACATGAGCATGAGAGAATCCCAATCTCCATCTGTAATCCTCCTCTTTTCTGTTGTTTTCTCTTTGTGTTCTCCCTGATTCTGTGTAAAATAACGTCCTCCTGCTCTGATCGTCCCTTTCGTTCCTTTCTCCTCGGCCTCAGTTGCCTTTGCGGGTTTGGGTTTCACGGCGCTGTACGTCGCGGGAAAGCTGCGCTGCTTCAGCACAGCGGGCCAAGGCAGAGCGTGGCGGCTGTGTGCCTTCCTCACGCCTCTACTCATCGCTACAGTGATCGCCCTCTCCAGAACCTGCGACTACAAACACCACTGGCAAGGTCAGAGTCACAGAGAATGTCAAAAACAACAAAAAACAAAAAAATTGGTGACCAGTAGAGGAAGATGATTCAAAGGGAAAACAGTGAAAGAGCATGTGTGAAGAATGGGAACACAATTTACTGGGGGCGATTGCTGGGATCATTTTAATGAGAGTTGTTATTTCCTTTAATCGACTTCCACCAGCCTGTACAGCAGTATTAACCTCATCCACGCTGGTGACCTTTTTTTGCGTGTACATTTTTTTTGGCACATGAAGATGGTTGTGTTCATAATTCTGCTAACAAACTCTGATCAGCCTGTCTCTGGACTCTGGTAACCGCTCTCAGTTCAAATGCAACGCCTCATTATGGTTACAAACCTGTTAATTTTACCTTTGTGGCATTGAACATAAGATTTATATTGAGTTATTATTAATATTAATATTATTATCATTCTTTTCTTTACTTTAATGCAGGAATTATTTTGTAACGATACATATTCATCTACTAAAATGCTGGATATTTTATGCAGTTAAATCTTCTGATTTATTTAATTTAAATCTTTTTAATATCAAATTCATTCCAGATGGTAAAACTCTTGAACTTTGATACTTTTTAAAGGAATTTCAGAGTAAAAAACTTCCTTCAAATCTACCTTGATGCATTCAGTTCTGTCCATATTGTAAGGACACTTTGAACAGGAAACCAGAGTGTTTACCCTTTTATCTGTAAAATACTAACTCAACCAGGAAGGAATAAAAGTCAAATGTCCACATTGTTCTTAGATTTATTGCACTAGTATCCTCCTGCCATGTGTTCCCACGACCTCTCTCCCATATAAAACCTTCAGTCACTGAGCTCTGCGTCCTCGCTTGCTGCTCACAAATCTAACCTCCTCAGCCTCCTCTTGTATCAGCATTTAGTTTACACGTGAATATGTAATATTTTGAATGCGTGTTCATGCTCATTACATGTTGTGTATCTCAGGGTTTGTGAGCTCAGGGAAAGTCTGTGGCAGGCTCAGATTTGAACTTGTCCCCCTGAGTCCAATGTATATCTCACACTATGTCCGTCTATTGTCTTATCCCTATATTTTAACTCGCACTATGTTATGTCTTAGATTCAGTTTTTTTTATTTGCTTTAATTTGTCTTTATACATATTTAATGATGATTGAGATCAATGATTTACGTTTCCAACGACAAATGCTTCTCTATAATTGTTGTGCGTATGACAACAACTAAGTAACTTGAAGCTTGTGTTAAGTAAACTGAATCTCATAACCTCAAACATCTCTCTGAGGGTTGATATTCTCCCAAAACGTTAGCTAGAAAAAAGAAAATTTGTGTGAAGCTGTGGGAGGAAACTCCTCACACGCGTGTGTTCTCTCCTCTCTCTCTCCTCCGTGCAGACGTGTTGGTGGGTTCTCTGCTGGGCCTCCTCTTCGCCTGGTTGTGTTACCGTCAGCACTACCCTTCTCTTTGGGACGCCGACTGCCACAGACCGCTGCGTCACAGAGAGACTGTTCCCGCCGCGCAGGAGCGCAAGCTGGCCAACTCCAACTACATCCTGCCCCTTTAGAGCAGCCGCACGCGTTACTGATGTCATTCACACCGGGTTACCTGGTAATCCTTATCGCTACATCCTATCACCCCGCGGCCGGCCAGTTCACCAATATTTATTGTTTGTCGTCCGTCATTCTAACTGTATCGTGGGGATGTGTGAAACACTTGAGAGTTGCTGTAAAAAAACACCCCCAGTTTAACAATTCCATAAACAGACGTCATATTCCATATAAAAGTTGTTAGCATTGGAGGGCCTGGTGAATACGATGACGTTTTATTATGTTGACGTCCGTGCGTTGATGTTCGTTCCAGACCTTTCGGGGGAAACAATATATGGAGAAGAGAATCGGAGCTCAACCTGTTGCCGAACAACGATTTGGCGATTAATCGATAATGCTTTTGATAATTGATCGATCTTTTATGTTCTTCTATTCTTTTTATTTATCGGCCAATGACGTTTTGTTTTTTGAAATAATTTACTGACATTTAACGGACTAAATAATTAAGTAATCAATGAATTTAACACATAATTGAGATATTGGATAACGAAAATAATTGTGATTTTAGTCTAAGCTTAAAAAGATCCACTTGTTAATGACTGAGAGCTTCCAACTGCATCTCCAAGTCTTCTTCAGCAGATGGAGCTGGTTCAGGTGGGATCACAAGACCTGAATGTGAAACTTTGTGTAATTTTAAATCATGAATTGTACTTTCATATCTTAAAAAGAAAAAAAAAAAGCCTCCGTAATTTACTAAACCAGCTGGGCACTGTAGTTTTGAGTAAACATAACGCAACCAGGAGTAAATGGGGCATTTGTTGGGGACTATTTTCAGCTGCGGAGTAATATACATTTACATTAACAATGGAGGTCTACGGCACCGATGAATAAGACATGTCAGGCTTTGTTCGAAAGATCAATTCATTGTTGGTTTGTTTTTTGACTTGTTGACAAAAATATTTCCTATCACCAGAATGTTTGGTGAAATCTAAATACATGCTACATATCAACATAAGGCCAGCGCCTCTCTCAAAGCACCTCGATGTGTTGAGCAGGTTGATCAAAACCACGCGCTCAGCTTCATACCTTTGATCTGCACATCGCTCTACTGTCTCCGTCTGGAGGGCTTTGAATCTGTCATCCTATATTATATTCTATTGTTTGATTAATATCTGGACAGGGTTCACATGCTCAGCCCTCAGTATATCGCGCCGATGTAGCAGCTCCTCTCATCTCCCCTCACGGTTTCTGCGTTGCTTTGCTGCACTTTCGTTGTGATAAACGAGAACAATGATCCCACCTTTGCTCTGACCGGACAGCACGTCTGCTACCATCATACCATCAGCCAATATGACTGGAAAGGAAGAGGGGGGGGGGTCTTTCTGATGAACCTGAGTGAGGTCAGACTGGAACCTCTCCAGGTGATGGTGCTAGCCTCTCAGTGCTCCTGCTGGTCAGGTTTTCTATCCTGTTCATTTTATTGGCTCGTAAAGTTTCCTGGTAGTTTTCATCAACTTTCATTTAAGGCAGCAAACGCTTAACTGTAATTCAGTTCTGATTTTATGTTAACTTTTTTTCTTTTTATGGTCTTTCTGTTTAATTTTTTTTTCCTCCTGATTTTTCTTTCTGTTGTGTTCGTTAGGTTGGTTTTCAATTGGGAAAGAAAACATCAACATGTCCCGCAGACATGACTCTTTTTGCAGGGTCTGACCTCTTGTGCTCGTCGCTGTGAGTCGGGCTGAGAGCAGCTGATCACAGTGGTTTCAGACCAAACAGATGACCGTGTGCCTTTGTTTACTACATGACTTTGTTAAGGAATGAAGTGTGGACTGCATGTTACGGTGTAAGCTCTCTGTCGCGTTGCGGACACAACTTTTGTTTTTAATCTTTACATCTTTTTTTATTTTTATTTTTTATTTTTTTTTTTCAGTTGGGAAGCTACGACATGATGTTTAAATGTGGCATGCTGCCTTTCTTTACCTCAGACAAAAACCTGTACTTTCCATAAATGTTAGAGTCGATGGAGTCAAATGTGAAGATTTAAAGAGTGTAAAAAAAAATCAAACATTTTTACAAACTGAGACAACTAATATCTGAATTGAGTTGCTCGATCTTACTGATATTTATGACATGATGTACAGGTCTACGTGTATTTAGTCTTGGGGCATGTAGGGGTTTACTTGAATTTTGAATATTTCTTTGTTTATATTAAATGTGATCATGTTATTTAATGAAAAAATGAATCATATTCGTGGGCACTTGGCTTTCTAGAGGCCTCTTTCAGACAAATTCCATTAGAAAAATCCTGCATGTTTTACAGCTCAATAGCAACATATTTTCTTCATTACCTTCTTCCAATTCCCCACATTTCCATCTGTTTCTATTGATTTGATGTGTTTTCAGTTTATGAATACTGCATCAGGTTGTTAATTATGTCTGGACTCCTTCAGAGCTTCTGTTGGTGACGAGGGATGATGCTAAAACTCGCCCGTTTGCTTCATTTACATCACGCTCATCATGATTTGCCTTGGCTTGTAGCACCATATAGCAGCCGCTCGTGCTGAAACCGTATCCTGATTGTACATGTTGTGATGCTTTTAATGACTCTTTTGGTGATACTAAAACGATGTTTCTAAATAATCTTGCAATACACACTGTCTTTTGCGTATTTTTTTCAGAAATGTGTGATGATTACAGGCACCTGTTTAGACACTATGAAACTTACTGTGGCAACTTTTTCATGTCATGTTTGTAAGTAAGCAGCAGCAATAGTTTTAACATGTAATGTGGCATTATTTCTTAGGGGAGTGGGGTTGCATTGGGGGAAGATGGAGTCCTCTGACTGTTGAGTTCCTTCAGCCCTCCCAATCAGGATAGTCCTGGAAGAAGTATTCCAATAGTTAAAAAAAGTAGAAATAGCAATACTACAGTGTAAAAGTACATTGAATTTTACTGAAGTTAAAGTACAAAAGTATTAGCAGCAAAATACACTTAAAGTATTTGAGTACTGAAAGTACTCATGCAGGATGGCCCATTTCAGAATCATACATATTAAATGACTTGATTATAATTAATGATGTATTCATATGTTCTTCACTTTATTGATGCAGCTGGTAAAGGTGGAGACAATTTTAGTTACTTTATATACTGATGTGTAGCTTACCCCATAATACTATGTCATAATTATAAGTTGATCTATGTTTTTGTATTATACAAAGTCAAACTAAAGCTGTCGGATAAATGTAGTGGAGTAAAAAGTACAATGTTTGAGCAGTATATAAAGTAGCACCACATTTGAAATACTTGAGTAAAGTACAAGATCGGGGTATACTGTCGCGGGAATCAGTACAAACTGCAGTTGGTTGAGTGTTTCTTTGACAGGTTTCTCGGTTTCTCCTCTTTGTTGACTTCATTTGGTGGGCGCGGCCTCGAACACGTTACTTTCCTCTCAGTGATTGGTTGGAATCTGACCTGGATGTGACGTGCAGATTTGGCGCCACATTTCCAACAAGGAACAGCAAAGAAAGCTCCGTGTCTGACAGCAACCCGAAAACATCCCGCTGTTCATGCCGGTTTAGCCTTATTGTACCCGGTCTGTCCTCATCTTAAAAGCTTTTTTTATCTTTTGAAAATGTTTATCACGGACATAAGGAAGGAATTTTATGAAGTTGTTGCCAACCAGGTGAGTTGTTGAAGGGCAACTGACTGAAACTTGAAACATGGAAGTATTGTTTGCGTTAACGTCACTCAGCGGACCTTATAGTCTGTTTGAGACGCAACGTATTTATATGATATAGTTTACCTTTAACTAAACGTTTGCTTTCAGAGAGTCGCACTCCTGGTGGCGTCAGACATCGACGCTCTCTGCGCCTGTAAGATTCTACAGGTAAGCTAACGTGCTAACTGTTAGCAAACATTAGCTCCTGCTACCTCTGTTCAGACTGATAACATAACATTACTGTTATCCCCTGAATTAAATGTATCATGTATCCTGCTGTATGAGTGACCACCGGTTTAGTATTTCATTTCACTTTATCAATAAGTAACGTTAGTAGTGTTTGGCTATTCTGTAGATTGTATCCCTTCATACATTTAGATTAAATTAAAAGTTATTTGTGACACTTTAGCAGCACTTCCTCGTATAATCTAGCGCTATGTTGTGTACAATAGCTGCACCTTGATTGGTTACATTTAAACTATGCATATTTCTGAGACCAAAGCAATGGCCGCACACATTAAATGTTGGTTTAGAAAAAAAGTTTATACTCTGCTGATATGAATTCGTAAATTATAGACTAACTGCTGAATGTTGTTGTCTCTTCACCAGGGGCTGTTCCACTGTGACCAGGTCCAGTACACACTGGTGCCAGTTACAGGCTGGCAGGACCTCAGCACGGCCTTCCTCGAACACAAAGAGCAGGTGAGCTCAAGTCAGACCTGAGCGTATGTGTGATTAAATGACAGAAGGATGAGCAAGGAAGAACCAAGGTTTTCCCCCAACTGTCACTTTAAACTGTTAAGTGTATAATCTTGGTGTTTCGTGTGTTGTAGTTTCGCTATTTTGTTCTCATCAACTGCGGGGCGAACGTTGACCTTCTGGAGACGCTGCAGCCGGATGATGACTCCGTCTTCTTCATCTGTGACACTCACCGGCCTGTAGATGTGGTCAATGTCTACAATGACTCCCAGGTGATGCATAATGATCAATTCAGCTCAAACAGCCGTTTGTCTTTATTAGCTTGTGCGGTGGCAAAGCACGTCCTCCCGTTTATCTTTTGTGAGCGATACAACAAAGGAAGGAAATCGTGCTCCCATGCTTCATGCTTACTCTTGTGGAAAACTCCCGTCATCTCATCCGCAGATCAAGCTGCTAATCAAACAGGACGATGACCTCGGCGTTCCTCCGTACGACGACATCTTTCGAGATGAAGATGACGAGGAAGGAGGAGACTCTGGAAATGAGAGTGACGAAGGCTCGGAGCCGTCTGGGAAACGGCGGAGATTTGATGAAGTGCGTATTTTGAATACGTCGCCGACATAAATCAGAAGAGTGTTGACGTGGCTCTAATGGTTGTGTGACTGCGTTTGTCGTTGCAGGGGGCAGTTGAGAGGAGAATCGACAGGCAGCGAGCGAAGAGGGAGTGGGAGGCACGGAGGTGAAGTGTTTTTAAGGAGGCGGAGTGGTGTTTGTCATATTATAGTCGTTACAATTTGTGAATTGACACTAATGTTTCACTCATTTCTCAGGCGGGAAATCTTGTTTGACTATGAGCAGTATGAATATCACGGGACCTCTGTGAGTAGACAGACGCTTTTTAAAATGTACTTTTTCATCCTTTTTAGAATCCTGGAAACCTTTTTAAATATCTCCGTACACAATTGAGAGTTCATTATGCTCAGCTGTATGTTGACTTGTGTTTTACATATCCTGTTATTATTCCTGAATACTGATGTTTTAATCGTGTGTTTCATGTGTCTTACGTCAGGCTGCGCTGATGTTTTTTGAGTTGGCGTGGGTATTGACCAAAGACACCAAGGACATGCTCTGGTAAGCTATGTCATTTTATTTTAAATGTAATACAAATTGTGAAGGCGCACTGGCCAGACTTTTAGATGTGGACTATCTTGTCTGTTTTTTTGTCTTTGCAGGTGGGCCGTCATTGGCCTGACAGACCAGTGGGTTCATGATAAAATCACACAGTAAGAATATATTTAATATTTCAAAACGCAGTTCTCCAAAACATCAATCGATTGTCCTTAGAATTTAATCACAAGATGCATTTGCTTTATGTGAATTATTCTTGTCCGCCTGGTTCCTTTTCTAGTATGAAGTATGTGACGGACATCGCCACCATGCAGCGTCACGTTTCCCGACACAACCACCGGAACGAGGACGAGGAGAACTCGCTCTCCATCGACTGTATGAGGATCTCCTTTGAATATGAGTATCCTTAATTAACCCGACATGTTGTCGGAGTGGATCTTTTATATTGTTTACCCTTTTTACGGTCAAGTGTCATAGTGGCAGAAATCACTATATTTCATTTTTTGTAGTTTTCCTTAACGCTCTTCTTCAGCCTCCGTCTCGCCCTCTACCAGCACTGGTCCCTGTATGAGAGCATCTGTAATTCCTGCTACACGTCGTGCAACTTCAAGCTGTGGACGTTAAATGGCCAAAAGAAGCTCCAGGAGTTCCTAGCTGACATGGGGTGAAGGGCCACTGCCTGGACGTCAGTACTTTTGTTTGTGAAGTAGAGCTGCCTCGCTTGTTTTAATGGCTGACATTTGCTTTTCAACAGGCTGCCTCTGAAGCAAGTGAGGCAGAAATTCAACTCCATGGACATGTCGATCAAAGAGAACCTGAGGGACGTCATTGAGGAGTCTTCCAATAAATATGGGTATGAATCCAGATGTTACCTGAAGACACTCTGAAGCATTTATTGACCGACAGCCTGAAATGATTAGTCTTTATTTTTATTTATTCCCCCCTCCTCCAACAGCATGAAGGACATCCGCATCCAGACATTTGGCGTTCACTTTGGCTTCAAGAACCGCTTCCTGGCCAGTGACATGGTGCATGCGACTGCTGCCTTGCTGGAGAGCACTGAGAAAGATGAGAGCGCCAGCGACAACTTCATCAAGGCTCTGGACTCTCTTTCCAGGTTTGTGGCAGCGTTTTGATAAAGACGACCAGAACGAGTGGTTTAAAGCTGTAAAAGTATCTAAATGTTTATAATCCGATTTTATATAAGAAGGGGGGGGGGGGGGGGAATACTTGTGTCAAATGAACTGTTGGTGTGTTTTTCCTCTTAGGAGCAACCTCGACCGTCTACACTCGGGCATTGACCTGGCTAAGAAGAAGCTGATGGCCATCCAGCAGACGGTCGCCAGCTGCATCTGCACCAACCTCATCGTGTCGCAGGGACCCTTCCTCTACTGCTACCTCATGGAGGTACGAGTGTCCGAATGATACGTCTGTAACGGCAGATCCGTGCTGCTCGGCTCAACACTTTTCCTCCTGCTGCTCTTTCACGTGCAGGGAACACCGGACGTGAAGCTCTTCTCTAAGCCCATGGCCTTGACTCTGCTCTGCAAGTACCTCCTGAAGGCTTTTGTCCATTCCGTGAGTATCTTACTGCCGTCGGCTGGATCGCACAGTGAAGGAAGAAGCTTTTATTCGTTCGCTCTGAAAAATGCACCGCTGTTGGCCTCACTCGTTGTGTTTTATTTTTATTTTTTTTGTGGCCTAGACGAGGAATAAGCGCTGCAAACTGCTTCCTCTCATCATGGCGGCTCCCAAGGACGTGGAGAAGGGCTCCGTCATTGTTGTGGGAATCCCGCCAGAGTCTGAGACATCTGACAAGAAGAAGTAAGACCTCACTTTTTCTTTTTTAAATATGTGGGATATGAGCAGAGCAAGGAATATTCTTAATAAATAATATCTGTCATAATCATTCATTTTTTGTGTAAAATATAACCCTGGAATCTGAGATTACTAATTAGTAAAATATTACATATCTGGTATAGTTTTTGCTATTCTGTTCCTGCTATGTAATGTGATGCTTTGGAGATAAAATAATACTTTTGTGTCACATCTTTTGCTGATTTATTCTGTTAATCGCAGAAACAATAGTTAAGGTTTCTGGCGATGCACTAATCATGTAATCGACTCACTTTGTGTTGCGTGCGGCTGAAATGCCTCGTTCCCTCAACTCTGCACCTTGTCTCCCTGTACTCTAACAGTTTCTTCGGTCGAGCGTTTGAGAAAGCCGCAGAGAGCACCAGCTCCAGAACTCTTCACGACAACTTCGACACCTCAAGTAAGACTGACATCTACTTTTCTCATGTGTTGTGTCCTGGTCCTCATTAAAGTCCTTACGAGTGGGGAGTTGTCCGTCTCTTCATCAGACACTAGGGGGCAGCCTCGTCTTCATTTCAAGCAGAGCTTCAGTTATCAGCGCTCATGTCACAAAGGAGATTTTTGTGATGTGCATTAGTTGACACTTGTTTCCTTCAGCATTCGTTCATTCTTGCCCGTGTTTTGTTTCTCTGCAGTAATTGAACTGAAGACGGAGGACCGGAGCAAGTTTCTGGACGCACTCATCACCCTCCTGTCGTGAGAGGGAACATGAGCCTGAGTCTGGGTTTGGGTCTTGAACAGAGTTGGTGTCGGGCATGTACGGTGCCACCCATAAGAGAACTTTCTCCATGATTTCAACGTGTCTATATTGTACAGTCTTTGTAAATGTGTGGAAGTCTTATTTTTGCTTTTAAATTCTTGTCACGTTTGTCTTTTTATTCCCGTCTGTATGTGAGTCGCTCGTCACATTTTAAACATGTTTAATAAATCTTAGTTAGTTACTTGAATGTTGTTTCTTGGAGTTTTTGAGACATGAGAGCTGTGAAATGTGGAAAATCTTTTTCTCTCGTTTCCTGTATAAATATGACTCGAGCTCTGCTTTTTAGATTCATATTGTTAGCAGGTGCTCTAATTATCTCTTTATACATGCCTTTTATAGTTGTGTTGTGTTTTTTTTGCTGGCCAGTCTCTGAATGAGTGATCCCATGTTCCACATGGATGACCTGTTTTACTTCACTGAGAGGCTTGCAGTGTGAGATTTTGGACAGAAGTTATAATGTCAAATACTCCAAATCATGTCCTTTTTGTCATTTCCTGTCTTCTATTTAGTCGCCTAAAAATTACAGTGCTAAAAGAGCAAAACTTAAATTTTGTAAGAAGGAACTATCAGGTGACAGTTTCTCCTGCCTGTCAGTAAAAGATGGCCTGGTGTGTGACGGGCTGACGGAGATAAAAAAATGTAAATGTAGAATTACTGAAGCATGTTTCTGAGATATTTAGTTTTTTTCTCCCGATACAGATTCTGATACCTCAACTCGTAGTCTCTCTTCCCCAAATAGAAAATCTGTAAACCTCATCAATTGGAATAATCATTGTATAAGTTGACATGAGAACAAGGATGTTTGTTTTCTAACAATATTGACAAAAAAAAACAACTGGTTGTCACGGTGTTATTCCCCTTATTCCCTCCTACGGTCAGGATCGGTGCATCCAACACTTACCAGCGCTGCTGCTTTGATATTTCAGTCGGTTATAACGGTCATTATAAAGAAGAAAAAAGAGAATCATACTGAAGAGGGTGGCAATGTATTAAAGCCAATAATCCTAAACCTGTATACCTTAAATATAAAAACGACAACATAGAAACACCTGTTTATTGTTTGTTGGTAATAATTTCCTCCAGACGGAAGTATTCCACAAGTAAAAACACTATTATAGGAAATGAGATTTCTTTTTTTGGATGGTCCCACTGAGCCACGTTAAGAAGCACCATTGTTGGTTTGTGGGCAAAAGGGACCTAATCTATTAGTCATAAGTGAGGTTGAACTTTCTCTCATGTCGTGAAAACAAAGATCTGGCAGTGAGTGTCCTCTGTTGGCAGTCACAGCGTGCGGCGGCAGAGGGCGATCCAAACCGATTACAGTCTTTTCATCTGGATCCAATCTCTTGTTTTGCTGACACGACTTGTGTATTTCCACGAAAATTAATAGTGTGTGTGTGTGTGTGTGAGAGAGACTCCGAGTGAAACTATTTTAGCTTTAATGAACTTAACTTCTTCTCCTGAGCTCAATCCGCTCATGTGGGGCAAAGGTGAGGGCCGCGGGCCCTGGCGCGCATGCGCACTGGAGAAAGTAGGGCCGGGAGCCTCCCAGTGGTGATTTAACCGTCGGTCCAGAGAGCGTCTGGAGTGCTGGAGCCTAAGCTCGCTCTCTGTGGGGTCATTAAGATCCTTATCACTCTTGGATCAGGATGCGATGGTGACCTTACAGAGCGGAGGGTGTTAGGGCGGGTTTTTTTACGGAAAAGTCCTGGACTGAGCGACAGCGGCGGGACTGAAACGTGCCGCGATCCGCGTCGAGCTGAGGCAAGGGGAGGTCGAGTTAGTTTGCCTCATCATCATCATCATCATCGTCATCACTTAATTGTGTATGAATGCCTGCGTCTCGTCGCTTCCTCTGAGTTTGAGAACTATTTACATCCATAATGATGCTGTTTACAGTCGCAGCAGCGTGATGTTATCCAGGAGAATTAATGCCCCCAACTGAAAGGAAGACCCATTTATATCATTAACGAGGGCGGAGAGGAGGGTTATTTTTAGAGACATGATTGCTGATAAACGTGTCTGTCTGCTCATCCCCTTTATCTCTTCTATTTTTAACTCTTTTTTTTTTTTTCTTTTTTTCTGCTACGGTTGTAATTTAAACATTTTAGTTAGACGAGAGAATCCCACTGCGAGCTGTTTTGGAGCTTTTGTTGCCATTTTTCAATTTTGAACATAACACTCAGCACTGCACAGTTCTGAAAAACTAATATAATATAAACAAATAATGATATCTACTCCGGTGTGGCAGATCATGGCAGGAAAGCAGAGTAAAGTGGGTACAAGATTACGGGATATTTATATTTGAAAAAGTTAAAGCAACTGATTGCAATAATACTTTTCACGAAAAAGGTTTTCTGTCAACTCCCAGTGACTTCAGGAACAACTGAGTCCAAGTTATACACAAAATAAACATGGGGCCTGTGGCATTAATACAATTGGTAAGTTAGCTGCCTTTTTATTTCTCAGAAACTTGCCAATTTCAAAAATAAATCGTAACTGTGACTATAGGATAACTGTCCATCAAACACTTCTACAAAAATAGATTTTTGGAAGTTACGAATCTATTTAAAGTCTTAGATAATCAGAACCTCGATTCAACATGATTTGATTGTTTTCCCCAACGCATGACCCAGTCCAAATATGTTCATGGTATCAGAGAGCAGGCTATGGTGTCGGAGGGGCTTCTCTCTGAGAGCCCAGCACAGTGCTGACTGCCAAATACTGGATCGAGGGAGGCCAAACTCCTGGATTAACTCTTCAAAAGAGTCCAGTATGTTCTGGAGCTTTTGATCATATTATATGATCTTCATCAGCTGATGGAATCGCAATGTTGTGGATGTTAAAGTCAAGCACTTTTGAGGCTTTTGTGTTGGCTAAAACTCTGAGGTTCAAAGTTCATGAAGCTGCAGTAGAGAACAGGGTCCCTTCAGTTAGGGGCGTTCTAAGCATATAAACCAACACGGGTGAGAAATCCTTAAACGGGGGCGATGTAACTTTTGCTAAAAAGTGACCACTGTGGCCATAAGTCGCAAAATACATCGTACAACTTGGCACGATGTATTCACTTTTCGCGATGAGACCACTGGAGTGTCGATCTGTGACACGTTCAAACGTATGGCAGCAGCACAAATACAGTGGAGTCTGGAGATTGTTTTCTCAAATGCAGTTTCTGAGGTCAAGAGTGAACTTTGAACCTCGTGTTTTAGTTTTCCTCAGTGTCGCGCTGTGTTTCTACAAGTCCTCTCTTTGACTGAACGACTGCTGATTTCAACCGGACTCTTACCTGGCCAGTGAGCACAGACGTAGCATCGGTCGGTCGGTCGGTCGGTGTTCCAGTGAGGAGATCCACCTGTTCTTCAGCCCATCATTTGGTCTTCTCTCCTCAGCCATCAATCACTTTGCTCTCCATACCCCCCCCCCCACCACCACCCTTTTGGCACCTCTGGTGAAGTGGGGCCGCTGGCCTTTCCGCCGCTCTGCATTGGAGGAATGTGGCATGCAACAGGCCCAACACACACACACACACACACATTGAGGGAAACATACCCCCCCATACAGCCGACGTGTAGATGTGCAGAGCGGCATTTCTGAAGGCCTCCCACTCAAACGGGCGCGTTGCTTTTTGCTCCTCAGGGGTGAGCTGCTGAGTGGAGCTCTCGGGGATGTTTGTGGGAAGTAATGATGCAGTATGTTGTGGCTTATATGATTATTTTTGCAGTATTTTACCATATTATCCATATGCAACTACCACTCTGAGCTTTGATATTGTACATACATACATGGCTAGATGCCACTTGTCATACATATTGATCTGTATGAAACCGGCATAAAAACCTGTTGCGTTTAGTTTAGGGTAAGATGAAGTTAATTATAATATTCTTTCACACAGGCTGCAGCAGTCTTCATATGACAACCGTTGTTATATAGTTGCAACTTGCAACGCAGCTTAATACTTGCGATTTTGTCCTTGCATAATATAACTATTCACATAAATCTGACAATTCCCATAACACAATAAATTCCCTTTTTGTTGTCTTATATAGGGGATACGTGATTTTTTTTCTCCTTTTACAGCACACATAAATCTTTAAATATATGTATATATATATATATTATATATATAGAGTATATACTGGATATCATCGTCATCATTTTTGATAGCATAGATGAGTAAAAGTTACTGTATGTCACTGAACCTTTCATAAACCGTCCCTTTCAAAATCACTTCAATTTACCCAAATCAAAATATTGGAAAGCCGATACTGGATTGTTAAGATGGATGTTTATATTTGAGAGTTACATAAATCACCCCTGAAGTGCTGCACACTGTTCCTTTAAAAAGTGAGCACAGACAAACTTTCCTCCCTCAGCAGATGATGAATGTAAAAACAGCCCTCTAGTGTCACAATCTGCTCACACGTCATTTTACACTGTGAAGCTCAAACACTGAAGTAACAAAAAGCAAAACACACTTTAAATGTGTCATAAGGGAAACATGTTTTTAACAATCTAAAAATAAACTCATTAGTTTTGTTTCTAAATGACCTAAAACCTTTGACATATTTGTTCTAAAACTCAAAATCTCTGCTTGTTCAACAATAACAGAGTTTAGCAACTAGTGTGTTTTTATATTATCAAACATTATTATATTAAGCTTGACAATTTGCTTAGATGTTTGCCGCCATTACAACTTGTTGCCGTTGGTGACAAAGACACAGTGTCCTTTATTGAAATCAACTGTCGCTGAAGTTGAATTATTTTCACCCTGCGAGTATAAAATCTGTGGACGGTTCAGTTTATCTCTTAGCTGGAGTTTTGTAATATGTCCTGTGAAATAAGAATTACTCCGAATTGCTCCACTTCCTTTTTTCCTCTCTCATCCTTCTCCAACAGTCTCAACTATTTTCATCCTGCCCCTCTCGTGCGTCTCTAACAATCCCAGATTCCAGATAGGATTATTTTTTCCGGACAGCCGGAGACAAAGACCTACAGCTGACTGTCTCCCTGTCATGCTGTGAGAGGATGCTCACACACACACACACATATATACGCTCACACACAGGCTCAGTATATGTAAACTAACATTTCTCTGAAATCCGCCACGTTTAGAACCAGTAAAAACATCTCCACTTCCGACCTGCTGCTGCTGCTAGCTTCATGTCAGCCTGTCGGCCCACAGAGGCCCTTAATGATCCCTAACCCCCTGTGACCTTTAACCCCTCATGACCTCTCACAGTTGGGGTGTTGTGCCCCGAATTGCTCTCCTCTCTTCCATTGTTTCAAAGTGCTTTCATGCAAAAGAGATTAGCATTGCCTGGAAAAATCGCATGAATTTGACACTTGTTGATGTTGACGGAATTCTGTGGTTGAATCGGCTTAATTCCGACATGCCGCAAGTCCACTGAAAGCTGTTGTGAAGGTGTCAATGCCAATACATAATAATACCATCTGAAATACATACTTATATCATTTATTGGTCTTTTTATTCTACTGCTCTGCCAGCTCATGATTGAGACTCTTGAAAATGCAAAGCCTGTAATCTCTATGGATTTTTCTGACCCACGTAGACTGTTTTTGAATTTCTTAGGGGGGAGAGGGGATCTTTAGGTGGAGATAGCAGGACAACAGTAGATGCCACATAAGCCACATACATCCTCTGAAAGCTGTGAACCTTTGTTTGTTTTTACCACTTCTCTAAAGATCTCTTTATATTACCACATTAAGACACCAAGACCTCGAGGATCACCAAAGAAAAAGTCATTCTGTGATTTGGTATCAAAAACCTTTGACATTTGGAGATTTTTGCAAGAATTTCATTTTTTGACAATTGAAAGGCGAGCACTTCTTTTTTTGGAAACTTTTTCTCAGAAACCCCCTCATTGTCAATGTACATAGAGAAGCAATACATCCTCTGAAGGCCCTAGGTCTGTAGTTTGTGGTTGTAAAGTTCCATGAGGCTGTGATTATCCTAGAGGTCACAACAGGTGACAGTGACTTCAAGTTGAATGCTACTATTGGGACTAACTTCGTCACACAGGAATACAATTGGGCTCATTGGATCCACAAGAGTCTTTTGCAATTCCAAGAAATATTCAAATATGAATGCAAGGGATTATCTAAAGTGGGCACGTCAATAAAGAAGACACGCGTTGGTACCCATAGAGCCCATATTTATTAACATATCTTGAGGTGAGAGGTCAAGGGACCCCTTCCAAAATCACCACGCCAGTTTTCCCTCGCTAAAATTTTGCCTGACTTTGGGGTGCTATTTGGCCCCATTTACTACAAGCTAGCATGACACGATTGATTGATTGGTTGGTACGATGGATTCCTTTGGTCGCGTAGTTTCATACGATCCCAGTATCTTCACTCTTTAAGTCTGAGCTGTCAGACAGCCTCTTAAAGACAGTAATGCCACATTCCCATGGGCCTCAGAGGGATACTGTGCCACCTTTCATATATGTTTTATTTTAAATACTGGTACATAAATTATGACCAAATGATGGTTTATGGATCAGTGATAATCCATTGTAATCCATAAATGTTGAGGGGCCAGGCTGTGACATGTACATCCAGACAGCAATCGACGAATAAAAACAAAAAGAGAGACGCACTCATTGTGAGTCCCAGAAGTCTTCCACTAGCTGCTAGCTTGTCTGCTGTTAGTGCTAACAATAGTGTGGGGGGGGGGGGGGGGGGGGGGGCGTTGGCTTAAGAGAGAGGCCTGAACAACACGTTCTCATTCCAACTCGTCACATACTGGCGCTTGGTCAGACCCTTTGGCGCCACTTTCTGACACCCACTTTCTGGGTAGCCCAGCGCACGGTCGCAGTAAACGCAGTGGGCAACGTTGGGAATTCAAACAAAAACACTTACTGAGGTTTTAGGCAACAAAATCACTTAGTTAGGTTCAGGAAAAATAACATCCTGGTTGGGCTTAAAATTAGTACGTAAACGAAGTAAAGCCAACACAACGTAATATAAGTGCTGAAAACACGTCACAAACATCGATAAAGTAACTTTAAGGTAACTCAACAACGCGAACGCCGGTCTCCTGGCCGAAAGTCCGATGTTGCTTTGACCTCCCCCCTATCACGGAGTATTTTCTCTGCGCGTCTAATAATGAGGCAGATTGGTTTACATTGTAGTTACTTGAAAGACCTGAGCGTCTTATACAGTAGACCCCAAAGGGTCTCGTGTGCGTTGGTATCAGATGCCGAGGGGCTTGACAAAACGTCGGTATTTGACGACCTGGGAATGACAACTGGTTGTCAGTGTTGCCGACTTGACAACTTTCTCGCTAGAGACTTTAGTGACTTTTTCGAGCTAGTGCTGTGAGCTACTTTCATTGGAAAAGAATTGGCCAAACTGAGCTGGGTTTTTGGTTGGATAATTTTTTGTAATCTAGTGTAGTCTGACTAGTTTCTCAACATTACCAAGCCCAACATTAAGTGAAGTAATGCCCTTAGTTGATGTTTAACTTGGCTTGAATATATCAAAGAGAATCCCTCACATAGACCGCCTGGAAGTTCCATTATTACTGACTTATTATTGATATTTTACAATCCTTAATCATTATATTAAGGCTTACAACCTGCTGGCAGTCCAAATTTGTTTGTGTGATCCTGATGCATTTACCATTTATATCAATAAAGTCATTATTGCCACTTATAAAAATCCTGTGCAAATAATAGTCATTTAATGGCTGGATTAACGCGCTCCGTGACCCCAATAACTAGCTGTTCCTGTCTGTTCCTGTGTAAACTATCCCCGTACTTCTGGAGCATTGCATTGCTCCATGTTTGCTTTAAGGTAATTTGAGCAAACACATTATGTTGGTTCATATTGTGCTTTCCATATTCAAAAAACAAAATGACAGTTAATGATTTTAACATAAACTTACTGCCACATATGGGGCTTTTAGGGTCAGGGTTAAGTTGAGTTTGTTTATGCGTAAATATGTTTTGCACAGATTGCTTTTTATTCCACAGTGGGGGAAAACCTGAGCTGGTGTGTTGCTCAAATTTAATTTAAGCTTACACAGACACTGGGATGGCAGGGAGAAAGAGGCGAAGGAGGCCAGGCTGAAAACACAACAGCTTCATTCTGCAGCCGGGTGACTTTCCTTTCACTCTCAGCGGTAGGTGGCTCAGTCATGCTGGACTCCCTTTAGTGGACGACATGCACTGCAACTTTCATTCTTGAAAAATACACTGCGGTCCCATGCACAAAGACAGAGAAAAAGAAAAAAAACCTTTAACGTGGGTTTGCTGTAAATGTGACTGTTTCCACATTTCATGTGTTGACTCCTGAGAAGAACAAGCAAGAGTTTTCCTGCAAGATGCAATTAGTGTGGAAACAATACACTTAGTACAAATCCTGTGTGTGTGTGTGTGTTTTTTAGACAGGCTGTTAGTTTGCTTAGCCACTGATTGCCGTATCCTATGTTAATATGGGACTTCAAATAACCAACCCTATTCCTTTTGTGTATTTTTATCTTGTATATTGTTTGTTATCGTTATTGTTGTTCGCTGCTGCTGGCTGAAGGCTACCAAACGGAATTTCATTGTATCACTACAATGGCAATAAAAACCTCTTTATCTTTATCTTAAAGCAACACCACCTGTGCCACTGTGATTGGTGTATAAACACTGGTGTTAGAGGAGGTTTTTTTTTTTTTTCGTCCTGACTGACATCACATACATTTTTGGCAAACCATGCCAAATCAGAAATGTCTCCTGATCCCACCCAGACATTCCTCTCATGCTGCCAGGCCTCCTCTTCATCTCAGCAGAGGGCTGTCATTCACCTCTTTGTGTGTGTGCGTCTGTGTGTGTGTGTGTGTGTGTGTGTGTGTGCGTGAGACTATCTATTTGAAATTGCCTCCCGATGATGATGTACTGTATGGAAACATGATCTCACTCAGTCAGGCATGAAAGGAGGTGAAACTCCCTGTTTTTGACTACTCCTCTCTCATATTTCTGAGATAAAACCTTCACAGCGCACACTATTTATCACTCTCTTGATAAAACACTTGTCTGTTACTG
The DNA here is from genome assembly GCF_050575085.1 of Anarhichas minor. NCBI lineage: Eukaryota > Metazoa > Chordata > Actinopteri > Perciformes > Anarhichadidae > Anarhichas > Anarhichas minor. The sequence goes on along the minus strand of NW_027466471.1, from coordinate 5,605,006 downwards.
TAAAACTGTTGTTGGCCTGTCTCACGTTACACATCAATACGGATTCTGTGAAGTTTTGGGGAGGTACGATTGAATATTTGGCAGAATTCATCTATAAATAATAAGGTTATGTTAGGGTGTTCAAGTGTGATCCTACAGCTGTAGCAATATTAGTGACCTTACTATTTGGTTTAAATCTTGAGGTAGCTTTGAAGCTGCAATAACTGATTTCTTAGGTCATTTGGGGATCGAGGAAACCAACACGTTGACATATATGAATTGGATATGACGAACTTGTTAGCAAACACTTTCACATCCGGCAGATACTGTACATAGTGTTATCATTCATTTGAACCTACTTAACTCCACTTTAAAAAAATAACGTGTGTAAAGCACTTAAGATATATTTGATGTTCCTCATTCCCTCACGAAAATGCCTTTATTCTGATGTGAAATGGTTATTCACATGTGATAAAAGAATAAAAAGGTGATATGTATTTTGCATGTTGTTTATGTCCTAACTACGTATCTCCAGGTATGTCCACTAAACATCCCTGTTTTCAGTTCGTGACATTTTAAAATTATTCATTTGGTTTAATAAGTAAGAGAATTTTCTCAAGCATTAAAGGGGACAAATCTTGCTCATTTTCAGGTTCATGAAAAAAAACACATTTTCCTCACACTGTCTGTCTGACAATACCTGTATTCTCCCTCCGTCTTAAACGCTCTGTTTTGGCGCCTTTCTCTTTAAGGCACCCTCTTGAAAAAACGGCAAGTGCGCTCTGATGGGTTGCGAAAAATATATGTGCAAAGGCAGTTTTCAAGCTGTGTGCAGATACTCAGATTGGGGGGGACAAATCTGATTGGCTTGTTGAATCACATATTTTCTGATCTAGAAAAAATTGACTGGGAATCATTTCATAATCCTACTGATGAAAAAGATGTGACCAAGTTACATACATAATTCTCTCGTACCTGTGTGTGTGTGTGTGTGTGTGTGTGTGTGTGTGTGTGTGTGTGTGTGTGTGTGTGTGTTTGGGAGTGCTTTAACCACCACACTTTACAAACTCCCCTCCTCTCCCACACCCTCCATGTTCTTTCCTGTTTCCTGTTCCGCTGTCCGCTGCACAGGAAGCCTGGTCGTGCTACTGGGCCGCAACAAAAACTTGTGAGTCACCGAGCCATAAACTTTGCGGACATACAGGAGAAAAGGAACGTGGTGGTGTTTTTGTCTGATCTACATCTCTTACCTCTTACATTGTTTCTCAAACAAACGGCTCATGGGGTCTTTAACTCTGTATACAAAGCCACTTTTTGTCCATGTTTAACCACCTGCTGACTCTTGGCTTCGCTATCTGTGACTAAGCTCCATCCAGCTGGGACGTCTGCAGACTGTATGCACCTGCAGTCAGTCATTAATGACACTGATCCAGTCACCGTTATAATGACCAACTGCTACATTTGTGGTTGTTTTGAAGAATCTATGTGATTAAATGAAATTCAAAGTTCAAATTGGCCAACTTTCCATTAGCAGACTGTGTAGCTGCTTCTTTGCTGGTGTGACGAGCTCGATGGGTTAAGGGTTGTGACCCCTCCATCAAAGGCGGGGGATTCTGCTTCGATGAGATCATGCCTGGTCGGTCGAGGGGAGTGACTTTCGACCCACCCGACCTAAGGCCAGATTCAGAGCTGAAAGTTCACGTCATGAGAAAGGACTCCCCGGCCCAACCTCCCAAAAAACATGCACAATGCTCACTGGCTGCAGCAGAAATCTGAAACCAGCATTGCAACACCCTCTTCTGACATGACATGACCTTAACCGAGTTGCCCCCGCTCCGTCGGGCTCAGGGAGGTTCAAGTTTAAAGGTCAAAGGGGTTCTATGAATCCTCTCTGAGATATCAGCGACTTTTATTTCTCATTCATGTTTTCCTCGCTTCGACCAGAAGAAATGTTTGTGTATCTAATGTGCGACATTTTACGGCAACACTGGAACACATCACAATGAAACAAATGTGTTTCTGCTGTCACAGCTCTTTTTTTTTCGGTGACCATTACGGGCTTCAAGTAAATCCCATCATCTTCTAGACTGCTGTGCACTATAGTGTGTGTGTGTGTGTGTGTGTGTGTCCATGCTTGCAGGAATGTCTGCTGGCCAGGCCTTTTATTAGGCTCATCCATACCACCACATTATAGGCTTCCGTAACCAGGCAACTGCAGGTTCTGGCTGGTTACCATGGCGAGCGCCCATTGAGTGACGTCGCAGGCCCTATTTGCCTCTCTCCTCATTGGAATGAGGGCCCTTTTTTAAAGGTGGTGCCCCACCCCCACCCTTCTACCACCCCCAACTCTCCACACACACATACACTCACTTAACCCCTTACTCACACACACCCCCCTCACCCCAAACACACCCTGCGCTTCATCACCCCTCTGTGTGGTGACTAGAGGAGTGGAACTAACAATCCCACAAAAACATCTCAGTGAGGCGGACCAGACTGGACCTTCCAGGGAGTGTCTGTGTAGAAAAACCCATACAGACCCCAAAGTAGGAACGCCTACTGCAGCCCTCGGAGACAAAATCACATACTCACAATATTCTTAATGACATCACCCTGTGTAGTCGTTTCAACAATAGGTTAAAAATGGTATCATCTCTCAGTTGACTCCAGCATGAAAGTATACAAGTAATTTTTTTTCACGACCAGTTACTCTGTCAATTGTATTCTCAATTCATCGATTGTTTGCTTGTGTCAGATGCTGAAGCCCAGGTTAACATATTTTAATTATTTTGTTCAAGCAATTGTCCAAAACCCAACGATATGCAGTTCAATATTAAATAAGACTGATTCACATTTTAGAAGCTGGAATAAGTACATTTTGTCACGGGGCATGATGAGGACTCAAACGCAGACAGTCAGGTGTAGTGAAAAAAAGGTTTTTAATCAACCAAAAACAAAACAGGGAATCCAGGGACAAGACAAAAGACGAGGGGGGAAAATCCGGCAGGAAAAGGCAGAACAGGCAGACTGGAAAACCGGGAACAGGACGAGCAAAACGGGCGGGTTGGACGGAAAACAAACACAATGATCTGGCAGTGAGTGAGTGAAAGACAGGGGTTTAAATAGTGAACTAGGCAGAGTGAACAGGTGAGACTAATGAGCTGATGAGGTGAGTGTGACTGGCAGGTGCACTGAATGAACCGATTAGGTGAGTGAGGAGCTACAGAAAGAAACAAAGACACAGAACACACAGGGCAAAGCCTGATCGTGACAGTACCCCCCCTCCAAGGGACGGATTCCAGACGTCCAAAAGAAAAACAAAAAACAAAAACATCGGAACTCTAGGGACGGAACTCTAGGGACTGGGGGTCCGGGGGTCGGAACTCTAGGGACTGGGGGTCGGCACTCTAGAGACTGGGGGTCGGCACTCTAGAGACTGGGGGTCGGCACTCTAGAGACTGGGGGTCGGCACTCTAGAGACTGGGGGTCGGCACTCTAGAGACTGGGGGTCGGCACTCTAGAGACTGGGGGTCGGCACTCTAGAGACTGGGGGTCGGCACTCTAGAGACTGGGAACCAGGAGGGGAACTGCACTCTAGAGACTGGGAACCAGGAGGGGAACTGCACTCGAGAGACTGGGAACCAGGAGGGGAACTGCACTCGAGAGACGGGGAACCAGGAGGGGAACTGCACTCGAGAGACGGGGAACCAGGAGGGGAACTGCACTCGAGAGACGGGGAACCAGGAGGGGAACTGCACTCGAGAGACGGGGAACCAGGAGGGGAACTGCACTCGAGAGACGGGGAACCAGGAGGGGAACTGCACTCGAGAGACGGGGAACCAGGAGGGGAACTGCACTCGAGAGACGGGGAACCAGGAGGGGAACTGCACTCGAGAGACGGGGAACCAGGAGGGGAACTGCACTCGAGAGACGGGGAACCGGGCTCCAGGGGCTGGAGATCAGACGGGGAACCGGGCTCCAGGGGCTGGAGATCAGACGGGGAACCGGGCTCCAGGGGCTGGAGATCAGACGGGGAACAGGGCTCCAGGGGCTGGAGATCAGACGGGGAACAGGGCTCCAGGGGCTGGAGATCAGACGGGGAACAGGGCTCCAGGGGCTGGAGATCAGACGGGGAACAGGGCTCCAGGGGCTGGAGATCAGACGGGGAACAGGGCTCCAGGGGCTGGAGATCAGACGGGGAACAGGGCTCCAGGGGCTGGAGATCAGACGGGGAACAGGGCTCCAGGGGCTGGAGATCAGACGGGGAACAGGGCTCCAGGGGCTGGAGATCAGACGGGGAACAGGGCTCCAGGGGCTGGAGATCAGACGGGGAACAGGGCTCCAGGGGCTGGAGATCAGACGGGGAACAGGGCTCCAGGGGCTGGAGATCAGACGGGGAACAGGGCTCCAGGGGCTGGAGATCAGACGGGGAACAGGGCTCCAGGGGCTGGAGATCAGACGGGGAACAGGGCTCCAGGGGCTGGAGATCAGACGGGGAACAGGGCTCCAGGGGCTGGAGATCAGACGGGGAACAGGGCTCCAGGGGCTGGAGATCAGACGGGGAACAGGGCTCCAGGGGCTGGAGATCAGACGGGGAACAGGGCTCCAGGGGCTGGAGATCAGACGGGGAACAGGGCTCCAGGGGCTGGAGATCAGACGGGGAACAGGGCTCCAGGGGCTGGAGATCAGACGGGGAACAGGGCTCCGGGCAACCGGAGTCCATAGACTGGGGCTCAGGGGGATAGACTGATGACCCAGCGGGGTAAAGGGCTGGAGGTTGTTGCAGCGCGGAGGCGGCAGCGGCCGGGACTGGAGGTCGCTGCGGTTCGGCGGCGGCCGGGACTGGAGGTCGCTGCGGTTCGGAGACGGCGGCGGCCGGGACTGGAGGTCGCTGCGGTTCGGAGACGGCGGCGGCCGGGACTGGAGGTCGCTGCGGTTCGGAGACGGCGGCGGCCGGGACTGGAGGTCGCTGCGGTTCGGAGACGGCGGCGGCCGGGACTGGAGGTCGCTGCGGTTCGGCGGCGGCCGGGACTGGAGGTCGCTGCGGTTCGGCGTCGGCCGGGACTGGAGGTCGCTGCGGTTCGGCGGCGGCCGGGACTGGAGGTCGCTGCGGTTCGGCGGCGGCCGGGACTGGCGGTCGCTGCGGTTCGGCGGCGGCCGGGACTGGAGGTCGCTGCGGTTCGGAAACGGCGGCGGCCGGGACTGGAGGTCGCTGCGGTTCGGAGACGGCGGCGGCCGGGACTGGAGGTCGCTGCGGTTCGGCGGCGGCCCGGACTGGAGGTCGCTGCGGTTCGGAGACGGCGGCGGCCCGGAGGTCGCTGCGGTTCGGAGACGGCGGCGGCCCGGACTGGAGGTCGCTGCGGTTCGGAGACGGCGGCGGCCCGGACTGGGGATAGCTGCTGCTCCGAGGCGACAGCTGGAGTCGGCTGGATCGCCGACCGGACACAGGGAGCTGGAGTCGGTCGAACCGCCGACCTGACACGGGGAGCTGGAGTCGGCTGCGGCCCAGCGGGAGCGGGGAATAACTGCGGCCCAGCGGGAGAGGGAGTCTGGCCCTTCCTCTGCCTCTGTCTCCTTCGAGGTTTGACCGGGATGTCCATTAGGTCACGGTCTGCCTTCTGGACACTTCGAGGTCCTCCAAAGGCCAGACGGGTTCCCATGAATTGTTCATACCAGTCAGGAAGGCGACACTCCATACTGTGGTCTGCTGAGTCCATCTTGGGCCAGATCATTCTGTCACGGGGCATGATGAGGACTCAAACGCAGACAGTCAGGTGTTGTGAAAAAAAGGTTTTTAATCAACCAAAAACAAAACAGGGAATCCAGGGACAAGACAAAAGACGAGGGGGGAAAATCCGGCAGGAAAAGGCAGAACAGGCAGACTGGAAAACCGGGAACAGGACGAGCAAAACGGGCGGGTTGGACGGAAAACAAACACAATGATCTGGCAGTGAGTGAGTGAAAGACAGAGGTTTAAATAGTGAACTAGGCAGAGTGAACAGGTGAGACTAATGAGTTGATGAGGTGAGTGTGACTGGCAGGTGCACTGAATGAACTGATTAGGTGAGTGAGGAGCTACAGAAAGAAACAAAGACACAGAACACACAGGGCAAAGCCTGATCGTGACACATTTTTGCCATTTTTTCCCCTATAAAATGGCTTCAAGGATTCATTTTTTGTTGATGAAATTGATTAATCCACTATCTATAAATGTGCAATCATTTTGTTTATGATTATGATATGATTTGACAAAACAATCCCAACTCAAGCCTTATGACACTTTTCCCCCCCAGACCTTTCATCCAAAATCACATGGTCATCAGCGCGTGCACGGCTCATTTGAATTCCACGACTACAAAAAGCTTGTAAGAGGAACTTGAGTTGTGATTGTTTCGTCAAACTATTTCCAAGGTCGAGAAGGAACTTTCATTTTTTTAACTATTTGGCCAAAACCCATGAGAAGACCTAAAAGTGCTGAAATCACAACAGTTGAGTTTAACAGTGTCAACTGATCCATCTCCATGACAACTGAGCAAACCCCATCCGTTGAGGAAGACTGTGTGAGTTGGTTGAAAGCTCTGGACACTATTGCATGAGTATTTGTTGGGAATGAGAGGCATATTCTCTGGTAAATAATACAGTGAGCCAGTAGTATAAAACCTATTGAGCATTGGTTGCATTTGAGGTTCTGTTGTGAAGTCACACACTCCCCCGGCTGTAATCAGACTTCCTGCATGTTTTCATCCTTTAAGAGGGCATATGACCTGCTAAGATTCTTAAGTGACCAGCAAAACAAGTAAACTGCTGTAATCCAGTCACAGTGTTAAATCAGAGGACTGTTACTGGAAGACTGAAATATCTTGTGGTTTTTTTTTCCTATTGATTTTCCATTGATGTTGTATACTGCTTTTATCTCAATATTGTAAATGACCGCTCAGTGTATATGCTAAACGCGGTGCCCATGAAGCAGTGGATAAACTAATTGCTTCAAGAGTGATGGCGTGTAATCTTTTGTGGTGGAGCCCGCATGCATCCATCCTGGCACCGCCCTGATAGAGGGAGATGGGCAGCTGCGACGGCGGATGAATGAAGTGACTCGCGGGAAGACGATTCCATGCAGGAACTTTCTCCACGATTTGAACGCCTTTCATTGACTGCATGCGGGTTTGGGGGGGTGTGTGGGGTCTGAAGGGGGGAGGTTGTGGAGTATTGTGAGTTGAACAGCAGAGCCCCACTCTGGCTGAATGGACATTGTCATCTGGATTTCTATGGCTAACCAAAATACTTTCTCCCGCCGTGGGGGTTTATGGATCCACGGTGGGAACGGCACGCATTACGCACAGCCGCGCGAGGGCTCTACGCAGCCGTCTGCGGACCATCACAACTCAAGAACACACTTTAACCGGAAGATTTCAAGACAATATATTCAGTTTAATCTTAATAAAATGACACAATGTTGCATCTTCATATACACGAATAGTGAATCATTACATCAAAGTTTAACAAACAAAACAGAAAACAAGAAGTTTATTCGGAAGATTTATGAAAAAAACAAAAAACGTCCTGCAGTGACAGTGTTGCAATAATAAAAAAAAACGTCGCAGGTGCTCAGTGCAGCCGGATAGCGGACTGTAATAACATTTCATGTTGTGACCCACAGATCCCACACTCTCCCCGAATCTACAGGTCCAACATGATAGACTGCAAAACCTCACAGTCACCGCCATCAAGTTCTGAAACAACACAAAAAGCCTGGCCGAGATTCATTGGGACGCACTTTTCCTCCTCGTTCTTTATTGCTGTTAGACATTGTTGGAGTCCTCAACATGTCGGCGTATAGTTCCACTCGAGGAAATGGGTATTTGAATGTGTGGGAGTGCAATCATTCTCGGTTACTGTACAAGTTTGTGCTGACAATGCACATCAAGGCAAAAAAAGAAGAAGAATGTATATATTCGATGGCAAGAGCTCCTCTAGACAAGAAAAACTTTGCAGTTACAGCGGTAAACAAGTCAAAACACTAATAATGTCTAAGATACGAAAGCAGGTACCTAACAAAGATCCTCCTTTTTGTTGAGAGCATACGGCTTGTAGTCGATAGTCTTTATTTAAAAAATTTCTTGTAGATACAAAAAGGATTTGTGAATGTGTGGTCCGAGCGTTTTGAATGGCCAGTGTATAAAAAACAGCAGATGTGCCTCCATTGATTTTCAAAGTTCAGATTTCTAAAACAAAAAAAACAACTGCAGGTGCAAATATTAAGTTTTTCCAATAGCTGCAGGTCACTTTTACGCACCGCCGTCCGCGAGCCACATATAAACTACACATAATTCCTCTTGTCATAGTCCCCGTTCGGCGTGGCCCTCTTGGTCGGTGCGTATTTTACCGAGTATCCAGAGTTCCCGCTGGAAGGACAGGAGCAGCACAGCATCGATCCCCCGACCAGCAGCAGCGCCGTGGCCGCCCAGCCGATGTAGAGCGCGGCGCCGATCTCCCTCTTCTTGGACCCGGGCACCTGCGGGTTGTAGAAGTCAGATATGATGTTGTTGGCCATCCAGCAGAGGGGCACCAGCACGAACAGAGCGCTGACGATGTAGATGACCCCTCCAGCGTTCACTACCCGGGCTTTGACGTACTCGGCTTGGATGCAGTTGGTGCACTGCGCTCCCGCGATCACCACCATGAGCCCCAGCACGCCCATCACCGAGGAGATGATGGTGAGCGCTCTGGCCGCCTGCAGGTCGTGGCTGAGCGCGAGGACGGAGTCGTGCACCTTGCACTGCATCTGGCCCGTGCTCTGCACAACGCACGACATCCACAAGCCGTCCCAGATCGTCTGAGCCACCACGATGTTGGCCTCGATGAACGCCGTCACCCTCCACATGGGCAGCCCGCACGACACCATCACCAGGAGCGAGCCGAATACGCACAGCGATAGTCCCAGGATCTCCAGTCCGGCCGACACCATTTTCACTCTTTGCGTTCAGTCAAGTCCGTGTGGAACTTTTAAAACTCTCTCCCAAATGTATCTTCTGGAGTGCAAAGGTATATTTCTGCTCTTTCTCTCTTAGTTCTCGCCTCGACGTGAAGGAGCGTCGGTCGTTAGTTGCGCATCAATCACCACATTGGAGATGTAAGAGACAGCAGCTCCGGGTCTCTTTGTTGGTTGAGGCGATGTGAAAACAACTGGAATCACAGTAGCACCGGATCACGAATATCTGGGGGGGGGGGGGGTGTACGGACTAGAGGATACACTTTCCATCCAATCAGCTGTCGCCGCATCTTCGGGGGACCAATGAAAACGCAGGGAAGTTGTGAGGCTGAATAAAGCGGTCCAGGGCGCATTGTGCGTTTGAACAGTTATTTACAATGAATAGGGGGAGCAGGAGAGGGTTCGAAGGCGCACGGTGGGGTGGGAGGGGGTTTAAGGCTGTGGAGCAGCTAAAATGCAGTGGTTGGGTGAATCACGCCACTTGTTATTGATTTTTCAGACATGGAGGCTAATGCCACATGTCTGCGGTGTACACGCAGCTTAAAATGGTCATTTCACACCCAATTGTGTAAGAGGCTCTTAATTGTCTGTCTTAAAATGACACAAAAAGGAAGAAAGAAAAGAACCTGTCATATTTATTTTAAATGCAGGCTATTCACTTTAAATTGAAGCAGCCTTAACAGCTTTATCTCAGTGTGTTTACCAAGAGAGCCAGATCCTCTTCTGTTTCCCTGTCCGACAGAAACATGTAACAAGTATCAAGGCTTCCCTTCACCGGAACAATTTGCCATCACACACTAAATTCACTAAAACGTTTGGATTATACAAAATGTTCTTTATTTGATTCTTGAAATCAAGTTTTTCTTGCTTCTTTATATATGAATTCATAAAAATGATTTTGTGATTATTATGTATGTATTATGTGTTTCTACCATGTTATTGAATATGTGTTTTTGTATTATTATGTTTTGAATATATATATATATATATATATATATATATATATTGGTGGGTTTAACTCAAAGTATAAAATAATTTGAAATATAATGACTTGTCAGGAACTTTATTGTTAATTATACTTTGTTGAAATTTAAACCGGAAATATCCCATAACGAGCCTTTGATGGTGTTTTTGCACAACCTATATACATTTCAGAATACAATCCACTAGTGCATATTTAAACCAGGATATGCTTTATGTAATTACAAGAGGTATAAGTGGCATTATCACAATGTGAAAATACTTTGCTAAAAGTAAAAGTAATTGCATTCAAATTGTTATTCAAGTACTTTGGTATCAATCATTTCATTTAAATTGATTTTAAATGCTTGATTTCCTATTGGGTAGCTAGCTGTGTAGGCCTATCCGTTTAAAATCTATGTTTTTAAAAGCTCATCATTGGTTGTGTTTCGTATGCAAACATTTGATCTGTAAAGTAATGTGTGATTGTCAAATACATAAAGTGGGCTACTCCTCGGAAATTAGTGAAGTAGAATAAAATGAATTAACATGGGAATGGAAATACCAGAACCTAAAATAGTACAAAATGTGTAATATATTTAACAATAGGCGACTTGATTTCCACCACTGGATATAACATAGGATATCCAGAGCATTTAAATATTGTATGTACGCTTCGTGGTCATATAGAAAGTGTAATCTAGTCAAATATATTTCGTCACAAAGCCAGATATAGCTTGCCGGTTTTAAATGTACAATTTATATCAAATAGTTCAACGTCAAACATTCCCACGAAGTCATGGGTCGACAGGGGGAAAATGCCTTCTACTGGGGCGAATAGTTATAGAAACTGTCACACTTGGACCGCCATGTTGGATCCTAAACAGAATGATGTTTAGCTGGGACAGCCGTCCTGGCCGTTGAACCGTAATGGCGCCAGTGGCGGAGCAACAAGAAACCCTAATGACAAGCCTTCGGGGATGAGGGCGGAGCCGACTCACGGGAACGGTTTCCGGGTTTCCCTTCCTGGGCTGGGACAGCGGCAAGAGGCAACTGCTCCAGTTGATTAACACTTATTCAAAGTTACTCTCAGGTAAGGAACTGCTCCGTGGTTTGTTGTTTTATGTTCGTGTTCTTTTTTTTAAACAACGTGTTTGAATAAGACGGAAGGGAAGAAGAAGAAGACACACCGGAGAGTCCGTTGAAGCTTTGCTGGCAACACGACACCAGCCGCGGTAACAACTGTTGCTTGCGACAGTTTGACAAGTTAACGTTGACAAAGTTTCAGACCCGTATTACACTCAAAGTCGGTTTATCAAAATACTTTTAAAAGAGGAAATCCCAGTTTAAGTAAATACGGTATTTATCTGCGCACGTAGAAATGAGACTCGGTGAGTGTCTGTCAGACTGGGTGTGGTGGACATCCAACTGTTATAAAGGCCTTCAATCTCCCCTATCCACTGACTCAAGCACTGATTTATAATCTCCGCACTTATTTGACACAAAAGTAAATATTCCCTCTTCAGATTTTCACTGCAAAGATGAATGTCCAATACCTTTTATTTAAAAAAACACTCAATGCCTTTTGAGCTCATTTATTGTCCCATTGTTCCAGTCCATACTTGATCTAACTGCAGGGAAACTCCCCACACTTCAGTGGGCCTGTACATATTCCTAAATCAGCCCCATTACAACAAAAAAATCTGCAAATCAAAGCATTAACTTCCACACATTTCCTGTAAAACCCGCTTTGTGTAACATTCCTGAACCCTGAAATCGCTCTCTAACATCCGATTAATCCTTGACCTTTTGATTGTAAGGGCATGTTTTGCGCAAAATAAATTTGGCGTTTGGACAATTTACACAATAACAGCGGGGAAACAATTACATATTGTCATTATGTGTCCGTCTTGAGACGTGGCCGAGGGCCACCATTGAAGAGTTATCATCCATCTTTTGCTTGTGCTTTTGGCTCAATGAAAACATGCATATTTCACTTCCTTTTCTTGCTGAGAGGAGAACAACGCGGGCACAGAGCTGTGTGTGAGCTGTAATCTCGGGCTGGCAGCTGCACTTTACTTCAGAAACAATATAGCTTTATACCCGGCTAGACCGCGCTCCGTTCTCTGTCAGGAGGACAGCATCTCTGAGCCCCGAAAGACGTCTCGGGGGTCTGATGCAGCACCTTCAACCGCTCTCTGACCCTTTCACCTTCCTGCGATCTTGTCTCACAAACACTGAGCTGGGAAGACATCTGTCTGACACTATTAACTACGAGAGGACGTTTCCTCCCGTTTTGCATTGTGGTGTGAATAGAAAAAACAAAAAAGTTGACAGACCAGAGTGGACCTGGACTATTGTGTGAGTCACGCAGCAGGATACCTTTGTTCACAAGAAACACCGGGTGAAGGAATAACTTTCATCCCTATGAGTATAGATTTATTCTGATAACATTGTCCGGTTTGACATTTAATTTACTTAAACCTGTCGGTCAAAGAAATATGTCTGCCCTCACTAAATAGGCATAACGAGGCTATGATTACCTCAATTCAGGGCTGCAACTAACACTTGTTCTCCTAGTTGAGTAACCTCTCATAACAATATATATTGTGAAATTTATTTATTTCATTAATCAATTTGCTATATTCTTACATCCAAATGCCCGTTAACAAAACATACAGATTCTATCACCAGGAACGAGCATGGAGACTAACCTTTAACCGCACCACAGTGTTAGTTTCACTATTAATCATCGATGCAGAGTCCCCCCCCCCCCCCACCTTAAACTTCATGGTACTGTACAGCAGCTGTGTGAGTAGCAGTGTTATGATAACATTTTGATGCCGTACGACTCCCACTTGTTTTGAGTAATTTCCTCCCCTGTCCCCATCATAAATGGCCCATCCTGTACTTTCAAGTGTGTGTGTGTATTATAACCTGTCCTGCTGGTTTCCTTATGCTTGAAAGGCTTTTTCATTCCGTGTATTGTACCCCCCCCCCCCCCCCCCCCCCCCCGCCCGTCTCTCCCTGGGCTCGTATTATATAGTGTTTCTAAAACCATGGCTTAAAAAACAGTATCATAGTTTTTATTACTGTCTCCCACCACTACTACCTTTGGTCCCCAAGGGGCTACTTGATTACAGTCAAGCCCCCCCCCCCCCCCCCCCCAAACCTCACCTCATTATGCTCGCTACCTCTCGGGTCCCTTGTTGCCGTGATCAGTTGCCAGTAAATTACCGTTTTTTGTGGTCGTGCCACCGAGTTCACAAAATCTCCATGGTGTGGAATTATTGTTTCAATGTTTCCAACGAGAGCAGAAAGACTTCAAACCACGGGGAGGCGGGTTAACGGGCCCTCGGCTCTGCCCGTCAGGAAGGTGAATAGTTCTACCAGCCTTGCTGCTGCTGCCCCCTTCATGGCTTCCCTCCAGCCAATAAATCAACTGTAAATGCATTACATGCCAAGCACTTTGGCTTTACTAAAGTGGCATTGTTTTTCCCTGTTTGGCCCAAACTGTTTAATCTCCCCCCGTGTGTGTGTGTGTGTGTGTGTGTGTGTGTGTGTGTGTGTGTGTGTGTGTGTGTGTGTGTGTGTGTGTGTGTGTGTGTGTGTGTGTGTGTGTGTGTGTGTGTGTGTGTGTGTGTGTGTGTGTGTGTGTGTGTGTGTGTGTGTGTGTGTGTGTGTGTGTGTGTGTGTGTGTGTGTGTGTGTGTGTGTGTGTGTGTGTGTGCGTGCGTGCGTGCGTGCGTGCGTGCGTGCGTGCGTGCGTGCGTGCGTGCGTGCGTGCGTGCGTGCGTGCGTGCGTGCGTGCGTGCGTGCGTGCGTGCGTGCGTGCGTGCGTGCGTGCGTGCGTGCGTGTAAGCAGCTCAGCCGATTAAATGGCCGTTATTGAGAGAGTCTTATTGAAGTGTACCTCCTGCCTTGTCTGTCCTGTAGTGTTGTCGTTGCAATATTGGAGCGCTTTAATTAATCTGCTGCCGGGATAAACGCTGGTTCCCACAGAGCCTGTCGAGGAATAACACTTGGGGTGGGTGTGGGCCGCTACATTAAATGAGACGTTCATTAACAATGAAAGCACATTTATTATCATCTTTGTCGTGTTTTTAGGACTGAACCTAATGTTTGAGCCACGGTAGTGTTGTGGGTATAGGAATTGGGTTGTTTAGGCAGTCCATCACTTATTTATTTATTTATTTTTGCCACGAGACCATCGTGGATTTATGCACGATGGTCTCGTGGCAAAAATAAATAAATCCCCAGAGGATGAACCCCAATTACTTTTTTTTGATGACTTTTCCTCTCTCATCACCAGCAGCTCAGTTTTCACTCATCCAATAGAATTTCTCAACACCTGTTAGATTGATTGGCACATATTTTACAAACAGATTCATATTCCCCAGAGGATGCATCCCGATGACTTTGGTGATCGTCTGAGTAGCACCACCAGATCAACATTTTATGGTTTTAAGAAAATTCTTTTTGACAGCTTTTGTATGAAGTGTCGGGACATTTGGGACACACATTCACGTTCTTCACAGGATGAATTTTGATAACTTTGGTTATTCCCCAACATTTCTATGCAGCTCTGCCTTCAGGTCAAAACGATGGTGTAGGACGGTTAACATTGGGAAACAATCAGGCTGAACAATGAATCATTTGGTCCATGAAATATCAGAAAATGTCCATCCCACTTTCCCAGAGCCAAGGTTGACAAATTCAACTGTCCCAAGCCCGAAAGATATTAATTTTACTATCATAGAAGACCAAGAAATCCATTCATTCTTAATGTCAGTGCTTATATTTACACTGGGTTTAACTGGGTTAACCTTTTGACACTGTGGCCCTCCAACCTGGCACCCCTCCTCCCTATATTATCGGTGTCTCCCCCTTGCTGTCCTGCTATGCGGTCGGGACCCGAATGTGGTCAGGGGTGAGGCACGTGTTCTCCCTCCTCCCCACAGCTGAGCTGCGCTATATAGGAAAGGCTTCAGGAACCAGAGGGATAAACAGCCATTGTTCTCCCTGCGGGCTCGGTGAAACCACGCTGTCAGTATGAGAGCTCTCTGCCTACTTTCACGTTAGATGCACACAGAGCCCCCCCCCCCCCCCCCAAAAAAAAAAACAACAACAAAACAACAACTACCATCTAATGGATATAACAGTGAGAAATTCTTCCCAAAGTGTCCGCAACTGTGCGTTTGTCTCATGCCAAATAGGAGAAGGTCAATCCAGATTCCCATGCCCCCCCCCCCCCCAACTACCATTACATAACCAGAGTGCATCTCCGTTTGGCAGCACACGGCGGCTTGCCTCGTTCTAATGCTTATCACACTCCACCTGTCAAGGGCCAGTGTGTCGGTGATAAAACAGAGCCTGTTCTTCCTGCTCCGTCATTATGTAGCTAATTTATCAAGCGGGCTTGTTGCTCTGTCGTCTGCTCGGGGTCATCGAGTGTGTGGGGGGGGGGGCCTAGAGGACAGTTAAATGGTAGTGTGGGAACACCCTTTGTTGCCAAGGGGCACTCAATCTCTGCTCCTTCAGCGTGATAGTGTTAAAGAACAGGGTGGTCGTCACGGCAGCCCGAATAATGACCGTCGTGAAGCCGACTCCATGTGCAGTTACAGTTTACAACATACATGTCCTGAGGTGGAGTCCTCTTTTGTGATTCCTGTTTAAAATAATTAGCCACATGTCATGGAGATTACTGAAACTGAAACTACGGGTCCTGATGTCTAATCGCTCTGTCGTGGCCATGTGGACGTCTTGTTAGGTCAGGTTTAGGGTGGGCCATACAACGACACAAATTTATAGTATAGCCTTCATGCAGAACAGCTTGATAGCAATATGGTGATTTTTTTTTCTTTCTTTTGTATGATTTCATTTAGATAAAGACCCATTTCTAGCATTTCTGGCAAAAATTTGACTTTAGCTTTACAAAGAGAGCATCAACAACCGATTCAGAGCAAAGCCCCTGTGGGAGCAATGAGTAAGCAGCTATGGCAGCTAAGAAAGTTATGTTGCAATGTTGCAATGCAACATATCGGGCTCAGTGGATTCCTTATGTCAAACCTAAACAGATTTACTTACAGCAAAGCAGCTTAATTACAGAAATATTTGTGTCTCTAACACATTTTAGGAGAGAGTTTGAGCCGCGGCGAGTAATTACATTTGGAAATCAAAAGAAAATGTGAACAAAAGCAACATTGTCTGGTTGCACAAAAGAATCAGCACTATTATTAAATATCATTCTCCATGACTTGACTTCATAGACGCTTATGGTTTCCTTTGGATAGATAATACATCACTTAAAGAATACAAAAACTTGTGAATTACATTACAGTGTGAGTTTAAGCAACGTATTTTTTATTTTTACGTTTCTGGAGAAATATTTTAATCAAGATGCCTGGAAGAAGTGTTTTTTTGCTGTTTGCAGGGAGGAAGCTACACGAAGCTGTTTTTTTATGATGATTCATCTCATTTCATTCACCGCTTTATCTCTTCTTTTTTTCCGTCATCAGACATCCAGTAAGCAGCAGCGATGTCTCAGTCTGGAGAGAAAGGGAAGGTGAGTAACGGGCCCAAATGTCCACCACACACCACAGCCGCACAGAGTATTCAGGAGGGGATTCTAATAAGGCAGCAGTGATTAACACTCATGCTGCTCCTAATCTCATGCACACACACTCGCACAGGCATCCAGAGGGGATATCCTGTATACAAGTGTAAGTGTTCAGTGGCCAGGCTTTATTGCCTGTTGAAACGTCTCAGTGATCGGGCATCATCATCAACCTCACTCGTACACACTCACTAGCACCTTCGCTTCCCTAATAAAGTTATGGAAAATTGTAAAACATAGGAAATCACATGAAACTGTATCTACTATCATTACATGTTTTTGTGACTATTTCAATACTTCCTCATTCATTTGCAGCTTCTGACCTTCATTTTGAACAACTTGTATGTGTTTTATTGTGCTCTGCAGTTCCCAGATGCAGCGGGTTATGTCGGGTTCGCCAACCTCCCGAACCAAGTGCACCGAAAGTCTGTGAAAAAAGGGTTTGAATTCACCCTCATGGTTGCAGGCGAGTGATCGCGCTTTTCTTTTAAAAGTAGACTACATGATGTCTTTAGAGAATAGAGCTTTTAATCTCCGTTCTCTCTCATTGTTTTTTCAGGAGAGTCTGGTCTGGGCAAATCGACGCTGATAAACAGCCTGTTTCTCACTGATCTCTACCCTGAACGCTACATCCCCGGTGCAGCAGGTACACACACACACACACACACACACATGCATACACATACACAAATGTGCACACTGTAATAATAATAGAGAAATGTCTGGCGCAATGTCTCCAGCAGCGCATTATTTCAAGAGGAATGTTGGGAATGCCTAAGTCTCAAAATATGACCCTGCCCCTTCTTATGACTTGACTTAGGTTAGGACTTGTTCTGGCTTGAAAACAATTATCCAGGCCCTCCCTGGTCTGTGCAGATAAGGGAGAAAAGAAAAGGGTAGCTCTTTTAGATGACAAAACCCATGCTTTCATATCCACCTTCTTTGAAGCCTGCGGTTGCGGCAGATGCTGCGTGTCAGCACTTAGCTCGGGCAGGATTTTTAAAGAAATGTTAAAGTTCCACTCGGGTTCCCGAGGCCAACGGTTAATTGTTCCCGTGCTTCCGCTTCCGCAGAGAAGATTGAGAGGACGGTGCAGATCGAGGCGTCGACTGTGGAGATCGAGGAGCGAGGGGTGAAGCTTCGCCTCACCGTGGTCGACACCCCCGGATACGGCGACGCCATCAACAGCCAGGACTGGTGTGTTTGTGTGCGGAGGAGTAGGAGTAGGAGTAGGAGTAGCAGTAGGAGTAGGAGTAGGAGTAGGAGTAGTAGGAGGAGGAGGAGGAGGAGGAGGAGGGACGGACTTCCTGTACCGGCGTGCTCTCTCATCCTTCCCCTCCTGTCCTCAATGACTCCCTTTCTCAAGTTTCATCCCAAAAACTCCCTACTTCCTCCCTCTGCATTCCCTATGTCTAGATTTCCTTCAGCCGTGTGTGTGTGTGTGTGCGCGCCTGTGTGCTATCCTCTATTTCTTGTTGATTGTCCCGACATAGCTGTACATTTACTCTCCCGACGAAGGCTAACAAAAAGGACACAACAAACAACCCGCCCTTTGCTTTCTCTCTGCAGAATATGTCTCTTGTCACCTTCTCAATAATAAGATAAATAATGTTTAAAAGTTAATAAATCAAGCTTCTGCTTATTATAGACGCTTTAACTGTACATATATCAGTTAAGTTGGGTGCAATTGCAGGGTTTTAACAAATTTAAAGAACTACTGAACGCATGGTTACAATGCATGCTGTAATACCGCAACATCACAGGTTCAACTTTGTTGCATGCTCTCTCCCTCTCCCTCTCCCTCCCCCTCCCTCTCCCTCCATTTCCATTCTGCCTCTATGCTGTCATCTGTCTAATAAAGGCAAAAAGTGTCATGCTGTGCTTTCTGCCCAGAAGATGATTTAATGCATTCATCAGTTAAACTTTGTCTTTATCACACCAGCCAGTAATAAACACAAGGTTTGAAAGTAGCATATATCCTGTTTTTTTCTGGTGACAGGAAACGGATCACTTATTACCGATATAACAAGATGTCAACTTTTCTGCAACTATACAAAGTGCAGCTGTAATTTAACGGTTATTTGGCGTGATTTTAAGGGTATCCGTCCGTCTCACTGCCTCTCTGTTTGTCTCCGATGTCAGCTTCAAGACTATCATCCAGTACATCGACAATCAGTTTGAGAGATACCTTCACGACGAGAGCGGCCTGAACCGAAGGCACATCGTGGACAACAGGGTGCACTGCTGCTTCTACTTCATATCTCCGTTTGGACACGGGTAACCAAGCACATTGAAGATTACCTTAAAGAAGCCTGTTCCTATTTCTCTCTTGTCCCACCCCCTCAAAAAACATTTTATTTCTCAATGTTTTTTGACTGCGTCCTCATTGTTCTTTTTCTATTTCATGATCTCTTTCTTTGTCAGCCTAAAGCCTCTGGATGTGGAGTTTATGAAGGCCATCCACAGCAAAGTCAACATAGTCCCGGTCATTGCCAAGGCCGACACGCTGACACTGAGGGAGAGGGACCGCCTGAAGAGGAGGGTGGGTTTTGAAGTCCACACACACACACACACACACACACACACACACACAATATTTAGATCTATAGCCGTTGTTTCTACAGTATAATCATCTTTCCCCTGGAATTGATTCTTGGCACGATGTTGCCAGGATGTTTTGAATTTATTTTTATGTGCTTGTTTTTGTCTCATCTACAGTTATATGGTTTATCCATTAGAAAGTGGGTCACTGGATGATACGCTAACAATAGCAAAAAACAAACACCCATCCATCCTCATTGACAGCCCGGTGTGTCAGACATCCGTGTGTTCATGCACGTGTACTTCCTCGCGTAATTGTGGCGATTCGCGGCGTGTGCCTTGTTTTCTTAATGAGACGGCCAGCCAGCCGAGTACAGGGAGGGACGACATGCGGGAGGAAACATGAGGGAGGGACATGCGCAGGAAGACAGTGTTGTATATAATATAGGGGCAGCACATCTCATACACGTCTCGACCCATCCCAGATACGTCCTGTTGGATGTGACCCAAAGTGTCTGCCTGCACGCTCCTCAGCTTCCTGCCCCACAGTAGTGCAACGCAGCACAACTGATAACCTCTGCTCCACTCTACTGACCTAACACCTCACACCTTGCAAGCAAAAAATGCAACAAACATTCTTTTTGTCTTCTCAAATGTGAAGGATTGCCGACTTAATCTCGGTTTCACGTTAATATAAATCAAATGTTTTTGGACATTTTATAGGCAAAACGATGAAGTAACCATCAGACTGACTGTAATGGAAAATGATCATCGGTTGCAGTCCTAGTTCAGGGGAAAAAGAAAATTGCAGGCAGTGAATGGGCTGTTGTTGCAAATGCCTGCTTTTTAATTGGAAAGCCAATGCCCAGACCTCCCACCTACCTCTCATTGAGGTCTCGGAGCCGGTGGTCTGGCAGGGTGTCAGGCTGACCGGAGTCCAGCTCGGCTCCGTTCCCCCCTCGGCAGCGAGTCTGCTTTGTTCGAAGGCTCCCGCAGTCGGAGTCCTCGAAAATTGCTGATGCGCCATCCCGGAGAGACAACAGGGTCACAGTCTCAGGACGCACACGGTGAATTTCTTAAGACAACAAGATTTCACATCCGCCTCATGAGGACAATACAATAACTCGGTAACTTATTTATATATTTTTTTTCTGTATCACAAGAACATTACAGAACAGACATTAATGTCGGAAATAAACCTGTCATGTTGATGGATTTTCTTTTTTGGTGAAGCATTGTGACAAAAAACATATAGTGACATGAACATGGAAGACAGACGTAAAGAAAGACATTCGGACAATAACATAAAACATCTATGATGACGTGGTTAATGAGTCCGGGAGTATTGTGTGTGTGTGTGTGTGTGTGTGTGTGTGTGTGTGTGTGTGTGTGTGTGTGTGTGTGTGTGTGTGTGTGTGTGTGTGTGTGTGTGTGTGTGTGTGTGTGTGTGTGTGTGTGTGTGTGTGTGTGTGTGTGTGTTCATGTTCATGTTTGTATAAGAGGCAACAGTATAGGTCAGAGTAGTCTATGACATATGTGGTGGAAAGACAAAAGATGTAGTGGAATTGTTTCAGTGGTAATAAATAAATAAATACTTCAACAGCAATATTCTTAAGCAATAATAATAAAAACCATCATAACAGTTATGATTACATTGATTTAGCAATTAGGTGCGAGGCCAGACCGGGGCAGCGGAGAGGCCCCTTACTCTGTGTGAACGTTGCCCCCAAACATCGAAGGTGAAATTCCTCCGCTGCGTTGTCCTTATTAAGAGACCTGCACCGTTGAATTGTGCTCCGTGGAGCTGTTTTGTGTTTTGACCTTCCTCAAACCTTCGGAGTGTTCCTCTGGCACTTCAAATGAACAAAACCCTGTTTCCGCGCACCACCGCCCCCCCGATCCACAGGCCTGTTGGCTTTCTGACCCAGCTGGCAGAGCAGAAGCCGTAGACACAACTCTTGTTTAATTTTCTTCATGTATTTGCTTTTCATTCCGAAAAAGCATCGTGTGCTGTAACAAAAAAAACAGCAGTGGAGCAGGAAATGATAAAAAAAGAGAAGTGTGGCGGCGGAAATAGAGTAACATTATCGCTCCGATCTGACCGACTTACTGTAGAACTGTCCCACAACACTATCTGTCCAGCAGAGTTTGTTCACATGCTCCGCTAAGTGTCCCCTTAACAGACATTTCCCGCTGCACACTAAGGAGCTGATGAGTTCAGCAAAATGTACAAACTCACGCACATAGTCCCACACACGTGATAACTACCCAAATCCTTATTTCTAAACTATATTCATACACAGTAAAAAGAAAATTGTACTGGTAACGGACACACGCAAAAAGTTTTATTTAGTCTGCCTGTATCTAACGAGAGCGAGCTCCTGGACAAGTTGTTATTGTCAGGAAATACAGAGGGTTGATTGAGCCATCTGCCCCACATTTAGAACCATCACCATGTGTCCCTAAAGAGGGCATTTTATCTCCTGTTTGGGCATACACAACGTTTATCTCCATCTCAATTTGTGCTTCTGTGCAGTCTGAAGTTTCAGCCAGTAGCCCTGATTTAAAGCAACAGAACCGGCTGCATTTACATGCATTTAATTAATTAATATCATTAACTCCTGGCTATTTCACGGCAAGGTAATCACCTTGCCGTGAAATACGAATGAGAAATACGAATGAAAATATGTCTCTTAATCAAGAGACATATTTTAAATTACAGCTAAATTCCTGCTGGTGAAACCTCAATATTTTACCGTGTATAACCGTAAACAGGTTTGGAACCTGGATGTTCTTGCACATGCAAATATGTAAAGCAAATACCAGCACAGAGATCACTGCGTCTCATAGCTACGACCAAAACTGTACAGAACTGTATTGGTGTTCCTGTTTATTAAGAGAAACTACTAAAGAAGCACACGTACACAGGACAAATTATCTGACTATAAAAAAAACATGAGACCGCCATATCTCTAAATAGGTATCTTATTTCATTTTCACGTAATGTATTTCAATTATTCTAGGGCTTTTTACAAAAACAAAGAAATGGGGCGTGACATCCGCTTATTCACTCATTTCCTACAGAAGTCATAGAAAATGCTCTCTCTCTGCCTCGACACACTGATCACAGTAGTCTGGTTTCTTGCGTGCTTGTAAACGTAGTCGTTGTGAACGCTAAGCGCCGCAGCAATGCTCATTCGTCTCTTCAAGTGTCTTTTCAGGAGAAGAAACGTATTTGCTCTGTTCGATCAGATTAGCTGAAGTGGCTCTTCGGTATACGTGGCTGAGGGTCCTCCCATTCAGTCGCGGGCCGCCAAGAAGCTGCCACGAAGCCCCGGGGCTGGAGGATGATTGATCTCCCCCAGCATTCCTCCCGCAGTATTTATTAGTTTTTTTTCTTTTCTGAAGGGTACTTTCTCACCGTTTTGAAACCGTTTATAAGGGGGAAGCAGCTTGTACAGAACAATATAAGTTTCCTGCTATGTGTCGAGACTGTTCCACTGACGAGACACAACCTTCTGCCCTCTTCGCGTCTCAGGCTCACGGGACAAATCATCCAGCTTTCATCCTCTTGGTTCTGCTCTCCTCTCGCCCGGTCCTTCCTCTCCTGGCAGCGCATCATTCTTCCGCCTCGTACTTTTCTTCCTCTGCCTCTTTGTGTCCTCTTTTTTTTGTTTGTTATTTGCTCTATTGCCTTCACGGGGTCGCTGCGGTCTCAAGCTCATAAGTTGCCCTGTGGAGGGTATATTGAGGGACTGATCCTCTCAGTCTGGGACCTTTCAGTCATATCCTGTGCTGGGCTTTAGTCTCAAACTGCTTCACTGGCTGTTTTTCTGTTTGAACGTAGAGGAACCATACAAGGCTGGTTTAGACTGGAATCCTGATGGAGGCAAAAATCATACAAATACCCCCCCCCCCCCATACGATTCTATCGCTAGAACAATTAATCGGTTAGTCAAATGGCAGAAAAACAATCCGCACCCTCATTTAAGTCACTTTTGTCTCAAGATTCTCCAGATCCAGCTGCTCGATCGTGAAGATGTGCTGCTGTTGTGTAGATAACTGAATGTCTTTAGACTGGTAGTCAGAAAAAAACACTAGTGTAATAATTGAGATGATAATCCACAGATCAATCGCTAATGAAAATAATGATTAGTTGCACCCTTGCTTGATTCAAGATTTGGATTTTACTTACTAGTTAATATTATTATTATTTCTCAGGGTAAATTGGTCCAAATATTTGTATAAAATTCAATGTGCTTTTTGAAAACGGGCATCATTAATGTGAAGTATTTGAAATTCGTTGTAAGAACAAACAAAAACACTGGTTAGGTTGCCTTTCTGATCAAATGAGCTTTGAGAAAGTAGTATTAAACCCTTTTTAATTACGATGAAAGGTCAGCAGAAGCCAACCTGAAGCATTTTTGCCACAGACCTCGACCCCAATATAAGCGGTATCTCTTCTTCTGTGCCAAGACTAAAGACCCAGAACCCCGCTCCTCCTCTGCTCTCTCTCGCACAAGGCGGCAGACGATAGTTCAGCCCTCCGTCCTCCCTCTGTGTCCTCACTCATCTTCCTTATCTCCTCTCCTCACTCCTGTCGCAGCCCCCCCCCCCCCCCCGCCCCAGCTGTGTGAACCAGCTCTACGGCCCCATCGGGACACATTATCAGCACCGTTTTAAAAAATAAACAAAATCCCTATAACAGAAAGTGACGCAGTTTAAACAAAGAGGCAGCTGATCAATGACGTGTTCTAAGCAGGCGCCTCATGAGTAAAGGTTGAGTGGTGATTACTTCACTGCTCGTGTGTGTGTGTGTGTGAGAGAGAGAGAGTTAGAGTTAGTGTACAAGTCCCCGGTCAGCTTGTGCCCCGTCCTTTTTCCTGCCAGTGAAACACTTATTTATTTTTCTGCCCTCCAGCAGTCATTGTGCCAGGGCATGCTCCACGTCTCTGCAGATTTCTAAAACAATAATGTGCTTTTCCCTCGTTAAGCGGGCCGCTCTGTTACACGCTTTCATCCGTTCTCAAGAAAAGAAAGTACAGCGTGAAAAGAGCAGGTTTCCTCGGCGAAAGGGTCAAGCTTCGGGTTTCCGGACTGTGGCCGCGCCGCTGATGAGTCACCTCTTGCTGTTGAATCTTTTGAATGCCGGACCAAGTCACACAAAAGCCCCGATGTGTGGTTGAAACACTGAACCTGCACCGTCCTCTTGTAAATCTCACGTAGATACAAGATTACATGAATAGCCGGATTGTTCGTCCCCGTGTTCTTTGATCAGAGCGAGAGGTGGGTGGTCTTAACCGGACTAATACTTCACCCCAGACAATGGGAGTGTGGGTGGGTGTGCGTGCATGCAAGTGTGTTCATCACCGTAACTTATATAATGCCTTCACATTGCCATGGTGGGGGGGACAAATCCAGCTGTTCCCGCCCGGTCCGTTCCAGTCTGGACCGTCCACTCTCGGCTTCTCAGACTCTGACTGAATATACCTGGAATGTGTGTTTCACGCGCATGCATGCAAGCGTCTTTAATCCTGTGAACAGAAAGGTATTGTTTGCTGCGTGTCAGTGCTGTACTTGAGAAAGGGGGGATAATGTTGGAAAAGTCCAAGGGATTTGCTCTGGAGGTGGTTCTGAAGGTCCATCCTCCGTCCACCTGGAGCTACAAAGCTCCACGCACGTAAACTCTTCTCCTACTCCCGACGCCAGATCATACCGTTCTCTTGCTATGTGTGTGTGTGTTTGTGTAGGAGGCTGGTATGAGGTCTAAATCCCTCCGACCCCCCCTAGCTCAGGTATTGTTGGGGCTTTCTCAACCCCCCCAAGACTCCCTGCAGGCAGCAGAGAGCCGGTTAGTCGAAAGAGATTTCCTGTCAAGAGAGAAGCATTTGTTCTCTAGTGCCTTAAGTTTAGCGAATCAGTTTGGAAACCAAAGAATAGTGGTAGGAATCAGCTTCTTTCTTTTTTCTTTTCATGGTGCCAGACCTCTCTGTTGTTTGTCTTGTGATTGAGGTTTGAAATATTAATTACAGCTCAATACTCTCTCTCTAATTATTTATATTTCTCTGCAGATTCACTTGAAAGCCACATTGGATCCTCGTGTGAGAGACTAAATCATAGTTTTTTTTAATAGTGAACTCTTGTTTTGTTGGCAGAAAATGGTGACGCAACCTCTTGAAACTTTAAACCTTTTTCTACCCCTCTGGACTTCCACAACTGGAGATGCCGGTACTCATCGCAGCATTTAAGTGTGTTGCCGCCTTTATTTCATGTGGGAAGAGCCCACAGAGACAGTAATGTACAGTTTATTAGCTGCACAGGTGGAATTCATCAGGGCGTTTGGGCTGAACTGAGACAGGCCGAAGCTTGACGCTTCAGCTGCAGTGGAACAGACTGTAAATGTTGGCAGCAAATATGAAGCTCACTTTTTTTTTTTTATAGCATATGGATTTATTACACTTGTGACACTCAGTGTTGGATACCGCTAAGGTGACGAACTAAAACGCTGCTTCACCAAATGCTACTTCGAGTAGTTTAACCCTCACCGCGGCTGAGTCGTAACCTTTTACCGTATTACTATTGAATACTGCTTGTTGCTGGTCGCATATCAGGTTAGCTCTTTCCTCTGACGTGTAAATTAGACTTAGAAGGTGCAAAGTAAGCAGTCCTTTGATTCACCGATACGTAGACGCACAGTTGGACCCACAGGGGCTCTCGTGAGGGACAGAGAGAACGCTCTGATTAAAACGCTCCTCACCATGACCGGGATTTTCCTTTTTAATAAACTCAGCGGTCTTGGAAAAAGAGGGCCCCTGTCCCTCGGGGTGGTTTTCTCAGTACGGCACAAGTTTTCAAAAGCGACCGAAAGCTCAAGCAGATCTACTGCTTCTAACGGCAACGACGCACCGCTTCCTCCCCATGGCCACTGTTCTAGGAGCTGGCAGGCAGCCGCGAGGTTACATAAGCGTTACGTAAAAGTGGTCCGGTCCCTCCGAATTCCTGATCCTTGATCTTCTCAGTCAGGGTTGATTAGTATCGTTTGATTGTTTTGTGTTTTGGAAGGTTTTTCTCTCTCTCTCTCTCTCTCTCTCTCTCTCTCTCTCTGCATTGTTGGTACAATGCTCTGGGACATGTTTCTACTTCCAAGTATTGTTCTCTCTGTTTGAGAGTTTCAGCTCAATGGATACACCAGGCCAGGCTCAGCTGTGTCTCAATCACACTACAGCTGTATCACTGCTGTGTGAGCTCCTGCATGCGGTTACCTGTTAAACATCGGGACCACAATCCCCTTCTTTTGTCTCATTTTCTCTTTTTTTTTTTTTTTTCTCTCCAGCGGCTATTTGTTTTCTGCCAGCGAGGTTTGTCATTGCTTAGCGGGCGATTTGAGTCATTCATGTTTTTGGGAATGAACCAGTCACGAAAAATATTATTCCCGGCCTCACGGGTTGACGCGATGAAGCGGCTGATCCCCGTAATGATGGCTTTGTGCCCTGTTTCGTTATGATTGGCGGGCTTCGGTCAAACCTGCTGTGCGGTTGCAGAAAAAACTGCTTAGCCATGTCTCCCACGGCTCCCCCCCCCCCCCCCCCCCCCCACCCGCTGTGTAATTACATCTATGTATAGGCCTGCGGGTATGCTATATTTGGGGCGACACATAACCGCCACAGTGTATTTTCTATTCCTAGAAGTGAAGCGAGCCCGACTGTACGCTGAAGAAACACATGCCTCACCTACAAACTGTGTCTCATTTTGAAACCGTTTTCCAGCGGCCTCCGCCCCTCTCACTTATCACAACTGCCCGACATGACGGAATCACCTTTTCCACCAACAATGTTCCACATTCGGAGATGTGAGCCAGAAACGCAAGGCGGTTCATCTTTCCCTTCCTTTTCCAATTAATACTGAGGCCTGTGAGTCTTGCGTGGCATTGTTTACGTGTTGCCCCCGACAGCATCGAGTGGACCTGCACGGCCAACCATAACAGCACAGGGAGGAGGGAGGGTATTACAGCCCAACAGGATGGTCATAAAATCAAAATGGCTCCCACTGCCAACATCTGTGTGCCAAGGAAAATACACAACTTTGTAGAATAGGGGGAGGGAGACTCCCGTAACATCAGGGATCACGGCCTACACTGTGTACAGTAAATCAACAGGAGAGACTACAGGGATTTGGAGCAGGCAGTGATTTTTGACATCCCATGATCCCTTAGAGGTCTTGATTATAGGTGTCGGGCCGTACTAAGCACACGTTGCCAAACGGATGAATGCAGGTAAACAGCCATTTAGCAGCTTTTGGCTCACCGAGGTCTGAGAACAGATGATGGCAGACAACGGACTCATGTTCATGTGATGATCAGATATTGTTTCTGGATATTTAATTGTAGTTTGCGTTCATTAAATATATGTTTTTCTTGGTTGTTCATTTAGCTTTTTGTTTAGTGATCTACCAGTTCAATTTGTTTTCCTGTTTTCTCGTGTGACTGGATTTGTTGTTTGTTTCTTTTTTTTGTTTCTTTTCTTTTTTTTCCTGCCATTGTGTCACTTGTGTTTATTTTCCCACTGAGTGCAGAGTTTCCCAAAAGTCTTCACGCTCATGCCCCACGAGAGCGATGTTTACCTAGCGCGGTGGACGGATCTGTAAATCGTGTGCATTTTTAAGGGGAACACTGGAGGGAGAGGCTCCGGTCCTGAGTCGCGCTCTCCTCCCGAGTCCTGCGAAGCCCTGTTTGTTTTTGGATCTACCGCACAACAATGAGCGAGTCTCCCTGCACACACACACACACTATCATGGGATGTACAGAGCTCACTGAGAAAACAAGCAGCAGCCATAACAAGGGGCTCAAACAGGAGCTGAGCTCTGTAGGAAAACCTGCGCTCACTTCCCAGGCTCCTGGCTGACTGACCACTGTCCTGTTACACTTCAGTACATGAAATAAAATGCAGCTTTGATGTTTAGAATAATAAATACTGACATCTGTCCCAGAGGTAGCGGGGAAGAAAGCTCCTATTGTTTCAACTTGTTTCTCCACCGGTTGGCCCTGTGAATAAAGCAGGGTGAGAACCTTCTGACTCCGAAACACACACACACACACAGGCACAGGCCGTTATTATTTTTTCACCTGTCTACCCTTTTTGTCTCACCCCCTCTTGTCCTCCGCGGGGGGGCTTTAATTAAATGTGTTGCTGCAACAACTGGCACTCGCTCGCACCCTCCTATTAGTCTATAGGGCGCTCTTACTTTCTGTTGGGTCAGAGCGCCAGCTGTTATTTTGTCCATATGACTCACAGTTTACACTTTTATAACGCACATGTTTTATATATAGATATACTTTAGTGTCACGTGGGAATTAGCTGTAGCTTTAAGTGGTTTTAGGTCACGGTTATATTGTCAAAGTTGTATTAAAGTTAAGAATAACTACAGTACAAGAACATAACATAAGCATAGTATGGATAAAGTTAGTATACGATATACATTATAAGCATCTACTACACTAAAAATGAAGTGTGTAAAAGATATTTCCAAGGAAAGGGGTCCTTGGTGGTTTTGACAGTGAGGATGTTTGACTGGTTTTTGAATGAAGGGGCTTTCTCGATTGCTTTCTGGTCCGTTCATTATCGAGATTGTTCATAGAAAGTCGAACTGACCCTCTGCAGGTTCCAGCAATGGAGTTTTTTTCCCGTGCAGCGGTACACCTCGGGAGTTCGCGATGAGGTCACGACCACTGCCAACTCACCCCGTGTTTTTCCTCCTGTTCCCACCTCTCAGATCCTGGACGAGATCGCAGAGCACGGGATCCGGATCTACCAGCTGCCCGACGCCGACTCCGATGAGGACGAGGAGTTCAAGGAGCAGACCCGGGTCCTGAAGGTGAGAGAGAGAGAGAGGGAGAGAGAGGCACACGCGCTCAGCTGATGCTGGAAGACACAGAGCTACGTCAGACACTTCCCTCTGCTGGTTTAGTGATTCGTCCTTGCTTCCTCCCCCTTCTCTCCGATACCTTTACTTTCCACATCCCCTCCTCAGACTTTGTATCTTTTTGGGGATCCTCTGACCTTTTATCTCCCTCTCCCAGGCGAGCATTCCCTTTGCTGTGATTGGCTCCAACCAGCTGATCGAGGTGAAGGGGAAGAAGATCCGCGGTCGTCTCTACCCCTGGGGAGTCGTCGAGGTGGAGAACCCCGACCACAATGACTTCCTCAAACTACGCACCATGCTTGTGTGAGTGTCCCCCGGCAATAAAAAAGCTTAGGTATTAGGATACTCGGAAGGAAAGTCTTTTAAAAAACCTTGGACAGAACTTCATCCTCATTAAGCTGGTTTTACATCCACTAATTAAATAGTTTACAGCGAAGCTCTACTGCCTCCCAGTGTGTGAAGAAAGGATCGCATGTCTTGTTTCGTTGCAGGACCCACATGCAAGACCTCCAGGAGGTAACCCAGGATCTGCACTACGAGAACTTCCGCTCGGAGAGGCTGAAGAGAGAGGGCAGGTGAGATGCTGGCTTTTGTATACATCTCTCTTCAACAGCACGTTGAGCCGCTCTGTGTCAAGCAAGGTTTTCTGACCTACACGTCTGGGTTCTCTGCAGGGCTGTGGACGAGGATGAGCTGGACAAAGACCAGATCCTGCTGCAGAAAGAGGCAGAGGTAAGAACGCACACGCGGCTCCTCGTCTCACTTTGAACTAAAATGTGTCTCAGTTGATCCAGCAAGTGGATAGCTGTAAATACAGGTCTTTCAGATTCATATTAATATAATACTCACATGCCATAATGCAACTCTACTTTATTAGAAATTGGGGGACAAAATCAATAGTTCTTCCATATTTTCAGTGCAAAAAAATTTCGCTGTGTTTAGCACGAGGCAACAGCGCCTAAAGGAGCATTCCAGTGCTTTTGCGTGCGTGTACAACTCGCATTACTGACAAAAAAAGAGTTTTTTCTTCTTCTTTTTTTCCAGGGTCCAACTTGTTCAACTTAGCTAATGCATTTTGATGAAACGCACGTCCTGGTTATCGTTAAAGTTACAGAACTACACAGAAAGAATGCAGATATCTGCCATTTATTAGTCCCAGGAGAAAATATTGTTTTATGTGCAAAACCATAATTACAGTGAGTCTGGTGGGTTTATCACTGGAATATTTATTTTTGAAAACTTAAACAAATTCGTCAAAAGTATTTCCTCAGGTGAAATATGGCTGCAGGCTTTGGTAAATGACTGGCACAAGGTGTAATGAACTGTATCTCCATTTCAGTGTCAAAAACACTCAGACCTGATCAGTCAAACCACAGTAACCCATCATGGAGGGTAAATGCAGACTCACCCTGGCTGTGCAGAAAAACTGCTCCGTCATCTTTGTTGTACACATGGCATCGTAACACTCTACCATAACATTATGTTTCTACTGGCTGTCAATCCTTAAGTGTGACTAAATGTTTGAAAGAGAAAAAAAGGTCTAATTTATTATCCCGCTGCTATCTTCCATATGTATTGTTTACATTTTGGGAGCCTGCAAGTCCCCAAGCAATAACCTGTTTCCTGATTGCTGTTGATTGGCCTGTTTGTGTTGCTGCTGCGGTGCACCCATAGTGCACCGCAGTGAGCGAGCGGGCGGGGTCCAATCAGAGCTGTTTGTAAACAATGTGCCCAAGGGCAGGATATGCCATCACTTCCTGCCTGGATGTCCTGGCCCAGTTTTATGGTGGGAATGACCTCAGTTCTGTGAGGAGACAGCGGCTCATTTGTTTACGTGTTGTCAGGGTTTGGACTGGGAGGACAGACTACTAGCTATTGTACTTGTATAATACCAACTTGTCCTGTAATACCCGGAAACCCGTTGAATCCATTTTCCCGTCTTTGAAAACACATGGTAAATGACAGAAAGATGTTTAAATGTCAATATACAAGTATTCCAAAATTCTTCTATTTTTCTGAGAATGAACTACTAATTTATTCACCAGAGCTCCCCAAAATAGATAACGTTGCCACATGAAAGGGCTGAAAGTTATGTTCAGGATCATATTTACGTTCAAACGGTAGTTTGTGGACCAGAATATTTTGAACAGGTTATTTTGTTGACTTGTTTGCGTTGTTCTATGATCAGTTTGTGAACATTTCTAAGCAAGTTACTATAAATGAAAAGGTTACTTTATTTTACAGGTTCCTAGTTTTTTTATTTTTATAAAGGTTCCTTAAAAAAAACTGTATTTTGTCCGAATTACACTGTCCAATTATGACACTAACAATGTATTAATTGGGAGTGTCAGTTCACAGCAGGTAAGCTGTCAAATTTGGCTCCATGTGTAAATGACAATTACAAGCAAACATACAGTTTTATAAATATCAAAAATAAAGTTTCCAAGAGAGACTAAACATTCACTTAGGTTTGAATTGATCCCAATGTTTGCAGTCATTCAAATGTTTGTAGTTCAGTAAAAAAACAAACGCACAGTCTGACTATTAAGAACTTACAGGAGCCTTAAAATAAGGCGTCACCCATCATCCCTTCCCTGGAAGTAATCAAATCAGATTTTATTCGTGTCAATCCTGGATTTAATATGAAAAAACATAATGAATCTATGTTGAAGTTCAAAGTGATATTCCATTTAAGTCGTAGTTGATCTTGTCACCTGGACTATGCGCTCACATTTCATGTTTTTCAGTCAACCTTTCACCTTAAATTTCAAAACAGCGGTAGAACAGCTGCGACTTGAGACCCGTTGGTCTTCAGGTGCACATGACTCTGTACTACATATCCAGATTAAATTCACACATCCATGATATTCCAATCACAACCGGTGGAAAGAGAAAAGGCTACGTACTGTGGTTGTAATTTGGAGTACTATTCTGAGCCACAAGATGGCGACAGACGTTAAAGGAAGCTCCAGGAGAGTTTATTGATTGACAGTGTGACTATTGATGGCTTTAAAAGCTTTACATCCTCATTATCCACGTTATAACATCATTCACCCATTGTTGCCTTCTCGTTAACATCTGTTTACATTCCAACAATTATTAATTTATTGTTTGACAATGATTTTATACTTCATTCATTTTTAAACACTTTCATCACAACCGCTGATATAAATTTAGATTATATAATATTATTACGTATTAAAATATATTGACTGTCTCTTCATTTGATTGAGTGATGACTATCTGTCTGTATCATTTATTTACAGTAATGTAGCAGGTTATCTTGCAATAGCAAAGAAATTCTCAAGGTATAACACTTTAACACTACTTCAAGTGGACGTCCTCAGGGATGCTTTTTCATTTTGGTGATGTCTTCTCGTGCAAAGTGATAATCGTCTCGTTGCTTTTGCATCAATCAGTCAGCGTGTGTTTCTATTCTGAAGTTTGTCTCTTTATAGATTGCACTTCCTGTCTTGTTCAGTCATTGTGGTTGAAAGACATGTTGTAAAACATTCAAGCTTTCTGACCCTTTAAGAACACAAACATCTGATTGGTCGAACCAGAAAGTGTAAATTCATATTAACCATAACTGTTATTGGTGTAAAAAGCAGTTGGTGAAATATTTTTCTTTTACAAAAACCACATTAGATGATATGAAAAACGTATTGTCACAAAGCTGATGCTGTTTTTCTCAGCTCATGGGAAGTTGACATTTTTGTGGTTTTAACACAGACAGCGACGTTATGGTAATGAAGCAGATCATAAGAGCAGAGCAGAGACACATTTGCTATTTTAAGCTTTCGGTTTGACTTTAAAATACACATTAGGTCACATTAGTGTGTAGAAGTTTAGGGGGTCTATTGTCAGAAATGGAATATAAAATGAATAAGTATGTTTTATATACAGTGGGTACGGAAAGTATTCAGACCCCTTTAAATTTTTCACTCTTTGTTTCATTGCAGCCATTTGCTAAAATCAAAAAAGTTAATTTTATTTCTCATTAATGTACACTCAGCACCCCATCTTGACAGAAAAAAACAGAAATGTAGAAATTTTTGCAAATGTATTAAACAAGAAAAACTGAAATATCACATGGTCATAAGTATTCAGACCCTTTGCTCAGTATTGAGTAGAAGCACCCTTTTGAGCTAGTACAGCCATGAGTCTTCTTGGGAATGATGCAACAAGTTTTTCACACCTGGATTTGGGGATCCTCTGCCATTCTTCCTTGCAGATCCTCTCCAGTTCCGTCAGGTTGGATGGTGAACGTTGGTGGACAGCCATTTTCAGGTCTCTCCAGAGATGCTCAATTGGGTTTAGGTCAGGGCTCTGGCTGGGCCAGTCAAGAATGGTCACAGAGTTGTTCCGAAGCCACTCCTTTGTTATTTTAGCTGTGTGCTTAGGGTCATTGTCTTGTTGGAAGGTGAACCTTCGGCCCAGTCTGAGGTCCAGAGCAATCTGGAAGAGGTTTTCTTCCAGGATATCTCTGTACTTGGCCGCATTCATCTTTCCTTCAATTGCAACCAGTCGTCCTGTCCCTGCAGCTGAAAAACACCCCCATAGCATGATGCTGCCACCACCATGTTTCACTGTTGGGATTGTATTGGGCAGGTGATGAGCAGTGCCTGGTTTTCTCCACACATACCGCTTAGAATTAACGCCAAAAAGTTCAATCTTGGTCTCATCAGACCAGAGAATCTTATTTCTCATAGTCTGGGAGTCCTTCATGTGTTTTTTGGCAAACTCTATGCGGGCTTTCATATGTCTTGCACTGAGGAGAGGTTTCCGTCGGGCCACTCTGCCATAAAGCCCCGACTGGTGGAGGGCTGCAGTGATAGTTGACTTTGTGGAACTTTCTCCCATCTCCCTACTGCATCTCTGGAGCTCAGCCATAGTGATCTTTGGGTTCTTCTTTACCTCTCTCACCAAGGCTCTTCTTCCACGATTGCTCAGTTTGGCTGGACGGCCAGGTCTAGGAAGAGTTCTGGTCGTCCCAAACTTCTTCCATTTAAGGATTATGGAGGCCACTGTGCTCTTAGGAACCTTGAGTGCTGCAGAAATTCTTTTGTAACCTTGGCCAGATCTGTGCCTTGCCACAATTCTGTCTCTGAGCTCCTTGGGCAGTTCCTTCGACCACATGATTCTCATTTGCTCTGACATGCACTGTGAGCTGTAAGGTCTTATATAGACAGGTGTGTGCCTTTCCTATTCAAGTCCAATCAGTTTAATTAAACACAGCTGGACTCCAATGAAGGAGTAGAACCATCTCAAGGAGGATCAGAAGAAATGGACAGCATGTGAGTTAAATATGAGTGTCACAGCAAAGGGTCTGATGTGATATTTCAGTTTTTCTTTTTTAATAAATTTGCAAAAGTTTCTACATTTCTGTTTTTTTCTGTCAAGATGGGGTGCTGAGTGTACATTAATGAGAAATAAAATGAACTTTTTTGATTTTAGCAAATGGCTGCAATGAAACAAAGAGTGAAAAATTTAAAGGGGTCTGAATACTTTCCGTACCCACTGTGTATATGTATATTATTTAAGTATTTTTGAAATATGTTTTCAGATATATCAATCAACTAAGCGAGGACACAAAACTTAACTTTTTCTTTTTCTTCTCTCTGTAGCTGAGACGCATGCAGCAGATGATCGCTCAGATGCAGGCACAGATGAAGAGGAAATCGGACGAGTGAAAGAGCCGCAGCGGAAGGGAAACGCCGTGATCCCAACCCCCCCAACACACACACACACGGACACATATATGTATTCACACGCACAGACCTGGTCCTCCTCTGAATCCATCCCTGCAGATCCACCAGGAGTCCAGATATCCAGGATCACATCAACTTTATCTGCACACCACCACCTCTTCTTCTTCTTCTTCTTCTTCTTCCTCCCTCCAAACATCCATCCATCAGCTCTTCAGGAGAAACATCTTGTCAAGACTCCTCTTACAATCCACATCTAGACCTCGCTCATTATCCCATCTTGTATGTGCCAGTTTTAGTCTTTGATCTTTAGTATGACTATACAGAGCTGCCAGTGTTACTAAGAGGTTGTGCCACCATACTATCATGTTTACAAATATATATATATATGAATTATGCATTTTCCATTCATTTTGCCATCGGGTTAAGATTGTTTTAACATATTTTAACATAAAAATAGTTTGCTTCTCATGTTTTTTTATTAGCTCACGAGTGATTCGGTGGCCCATCTCCGTTACCTCTGGATGGTTTCACACCTTCGGGGCTTCAGTGTGATGATGCAATAACTATAAATATTACCACAGTGAACTCTTAAGTGTGCTTACGAATGAGGTATAAGCTGTCCATGAGGTGTAAGCTGTCCATGCAGAGAAATGCTGTTTGTTCTTAATCGTGTTAAAACTAGAAACCTTATTTTGTAGCCAACCCTACAAACTTTAATTCTAGGTGGTAGTATTTGAACTAATACCACTTTGTTTTAAAGGGAAACAACAATCTTTAAGATTTAGTATCATGGTTTAGTTGACTATGAAGGGCCATTTTGTTAATATATATTTTTTGGATTTATCATCAAGAGCTGCGCGATCTTTAATGTCGGTGCCAAACTACAACTACAGACTGAAAACTAATCCCACTGTTCAGTCCAGGGACTTAATGTGTCCATATTTGCTTCAGTGGTGTCATTTAATATGTGAAATGTTCTGTTTGTACACGACATGTGCCGCCTTTCATCGTAATGTATTCAGGCCATTTAAAAGTCAAATACTTAAACATGTAACTGTTATATGGGTAAACGCCCTGCAGAGCCTTCAAACATCGATGTGTTGTTGACATTATTTAGTTTTTCTGTCTTTTATACGCAAATCTGTCTGTTGAACTTATTAAGACACACATTATTATTATTATTAGTATTATTTCTTAACCATGTTTCAGTAGAGACTTGTTTTTAGGTGTAAACATTTTTATTTTTTTTGTATTTCTCTCCAAAATAAAATGTCTTTTAAAACAAAAAGAGAGTTGACATGTGTGACTTTTGAATGACTTGACATGTTTAGCGGTTATTAGTTGACAGTAGAAAGTCTTCTGACCTTTATATAATCCTCGCTGATATGCGTCTTGCTTTCTTCAGTTCTTTTGTTTCTAGTGTTTTTGACTTGACACATTTTAGAAAAATGGTGCAATACGTTTTATCATCAAATTATTTATATGTATGTCTAAAGACTTTTTTTTTTATTGCTGATGCTAAGACCCAGTGTGAACTCGTAATTGAGTGAAACAGTTGAAGGAACCCGAGCTTCAACTCGACTTCACACTTGTACTTAGATAGATAGATACTTTATTCTTCCCGCAAGGGGAACTTTGTTCGCTACAGCAACAAAAATATATTTAAGCAATCAAAGTAAGAGTAAAGAAAAAATATATATATATATATTAAGTATAAAAATACACAATATAAACAATAAAAATAAAAGAGTAAAAAATTGGAATATAAAAAAGCACAATATACAATGAAATAGAATAATATTAATTAACTAACTAAACAGTAGTGTAAAGATTAACCAAACAACAGTGTAGCGGTGTTATAGTCTTGTGAATGATTTGGTTCGAGGTGATTTATTGTAGAGTCTTATTGCAGTGGGCAGGAATGTTCTCAAGTAAAGAGAGGTTCAAGATGTTTTACTTTAATTCATCTCGAGGAGTTGTGGGCCTTAGTCAGCTAAATATAATCAACATTAGTTCATTTGGTAGGTTATAGCAAAGTCTTCTTCGGGATGTTATAAAGTCAAATAGAAACCCTCGGATAAAGGGAGGCCAAGTGTTGAAGCTGTAGGTTTATCGGGCAGAACCTGATGTTGTCTATGGCTGGTCCAATGATTTGTAGAATGTTCACCTTTGATTGCTTGTAAAATATCTCATTGGTATTAATATTATGATTTTGGGGGACAGATTGTCAAGTATT
Source organism: Anarhichas minor (assembly GCF_050575085.1). Classification (NCBI taxonomy): domain Eukaryota; kingdom Metazoa; phylum Chordata; class Actinopteri; order Perciformes; family Anarhichadidae; genus Anarhichas; species Anarhichas minor. Next base: position 5,568,054 of record NW_027466471.1, on the reverse strand, counting down.
TATTTCTAAAACAAATGAACACTGCGACCCTTTATGCCGAGTTTCCAAAAAACTAAAATCTCTGACTAGACACCGGAGAGAAGTGATATGTACACAATGTGTAGAATTAGATGGATGTCAGTGAGGTTGGTCTGGACCCTAAACCCTCCTCGTGGCATCTTGTGCGTTCACTCTGCTTGTAGGGAAACTCTGCAGCGTGATTGGCTGAGTCTGTGTGGAGGAGGAGGAGGAGGAGCTTTCATCCGTCATCTTCGGCCCGCCCTCCTGCTGTCCGTCCGGGGCTTTGGAGGCGAGGCGTGGGGGCCGCTTTCTCAGAGCCGTCGCTTCGGTGAAATCGAGGGAGGAGAGCGGACAACATGACGGCCAACATCCGGTACAAGAGCCGCATCCCGGTTAAAACAGGTGAGCGTTTATGTTTTTTAATTTAATTTAATTTACAGCAGTGTGTTTTATTGAGAATCAACGCGGTGACTGACATCTTCATGTTTCTGTCTCCCTGGGCGTCGCTCCGCATCCCTGCACCTGCGCCTCCTCCTCCTCATCCATCCTGTAACGGCCAATAGAGGATGGCACAGAGGTTAGTGACATCCTTTTTTATGTATTTATTTAAGCGCTGGTGATAATTCATTTCCCCCCCATATGGTGCGTTGTCACAATACAGCCTCGCGCTGAACGGCCTCGGTTTCAGACAGCAGCATCGGCAATATTTACGTTTCGGATCACAAATTTTTTTGTTGCCGATGTGCGCGTTTTATAAACGCATGATGCTCCGAGGGCATCCATGCCATCACAGGCTGATCTGGGATCAACAGACGGACAGGCGGTGGAGTGTGTGTGTGTTCATTTTTAGACTCATATGTGGAGCAGGCCGGCGTCAAGGCGAGCAGCCAACATGGTACCCAAAAGGCAGCATCCCTTCCTCTCCTCCTCTCCTCTCCTCTCCTCTCTTTGCCAGAATCATCGGCGAGTATCGGTCATTCAGTCGACCGATTGGACCGGCCTAATTATCAACGTTACATCCGCACGACTCGTGATTACAGTCGCTGCCTTTAGTGAAACCCTTTCCTAGCCATTGTTCAGCTCAGAAACACAGCCGCCACACGAGCCTGCAAGGGGGAGGTCGCATCTCTGATGACCCCCCCCCCCCCCCCCCCAGGTCTTCCTCATCCTCCCCCCTCTTCCTCTTTGCATATAGTGGCTGATGACAGCATTTGCATGTGCTGAGTGTGCATGGGTGATTCATGGAACCTGACTGTTGATGGATTAAAAATAGTATCCATCAGTGAAGCACCAAAAGAGAGCTAGAGATAGAAAAGAGGAAAAGTGACAACCTTAAAGCTGGAAATAATGCATAGGTGTCACAGCCAAATACTCAACTACAACACATCTTTAATATGTCAATCGGCTACTGCGTAACAATTTATCCTCTAGCTGCCAGTTTATGAGGGACACCGAACTAATAAGACGGTTTAATACAACAGTACTGAAAAAAATCATTCCTTTATGGAGGTCATAATGTCCATGTTTGCGCTTTTTGTCAAAAACAGTTTTAGTGCTGTTAAGTGTATTCTTGTTGACATAAAAGCATAGACTAAATATTAGAGACACCTCTCAGCAAAAAATACTCCGTCATTAGTCAAATTCCTGCATTCGTAATGACACTTATGTGAAAATAATATTAATGAAATGCACTTTAAGTATCAAAAGTAAAAGTACTTATAATGCAGAATCAAACCTTTATTACATGATATTATTTTTACATTTTTAAAGCTTTTTGTGACCCTTTTTTAAATATAACATACAGCAGAGAAATGACCAGAAATAAAAGAGAGAACATGCAACATGAACTCGAACTGGGGACACTGAGATTACATGGTGAACCTTAATCCTTTAGGTGACCAGGCCTTCAGAGAGATTTATATTATTATCATAAAATTGTGAATTATATCGACAAAGTAAGTCGTAACAATAGCTGTAAAATACACGTAGTAGTAGAGGTACAAAGTGGCAGAAAATACATTACATTACAGTCATTTAGCAGACGCTTTTATCCAAAGCGACTTACAATTCAGATTCTATCACATTTCTACACTGTAGGCACAGCTACGGGAGCAATTTTGGGGTTAAGTGATGCTCAAGGACACTTCGACATGCGACAGAGCCAGAGCCGGGGATCGAACCTTGAAGGATGGCCCTGCTATCTTAGCCACAGTCGCCCCATCCCCAATACCAAATATAATTAATTCTATTCAAGTACAGTACAAATACCTGAAAATTGTACTTGCATATTTGGGTAAATGTACATAGGCCCACTGGTGGTATTTGGGTAAAACATATAAGTTGCTTTGCACAAAAGTGTCTGCTAAACGACTGTGATGTAATGTGTTGTAAGGTGATTCTCAGAGGAATTGTTCTATACGGAGATCTGCTTGTAAATGACGAACACTTTTAACAATTTGGTCCCTAAGTCTTGCACATTTGTTTCTTCACTCTGTACTATTCAGCATTTTCTCGGGCAACAGAAATGCTTCCCATCTTCATATTTGTCCTGTATTCTGCCTCCTGGTTGCCCTCTGTCCTCCCTGCTGGCAGATAGAAGCTGGTCAGGTCAGACAGATTTGCCTTCACCAAAGCCAATAGCTGAAATTATTGCGATCACGTGGTGTCACCACCAACGCAACACACACACGTGCGCACACACACACACACACACACACACACACAAGTTTATGAGTGGATTGCTAGAAAACCTGGATTAGTATGATTCTTGCAGAGTGATGTGGTTTATAGAGAAGAGCGTAGATCTCCGCTGTGTGTGTCTGCAACTTCCACTTTTTTAACATTTGATTGTGTGAATCCAAACCACGATCGCCTGCAGTCTAGACCGCAAGCATATCAGATCTTACACATCTCGCTCAACAGATACGGTTTTGTACTGTATATGCGACTGCCTGCACCACGTCCGTGGAGCTAAACTAGAGTTCACTGTGTGACGCTTCATGTTGACTGTTTAACGCATCCTCTGAACAGAAACTGTCAGTCCTGCTGTATTGCTGCCCGCCGGCCGCTGACAGCTAACTAGCTCTCTCCTCCTACCGTCATGAGAAGACGCGCTCCGTTGCAAACAGCACTCAGTTCAGTTTGTCATTTGCTAAGCCATCATTATACATACAATTGTCCCACCTTAACATGCAAATCCAGAGAGGAACAATTTGCAATCCGTAGCGGAAACAAGAGTCCAAACGGATGCAGTGGTTGGTCACTTGTGGTCCCCACCAGCCGGTTAAGATTAGTGAGGAGTCACTCAATGAAATATATATCTTTTAAGTGTGACTCGCTGTTACCACGAGACGTCCTTGAGCATACAGTCATAGATGAGCTGATGGATATAAGGCTGATGGATCCAGTAGTATGTGAGATTAGCCGTGGACAGACAGACAGATGCACACACATAATGGCTGAACACATAATCTCCTCAGGCTTCGCCTGGCGGAGATAACAACCTCAAATTACAATCAATCTGTCATAAATCCACTCCTAAATGTGTAGTGATTCACTCATGCTCAGTTTTTAGATTACTACAGGTTTTTTTTTACACCTTGTGAGTTTTGCCACTTGGCTTTCAGCCGCTCTTCACTCCCACATACTGCACCTGACCTGCATATCGCTGGATAATCCAGGCTGCGGAGGAGGACTAAAAGAAAACTAATAGTGCTCCGTGAATGCTGAGATCATAACCGCTGAAAGATAATCAATCCTAAATCAATATTTTTACAACGTACCCCTCCCCTACTCCTCTTCCTCCTTCCGTGTCACTCTCCCTCACATCGCCCTAAACGTTCCCCGTCGCTTCCTTTGCTGTGATATTACGTTGCCAGGCAACAGATTTATTTTTAAATCCGTTTACATCATTTCTCTGATAGTGAGAGGCTCGACACCATCTGACCTACCCACAATCCTGTGCTGTGATTATTCCGCGTGTGGGTGGATATTCGCTGAACAGTTGTTGTTTTTTTCCTCACAGATCAGAAACAGAAGAGAGAAAAAACAACCATGTCAGTTTTATTATCAACAGTTAGCTGAGATGTGTCACCCTGATGTAGTGAAGCACACTCGGATCAAATGAAGTACGAACCACATCCAGAATTATTTGGGCACCTTTAAAAACATCCTTTCCTGCCTGACCAAATCTAAATGATGTGACTCCACTTTCAGATATTTCCAGTGCTCAATATAATCATCTAAAGAAGATGGTACAACAAGGTCAACCCCGGATTTTGGTGTGAGAATTAAGATAAACAAAGTCACAAATACACTTAGTATTTACTTAATGTTCTATGTCGTATAACTTTATTTACTTATAGTGAGTCAATGTAACCTTTACTGAATAACAGTCACTGTAGCCACAAGTGATACTTACGGGGTAATGAATAGAATAGAATAGAATCGTACTTTATTCATCCCCAAGGGGAAATTTGTCTATGGCAGCAGCAAACAGGGTTACACAATAAAATTAAAAAAAAATTAAAAAATATTAAGTGTGGAAAATGCACAATATATACAATGTAATAAAATAAAAATGGCGTGTTTACATCATGTAACAGTAGCACTATGAAGAATGTGATATTTCTATACTTCACTTGTCTATCTGTCCTGGAAGAGGGATCCATCTTCTGTTGTTACTTCTGCTTTTTCTCTCTTTTTTTGGTGACATTTTTCCAATCTGCATTGACCCTCAAAGACGAAATGGTGTCGTTTGTTATACAGATTGCAAAGAAAAAGGGATTGTTTAAGATTTAAGGGTACCACGTTTTAATAAGGCACCATTTATGAAGGGTCTTTAAGCTGTAAACAATTTATAGATCCATTATTGTTATTGATAAGAAAAACACCAGGTTGTGGAAAATCTCCGGCTGGTTTTCATCCTTATTTAGAGGGATGCGTTCTCTGTCTTTGTAGCTCTTTTGCTCATCTAGTTGACCTCTGACCTTCTGGAAAAGTGTGCATATTAGCAACATATTAACACTCACAATTTAAGACATAATTATAACTCCTTATTATTAACATTTACAATTACAGATGAATTATCAACTTTTGCTGTTGCCTCAGAAAGTGAGAAGCCCTTTTTACATTATTTATGACTTCATCAATAATTTGATTATTTATGACTTTGCAGACAGTAAGATCTTTGTATTTTTTTTTACTACTTGGCAACCCAAAATTGAAGAGCACAATTTGGTCTGTATAATTCTTGCTCGTTTATTACCTCACTTCTTAGTATTTACCATTTTTTCTGGCAACAGAAATGGTTCCCCGCAGCAGCGAACAGCATCAGTTGCATTTGCGTCCGAGCATGTGTGTCACTTCACTTCACATACACTCGACTCTCCTCCTCCTCCTCCTCCTCTTCCTCCTCACTCTCTATCTCCATTGCTGCACCCTCCCCACACACTCTCGCTGCCACAGATGGGCCCCTCACCAGCTCCCAGTGTGGACCAGCTGCAGAGCAGGAATAGGCGTATACCTCAGGGTGGGTGTTTGTGTGTGAGGGGGGGATTTGAACCCCCTGTAGATCTCGGCTTTTCAGCAGAACAGAAACGTTGTAAGAGGAGAAGGAGAGAGTGATAACTATTCAATCAATCGATCGAATAGTGTTTACAGAGTGAAAATGTTTACAGAGTGAAATATTGAAACCCCAAGACATCTTTATGGCTTCAACTTATTCTCAATGTCTTGTGCATCATTTTATACACTTTTTCCCCCAAATGAACGTGAGATTTTTGAGATCTTCACTCCAATTTAAAAAAAAAGTTCAGCGGGTTTTATCGCAGTCGAGAACGTATGAAGACACTAAAATAAGACTAAGAGTCACGTGGGACAAAGCAGCCCCTGTCATCTTTGTGTGTGTGTGAGTTTCTGCCTCGACAAGTTTTCTTAGGAGTGTGTTTTTTTGTTTTTATTGCCCCGCGGTGTGTTCACAAGCACATTCTTTCATTTTGTCATGCCGCAAACATGCGTGCAGATCAGGTACCGCATGTGTGTGTGTTTTGTGTCCTGTACCTGAAGCAGCTCACCTCCTTTTTTTTTTTTTTTTGTTCCTCAGGGCTTTGTACGTAGCACTGCAGTGTGCAGAGCTCATTCCACGGCTGTGCCTTTCAGGAAGCTTTTAGAAAGTCACCGGAGGTTGACCCATATAGAGAGATTCTTTGAAAAAATCTTTACAAGTATTTTTTCGGCCCTGATAAGTTTGGGATTACAAGTTCTTTGGAAATGGGGATCAGGAGTCTGAGCAGTAATCCGATGAAAGGAATGGAGAGAATTAAGATTATTTCATAACCGCTCTCTGTGTGATTGACTGCACAAAATCTGAATTATACTTTAATCAATCACACACTTAATTTTTGACTATTAAATACAAAAATGTTGAATTTAATTCCCATTAAAGGATGAGGTAAGTTTGGTTTTACGCAACTTTACCTCAAAACTGAAGACCCACCTGTGCATTTGACCGTATCACATGGTCTTCAACAGCATGTTGAGTTTGCTCAGTTGTCATGGAATTATAGATGCTCAGACTTTTTCTTAATTCTAGCAGCAACTTCTCATCCACGTTCAGCTCAACGTTTACGCAACATGGATGAGAAGTGTTTTAAGGGCACAACATCATTAAAGTAAATGGACCTTAAGTTTAAGTTTAATTATTTTGACATCTATATTTCTTTTTGTCAACAAAAACCACATGAAAAGACCAAAACCAACAATGTGTTGGTTCATCCCCCAATATGACCTCCACATTCAGCCCACTGGATCCTACTGGAGACAGACCAGGTCACCAATCTGTAGTTTCATTTCCTAAAACATCTGGACGCTTTAGTTTTTAACAAACGTTACTCAACCGGGAATGAATTGTGCTTTGGTTGGGGACTATTTCCAGCTGCAGATTGATACACATTTGGTGCTCTAGTGAGTTTTTTTGGACAACAGAGGAGGTCTATGGCACAGAGAGATAAGATACATACAGATAATACTTGTTAGTGGTTTCAATACATCTCAGTTTGCCTCATCAGAAGTTGGTGTCCTCCATTTTTGTTTTACACAACTTCCAATCTCCCAAAAAAAGAACATTCTTTCATGAAAACATTCGGCCGTTTGGATCCCTCTGCTAAATGCTCAGGGATACATGTTTATAATACCACTCCAGGTTACAGTCATGCTCCCACAAGTGTCCATTGTCATTGAGAAGTGGATGCTAAAACTGGGCTGCGATGGCCGAGAGTCCTTCGGTTTCATTGTTGCCTGAGCAATTACATGCTGTCAGATTAGCATGTTAAAGAGCCGAGTGCATCTCCAAGGAGATGCAAAGCCCTGAGTGTTTTTTGGACCCCTCTCCTTCTGTCGCGAACGCCCCTCACCCCTCTCCTATATCTCCCCTTATCTCTCCCCCTTACCCTCTCTCGCCTTGCTCGCTGGTGGGAAAGAAAACAAATTTAGGGCGAAGCAGCCAGGGTTAATGGTGTGAAAGTGTCAGCTGGACGCCTGGGAGATGCAGAGAAGTCATCAGTAAAGGTCACCGCTCTTCACTGCCGCATCACAGGCCAGTTGTTTGGTGCTTTTAAGCCCGGGAACACGTCACACCATTTTAATCCCAGTTATCGCCGCGATTCGACAGGCGACTCAATTTTAAAATCTTTGCAAGTCTGCACTGGTTGGAGCAGAGGTGGAAAGTACTGAATTAGATTTTTCATGAAGGTGTACTTTTTTGACCACCAGTAATTCCTCTTTCACACAGCTTACTGTCATGCTATAACATGGGAAATTGAAATAGTATTTTTATCTTATAAAATATATCTTTAAAGTTTTGAAGAAAAATAAAGAAATAACACATTTCCTCTGAAAGACAAAAAGTTAAATTGATCAGCAATATAATGCCTAATTCAATACACTGAGGAGGTTTGCTGCCATCGACTATTTTGGTCTGGTGTCAACAATAGCTGTAATGTTAGCAAACCTCTCGATACATATTGACTGACTATGAACTATGTTCTCTACTTGTAATGACAGGCTCTCCACATATCTAATATTGCACTACTGTAACATAGTCGGAATAACGATGGACAGTTTGAAAATAAATCAGAGATATCGTCTTTTTCTTTTTTTTTTACTCCATACATGCTTTTTCCTCGTCAACCTGCCGCCTACATTACCAACAATGCAACCCGACTTCTTGGAATTCCCCTTTAAGAAAAGCCTCATACTGAATAGTCACTATATTGGAGAGGGATTGGCTGGCAGATGTCGCCATGTTAAAAGGTTTCGGAGATAAATTTGTAACTTTTTAAAATCAACGCAGTTTTCCAAACAGCTACTTTTGTACTTTTTGTTTTGAAGTTTTAAGCCATGCATTGACACTTCTTCATGAGGAGGATTTTCTCGACCTCCTTTGCACACGGGCCTGCACAAAATAAGACACGTCACCATGGACACTCACTTACATTATGGTGTGCCAACACGTCATCCAGTGGATACATCTGGAGTGATCCTGCAGTTTGAATTGTAATGTGATGTTTCAGGATCAGTTAAGATTTAAAAGTCGACTTCTGTGTTGTGATCTCATTACTGTAGCCTCTTGAGAGGGCCTGGCACTGTTGGACCGGACTTATTTGGATTAGGTTTTAAATTTGTGTGTGTGTGTGTGTGTGTGTGTGTGTGTGTGTGTGCGCGCTCTGGCAGTGGAGTTGACTGCTGGGCCTTTTGAGAGTCGTTTAAAGACTTTGTTTGACTGAGAGGAAGAAGCTGAGTGCTGCCTGCAGACTGAGTGGCTGATCTCTGGATCTCTGCCTCTGCAGGACCGTCCAACATGTTGACGGGCTGACAAATAAACGGACAGACAGAGGCATGGTGCATTCATACACTGAAATAGTACTCTGACAGTAAGTAAAAAAATACCGGAAAAAACAATGTCGGAGATCATACTTTGTCCACATGAGGATCCTGGAAATCTTCCACATCTCTTCAAACACAACGTTGTCCAAATGACAGTCAGTTAGTGCAGACTGAAGTAAGAGGTTTGTTTAAACAACAAAACAAGTGGTTCAGTACAATTTAGTCAGTAATCTTTATTTAAAAATGCACTTTTCAAAGCATTGCATGTGCATCCAGACAATTATTTGTGAAGTCGATGGACAGAAAGTTGATCCGCAGCAATTGTGAAAATCTGGTAATCATAATAAATTGCCAAATATTCTCTGGTGTCTAAATAAGTGAAAATTAAACGTTTTTTAGGGTTTAGACGGTTGATGAGTTTATAGGCTAAACAATCCACGTTTGAATACTTGCAGCAGTAGTTGCAGTAGTAGGAGAAAGAATGGAGAGAGAATAGATGCGACGGACGAGACAAATGTCTAAAAATGTGCTCACAAAATGAACGAATCACAAAATGACCAGATATAGGATCATGTGAAAGCCAAAGACAACAAGAGAGTTTGAAGATGTTTTTTTACGGCCCTCCCTCACAGCCTACTGCTCTGCTTCCTGTCATTAGTCGTGACTCATGTTTGTCCTTAACGTCCCTCTGCACCTGCCGTTCACTCTACCTTGTATTAACCTGTGTTTGATCAGCTGGAAGAGGCCAGAGAGGGACTTTGCAACCAACCCGAGTAGCAACTTTGACAACTTAGTCACTCCAAATCAGCAATAACGAGTTTGTCTTTTTCTTACTTAAGATCCGGATCCAGCTGTTCAGGCAGTGATAGACTGCGGTGGATCTGCATCATTTATTGATATTTCAATTGTTTGACTGATGAGCAGTTCGTTGTGTATTTTGTTTTCGTTTTTTCCATTTCACAAGAGTGAGGAGATGATAAAGTGAAAGTAAGACGAAAGGGGGAAACTTGTGTGTATTAAAAAATATATTAATGAAAGATGAATGGTTTGGAACAGATAATCCAAATATCTGAAATGCTTCCTCCGTTTTGATTTATTTTATCATATTTAACGTGGATATTTGGATGATTACAGAACTATTGATGTCAATTTTTTGCTGTTTCGTTAGTGACTTTATGAAAATCTCCATTTCATCTCAGAAAAAACAAAAATCGCCAATAATTAATTTGGTTAATCTGGTACTTTTAGCTGATAAAACACGGCAAAACAAAAACGAGATGAGAGAATGACGCCTCCATTAGTTTACGCCTGTCACCAGGCTCATTTCTATCTCCAGTTTATAATCCAACTCTGTGATCGAAATAGTCTCTTATTCCATTTGGTACCATAACTTTGAACTCGAGCCCCGTGCGTGTGTTCACCTGAGAGTGAGCCACAACAATATTATGTTAAGGGTCTGGAGGGAGACCTATCTTTTTGGGCTTCACTTAGTAATGGGAGATGTTTAATTGAACATTGTGTTGAAGTTGCAAGTAACAAAGAAGGTGTGACTGGAGATCAGATTAGTTCGTCTCGCTGGTGAGTGGAAGGGACAGCTGGCCACTGAGAAAGACTGAAAGTGTTGTGGGGTGTATCCGGGGGGGCTTTTGTAACTCCATTTTATGACATCTGTTCTTTTCTTCTATTGCGATTGACCCCCCCCCCCCCCTCCATCCACACACACACTATCACTTTCATGTCTACAAGGACCTGAACTCTTCATCTCGCATCTCTGCTGATGTTTACATTAGCACTACCACCGTGGATGAGACGGTTTCTTTCCCCTTTCAGGAGGCATCAGTCGGCTCAAAACCATAAACTCTTTATCTGCGTTGATGCCTTTGTCGCCCTCTGGTGGCGTGGAGTAGGATCATCACATCCTGTACGTGGCATCGCTGCCGGGTGTGCCCACTTTGGGGGAAAGAAAAGAAGAGAGAGAGAGAGAGAAAAAAAAGGTCTTTTATTTCAAAGAGCATTTAAGCTCTGCGGCCAACATCATGTTTGAGCCAGACACACCCACACACACACACACACACCGCCGTCACATCTGGAAGCAATCGGCTGCAGCCTCTGCCATGAAATGTACCTCCTTCACCTCTACACACACACACACACACACACACACACACACACACACACACACACACACACACACTCACAGACAGATGACATGGTGACTGATCTCCTTTACATCCTTTTCATTACAGTCTAGACCAGAGCTTCCGTCACGTTTTTAGTTTTAAAAATAAGGCATCGTGGATACCTGCTGTAGGAATTAGTTTTAACAACTCAATAACACCAATCGATTGATTGATGTACAACATGTGACATACGTGAACTAACATCAATATTAATGGTATAGTTTGACATTTGGGGAAATATGTTCATTTGTGTTCTTACCGAGAGTCAGATGAGAAGATTGATGCCACTCACAAGTCTGTAAAGTAAAGTTAAGGCGACAGCCAGAAGCTGGTTAGCTTAGCTTAGCATGTAGTACAATTTAGAGGTACTTGTACTTAAATTGAGTATTTCTATTGTTTGCTTTATATTCTTCAGAATAAATTAAAAAACAACACACAATGTAGTCGCTCCCGACCTTTTTAAAAAGTCCAGTTGTGACACCATGTCACATTTCAGATGTTTATGAGTTGTAAACGGTTCCAACAAAGAGACATTTCATCTCTAAACTTCTCAGACGGTTTCATTAAAAATAATTGTTTGACCCTCCGGAGGGGCCCTAACTCTATACAACGTTTTTAAAAGTGCCCCATCATTATTAACAATTGACCCATCAGTCACAGGGGCCATTTGTCTGCAGAACAAGTACTTTTACTTTGATTCTTTAAGTGCATGTTGCTGTCAACACTTCTGTAGTTTGATTTAAGTGATTTTTATTGAAATGGAGTATTTTCACATTGTATTGTTTCACTTAAGTAAAAGCTCTTACTTCTCCCACCGCATCTACCTCTTAAGCACGACGCCCCCAAATTTGGGGGCTCTCTGGCTCAGCACCCCTGAAAATCATGTTCGTAAAATAGCCTTATTCTTCGGTAATATTGTGGATTGGTACAGTTTTTTTCCCGGATTAAACAGCAACGTATGGGCAACACTATCATATAAGTCACTTTTTACACACTCCAAACACAACTATAGATCACTAATATAAGCATCTAGAAAATGTGGCATAAAAGCATGAAATCCTGACCAGAAATCGCCGTTATGAGTACCGCAAATCAATATTTGCACCCTGATGCTAGCGGCTACCTAGCATTGCAATGCATTTTATAGCATTAGCACTCGTGGCCAAACGGATAAATATCTTCGGTTTTTCTCTCCGTGGAAGCAGTACAAAGCTGTGAGTGGAGAACGGTAAGATGGCACTGCCCTTCCCTGAAAGAAATCGTGGGTTATTGGTCACGTTTTATGAAAAATGTGTACAATAAAGTCGCAGATTATCTGGTCCAAAGCCGGAATCATTGTTGCCAACTGCATCTTGTTTACTTCCGAGCTGTTTCCAGAATAAGAGCGGTCAATCCAGCTTGGGCGAGCGGTCAGACTTCTGGCGAGCGGAAATTTATGCTCGGGGAGACGCGGCACTTCTTGCAACTTTACTGGCTCAAACTTCTGTCAATCAACACCAAATTCGACACACGCCTTCCTGAGACTCTGACGCATCGAAGGAGGGCTTATTGACTGAAATCGATAGGAATCTCAAAATGATTCCAAACATCTGTATTTGGATGTATTGAATAATATGAGTGATAAAAAAAAGTGAAATATATAGTTATATAGTATATAAAAGTACAATGTAAGAGCTGCAACAGCTGGTTCGAAAATGATGACCTCGCTTGACCGCTCTCTACTAAAGCCTCTTATTCTTCACTTTATCCCACTTTAACCTTTATTCAGCAACTACTGATCGGTTGTGCTATGATTTGGGAGAGTTTTTAGGGAGATATCTGCATTATTTCAAAAACATATCAATAAAAGTGCTTTTTTTTTTCAGGCGAACCTGATTATTTTCAATTTGAGCTGTGTAATGTCTTCATTACTATATTAACCAGCAACATATACACAATATTACCCATCTGAACAATCTCACAAGTGTTGTGATCTGATTATAGCATCAAAAATTATTGAAATAGACCTTGTAGTTACAGAACTATAGTCACTTTAGGATGGGTATGCCATTTTCGAGCAGAGGCCTACAAATAGGGCCCGAGCTTAAGAGGTTTTAAAAGTGGTGATACATAAATAAAAATAATTTTACAAAGCACTGGTCTAGATGATGCTGAGCAGCCTCTGTTCAGCAAACACACGTACACACACACACACACACACACACACACACACACACACGCACACACACACAGGAGCAGTGAAGTAACACATGGATTGACATGTTTATCTTGATAACCTCACTCCACAGGCTTGTACTTGCAATGTTTATGTATTTTTCTGTATCTGTTCTGCAGTCTTTTGTCACTGTCAAGTTCAAGCAAGTTTTTTTTCTTTGCATCTAAACTTTCTTGTCTGTTCCTTCTCTCTCTGCCTTCCGTGGTGACTTCTCTCAGTGTATAGAGTTTTATTTTTCAACTGTCGGTGCTGGGGGGGAGGGAATACGGACTGAATGAATGAGTTTCTTTTAGACGCTCGCTTCTTCCATCCCTCCCTTGTTTCCTCCCTCAAATTGCCACCTCTCTCTCTCTCTCTCTCTCTCTCTTTCTCTCCCTCTCTCCGTCTACCTCTCTCTCTCTGAGAGAATTCCTCCGTACCTGTCTGAACAGGGAGAGTCGGACCGCTGCGGGGCAGAGGAAAGAAAGAAATGAAAAGGAAAGAAAGGGAATCAAGAGAAGGAAAGTAGGAGGGCACACATTTATAGAGCACAAACAGGAAAGAGATGTGTTAGCGACAACTTGGGGAGCCGACACGGAGCGAGGGACGAGTTCATCAAGGTCTCGAGGCTTTACTTTTTTTTTCCCCCCTCCCTGCTGGGCTGTTTTTCAATTTGTCTGAGACCCGTAGCTATTTTTGTCCGTCAGTGTCGGAGCGGTTTGGGATGGATGCCATCATGCTGCAAGAAAAACTGGTGGAACGGCTGCTGTGCCCACGAGTGAGAACAGCCAGGCAGAAGGTAAAAAGTTGGATTTCTGGGGGTGGAAATAGATAAAAAAGAGTGGAACATTTTTCTAAATACCATGAAAAATAAAGACAGGGTTCAGGATTACACCTGTGGACTCACTGCCAGCATCCTTTGACATCTTTTCTGTGAAGGTGTGTGAGAGCTCCAGTGACAGATTCACTGCTGAGATGATTTTTCTTTTCTGTACAGATTTCCTCATTCTCTCTCTTCTGGATTTAAGACAAGTGTGTCTGCCATGCACTGGTTGCACTGCCTGTGTTTTTTTATGTGTGTGTGTGTGTGTGTGTGTGTGTGTGTGTGTGTGTGTATGCAATCCTCACCCGAGGGGGCCATCGGAAATGCCCGTGACATGTTATGACAGCTTATAAGGACTCTGACTGTTTGTCTGGCTGGCGTGTTTGCAGAGTGACAGAAAAGAGCTTTTCAGGTCTGCTGAATGTAGCTTCTGTCTGTGCAGTGTGTATTCATATCTGCGTGCTGTCGGGTGAAGATGACGTTCTGCCAGATGCAGCAGAGAAATCCCTGCAGGACTAGTAGAGCTACTGTGCGCCACAGTGGGGGCGACTGGTATCCCGTGGCTCTCTTTGTGCGTTTCTGTGGAAAATCTGAGGCGCTGGTTTATTCTCAGCTGCTCACAAAAGGAATGCTGCGCACATGTTTTTTCCATGGAGTTGTAGATTTTCTGTGTTATAGACGCCGCCTGTCTGTTGTGGTCCTTTTTTATTGCACCGGACGCTACCAGAAACGTTTTGTTTTTACATTAGAAACCCCTCTGAGCACTCTCACAGTTATTTATTGTCTGCTTTCATTTATTTTAAAGCGGCTGGCTTCTGGTGTTTTATCGGAGAGCTGGAAAATGAATAAGTAACTTTCTTGATAACCAGTTAATCGTTTCAACTATTTTTCAAGCAAATAGAAGACAAATAATCTCCAATTCTAGTTTCTGAAATGTAGTGATTTGCTACTTTTGTTTGTCGTTTGCAGTGGTGGAAGAAGTACTCAGTCTTTTACTGAAATAAAAATGGTAATAACACAGTGTGGAAATACTCAGTGAGAAGTGTTTACTTAAAGTACCAAAAGTAAAAGTACTAATTTTGCAGAATGGCCCATTTCAGAATAATGCATATAATATTAACACATTACACAGTTTAGGGATATAAAGGGACATGAAGTATAATCATCTTATCCTAAACTAAAGTAGCAGAAAAAATCCCTTAAAATGTAACTTAAATGCAGTACTTACATGAAGTAAATGTACTTTGTTACCTTCCATCACTGTTCTTTTGTGATGGTGAACTAAATATGTTTGGCTTTAGACTCATTGTCGAACAAAACAAGCATGAAGACATTTGAAGACATCACTTTGGGCTTCAGCAATGTTAAACAGCCATTTGATTTACCAATTGATTTATCACGATGATTTGGCTGCAATTAACTCATATTTTCATTACTAGATTATTAGTGAGTATTGTTTTTCTAGTAATGGATTACATGTTTGCCCTAAAATGTCAGAAGATTGTGAAAAACAGCAATTTCCTCAAATGTCTTGTCCAAAACCTAAAGATAGTCAATTAACTATCACATAATATAGAGAAAAGCAACAAATCTTCACAAATGAGAAGCTGCAGCCAGAGAATATTTAACATTTTTGTTTGAAAAATGACTGAAACAATTCATCAATTATCAAAACAGCTGCAAGTTTATTTTCCTGTCCATCGACTGAATTGTTTCAGCTCTACAATGATTGTCAGAAACATTTATAATAAAAACAACCATTATTTGTAGCCCAACGTTGTTGACACTTTCTTTCTCAAAGCATGGACTAATACATGCCGTGTTCTTCTTCTTCTTCTTTGTGTCCTTTCTTTTTCTGTCCCAGGAGAAGCAGTATGTGGGTTTCGCAACTCTGCCCAACCAGGTCCACAGGAAGTCAGTGAAGAAAGGTTTCGACTTCACGCTGATGGTGGCAGGTGAGTTTGTAGCCGAAGACACAAACATGACAGAAAACTGACTGGACTTGTATAATGCTCCTAAAAAAAAAGGGCATCATAGTTTACACATTGTGACCTTCTGTCTGTCTGTGCAGGAGAGTCTGGTATGGGAAAATCCACTCTGGTCAACAGCCTCTTCCTCACAGACCTCTACAAAGACAGGAAGTTACTGAATGCTGAAGGTGGGTCTCTATTATTTATATCTGTGTATCAGTCATAATGAACGCATGGCTCTGGTATTTATTTAAACTGGACAACGGTCGTCACACAGCTACGTTGAAGAAGTCCAGTTTAGTTTGTAAATGTCCTAATTGAACTGGCACCATTTAGTGCAGCAGACCATCTACTGTTGCACAGTTAAAAGAGAGGTCTGGTGATGTTGAACCTTGACCTTACTAATAGGTAGCCTCTTGTCTGTGTAGCTTAATAAAACCTAATTTAACTTCTTCCTCCGTGTCATATATAAAGCTCACCGTTGCACCGATGACATGTTCCTTCATTTCGATGAACATGAACACTGTAGTTTATTCTGAGGCAAGCCCAACCTACACCGTCCTGCTACTGTAAATACTCAAGTCGATATAGACGCCGTTTCACCAGCTAGTTGTTAATCCGTCACTAAGTTCCTCCTGTTCTTGTTCGTTGCAACTTCTAGCTTGTTTCAAACTAGTTATTTACGAAATCAGGTTGCACAAGCGAGAGAAATGTCTGAGTAAATACTAATTCAAATCTGTGGCCAATCCATTGTGAATGTCGGTGTAACGTTTCTTTATTCATAGATATGCAATATAATAGGGTGTGTTTCTGAGGTATCAATCCCCCGCTGAAAATAGTCCCCAAGAAAATACACTATTTATTCCCGTTTGAGTAATGTTAGCTAAAATCTACACTGCCCAGCTGTTTTAGGCGATTATGTAACCTTTTAAAACAATTAAAGTATATATTCATTACCTCAATGTCCACAGTGTCCATCAATGATGATGCCCATCAATCATGCCACCATTGCTGAAGGCACAGAAAGACAATTTAAAGAATCTGAATTACTCCATCAGGGCTCATTTTGCACCATCAACCGTTTTGTTCCACTTCATCCCCGACCTGCTCTTTCAGCCGCTTCACCTCGTTTGCTCCCCGTCACCGTCTGCCTCTCTGTGTCGATGCTTTGCAGAGCGCATCAACCAAACCGTGGAGATCATCAAACACACTGTCGATATCGAGGAGAAAGGGGTCAAGCTCAAGCTGACCATCGTCGACACGCCGGGGTTCGGAGACGCCGTCAACAACAACGAGTGGTGAGCTGGAAGACCTGCTGGTCTGACGTGTGCCCTATTCAGCCTGCTCGCTTGAATTCACAGTGCCCGGAGGAGCTGCTAATGTAGTCTGTGGTGCGTGTGTGTGTGTGCGTGTGTGTGTCTTAGCTGGAAGCCGATCACAGACTACATAGATCAGCAGTTTGAGCAGTACTTCAGGGATGAGAGCGGGCTGAACAGAAAGAACATCCAGGACAACCGAGTCCACTGCTGCCTCTACTTCATCCCTCCATTTGGGCACGGGTAATTACACACACACACACACACACACACACACACTTATGGTGTGTTTCTTCGGATGTGTTCCCCTCCAAAGCAAGATAAAGAGTTTGTTTCAGCACATACAGGAAAGCTTTGGAGAAAAGGGAAACCAAATGAGAAAATGTACATGGAAAAACTAAATGAATGCAAAGATGATCCCATATAAAGGGGGCACAAAAGGAAAAGTGTTCAGAGTTTTGGCCATTACTGAAAATCAAAGTAAGAGCTTCATAGTTTTTCTTAAGAAGAAATCAGAAATCTGAGAAAATCATCAGAATTTTTTTTCTCTTAAAACATCCAAGACTGCTCCTCCGCGAATCGCCACCTTAACGTGGTGGAGGAGTTTGAGTGGCTCAGTGATACTGGGAGCTATGTTGTCTGGGGCATTAGCCCCTGGTAGGGTCTCCCAAGGCAAACAAGTCTCAGGGGAGAGCCCAGACTAAGAGCGGTTCAAAACGACCCCAATGAAAAGCAGCCCACGGACTTCAGTCACCTCGCCCGGACCAGGGAAACCGGGGCACCCTCCCGGAGCCAGACCCAGGAGGGGAGCTCGTCGGCGAGCGTCTGGTGGCCGGGCCTTCGCCCATGGGGCCCGGTCGGGCTCAGCCCAAATAAACAGCATGGAGCAGCCACCCTGTGGACCCACCACCCGCAGGGATAAGCATTGGGGTCGGGTGCAATGCAGACCAGGCGGCGGGTCAGGCGGGAGGCCTGGGCGAGCCGATCGCCGGCAGCATAGACTAGCTCTAGGGACGTGGAACGTCACCTCGCTAGCGGGGAAAGAGCCAGAGCTGGTGCAGGAGGTGGAGCGGTACCAGCTAGATATAGTTGGACTCACCTCCACACACAGCGCTGGCTCTGGAACCAAGCTCCTGGAGAGGGGTTGGACTTTGTCCTTTTCCGGAGTTGCCCAGGGTGAGAGGCGCCGGGCGGGAGAGGGGATACTCACGAGTGTTGGAGTTCTCCCCGGAGAACGAGAGGGTCGCCTCCATGCACCTACGGGTTGCGGGGAGCAAGGCTCTGACTGTGGTTTGTGCTTATGCACCAAACAGCAGTTCAGAGTATCCGGCCTTCTTGGAGTCGGTGGGAGGGGTCCTGGAAAGGGCGCCGCCTACCGACTCCATAGTTCTCCTGGGGGACTTCAACGCTCACGTGGGCAATGATGGAGAAACCTGGCGGGGGGTGATTGGGAGGAACGGCTTGCCCGATCTGAACCCAAATGGTGTTTTGTTATTGGACTTCTGTGCGTGCCATGGTTTGGCCATAACGAACACCATGTTCGAACATAAGGTGGCTCATAAGTGTACCTGGTACCAGAACACCTTAGGCCGGAGATCAATGATCGACTTTGTAATCGTATCATTTGATTTGCGGCCGTATGTCTTGGACACTCAGGTGAAGAGAGGAGCAGAGCTGTCAACTGATCACCACCTGGTGGTGAGTTGGATCAGATGGCAGGGGAACCGGTTGGAAAGACCCGGCAAGCCCAAACGTGTAGTGAGGGTGAACTGGGAACGTCTGGCAGAGGACCCTGTCCGGGGGGTCTTTAACTCCCACCTCCGGAAGGACTTCTCACACATCCCGAGGGAGGTTGGGGACATGGAATCCGAATGGACCATGTTCAAAGCCTCTATTGTGGACGCGGCCGCTAGGAGCTGTGGCCGAAAGGTCATCGGTGCCTGTCGTGGCGGCAACCCGAGAACCCGGTGGTGGACACCGGAGGTGAGGGAAGCCGTCAAGCTGAAGAAGGAGACCTTCAAGGCCTGGTTGGCCCAGGGGTCTCCCGAAGCAGCTGACAGGTACTGGCAGGCCAGAAGGGCTGCAGCTGCGGTGGTCGCGAATGCTAAAACTCGGGCATGGGAGGAGTTCGGGGAGGCCATGGAGAAGGACTTTCGGTTGGCCTCAAGGAGGTTCTGGCAAACCATCCGACGACTCAGGAAGGGAAAGCAGGGCTTACCCCAGGCTGTTCTCAGCAGGGGGGGGAACTGCTGACCCGGACAGGGGACATCGTCGGGCGGTGGAAAGAGCACTTTGAGGAACTCCTAAACCCGACCAACATGTCCTCTGCAGAGGAGGCAGCGCCTGAAGATCTAGGGGGAGGCTCACCCATATCCCTGGCAGAGGCCGCTGAGGTAGTCAAAAAGCTCCTCGGTGGCAAGGCGCCGGGGGTGGATGAGATCCACCCTGAGATGCTGAAAGCGCTGGACATAGTTGGGCTGTCCTGGCTGACACGCCTCTTCAATGTCGCATGGGGGTCGGGATCAGTGCCCATGGACTGGCAGACCGGGGTGGTGGTTCCCATTTTCAAAAAGGGGGACCAGAGAGTGTGCTCGAATTACCGGGGTATCACACTACTCAGCCTCCCGGGGAAGGCTTATGCCAGGGTGCTGGAAAGGAGGCTCCGACCGTTTGTCGAACCTCAGATTCAAGAGGAGCAATGCGGATTCCGTCCCGGCCGTGGAACAGTGGACCAGCTCTTTACCCTCGCAAGACTACTGGAGGGGTTCTGGGAGTTTGCCCAACCAGTCTACATGTGCTTTGTGGACTTGGAGAAGGCTTTCGACCGGGTCCCTCTGGGGTTCTTGTGGGGGGTGCTGCGGGAGTATGGGGTGCCGGACCCATTACAACGGGCGATCCGGTCTCTGTACGACTGCAGTAGGAGCTGTGTCCGCATTCTCGGCAATAAGTCAGACACGTTCCCGGTGGGTGTTGGCCTCCGCCAGGGCTGCCCTTTGTCTCCGGTCCTGTTCGTGACTTTCATGGACAGGATATCTAGGCGCAGCCGGGGGGTGGAGAACGTCAGGTTCGGGGGTCTCGGGATCGAGATGTGGTCCTGTTAGCCTCCTCGGATCGTGACCTCCAGCATTCACTGGGGCGGTTTGCAGCCGAGTGTGAAGCGGCGGGGATGAGAGTTAGCACCTCCAAATCTGAAGCCATGGTGCTCTGCCGGAAACCGGTGGATTGCTCCCTCCAGGTGGGGACGGAGTGCCTACCTCAAGCGAAGGAGTTCAAGTATCTCGGGGTCTTGTTCACGAGTGAGGGTAAGATGGAGCGGGAGATCGACAGACGGATCGGAGAGAGAGTAAAGCAGGCGCTGCACCGGACCGTCTTGGTGAAGAGGGAGCTGAGCCGGAAGGCAAAGCTCTCAATTTACCACTCGGTCTACGTTCCTACCCTCACCTATGGTCACGAACTCTGGGTCGTGACCGAAAGGACAAGGTCGCAGCTACAAGCGGCCGAAATGAGCTTCCTCCGTAGGGTGGCCGGGCTCAGCCTTAGAGATAGGGTAAGGAGCTCGGTCATCAGGAGGGAGCTTGGAGTCGAGCCGCTACTCCTTCGCGTCAAAAGGAGTCAGCTGAGGTGGTTCGGGCATATAATTAGGATGCCTCCTGGATGCCTCCCACTGGAGGTTTTCCAGGCACGTCCAACTGGGAAGAGACCCCGGGGAAGACCCAGAACACGCTGGAGGGATTACATCTCCCAGCTGGCCTGGGAACACCTCGGGATCCCCCAGAATGAGCTGGAACATGTTGCCGGTGAGAGGGAAGTCTGGGTCAGCCTGCTTGGCCTGTTGCCACCGCGACCCGACCCCGGATAAGCAGAGGAAAATGGATGGATGGATGGACATCCAAGACTGCATGCTTTTCTGGCCACACCCCACTTAGTGATGTCACAGCAGGTGTCCTCCATCACGTGTCACCCGGGGTACATCCCAAGTCTCTTAATTGTCATTTCCTCGCTTGAACCAGAAGTTGTTCTGCGCCGCCATATTGACGGCCATCCCAAAGCTCTTATTTCTGCTCTGAGGAACGAGGAGCGAGGAGCGAGGAGGGATCTCCGAGGAGCCATGAGCGAGGACCCACGAGAACAGACTTCCAGGAAGTGTTTTAACGGCCGACACGCCCCCTCATTGTTCATCAGTTATGTGATTGGACGCTGCAGCTGATCGGACTGATCTGATTTTTCTTAATCTCACTGGAGTTTCATACCAGAGTGAAGACAGATCACAGATTAAACTCTAGTTTTATATTTGATTAGTTTTCTGATTCACCATCTGGTTTAAATAAATGTTCATTGTAGGACTGAACAACAAAAGAACCACAAACAACTTTTTTCATTTATTAGAAAGATTTGTCCTTTCATGATTTAATATTTCCCTCAATAACTTTTATTACGGATACAATTAAAGTGAGAGAGAGCTGGAGAGACTAAAACACTTTTAACATCATTTATCATCATTTCATTCAGTCACGTGAGGCTGATCATTCCTGAGTGTCGGGTTTGATGAGTTATATCATTTCAATTACCCCCGAAACATTGAGCCTAATGAATTAATTCCAGTGTGCAAAAAACACCATAATCATATTCTGGGTTATTTAATAATTATGTCACAATCAGAATTTCAAAACGTACAGATGCAAATAAGTAATAAATATTACGCAATACGTCGGTAGAAACCTGGTGGGAGGGACTAAGATGCAAGGAAAAGACGCAAGTGAAGGAAACGGGGATGCAATTAAGAGACTTGGGATGTACCCCAAGGACACCCAGCAGTATTTTTGTGTTAATCTCACTCTTATATGGCTGAGATCGGAGCAGGAAACACCTTTTCTACCTTTGTATTTTATGCATGGAGTCGTCCATTCAAACAATTTCAACAAATTCAATCACTTTACTTCCTTCTCACTCCGGGGTTTTCTCCTCCACAGGCTGCGTCCGGTGGACGTCGAGTTCATGAAGGCTCTGCACGAAAAGGTGAACATAATTCCACTCATCGCAAAAGCTGACTGCCTCACGCCCAACGAGATCAAAAAGCTCAAAGACAGAGTGAGTCCCAGAAGTGCAGCTCCACAGTGAATTCAGCATGTTTTACCGTCTGCAGGTTGGTCACTGTAACCATTCATCTGATTCATCTTTAGATACGAGAGGAAATAGACAAGTTTGGGATCAAAGTGTACCAGTTCCCCGAATGTGACTCTGATGAGGATGAAGAGTTTAAACAGCTTGACAAAGAGCTGAAGGTGAGTCTGAGCAATCGGATACCTGAGACAGAGTCCAGTTATTGAACTGGTTCACTGTCAGTGGAATAACTGTAACTTTGGCCTCAGATTGGGGTCATTTCACTTGTAATATGTTTACAGGAAAACATGTTGTCTCACTCGGGGTCAATGCCAGGATTTTAGAGTTCACCCAACACGCCCTCTCTCAGAAAATACTGACGAGACACCAAAAGGAATGTCTGTCTTCATATTATTATTTGGATTTTCTATATTTATTTATTCATTTTGTTGGCTTAAAGGGACAGTGTGTAGCAATAAGGAGGATCTATTGGCATAAATTAAATATAATACTATTAAACATCTTTTCTTAATTGTTTAATCACCTGTAAATAAGAATCATTGTGTTTTCGTTACCTTAGAAAGACACGTTTGTATCTACATATGAAGTGGGTTCTCTTCACGGAGCCTGCAGCCATCTTTCTACAGTAGCCCAGAAAGGACAAATCAAACTCTGGCTCTAGATAGTCATTCGCGTTTTCATGTTGGCCACCATAGTTCTCCTCTACACTTGGCACACGAGAAGTTTCAGTTAGTGGCAATCTGCAACCTCACCGCGAGAAGTCACCCAATCCTCCACACTGCACCTTTAAGAGTAGTCAGATATAAATATATTGAGTAATAATACTGGAATCAACTAATCAGACACTTCTGCTGATGACTAAAACTATGTGTGAAAGGATGTCACTTCCTGCTTGAGGGATGTCAAGTCATCCAGATAATAGTTTTATGTGCCAAGATGTTGGATATCTGCCTCTAAATCTTTATCTATGTGACCTTTAAACCCTTTAAGTGATCTCAAAACAAAGTGTAAGACCAGCAAAGTTTTTGGTTTGTGACATGAATCCGCTGATCGGCTTGAAAAATTTGTGTTAGAAAATTATACAACAACCTGTTTATTTTTATTTTTACATGTCTCAACAATTACATTCTTGCCTCTGAAGGTGCTCAGTGGGTTTTTGTGAATGTGTCTACCTGTGTGAATGTGTACCAGGGCCCAGCATGCTCAGGCAGCTTTCTCTGGATAGATCAGGGTTAAAAACAAAACAACAAGCCACCTTCATGTCTCTGTGTGCAGGAGTGCACCCCGTTCGCTGTGATCGGCAGTAACACAGTGGTGGAGGCTCGAGGGCAGAGAGTGAGAGGGAGACTGTACCCCTGGGGAATCGTTGAAGGTACGTCTGGACGTCATCCGCCTGTTATTAGAGTTTGAACGTCGTATACGTCGGATTATTCATTCGTTCTACGTTTGTCTTTCCTCAGTGGAGAACCAGTCGCACTGTGACTTTGTGAAATTGAGGAACATGCTGATTCGTTCACACATGCACGACCTCAAAGACGTGACCTGCGACGTCCACTACGAGAACTACAGAGCGCAGTGCATCCAGGAGATGACCAGGTATGTGAAGACGGGAGAGAGAGAGAGAATGTTTAGGAAACATCTGCTGATGTTTTCAGATTTTTGTACAGATGTCTGCTTCACCTCTCCTCCTCCTATTTTTCTTCTTCTTCTTCCTCCACTTCGTCCTTCTCAGTAAACTGGCTCAGGACAACCGTATGGAGAGTCCCATCCCCATCATGCCGCTGTCCACTCCAGATGTTGAGACCGAGAAACTCATCAAAATGAAAGATGAAGAGGTAAGAAGCAACTTTTGCTGTTTTGTATTGATTTCTGTTTTTATTTGTCATGAATGTATCCTAGAAGAGTCAGAGATCTTTGGAGATGAAGGTTTAGTACGATGTCCCCGTCTCAGATCGTGGCTAACTTCACTGAGCAACGATTGCATGAAGCACATTCACCACTGAGAGAATATTTCATGTAACTTTAAAGTCATTTAATGGTCCAACTAGTAACACATGTGTGACTAAAAGGATCTTACTTGAACTTAATGTCTGAAGTCGTTCAATGATTTATTATTAAAAAAGAAAGAAAGAAATATACTAAGTCATCATGTCCGTTTCTTACTACAACCTGCATGTATATGTACACATTTTATACAGTTCATTTACACACAATACCATACTTTCCCCATTTCAACTCTTCATCAGTAACACCCTGAATGAATTCATGTATTTACTTCCAGTATTTCTGAATTATTGGTCAGCTCCATATAATATATGTTTTCCCTCCACATATTTAAATCCACAGCAGTGATTTTCACCTTTTAAATCAGAGTCTTCATGATCTTTAATCTATTTTAGGATTAGACACACACCAGCATCAGATTCAGGATGTTTTCAGGAGTTTAACCAAACGTCCTCTCTGTCTGCAGTTGAAGAGGATGCAGGAGATGCTGAATAAGATGCAGCAGCAGATGCACGACAAAGACCAGTGATCGTCCCCCGGAGCAGAGCTGGTCTGCAGCGCCACCTGCTGTTTCTCCTCTGAACGGCAGCGAGACCTTCAGACAACACGGGTCTCACGTGTCAAGTGGCAACTCTGGCTGTACATTTATCCTCAGTTTGGTGCTTTGTATAGTTTGTCTGCCTGGACGGTTGTTTGTATGAGACGTTTTCCAGTTTGCCCACTTTGATCCCCTCGCTGTGGTTTAACAGTCTTAACATATATAATATAAATGCATACCGTATTTTCCGCACTATAAAGCGCACCGGATTATAAGGCGCACCTTCAATGAATGGCCTATTTTAGAACTGTTTTTATATATAGGGCGCACCGGATTATAAAGCGCATAGAATAGAATAGCGTCGTAAGCGTGTCTCTTGAAAGGTGCCATTTTGGGGTCTTTATACACACAAGTGGTGTTGGACTAGGAGTAAGCACAGTACCGGTGTTTACCGCGGTGCGGCTTTGTAGTTTACCAGTCGTACTGAAACATTTTGACAGAGCGCCGTGTACAACCAGTATGGATCAACCAATTAACCAATTGATCCATATATAAGGCGCTCCGGATTACAAGGCGCACTGTCGTTTTTTGAGAAAATTAAAGGCTTTTAAGTGCGCCTTATAGTGCGGAAAATACGGTAATTTAAATTACTACTCAGTGTGTCTAATTTATAAATGCAATGCTCAACTTTTTGGGGATATTTTGACAGGGTATGATGTGTGCTACCAGATGTTTTGTAAAGAGATTTAGGTTGTTGGTAATGTTAAGATTTGATGGATATTGTTTTTTACTATGTGTTTGTGAGTGTGTGTGTGTGTGTGTGTGCGTGTGTGTGTGTGTGTGTGTGTGTGTGTGTGTGTGTGTGTGTGTGTGTGTGTGTTTGTGTGTATGTGTGTGTATATCAAGACATTTCCTCCAGGTATCCGTCCATGAAACTCTCTTTCATCCACAGTGACTTTACTTTTGTTTATTTAAAGCCAACTTTTGCTCTTGTTGATTCGCTCTCTGATCCTCACAAATAATTTCATGTGACATTATTTTCACATATGTCAAGTCAAAATATTCTCTCCCAGCATTTTTATATATGTGTGCTGGCTGAGCTGAAAATGCACTTATTACCAGTGGCTAACTGTGAATGGAGAGCCTTTGACATAACGAGAGGGTTGCTGCAGAGCAGGGTGCGCGTGTGAGCATGCGCTCTTTAATCATATCCGCTAAATGCTCTGGGCCTATTTTTTACTGCTTTATAGCCGATGCCCTGCGCTCGTGTTCAAATGCATCATGACCTCCAGTTTGCTTTGTTGCCACTGCGGTAAAAATAGATCAACAATGAGGAGCGAATACTGTGTCTATGCTTCTGTTTTAAATCTCTCTCATTGGAAATGAGTCTCTGCATTCTGCTCGTGAAGATGTGTGTATGTGTGTGTGCTTGTTTATGTATGTATGTGTGTGTGTGTGTGTGTGTGCTGATGCTGAGGAACAGTACATATTTTCGCCTGAAGGCTGTGAGCTGAGCCCCGTTTATAAAAGTGTGACAAATAAAACTCTTGTTTTCTCGTCAACCTGCATCGTTTCTCTCTGAGTGTTACGGAGTTAAAGCACATTAAGGTCCAGTGAGCGAAGCGCCGACGTCCTCCGTCACTTCCGGCTGTCAGAGTGTGAGCGGCAGCGCTCAGAGCTGGAGCCATTCCTCCTCTGCACACTGCACACAGCATCTTCTCCCTGCCAGTCAGAGCGGACATCAGTATGAATGAGAGACATATGTGACTCACACATTTTGCGATGGGAGAAATACTCAGATCTTGTACTTCTCTACAAGTAGCACTACTACAATGTAGAAATACTGAAGTAAAAGTCCTGCTCTCAAAATTTTACCGAGTGCAAAAGTAATAGCATCAAAAATATACTTGAAGTACCAAAAGTAAAAGTACTCACTATGCACAATGGCTCTTTTCAGAATAATGTATATTAGATTATTAGATTATAATTATTGATGCATTAAAGCTTTAATGTTGAAGCTGGTAAAAGTAGAGCTCATTTTAAATACTTTATATACTGCCGGGTAGTTGGTTCCCCGTAAGGCTCAATAAACTTATCTTCACCTATAAAGATACATCGTAAGTTATTTCTTGTTTTTATTTTGTGTTATTTGTCAGAATCTACAAAGTAACCAGTAACTTAGGTTATCAAATAAATGCAGTGGAGTAACAAGTACTATATTTGCCTCTGAAATGTATAAATGGAAATACAAGAAAGTACAAGTACCTCAAAAGTGTACAGTGCAGTAAACCACCACTGGTAATAATCCATATTACACTTGATATATCTGACATGTATCATGATGAAGGACGTGTTTTCTTCTTTGCTGTATGATCTTAACTTTAAATACAGTTTAGATTACAGATCTGTAATTTTCCCAATAATCTAAGAAATAACATATCTGATGCTAATTACAGGGAAAATAGAAAAATGTCCTTAAAATAACTTCTTCATTTAAACCCATGTAAATATTCCTAAGTATAATTTATCCTCCTAAACTTTATTCTTCCCACATGTCATGTTTAGCTGCTGTAATCTGACTAAAAGGCTCTCTAGGTTACATAATGAATTAAAGATGATAATAACTGTAACTCATTTAACACGGTCTCTATTTTACCTCTAAGTACCAACCGGTTCTTTCCAGAGAGCTTCCTGCAGTAGAAAGTCATTCGAAATGAACGACCCATAAAATAAACACTCACTCTGCCTCTCAGAGCGATCGTAGAGACAGTTCTCTCCTGAAGACACGCAGCACTGAAGGTAAATGACTCCTCAGACCTTATGAAGACTTTTTAGTTCTATAGCTGTCTTTTACATTAATGACATTAAAACAGGGTTTCCTGACCCATCACTCACTTTATTATTAAAATATCACAGAAAGCTGTCAAGTCGGGAAAGTTCAGTTTGGCAGAATGACTCTATTCTGTTTGTAAGAGCAGGAAGGAGATTGTAAAAGATACATATCAAATGTGTTATCTTATTAAAAAAGAATCAAACTAAAATATATTTTAAGTATCGGTGCTTTGTGCCTCTGTCTGCTCATCAAGCGACCTCTCATGAGGCCTCGGCCACAGACTGCATCGTCCTGATCTTAAGGTGACAAAATGTGTGTGGACGTTCATCAGACATGAAGGAAATTTATTTTCTGTCAGTGCACTGGATGAACAAAACATCCAAAAGAATGTATTATTTGTTAGATATGTGAACACATAATGTCAATATAATAGCACTTTGTATGTGGTACTTTAGTAAATCGTATCATGTACTTGTTCGGTACTAAACTATTGGTAAACTAGTTTTAGATTACACATTAGTATACATTTATATTTGATTGTATGAAATGGATGTGAAATATTATATTTGTTTTGAAGGACATAACGGGACGGGTTGTTTGAGGGCCCAGCCAATATAGCATTCTAGCAGATGCACACTCTGCAATTGTAACTGTGAGTAGCAAATCATGTCCCCTTCAAGCCCGACAGGTAATACGCCTGCAATGAGATCTCTCCATGACAAGTGCATCTTGTGCAAAATTCATGATAAATTTATCAACAAAAATAAAAAATAAAAAATCATTTTTGATGTTTTAATCATGGTAAATGTCCCTTTCAATGATTTTGACTAATAATGTAGAAAAACAAAGATTTTAAATTCAGAATGGTCCATATTTATTTCAGGACGGCTTAGGTCAGGGGTATTCAATTAAAATTCCAAAAGGTCCAGATTGAGAATATCTCTTCGTGCAAAGATGCGGAACATTACAATAATATCTAACTTGCGCTATTTAGACAAGCATAGTTGTAGTTAACAACGTCTCTGTGTAGTCAACAACTGTCAAATCAAATAAAGAAAGTACACATCACTTATTTTTCTCAGTTTTCACATTTAACTGGATGGATTATAAATAATACATAGAAATACATGAATAAATGTTTATACCTTGGTATTGCTACTTTAACTATCACTCAGCTTTATTAACATCTCCTTATGATAAAAGATCAACGCAATCTACATTATTAAATATGAATCAATGCGATGAAAAGATTCAATATTTTTTGTTTTTATTCATTTTTATTGTCATGAGGTGTAACCCAAAAAGGAATATAAATGAATTATATAATAGCAGCTGCAGGTCAGCTGATACTGGAACAAAGACTCCTGCAGCGCCTCCTCAAGAGCAGGAAGGGGCTTCTCCTCAGGAACAATGCTGCAGTGTCTTAAACTTGCATTCTCTCTACTGGACAGCAGGGGGCGACTCCTCTGGTTGCAAAAAGACGTCTGATTATATAGAAGTCTATGAGAAAATGACTACTTCTCTCTTGATTTATGACCTCAGTAAACATTGTAAACATGAGTTTATGGTCTCAATCTCTAGTTTCAAGTCTTCTTCAACACAGCATGATGCTCATTTAGTAAATGATGGTCCACTTCTGATCCACTGATGGCGATCTCATCCCATCAGCATGGTGTCATCTGAAAACTTACATTGCAAACTTGAGACAGAGTTAGCTCACTAAACCCTGAGTGTGTAGCAGAATGTGTGTTGCTGCTGTTGTTTTCCCGTTAAGCTAGTTAGCGTAGCCACCCAGAACACTTGTGGAGCATCAGCGTTTTTTTGTTGTGGTTTTTTCTGTTCCGGTTCAGAGGTCACACAGCCCGTTGTCTCCTACATGAGCGCAGAAAACATT
The DNA here is from genome assembly GCF_050575085.1 of Anarhichas minor. Lineage (NCBI taxonomy): Eukaryota > Metazoa > Chordata > Actinopteri > Perciformes > Anarhichadidae > Anarhichas > Anarhichas minor. The sequence continues at coordinate 5,538,298 of NW_027466471.1, read as the reverse complement.
ATATTTCTCACAATTTAAGCTTCTGCATTTTCCAAATGCACTAGTATTATTCAAACGTATTGTTCGGTTTCTAAGCCTCGTACCGAACGGTTTAATACGAATACGTATATATTCCTAGAAACTAATAATAACCGTAGCTGTGGCGCCATCATGAGGTTATAAGGTGGTATTTCAGCTGCAGGACAGCAGTGAAGGCCCAGGTATAAAATGCACGGCCCGCCACTGCATTTTGGTGACCTCGCCTGATAAAAGTAATATAATAAAAGTGCTTTTCTTTCAGGCGAACCTGAAACTTTTCAATTTGAGCTGTGTGCCATCTTCATTTAGTCTTAACCAGTAACATATACACTGATATTTACACATCTGAACAAATCTCACAAGTGTTACCTTTATTATAACATCAAAGTTATTAAAAACGTAAATACAACGGCCCATTTCCGTTTTGAAACGAAAAACGAGAATACATGGTATTTCCGTATTCTCGTTTTTTCGACTGAACGGTAAAACAGACTATCAAAACGTACGTGGACCTTGTACGTTTTGATAGTCTGTTTTACCGTTACAATATCAAGATTAAGAATAGGGCACAGCAATCTACGCAGTACACTACACATGATAGGGAAGCATCCAACCGGTCTCTGTGAGCACTGCCAGGCACCAGAAGCTGTACAACATGTTATCGCCTCCTGTATTAGACACAGCTCAGAAAGGAGGGGCATGCTGGGAGAAATGCAAAGACTAGGGATGAGAGGAAGAGAGTTGAATAATATAATTGAGTGGGGATCTAGTAATCTGGGAAGAAGGTGCTTTACAAACTTTTTGCGAGCAACGGGTCTGATGGTGAAAGTTTAGTAGTTGGGAACATAGGAACTGACTGAAACCGGAAGATGGCAGTAATGCAACAAAAAGGATGCAAGCTGCCGTTAAACACAACAGAAGAAGAAGAAGAAGAAGACATTTGAATCGAAATAAGCGGGGATTTATCCGTTCTCTTCACGAAATCAGCTCACGGTGAGGTGCAGTTATGATTATTATTGATAAAGCGGTTTGTGGTTCTGGTGCTTGTTTGCTCATAGCTCTGTAATGGTTTCACGGAGAGAAATTTGGAAGATATCTCTGGAATCTGTGTCGAATTCTCTTGCTTTCTGATGTATTGGTTGTCCGTGTTAGCCTTTAGCTGGTGTTCATAGCTTTGTCCGGAGTGCGTAACTCGCCGACTCATGGCGAAAAATACGTGATATTGTGGTACATCTTCTAGTTGATTATATTAGTTAAGTATAATTGTGTTTGGAGTGTGTACAAATGGCTTCCATGATTATGGCTTCCCCATAATCTCTTCTTTAATGGGTATATAAAATGTGTGTAACATTCATTATATTCGTTCCTGAGAAGTGCATTGTATGACACGCTGTACGCTAAACTTTCTCTGTAGACCCCCCCTGGGGGGGCTCTCTGGTCACAAATACATTTCTGAAAAAGTTGAGTTGAGTGAAGCATTAGCCTTGTATTCTGCAGAACACTGCTGTTGTTGTTCTGCACTCTGGTTATTAATGTTTCAAAGAGTACTGTCGTTCACGTTGATGATTTAATAAGCCTGTATTGGTGTTGTGTACATTGACAGGAGGATCAGTGAGTTAGGAAGGTTCCACGAGGGAACGCAGAGATTCTATTCGGAATGTTCCGTGTTCTGGTGCAAATCAGCATTCTTCACAATCGCTGTGTCTTTAGCCATAACCAAACAACCTTTGGATAGAGATGCACCATTACGGGAGAGAAACACTTTTTTCCACTGAGACAAACGGATAGAGACACAGTTGCTCATCTTCAACACAAGGAGGAGATCCAGACGATCCACATCTTCACGACTCCAGTTTGGAGAAGCAGACAGGAGTACCGGCAGGTAAGAAAAGTAATGTATGCTGTAGACGGGGTAAACATCAAAATGTATTTTAGACACCTGAAATAAAATGAATATGCGTGTATTTTAGATATAGTAGCTTCTGTGGTCTGCAAGCTAAAATGTCAAGAGTGTAGCATAGCATCTTGTATGACCAGACATTTGTGATCTTGGAAGGAACCTGTTAAGATTTCTTTGTCGATATTCACAATGAAGCCGACTGCAGTCAGTACACAGACTATCAGAGCAGGTTGGTGTAGAAAAACTAACAGAAATCCTATTATACTGCGATATACGGGCAATGCTGGAATACATACAGTATACACCTGAATGAATCAAGGAATTACATTTATTCTCTAGGAGCAGCTGCTTAATTAACCTTGTTGAGATCACCAATTCTCTAATAATGTTTGAATGCATTTGAGAGCTTATTCATTAATGGGGATAAATGAAGCGGTTGACCTGCTGTGGTTCTCAGAGACAGCAGGTAGGCTCTTGTGTCCCTCGGGACATGGCTGATGATGGGCCATTTCTAATGGCGGCCTATGGTGGATAATTCTTAGATTAGGACTGTACATCACTGAGTCATTTGTGGTGGGTCTGTCTTCAAAAAGGCCCTTGTGTCCAAAACATCATTACTTCAATAATTCAACTGCAGAGCTAATAATGTGTGTGCAGGAATTGACACTTTTTCTTTAGGTTAACATTGGAATTCTAACCTTAATGCATTTCTTTGTTGCTTTTCTCTCCACTAACTTTGGATCGTTGCTCAATGGGAACATCCATCCATCCATCCATTTTCCTCCGCTTATCCGGGGCGCGGTGGCAACAGGCCAAGCAGGCTGACCCAGACCTCCCTCTCACCGGCAACATGTTCCAGCTCATTCTGGGGGATCCCGAGGCGTTCCCAGGCCAGCTGGGAGATGTAATCTCTCCAGCGTGTTCTGGGTCTTCCCCGGGGTCTCTTCCCAGTTGGACGTGCCTGGAAAACCTCCAGTGGGAGGCGTCCAGGAGGCATCCTAATTAGAAGCCCGAACCACCTCAGCTGACTCCTTTCGACGCGAAGGAGTAGCGGCTCGACTCCAAGCTCCCTCCTGATGACCGAGCTCCTTACCCTATCTCTAAGGCTAAGCCCGGCCACCCTACGGAGGAAGCTCATTTCGGCCGCTTGTAGCCGCGACCTTGTCCTTTCGGTCACGACCCAGAGTTCGTGACCATAGGTGAGGGTAGGAACGTAGACCGAGTGGTAAATTGAGAGCTTTGCCTTCCGGCTCAGCTCCCTCTTCACCAAGAGATGTTCAATGGGAACACAGGAGCTTAAATGTCTGGGACAGCCAAGTTCACCTTCATCTTTTGATGGGTCGCCGTGTCAACCAGCCAGCATCTAACCTGGACATTATGCAGATCCTCCAGAAACTGCCAGCGGACCGGTGAAGACTCACATCCTAAAAGCAGGTTCCGTATCAGCAGCCGCATGTAGCCCAAAGGTCACACACACTTAGGATTCAGTTGCTGACTGCTGGGAGTATGACGATGGGACTCCAGGGCACATTGCACCCTAGCTCTGTGTGTGTGTGTGTGTGTGTGTGTGTGGAATAAAAAGTCCACGCCTACAATACAATGGTGAACAGAAGTTAGAAACAGTGGAGCCAAACACTTTCAGATGTAACTTTACTACATATTCAACTTGACAGTCTTCTTGTTTCTGCTCCGCTCTACTGCTTAACAGATATCGTAATATTAGACTAAATCATGGTAATGCCACTACTGAATGTGAACAAACAGTTGGTTTGGAATAACATTTGGACTTGTGACACAACATTACTTCTGAATGTGATATCTGAATATAAAGCCATGGAAGTTTTGACACTACTGAGTAAGTCGTGCCCAACATCTAGTGTTCGGAGGAGGAAGTGAATTCTGTGATGAGTTGATTGTGCAGAGAGACTCCTACAACCAATACAGTGTTTAGAATCGCGTCATCTACCAACTGTGCAACAAATATACTGATTTAGTTAGTTAGAGGTAGAAGAGAAGGGATTTTATCATTACTCTGATATGAGACGTCATGACATTCTGTGCTAGCGCCACAGTATGTTATTGTTAAAGACTAATTAAATGTATTTTAATGACATTTTTATGTAATAATATATTTGACTATCCTTTTTTTCTCTATCCGTCTATCTCTCTTTCATTCTCTCTCTTTTCTATCAGTCTGACTTTCTGTGTGTCTCTCTGACTGTCTGTCTGTCTGTCTCTCTGACTGTCTGTCTGTCTGACTTTCTGTCCGTCCGTCTGTCTCTTTGACTTTCTGCCTGACTGTCTGTCTCTCTGACTTTCTGCCTGACTCTTTATTCATACCATAAAAGAGAGATTGATAGTTGATAAAGGGTTGCATATGACTCCCTATTAAGTCCCTAGATTAACTTCTATGAGCCTCTGGTGGTGGTAGGACCTAAAGAGGACTTTTGCAACTGTTTTATAAGTCCCTAGATTAACTTCTATGAGCCTCTGGTGGGGGTAGGTCGGATAAAGAGGACTTTTGTAACTGTTTGATACACAACACAATGATTACAATCTCTGGTTGACTGTCTGTCTCTCTGACTTTCTGCCTGACTGTCTCTCTGACTCTGTCTGACTTTCTGTCCGTCTGTCTCTGACTTTTTGCCTGACTTTCTTTCTGACTTTCTGTCTGTCTCTATCTGTCTGTGTGATTTTTCTGTCTGTCTCTTTGACTTTCTGTCTGTCTCTTTGACTTTCTGTCTGTCGCTCTGATTTTTTGTCTGACTTTCTGTCCGTCCGTCTGTCTCTGACTTTTTGCCTGACTCTTTATTCATACCATAAAGGAGAGATTGATAGTTGATAAAGGGTTGCATATGACTCCCTATTAAGTCCCTAGATTAACTTCTATGAGCCTCTGGTGGGGGTAGGTCGGATAAAGAGGACTTTTGTAACTGTTTGATACACAACACAATGATTACAATCTCTGGTTGACTGTCTGTCTCTCTGACTTTCTGCCTGACTGTCTCTCTGACTCTGTCTGACTTTCTGTCCGTCGCTCTGATTTTTTGTCTAACATTCTTTCTGACTTTCTGTCTGTGTGATTTTTCTGTCTGTCTCTTTGACTTTCTGTCTGACTCCGTCTGTCTCTCTGACTTTGTCTGTCGCTCTGATTTTTTGTCTGACTTTCTGTCCGTCCGTCTGTCTCTGACTTTTTGCCTGACTTTCTTTCTGACTTTCTGTCTGTGTCTCTATCTGTCTGTGTGATTTTTCTGTCCGTCTGTCTCTGACTTTCTTTTTGACTTTCTGTCTGTCTGTCTGTCTGTCTCTGACTTTTTGCCTGACTTTCTGTCTGTGTCTCTGTCTGTCTGTGTGATTTTTCTGTCTGTCTCTCTGACTTTCTGCCTGACTCTTTATTCATACCATAAAGGAGAGATTGATAGTTGATAAAGGGTTGCATATGACTCCCTATTAAGTCCCTAGATTAACTTCTATGAGCCTCTGGTGGTGGTAGGACCTAAAGAGGACTTTTGCAACTGTTTTCTAAGTCCCTAGATTAACTTCTATGAGCCTCTGGTGGGGGTAGGTCGGATAAAGAGGACTTTTGTAACTGTTTGATACACAACACAATGATTACAATCTCTGGTTGACTGTCTGTCTCTCTGACTTTCTGCCTGTCTGTCTGTCTCTCTGACTCTGTCTGTCTGACTTTCTGTCCGTCGCTCTGATTTTTTGTCTGACTTTCTGTCCGTCTGTCTCTGACTTTTTGCCTGACTTTCTTTTTGACTTTCTGTCTGTGTCTCTATCTGTCTGTGTGATTTTTCTGTCTGTCTCTCTGACTTTCTGCCTGACTCTTTATTCATACCATAAAGGAGAGATTGATAGTTGATAAAGGGTTGCATATGACTCCCTATTAAGTCCCTAGATTAACCAGTGTAGCCAAACACTTTCAGATGTAACTTTACTACATATTCAACTTGACAGTCTTCTTGTTTCTGCTCCGCTCTACTGCTTAACAGATATCGTAATATTAGACTAAATCATGGTAATGCCACTACTGAATGTGAACAAACAGTTGGTTTGGAATAACATTTGGACTTGTGACACAACATTACTTCTGAATGTGATATCTGAATATAAAGCCATGGAAGTTTTGACACTACTGAGTAAGTCGTGCCCAACATCTAGTGTTCGGAGGAGGAAGTGAATTCTGTGATGAGTTGATTGTGCAGAGAGACTCCTACAACCAATACAGTGTTTAGAATCGCGTCATCTACCAACTGTGCAACAAATATACTGATTTAGTTAGTTAGAGGTAGAAGAGAAGGGATTTTATCATTACTCTGATATGAGACGTCATGACATTCTGTGCTAGCGCCACAGTATGTTATTGTTAAAGACTAATTAAATGTATTTTAATGACATTTTTATGTAATAATATATTTGACTATCCTTTTTTTCTCTATCCGTCTATCTCTCTTTCATTCTCTCTCTTTTCTATCAGTCTGACTTTCTGTGTGTCTCTCTGACTGTCTGTCTGTCTGTCTCTCTGACTGTCTGTCTGTCTGACTTTCTGTCCGTCCGTCTGTCTCTTTGACTTTCTGCCTGACTGTCTGTCTCTCTGACTTTCTGCCTGACTCTTTATTCATACCATAAAAGAGAGATTGATAGTTGATAAAGGGTTGCATATGACTCCCTATTAAGTCCCTAGATTAACTTCTATGAGCCTCTGGTGGGGGTAGGTCGGATAAAGAGGACTTTTGTAACTGTTTGATACACAACACAATGATTACAATCTCTGGTTGACTGTCTGTCTGTCTGACTTTCTGTCCGTCTGTCTCTGACTTTTTGCCTGACTTTCTTTCTGACTTTCTGTCTGTGTCTCTATCTGTCTGTGATTTTTCTGTCTGTCTCTTTGACTTTCTGTCTGTCGCTCTGATTTTTTGTCTGACTTTCTGTCCGTCCGTCTGTCTCTGACTTTTTGCCTGACTTTCTTTTTGACTTTCTGTCTGTCTCTCTGACTTTCTGCCTGACTCTTTATTCATACCATAAAGGAGAGATTGATAGTTGATAAAGGGTTGCATATGACTCCCTATTAAGTCCCTAGATTAACTTCTATGAGCCTCTGGTGGGGGTAGGTCGGATAAAGAGGACTTTTGTAACTGTTTGATACACAACACAATGATTACAATCTCTGGTTGACTGTCTGTCTCTCTGACTTTCTGCCTGACTGTCTCTCTGACTCTGTCTGACTTTCTGTCCGTCGCTCTGATTTTTTGTCTAACATTCTTTCTGACTTTCTGTCTGTGTGATTTTTCTGTCTGTCTCTTTGACTTTCTGTCTGACTCCGTCTGTCTCTCTGACTTTCTGTCTGTCGCTCTGATTTTTTGTCTGACTTTCTGTCCGTCCGTCTGTCTCTGACTTTTTGCCTGACTTTCTTTCTGACTTTCTGTCTGTGTCTCTATCTGTCTGTGTGATTTTTCTGTCCGTCTGTCTCTGACTTTCTTTTTGACTTTCTGTCTGTCTGTCTGTCTTTCTGATTTTTCTGTCTGTCTCTTTGACTTTCTGCCTGACTCTGTCTGTCTCTTTGACTTTCTGCCTGTCGCTCTGATTTTTTGTCTGACTTTCTGTCCGTCCGTCTGTCTCTGACTTTTTGCCTGACTTTCTGTCTGTGTCTCTGTCTGTCTGTGTGATTTTTCTGTCTGTCTCTCTGACTTTCTGCCTGACTCTTTATTCATACCATAAAGGAGAGATTGATAGTTGATAAAGGGTTGCATATGACTCCCTATTAAGTCCCTAGATTAACTTCTATGAGCCTCTGGTGGTGGTAGGACCTAAAGAGGACTTTTGCAACTGTTTTCTAAGTCCCTAGATTAACTTCTATGAGCCTCTGGTGGGGGTAGGTCGGATAAAGAGGACTTTTGTAACTGTTTGATACACAACACAATGATTACAATCTCTGGTTGACTGTCTGTCTCTCTGACTTTCTGCCTGACTGTCTCTCTGACTCTGTCTGACTTTCTGTCCGTCGCTCTGATTTTTTGTCTAACATTCTTTCTGACTTTCTGTCTGTGTGATTTTTCTGTCTGTCTCTTTGACTTTCTGTCTGACTCCGTCTGTCTCTCTGACTTTGTCTGTCGCTCTGATTTTTTGTCTGACTTTCTGTCCGTCCGTCTGTCTCTGACTTTTTGCCTGACTTTCTTTCTGACTTTCTGTCTGTGTCTCTATCTGTCTGTGTGATTTTTCTGTCCGTCTGTCTCTGACTTTCTTTTTGACTTTCTGTCTGTCTGTCTGTCTCTGACTTTTTGCCTGACTTTCTGTCTGTGTCTCTGTCTGTCTGTGTGATTTTTCTGTCTGTCTCTCTGACTTTCTGCCTGACTCTTTATTCATACCATAAAGGAGAGATTGATAGTTGATAAAGGGTTGCATATGACTCCCTATTAAGTCCCTAGATTAACTTCTATGAGCCTCTGGTGGTGGTAGGACCTAAAGAGGACTTTTGCAACTGTTTTCTAAGTCCCTAGATTAACTTCTATGAGCCTCTGGTGGGGGTAGGTCGGATAAAGAGGACTTTTGTAACTGTTTGATACACAACACAATGATTACAATCTCTGGTTGACTGTCTGTCTCTCTGACTTTCTGCCTGTCTGTCTGTCTCTCTGACTCTGTCTGTCTGACTTTCTGTCCGTCGCTCTGATTTTTTGTCTGACTTTCTGTCCGTCTGTCTCTGACTTTTTGCCTGACTTTCTTTTTGACTTTCTGTCTGTGTCTCTATCTGTCTGTGTGATTTTTCTGTCTGTCTCTCTGACTTTCTGCCTGACTCTTTATTCATACCATAAAGGAGAGATTGATAGTTGATAAAGGGTTGCATATGACTCCCTATTAAGTCCCTAGATTAACCAGTGTAGCCAAACACTTTCAGATGTAACTTTACTACATATTCAACTTGACAGTCTTCTTGTTTCTGCTCCGCTCTACTGCTTAACAGATATCGTAATATTAGACTAAATCATGGTAATGCCACTACTGAATGTGAACAAACAGTTGGTTTGGAATAACATTTGGACTTGTGACACAACATTACTTCTGAATGTGATATCTGAATATAAAGCCATGGAAGTTTTGACACTACTGAGTAAGTCGTGCCCAACATCTAGTGTTCGGAGGAGGAAGTGAATTCTGTGATGAGTTGATTGTGCAGAGAGACTCCTACAACCAATACAGTGTTTAGAATCGCGTCATCTACCAACTGTGCAACAAATATACTGATTTAGTTAGTTAGAGGTAGAAGAGAAGGGATTTTATCATTACTCTGATATGAGACGTCATGACATTCTGTGCTAGCGCCACAGTATGTTATTGTTAAAGACTAATTAAATGTATTTTAATGACATTTTTATGTAATAATATATTTGACTATCCTTTTTTTCTCTATCCGTCTATCTCTCTTTCATTCTCTCTCTTTTCTATCAGTCTGACTTTCTGTGTGTCTCTCTGACTGTCTGTCTGTCTGTCTCTCTGACTGTCTGTCTGTCTGACTTTCTGTCCGTCCGTCTGTCTCTTTGACTTTCTGCCTGACTGTCTGTCTCTCTGACTTTCTGCCTGACTCTTTATTCATACCATAAAAGAGAGATTGATAGTTGATAAAGGGTTGCATATGACTCCCTATTAAGTCCCTAGATTAACTTCTATGAGCCTCTGGTGGGGGTAGGTCGGATAAAGAGGACTTTTGTAACTGTTTGATACACAACACAATGATTACAATCTCTGGTTGACTGTCTGTCTGTCTGACTTTCTGTCCGTCTGTCTCTGACTTTTTGCCTGACTTTCTTTCTGACTTTCTGTCTGTGTCTCTATCTGTCTGTGATTTTTCTGTCTGTCTCTTTGACTTTCTGTCTGTCGCTCTGATTTTTTGTCTGACTTTCTGTCCGTCCGTCTGTCTCTGACTTTTTGCCTGACTTTCTTTTTGACTTTCTGTCTGTCTCTCTGACTTTCTGCCTGACTCTTTATTCATACCATAAAGGAGAGATTGATAGTTGATAAAGGGTTGCATATGACTCCCTATTAAGTCCCTAGATTAACTTCTATGAGCCTCTGGTGGGGGTAGGTCGGATAAAGAGGACTTTTGTAACTGTTTGATACACAACACAATGATTACAATCTCTGGTTGACTGTCTGTCTCTCTGACTTTCTGCCTGACTGTCTCTCTGACTCTGTCTGACTTTCTGTCCGTCGCTCTGATTTTTTGTCTAACATTCTTTCTGACTTTCTGTCTGTGTGATTTTTCTGTCTGTCTCTTTGACTTTCTGTCTGACTCCGTCTGTCTCTCTGACTTTCTGTCTGTCGCTCTGATTTTTTGTCTGACTTTCTGTCCGTCCGTCTGTCTCTGACTTTTTGCCTGACTTTCTTTCTGACTTTCTGTCTGTGTCTCTATCTGTCTGTGTGATTTTTCTGTCCGTCTGTCTCTGACTTTCTTTTTGACTTTCTGTCTGTCTGTCTGTCTTTCTGATTTTTCTGTCTGTCTCTTTGACTTTCTGCCTGACTCTGTCTGTCTCTTTGACTTTCTGCCTGTCGCTCTGATTTTTTGTCTGACTTTCTGTCCGTCCGTCTGTCTCTGACTTTTTGCCTGACTTTCTGTCTGTGTCTCTGTCTGTCTGTGTGATTTTTCTGTCTGTCTCTCTGACTTTCTGCCTGACTCTTTATTCATACCATAAAGGAGAGATTGATAGTTGATAAAGGGTTGCATATGACTCCCTATTAAGTCCCTAGATTAACTTCTATGAGCCTCTGGTGGTGGTAGGACCTAAAGAGGACTTTTGCAACTGTTTTCTAAGTCCCTAGATTAACTTCTATGAGCCTCTGGTGGGGGTAGGTCGGATAAAGAGGACTTTTGTAACTGTTTGATACACAACACAATGATTACAATCTCTGGTTGACTGTCTGTCTCTCTGACTTTCTGCCTGACTGTCTGTCTGTCTCTCTGACTCTGTCTGTCTGACTTTCTGTCCGTCGCTCTGATTTTTTGTCTGACTTTCTGTCCGTCTGTCTCTGACTTTTTGCCTGACTTTCTTTTTGACTTTCTGTCTGTGTCTCTATCTGTCTGTGTGATTTTTCTGTCTGTCTCTCTGACTTTCTGCCTGACTCTTTATTCATACCATAAAGGAGAGATTGATAGTTGATAAAGGGTTGCATATGACTCCCTATTAAGTCCCTAGATTAACCAGTGTAGCCTAACACTTTCAGATGTAACTTTACTACATATTCAACTTGACAGTCTTCTTGTTTCTGCTCCGCTCTACTGCTTAACAGATATCGTAATATTAGACTAAATCATGGTAATGCCACTACTGAATGTGAACAAACAGTTGGTTTGGAATAACATTTGGACTTGTGACACAACATTACTTCTGAATGTGATATCTGAATATAAAGCCATGGAAGTTTTGACACTACTGAGTAAGTCGTGCCCAACATCTAGTGTTCGGAGGAGGAAGTGAATTCTGTGATGAGTTGATTGTGCAGAGAGACTCCTACAACCAATACAGTGTTTAGAATCGCGTCATCTACCAACTGTGCAACAAATATACTGATTTAGTTAGTTAGAGGTAGAAGAGAAGGGATTTTATCATTACTCTGATATGAGACGTCATGACATTCTGTGCTAGCGCCACAGTATGTTATTGTTAAAGACTAATTAAATGTATTTTAATGACATTTTTATGTAATAATATATTTGACTATCCTTTTTTTCTCTATCCGTCTATCTCTCTTTCATTCTCTCTCTTTTCTATCAGTCTGACTTTCTGTGTGTCTCTCTGACTGTCTGTCTGTCTGTCTCTCTGACTGTCTGTCTGTCTGACTTTCTGTCCGTCCGTCTGTCTCTTTGACTTTCTGCCTGACTGTCTGTCTCTCTGACTTTCTGCCTGACTCTTTATTCATACCATAAAAGAGAGATTGATAGTTGATAAAGGGTTGCATATGACTCCCTATTAAGTCCCTAGATTAACTTCTATGAGCCTCTGGTGGGGGTAGGTCGGATAAAGAGGACTTTTGTAACTGTTTGATACACAACACAATGATTACAATCTCTGGTTGACTGTCTGTCTCTCTGACTTTCTGCCTGACTGTCTCTCTGACTCTGTCTGTCTGACTTTCTGTCCGTCGCTCTGATTTTTTGTCTAACATTCTTTCTGACTTTCTGTCTGTGTGATTTTTCTGTCTGTCTCTTTGACTTTCTGTCTGACTCCGTCTGTCTCTCTGACTTTCTGTCTGTCGCTCTGATTTTTTGTCTGACTTTCTGTCCGTCCGTCTGTCTCTGACTTTTTGCCTGACTTTCTTTCTGACTTTCTGTCTGTGTCTCTATCTGTCTGTGTGATTTTTCTGTCCGTCTGTCTCTGACTTTCTTTTTGACTTTCTGTCTGTCTGTCTGTCTTTCTGATTTTTCTGTCTGTCTCTTTGACTTTCTGCCTGACTCTGTCTGTCTCTTTGACTTTCTGCCTGTCGCTCTGATTTTTTGTCTGACTTTCTGTCCGTCCGTCTGTCTCTGACTTTTTGCCTGACTTTCTGTCTGTGTCTCTGTCTGTCTGTGTGATTTTTCTGTCTGTCTCTCTGACTTTCTGCCTGACTCTTTATTCATACCATAAAGGAGAGATTGATAGTTGATAAAGGGTTGCATATGACTCCCTATTAAGTCCCTAGATTAACTTCTATGAGCCTCTGGTGGTGGTAGGACCTAAAGAGGACTTTTGCAACTGTTTTCTAAGTCCCTAGATTAACTTCTATGAGCCTCTGGTGGGGGTAGGTCGGATAAAGAGGACTTTTGTAACTGTTTGATACACAACACAATGATTACAATCTCTGGTTGACTGTCTGTCTCTCTGACTTTCTGCCTGACTGTCTGTCTGTCTCTCTGACTCTGTCTGTCTGACTTTCTGTCCGTCGCTCTGATTTTTTGTCTGACTTTCTGTCCGTCTGTCTCTGACTTTTTGCCTGACTTTCTTTTTGACTTTCTGTCTGTGTCTCTATCTGTCTGTGTGATTTTTCTGTCTGTCTCTCTGACTTTCTGCCTGACTCTTTATTCATACCATAAAGGAGAGATTGATAGTTGATAAAGGGTTGCATATGACTCCCTATTAAGTCCCTAGATTAACCAGTGTAGCCAAACACTTTCAGATGTAACTTTACTACATATTCAACTTGACAGTCTTCTTGTTTCTGCTCCGCTCTACTGCTTAACAGATATCGTAATATTAGACTAAATCATGGTAATGCCACTACTGAATGTGAACAAACAGTTGGTTTGGAATAACATTTGGACTTGTGACACAACATTACTTCTGAATGTGATATCTGAATATAAAGCCATGGAAGTTTTGACACTACTGAGTAAGTCGTGCCCAACATCTAGTGTTCGGAGGAGGAAGTGAATTCTGTGATGAGTTGATTGTGCAGAGAGACTCCTACAACCAATACAGTGTTTAGAATCGCGTCATCTACCAACTGTGCAACAAATATACTGATTTAGTTAGTTAGAGGTAGAAGAGAAGGGATTTTATCATTACTCTGATATGAGACGTCATGACATTCTGTGCTAGCGCCACAGTATGTTATTGTTAAAGACTAATTAAATGTATTTTAATGACATTTTTATGTAATAATATATTTGACTATCCTTTTTTTCTCTATCCGTCTATCTCTCTTTCATTCTCTCTCTTTTCTATCAGTCTGACTTTCTGTGTGTCTCTCTGACTGTCTGTCTGTCTGACTTTCTGTCCGTCCGTCTGTCTCTTTGACTTTCTGCCTGACTGTCTGTCTCTCTGACTTTCTGCCTGACTCTTTATTCATACCATAAAGGAGAGATTGATAGTTGATAAAGGGTTGCATATGACTCCCTATTAAGTCCCTAGATTAACTTCTATGAGCCTCTGGTGGTGGTAGGACCTAAAGAGGACTTTTGCAACTGTTTTATAAGTCCCTAGATTAACTTCTATGAGCCTCTGGTGGGGGTAGGTCGGATAAAGAGGACTTTTGTAACTGTTTGATACACAACACAATGATTACAATCTCTGGTTGACTGTCTGTCTCTCTGACTTTCTGCCTGACTGTCTCTCTGACTGACTTTCTGTCCGTCGCTCTGATTTTTTGTCTAACATTCTTTCTGACTTTCTGTCTGTGTGATTTTTCTGTCTGTCTCTTTGACTTTCTGTCTGACTCCGTCTGTCTCTCTGACTTTCTGTCTGTCGCTCTGATTTTTTGTCTGACTTTCTGTCCGTCCGTCTGTCTCTGACTTTTTGCCTGACTTTCTTTCTGACTTTCTGTCTGTGTCTCTATCTGTCTGTGTGATTTTTCTGTCCGTCTGTCTCTGACTTTCTTTTTGACTTTCTGTCTGTCTGTCTGTCTGTCTTTCTGATTTTTCTGTCTGTCTCTTTGACTTTCTGCCTGACTCTGTCTGTCTCTTTGACTTTCTGCCTGTCGCTCTGATTTTTTGTCTGACTTTCTGTCCGTCCGTCTGTCTCTGACTTTTTGCCTGACTTTCTGTCTGTGTCTCTGTCTGTCTGTGTGATTTTTCTGTCTGTCTCTTTGACTTTCTGCCTGACTCTTTATTCATACCATAAAGGAGAGATTGATAGTTGATAAAGGGTTGCATATGACTCCCTATTAAGTCCCTAGATTAACTTCTATGAGCCTCTGGTGGTGGTAGGACCTAAAGAGGACTTTTGCAACTGTTTTCTAAGTCCCTAGATTAACTTCTATGAGCCTCTGGTGGGGGTAGGTCGGATAAAGAGGACTTTTGTAACTGTTTGATACACAACACAATGATTACAATCTCTGGTTGACTGTCTGTCTCTCTGACTTTCTGTCTGACTTTCTGTCCGTCGCTCTGATTTTTTGTCTGACTTTCTGTCCGTCTGTCTCTGACTTTTTGCCTGACTTTCTTTTTGACTTTCTGTCTGTGTCTCTATCTGTCTGTGTGATTTTTCTGTCTGTCTCTCTGACTTTCTGCCTGACTCTTTATTCATACCATAAAGGAGAGATTGATAGTTGATAAAGGGTTGCATATGACTCCCTATTAAGTCCCTAGATTAACCAGTGTAGCCTAACACTTTCAGATGTAACTTTACTACATATTCAACTTGACAGTCTTCTTGTTTCTGCTCCGCTCTACTGCTTAACAGATATCGTAATATTAGACTAAATCATGGTAATGCCACTACTGAATGTGAACAAACAGTTGGTTTGGAATAACATTTGGACTTGTGACACAACATTACTTCTGAATGTGATATCTGAATATAAAGCCATGGAAGTTTTGACACTACTGAGTAAGTCGTGCCCAACATCTAGTGTTCGGAGGAGGAAGTGAATTCTGTGATGAGTTGATTGTGCAGAGAGACTCCTACAACCAATACAGTGTTTAGAATCGCGTCATCTACCAACTGTGCAACAAATATACTGATTTAGTTAGTTAGAGGTAGAAGAGAAGGGATTTTATCATTACTCTGATATGAGACGTCATGACATTCTGTGCTAGCGCCACAGTATGTTATTGTTAAAGACTAATTAAATGTATTTTAATGACATTTTTATGTAATAATATATTTGACTATCCTTTTTTTCTCTATCCGTCTATCTCTCTTTCATTCTCTCTCTTTTCTATCAGTCTGACTTTCTGTGTGTCTCTCTGACTGTCTGTCTGTCTGTCTCTCTGACTGTCTGTCTGTCTGACTTTCTGTCCGTCCGTCTGTCTCTTTGACTTTCTGCCTGACTGTCTGTCTCTCTGACTTTCTGCCTGACTCTTTATTCATACCATAAAAGAGAGATTGATAGTTGATAAAGGGTTGCATATGACTCCCTATTAAGTCCCTAGATTAACTTCTATGAGCCTCTGGTGGTGGTAGGACCTAAAGAGGACTTTTGCAACTGTTTTATAAGTCCCTAGATTAACTTCTATGAGCCTCTGGTGGGGGTAGGTCGGATAAAGAGGACTTTTGTAACTGTTTGATACACAACACAATGATTACAATCTCTGGTTGACTGTCTGTCTCTCTGACTTTCTGCCTGACTGTCTCTCTGACTCTGTCTGACTTTCTGTCCGTCGCTCTGATTTTTTGTCTAACATTCTTTCTGACTTTCTGTCTGTGTGATTTTTCTGTCTGTCTCTTTGACTTTCTGTCTGACTCCGTCTGTCTCTCTGACTTTCTGTCTGTCGCTCTGATTTTTTGTCTGACTTTCTGTCCGTCCGTCTGTCTCTGACTTTTTGCCTGACTTTCTTTCTGACTTTCTGTCTGTGTCTCTATCTGTCTGTGTGATTTTTCTGTCCGTCTGTCTCTGACTTTCTTTTTGACTTTCTGTCTGTCTGTCTGTCTTTCTGATTTTTCTGTCTGTCTCTTTGACTTTCTGCCTGACTCTGTCTGTCTCTTTGACTTTCTGCCTGTCGCTCTGATTTTTTGTCTGACTTTCTGTCCGTCCGTCTGTCTCTGACTTTTTGCCTGACTTTCTGTCTGTGTCTCTGTCTGTCTGTGTGATTTTTCTGTCTGTCTCTCTGACTTTCTGCCTGACTCTTTATTCATACCATAAAGGAGAGATTGATAGTTGATAAAGGGTTGCATATGACTCCCTATTAAGTCCCTAGATTAACTTCTATGAGCCTCTGGTGGTGGTAGGACCTAAAGAGGACTTTTGCAACTGTTTTCTAAGTCCCTAGATTAACTTCTATGAGCCTCTGGTGGGGGTAGGTCGGATAAAGAGGACTTTTGTAACTGTTTGATACACAACACAATGATTACAATCTCTGGTTGACTGTCTGTCTCTCTGACTTTCTGCCTGACTGTCTGTCTGTCTCTCTGACTCTGTCTGTCTGACTTTCTGTCCGTCGCTCTGATTTTTTGTCTGACTTTCTGTCCGTCTGTCTCTGACTTTTTGCCTGACTTTCTTTTTGACTTTCTGTCTGTGTCTCTATCTGTCTGTGTGATTTTTCTGTCTGTCTCTCTGACTTTCTGCCTGACTCTTTATTCATACCATAAAGGAGAGATTGATAGTTGATAAAGGGTTGCATATGACTCCCTATTAAGTCCCTAGATTAACCAGTGTAGCCAAACACTTTCAGATGTAACTTTACTACATATTCAACTTGACAGTCTTCTTGTTTCTGCACCGCTCTACTGCTTAACAGATATCGTAATATTAGACTAAATCATGGTAATGCCACTACTGAATGTGAACAAACAGTTGGTTTGGAATAACATTTGGACTTGTGACACAACATTACTTCTGAATGTGATATCTGAATATAAAGCCATGGAAGTTTTGACACTACTGAGTAAGTCGTGCCCAACATCTAGTGTTCGGAGGAGGAAGTGAATTCTGTGATGAGTTGATTGTGCAGAGAGACTCCTACAACCAATACAGTGTTTAGAATCGCGTCATCTACCAACTGTGCAACAAATATACTGATTTAGTTAGTTAGAGGTAGAAGAGAAGGGATTTTATCATTACTCTGATATGAGACGTCATGACATTCTGTGCTAGCGCCACAGTATGTTATTGTTAAAGACTAATTAAATGTATTTTAATGACATTTTTATGTAATAATATATTTGACTATCCTTTTTTTCTCTATCCGTCTATCTCTCTTTCATTCTCTCTCTTTTCTATCAGTCTGACTTTCTGTGTGTCTCTCTGACTGTCTGTCTGTCTGTCTCTCTGACTGTCTGTCTGTCTGACTTTCTGTCCGTCCGTCTGTCTCTTTGACTTTCTGCCTGACTCTGTCTGTCTCTCAGACTTTCTGTCTGTGTGATTTTTCTGTCTGTCTCTCTGACTTTCTGCCTGACTCTGTCTGTCTCTTTGACTTTCTGCCTGACTCTTTATTCATACCATAAAGGAGAGATTGATAGTTGATAAAGGGTTGCATATGACTCCCTATTAAGTCCCTAGATTAACTTCTATGAGCCTCTGGTGGGGGTAGGACCTAAAGAGGACTTTTGTAACTGTTTGATAAACGACCCAATGATTACAATCTCTGGTTGACTCTGTCTGTCTTTTTTTCTGACTCCGTCTGTCTGACTGACTCTTTGTCTGACACGATACCTTTAACACACATTACTAACTTTGCTTCTTCCCCAGAGTCTCTGCTTTCTCGCCTCGCAGGTTTCCGTGGATCCTGGTTATACCTGGACTATGGTCTTGCCTCCTGCCGTGGTTCTGTCATATGTGTTGTAACTCTGTTATGCTATTCATTCTGTACACATGACATCTATTGCACTTTTGTCCATCCTGGGAGAGGGATCCCTCCTCTGTTGCTCTCCCACAGGTCTCTCCCTCTTTTCTCCCCGTTAAATGGTTTTTCCTGTTCCGATGTGAGGGTTCCGGGACAGAGGATGTCGCATGTGTACTGATTGTAAAGACCTCTGAGGCAAATTTGTAATTTTGGGCTGTACAAAAATAAATTGAACTGAATAAGAGAAAAACTGTCAACTGTGTTCA
The DNA here is from genome assembly GCF_050575085.1 of Anarhichas minor. Taxonomy (NCBI): domain Eukaryota; kingdom Metazoa; phylum Chordata; class Actinopteri; order Perciformes; family Anarhichadidae; genus Anarhichas; species Anarhichas minor. The sequence continues at coordinate 5,519,919 of NW_027466471.1, read as the reverse complement.
ACTGTGTAAAAATACTGAACAAGAGCAAACTAAATGAGAGAGCTGAAACCAGTTTTCGGAGAGTCCATCCATCCTGTCTTTCTTTCTATCCGTCTGTCTACTGTAATGTCATGAGAAGTCACTAGGGCAGGCTAGGGTGAGGTGGTGCAAGGTAATTAACAAAAACAGAGAAAAATCAAAGGTTCCTAGAAAAAGGTGACGTTTTATTCTTCTGTTACTAGGCAACTCAGGTATCTCTCTTTATCTAAATCAAAAGTCCAAAACAAACAAAAGCGTTCAAGTGGGGATAATGGTTCGTTAAACTGAACAGTATTAGAAAAAAACTCAACTTAGAATGTCTTCGCTTTCACAGGCTAGCGGGTCTTCTTTCTTTCAATCCTTCTCAGTCTGGTTCTGTACTGGACTTTATGCAGTTCTCCAGTCCAAGTTTGTTCTCGGAGCTCCTTCCAGCCGTGTGCTCTCTCCCCATCTCCTCTGCCTCCTGCAACTCTTTAGTCCTGCCTCAATTAGGTGGCTTAAACACCCACACCTGGGTGAGTGGTGAGGCATTCTGGGAGCTGTAGTATGTAGATCGGCGGCCATTTTTATGGTGTGGCTGCTGATCTACAAAGGGAATGTAGCACCCCTCCAATACCTGGCCCCTTGTGATGCCACACTATCTTATCCATATATCTATCCATCCATCCTTTCAATCTGTCTCTTTCTGTGATGAGTTGCTTTGCCTCAAACTGCTCCTCTCCAATAGAGATCACAGTACACTTGAGGCATATTTACTTCATACATGGCTGAATTACCCACAAGGAATGTGCGACTGCCCCAGGACACCAAACCCTCCCGGGCCGCAAGGCCCCAGGTGTATGTGTAGCAAAAAGTTTGCTGTTATTTGACTAATTGCTTGTCTGTATTAGACACATGGAGCCCATTACCTCCTTTACACAAAATATACACAATGATATGATGCCTCCTGAGGCTCTGTGCATATATATCTATATGTCATACATTTCTCCATTAATAATTTGTCAGAAAAAAAACATTTATTTCAAAATGATATGGTTTGCACAGCATAATGTCTGTCAAATAATTTAACTGCACAAATGTGTTGACTTTCAACTCTTTAGTGAATATTAGTGAACCACAGAGAAAGCTAGGAAGTGCTCCTATGTTAAGAGTTTATATTGTTTTTTTAAACGACTATTCAAGGGGAAGAATGAACTTTCACACTTCGTGTCACAGAGAATGTGACATTTATCACTTAAAGTGTTACGGGCAGCATCTTAATGGTGATTATGTTCCTCATGATCTTTGCACCACTTTCATGAGGTTTTTCTTCTTATGTATTTGTTTGTGTGTCTTTTACTGCCTATGCGTTTTATTTGACTTACAAACCCTTAAAATCCCAAATTCTGATCAGCTGACAGTGAAGTTTCAGATGAGTTTCTCCCTCCCTCTGTGCTTATTGTGTAAATAGAACCAAACCGGAGAATTAAAGAAAGTGCCATTTATATTTCTGTCCCCAATCCGTGCTTTTCAGATATGCCACGAAGAAAATGTGACAGTTTCATAAATCATCCTTGATATGATTCATTTATCAAATGTATTAATACACCAATGCACTGTATTCCACATGACCATGAGGTGAATCACCCCAGCAAATGCACACATAAAGCATTACCTGATTTAAAAAAAAAAGGTGACTGTGCATTTTCCATTTAGTTTCAAATTACAGGTGCGGCAAGGAAAATGTGTTGTCTGGATAGGAACCAAGTGATTGGAGTCGTTGTCACTGTTTTCACGTACTGTTTGATGTGTAATTGTATAAATATGAAAATGAAAAATAAAAGAATGGCCTGGGTTGCAATTGCTGTGTAATTCTTAAATACTATATGAATGAAAGATGAATCATTTTCCTTCACATGTATTTAATCTTGGATTCTCAACAATAAATTAGATTCCAGCAGCCCGCTGATAGCCTTTTGCTGCATGCATGCTTAAGCCTTCATAAGGTTGCTTTTGCACACACATGTAGTTTCTTTCTATCCAAGACACATGAACAAGTTGTGATAGGAATCACAAGAGATCCTTCCCTCCTGCGTAAAATGCTGCAGTTACCGTTTGTCTGGTCCCGACGGAGGGCTTCACATCTCTGGGAAGCAGCAGCAGCGATGGGGTTAGTCCCCTCTCAGGTCCTCCTACTGTGTGGGTCAGCTCAGCCTACCCTCTGCATCACAACAGATTGCCCAAACACAGAAGTGTCCTGCCTCACTCAAACAGCAACAGCTAGTGTTCCTCCACAGAGAAAGCAGCCGTGATTTATCGGGACCGGATAAAGATGTGGGGCAGCTCACTGCCTCAGTTCTAAATAACGGTACTTATGACAGCTGTAATTCATGGGCTTTATGGTTCATGGGATGTACTCTGGCGGAAAACGTATAATTGGACTTTACTGTAAACATCCCTCCCTTCTGCCAGTGGGCTTTGAAATGAGATCTGTCTGTGGCAGATGGGGAAACAGGATTGTTCGGTATCAATATGTTCTATCTCCCATTGTTTTTTGGATCATAGCTGGATCTTCTCTCAGTGTCTGTGTGGGTTTGGTGGATTAGAAACTCTAGACTAAGAATGGGTCACAACTAACAGTTCACTTTACTACTTCTTCAGAGAAAAACAAATGCGATGTTTGATTTGAGCCACAAGTGGTCAGTGCTGCCCCATTTTATGCTTCTGATGAAAGGTGCTGCAAAGGGCCATGGGTTGTTATTGTTTTTTCAGGGTATTTAGGGACTGTTAGTGCAGTTTACATTTTATAATTAAAAATTACACAACTAAGCACAATAAGTTTGTAAAATAAGGATTTTAATTCACCACTATTCAGGTAAAAAATAATGAAGAGATGCGCACACGCATGAATACAACCATTTGTATTTATGCAACCATCAAGCAAAAATAAAATGTAAGCAAACAGTATCTGTGATTAATAGTTGTTATAATAAAAAACTATATGTGACAGAGTGATGCTGAAAAATGAATACATGCACAAAAAATAATGACAATGAAGAAAAAAAAGGAATACAAACAAAACTGATTAGCAAAGATTTGGTTGCTCCATAACTCCTTTATTATAGTTTAACACACAAAGCAAATTGTTTCTTGCGCTCTGTTCAAGGATGCTGTCAGTTTACACAATGTGGCTGTTCAACATGTAGCCTACTGCACCCTCAGAAAACAGAGGACCAGTTTGATAGCACCATTATGAAAGGCACAATAAAATAGGATTCACACACACACATTATTGTGCGCAACGTTGTTCTTTAAAACAAGGAATAAAACTGTAAAAAAAGACAAAAAACAACAGTAAGTAGCTAATATCTGCAACTCTGTCTGAACGGGGAGAAAAATATTCTTTGGTTTGGGAGGTAAAGGAGACTGGAGGGTCAAAGAAAGCAGCTGCCTCATGGATGACGGAGAACATAAAAAAAGATAGTTTGTCCGGGGCAGGGCCTGCTGGGGGAATCCACTAGGATGGAGATGTGTAGTGATTGCTGGGCTGCAGATGGTCCGTCTGCACTGCTTTGTCTTTACCTGTGGGTCACCTGGTTGTTGAGGAGGCCTGGGAACGTCTGTTCTGTTTCAGTGCTTAATGAGCCACCTAGCAGAGACAGAGAGAGTTACCACCTCCACTCTTAGTCCTTGTTTCACATTGGATACGAACAGTTTTAATCACCTCCAGTGATAAATGTGGGGGATGTCTGCACTGCTAATTGCTTGTCTTCAATGTGATATAAATCAGAAAATCATGTGAATTTTATACTGTCTCGCATATATATATATAATACTAGAGCGTAAGTTTAATAGTGACACTCAAGGTCTACTTTTTCCAGAGCTTTCAGCTGCATTTCACAGTCTTCACTCAAACTAATTTAGGGTTTACTATCTCCTTTCCACCACCTCGTTTCTCTCACATGACCTAACTTTCATACAGGTCATGTGATGACAGCTGAACCGACTCCATGATAACTGAGCAAACTCCCATCTGCTGATGAAGACCATGATATGGGTTTGAGAAGCTTCAGAAAAAGCAAGTGCGTGGACCTTGAGTAAAATGTCTTTTGTCAAATTATATAATTTCAAATAACTTAGTAAAATCAGTAGTGATCAGTAACACATGAAGTGTCAATTGGACAGTATAATATGTATTCCTACTGAAAGGAGTCATAGTCAAAGCCATGGCATGTATTTTGTGTTTTTCAAACTCAAATGTTATACATTTTATGAATGTAAATTAATTCCACATGACTGTAATGCGCCAAAATTGCATTTAGTAACATCAAAATCAATGTAGCTACTACATGTGCTTATCACTGACATGTATGTTACATTCATGATTTAACAGTTGAATATGCATAACGGGTGCACTGTGCAATATCTGGCCACATGCTCAAAACAAATAGGGGGCAGCATTTCACCTCTACTACTGACTCCAGACAATCTAAATTTAGGGGAGGACGAACACGAAAATACGAGACATTTGGTTGTTTCTGCCACTTTGGATTTAATCCAATAACCGAACTATTGAAACGTACACACACACTGTACTTTCCACGTGATTGACCAGCTCTCGTCTTGTAACACCACTTGGGGCACAAGTGGTGTTACAAGACGGTACGGGCCGGGCCTGGGCTAGCTGGTTATCATGGTCAGTTCATTAAATATCTCTGCAACACAAAACATAGACGTCTTTGACACACTGTAAACTCTTCACGTCCTGTTGATAATGTTTTGAATGTTTTAAATTTAAATTCTGGCCAGATCTTATACATTGCACCTTTAAATTATTTGATCATCAACATTTCATAGATCCATGAAATACATCCATAGTAGATGTTACGGATATTCATCAAAATAACTGAAAGTTTTTTAAATTCTTGCATTATGGATGAAATTAAAGACAAAATTCAATAGAAAAATTCGATGCACTTTGTGTTGATTTTTAGATCTTTCCCTTTAAATCGGCTGTGTAATTTAAACAGACTCATTTTGTTCTCATCAACAGCTAACAAAACATATTCGTCCTTTAATTATTATCGACAAACAACACGTGTGTAAAGCAATAAATGCTAGTTGGTAGATATTGGGGTTTATTTCGTCTTTGTAGCGGAACCTTTATGCTGAGACTAGGTTTCAGCGGCGGACAGTTTTAACTGATGGACCGTCGTTTGTTTACACGTGAGGTTTGTACAGGGCTGCAATTTCGCACGTGAATTGTTTAAATTACACATACCGTTGTCTGACCTGTTAATATATAAATATTTGTATTTTGTAATATTCATAAAGAGTAATTTACATTTTTACTGGAATGGTTCAGCTTCAGTTAGCTAGTTAGCTCGTTTTAGCTCGTTTTTCGGGCTGTTTAACATTACAAGTTATCAGGTGGTGGTATTATACACACCGTTTGTTATTCATTTATTGACAGACCTCAGTTTAAAATGGGAAAACTAAGGAGGAAACACAACTGGAAGGGAAGACAGCAAAGTGACACCCAACCAGCAGCAGAGGAAGAGAAGACAAACGTCGTTGTGGAACTTCAAGGTAAGAATTCACAGATGAAATCTATAAACTGGTGAAGTTAATTTGGTCTTTATTGCCACTTAAATGTGTTGTCAGTTTTGGTTTGTAACACTTGTTGTCATCAGATGGGGACAGGCTAAAAGGTGTAGACCAGAGCAACGCTTTGGTCCTCCCAGCCAGCAAAGCCAACAAGAAGAAAGCCTCAGTGACACCTGTCTCCACCAGAAAGGCCCTCACCAAGAAGCAGAGGAAAGAGCTGCAGAAGGTCCTGGAGCGCAAGGAAAAGAAAGCTCAGGTGAGACACAGGTTGATGCTGCAGCAGGTTCACTCAAGGGTTTAAGAAGACAGGGGGTCCCCTGATCAGGTTTCACAGTCTTTTTAATCTGGGCCAACTTTGGTCCAGTTCATACGTACACTGAAGCAAATCTAAGGAGTTGCAGCTTTTCTGTGTTTTATTTAACTATAAATTGAATATCTTTGGGTTTTTCGACCATCAGTCAGGCCAAAAAAATGTAAGACTCTGGGATCTTCTGATGACTTTTTAGTTTTTTTTAACTTTTTATAGGCCCTAATGATCACTAAAACCATCACTAAATGTTTATCTTATCAAAAAGATTGATTACAGCTGAGAGATTGATTACAAATCCAAACAATTAATTAAATCACAGTCTTGTTTATTAATACATATACATGAATCTTAACTTGATGGTAAAATAGTGATGCCTAAAATACCACATGTCTTTGGAAATCTTCTAAAACGTACCCAGACTGTAGATATTAGCGCTGGGTATTGAAGCAAAAGGCAATTTTGAAGTACAGACTTTAATGAGCACATATCAAAGTAGAGTCGTAAGTTGGCCTTGATGGTCTGGTCAGTCATGTAGTCTCGTTTATTTATTCTTTGTCAGATAGTTCCTGATTTAAATTACATGTTTTCGAATTTTAAGGAGCTTTTGTACGGCTGCTTGTTCAGACAACGTTTAACTTTGGTTTCTTTTATTGAATGAAAAAAGGTTTAATAGAGAAATGTGTTTCTTATCACATGTTGACCTGAGATGTTCTTTGGGGCATTGCTTTTATTACAGACAGTAAAGAGATGACAAGAAATGAGGGAGAGAGAGAAACAAAGATAAAAAGAAAGAAAAATAGTTTTCTTATATCAGAATTGGTGTTACTACTGAAAATGTTCATATGATGTCCAGCCCTAGACACACGATTGAACCAATTTATTCCTACCCAGTTATTCACAGTAACTCACCCTGCATAAGATCATTGGGTATACTGGATTTTGTCAATTGTCATACTTTTAGTAACTCTGTCAACAAAGGAGATATTAAGGACTAGATCACAACCCACTCACCTGGTTTCCTGTCTTTCTCGTCCAGAGAGCAGACATCCTGATCAAACTAGCCGAGGTGCAGCTTCCAGAGTCCGAACTGAAGCTGCTGTACACCACGTCCAAACTGGGATTGGGAGACAAACTTTACCAGACCAAAGAGTAAGTGCACAGATGCAACATTTAAGCGAAGAAAAGCAAAAAAAGGTATTTTTGTCATTGGAAGATGTGGAGAAGGTGGAGTCAGGGGTCTTACTATTTTTGGGGTATTTTTAGGTTACCAGATGAAATAAAAGATGGAGAGTCAGGACCAAAGATCAGCAGTCTCAGTGGAGCAAACAGAAAAAGAAAATGGAAAGAAGAAGAGGAGGACGAAGAAGAGGAACGAGAGGCGGAAGAGAGCAGCGATCTCGACACCTCGTCAGATGAGGAAAAGGAAGATGAAGAAGTGAACGAGACCACAGAGGTGACCACCCCTCCTTGTCAGGAGACGGGGGACAAACAGGAAGTGAAGGAAGAACAGCCCAAAACGGAACAAGACGGACAGAATGAGAAGACTTCAGATCAGGAGAAAGTGGACACCAAGACGCCGCCCCAGCCGGCTGTCTTCATTCCTGTCGACCGATCAGCAGAGATACAGGTGTGTGAAAACCACAGGGGTTCTATTCAGACAGGTGTGTGTGGTTTTAGTTTGTGGGTGTGCTTTAAGTGCGTTTCAACCTGCTGCTACAGGAGGCTCGTCTGAAGCTGCCCGTGCTGGCGGAGGAGCAGGTCATCATGGAGGCAGTGAGAGAAAACCCCTGCATCGTCATCTGTGGAGAGACAGGAAGTGGAAAGACCACTCAAGTGCCTCAGTTTCTGTATGAAGCTGGCTACGCCAGGTAGGCTAATGTTTACCTGGTAAAAACAGCTTACACGCGGATGCACATTCGTGTGTGTGATATCATGTGGTTACTGTTGTCTTCTTGCTTCTGGTTTCCTGCAGCGGCAGCGGAATAATCGGCATCACAGAGCCAAGAAGAGTGGCAGCTGTCAGCATGTCCCACAGAGTGGCCAAAGAGATGAACCTGTCCACACGGTAACAGACACTGAAGATATTTCAAATGAAACTGACTTGGGGGGGGTTTGCTTTTCACAGAAACATTTAGTAAATGTAGTGTGTGTTGCATGTTTGTGCGTCCGTGTTTAGGGTGGTGTCATACCAGATTCGATACGAGGGGAACGTGACCAGTGATACCAAGATCAAGTTCATGACAGATGGTGTTCTGCTGAAGGAGATTCAGAAGGTATCATTTCCTGAAATATATTAGTAAACATGACATGACTTTTGCTTACTGGTGTATCTGATGCCATTTTGACAATGAAACGAGGCGGTGGAGAAACATCCAGGTAGATGCTGCTTTCCTTCATGACCACTGAGTGATGGATAGCGAAAGTCACAGGGAGAGTGATGAATGTGTGATTATGTTTAGTCTGTCTTTAAGAGAACCCAGCTTTTTCATTATGTAAAATGATTTGAATCCTCTTTTTCAGTTTCGACTCGGTGGGTTTAACCTGAAACATTTTTCTTCTTCTTTTCTGTTTTGATGGAACAAATGTTTTAGTTTTTTTTCAAGGTTCTTATGAGTGTCCTTTTTGTTGCTCATTCAAAAGGAATCGATGGGAAAACATAATTTGTGAAAAATATATATGTAGTAAGATTATATCACATTTATACACTGAGCGCTTCAATCTTTTGAAGGATGATGTGAGAGATTTAAGAACCTCATATGAGGATATTGAGACGTAGTGTTTTCAGTCTGAAATTCAACTAAATGAGCTACAAAAATCGCAACTTCAATAAGCCATGATACGGTAGTTTTTTTCAGTGTAAATACGAGTAATGGGAAAGCATTTTCTTTAATTTAATTTCCTTTTAATTACCTTGATGTTCCTGCATTTCATTCAGTGTCTCTGTCTTGTCTCATAGGATTTCCTTCTCCAGAGATACAGTGTGATAATCATAGACGAGGCTCATGAAAGGAGTGTGTACACAGACATCCTCATCGGACTGCTGTCTCGTATCGTCCCGCTCAGAAACAAGGTGAGAGACTCTGCTGTAAAAACACCCTGAATGTTTAAAGGATGTACAGACAGCATGCATCACAGGACATTATCTCATCTTCATCTCCCTGCTCCCACTCTTCACGTCTCTGCAGAAAGGTCTGCCCATGAAGCTGCTGGTCATGTCGGCTACTCTGCGAGTGGAGGACTTCACAGACAACGCCAAGCTGTTCAGGACGCCGCCGCCTGTCACCAAGGTGGACGCTCGCCAGTTCCCGGTCACCATACATTTCAACAAACGCACCCCGATGGAGGATTACACCGGAGATGCTTTCCAGAAAATCTGCAAGATCCACCGGATGCTGCCTCCAGGTGCAAATACACACACGTGACAGATATCATTTTTGGCTCTTACATGACCTGAAAGATGGGCTCTTATTTTCTGGAGGGGAAGCAGTTTAACTGAACATTCTGAATTTGATCAGATTAAAGAAGGAAAGAGAATCTTGTAGCTTCACAGCATCGATAGATGTGTTTGTTAAGATATTGTGGTGGGATGCCTGAAGAATTACACATTGTACATTTTACAGTGTAGTTTCTAAATGTGAACTGTAAGTAAGCAGGACAGGAGTTTTACCTTCACACACACACACACACACACACACACACCACCCTGATGCCTCGTCTCTCCCCTTCAGGTGGGATCCTGGTGTTTCTGACCGGTCAGGCAGAGGTTCACAATCTGTGCAGAAAACTGAGAAACGCTTTCCCCTTCAGGAAGGGTAACACAACGACAGGTGAGCCTGAAACACACCTGTTTGCCCCCCTCAAAAACTCTGACATATATACATTTCTGAGTATAATTTTGTATATTACATGTTTTTGTGTTTAGGTGAAGACGAGGAAGCAGAGACCTCAGAGGCGATGAGGAAGTTTAAAAAGGCCAAACGGAAGAAGGCAGTCGTAAGTCTGCTTTTAGTAAAATACCCCTAAAAGCCACCGTAAACTAGAACATTTCTTCTTTTGTAAGAGTGTGTACTTGCATATTTTGAGAGTGTTATCTCTGTCTTTCAGTCTCTGCCCCGAATCGACCTGGACAACTACTCTGCCCTCCCGCTGGACGAAGGGGACGAGGACAGAGAGGCAGGTATCGGATACGAGGACGATGACGGCTCTGACCTGGAGTTCGGAGACGATCCCGCCGGTGCAGGTGAGCTGCTCCAAATGAATCCTTCTTCAAATCCAGCTGGATGTGTTTCAGATGAGTGCTTCTACTAATTCTGCTCTGTGTTTTGTTTTTTGCAGAGGAGAAGGCCGACCCCTCTATTCCCCTCTACGTTCTCCCTCTGTACTCCCTGTTGGCTCCAGAGCAGCAGGCCAAGGTGAGATTATTATCTTATGTCAGCACTAAACTAATCCATGACAAGAAGTTGGGTTGCTTTTGCATACACAGACAGAGTTAAAGATTTGGACTTGTGTCCTAAATTTCCCAGCAACAGTACTTTAGCTGCATCCATCATGGACATCCACTGCACTGCTAACGTTGTAAAAATATTGGCTAAATATATAGCATTTGGGGTAGAAAATGGAGGATGTTTTTAACCCTCTGAACCCCTAAACCAGCAGGCGGGATGGAAAAGCAGGTTTTCATGAAACACAATTGCCAAAAATACACCGTTTATCTTTGCCTGTAAAAACAGACATCTTCGTACGATTTTCAAATTTCCAACGGTCCTTAATGACATCATGTGTGACGCTTCAGTCGGATGACACAACCAAATTGAAGCTTAAAATTGTGATATTTCATCAAAAAAAAAAGTTATTATGTTATTCTACTTGTCTCGATTCAAATTGTATAAACCGTTTGCACTAACCAGATCAGTAGAGGTTGAAAATATGTAGGTAGTTCAATATAATTAGCACATCGAGCCTCAGTTTTGTTCCAACATTGGTAACACTTGTGGGCACTCGAAAAATGTTGTATACATAGATTCCATTGTTTTCCAATTTTTGTAAATTCAATTATCAAAGAAATTCAACTTGAGCAAAGAACTCCCTTTAACTGCTTTTATTACATTGCAGATTTGTGCTGTTCCCACGACTGGTTCTAGTTTCTAGCTCAAAGCATCTTGACGTGTAGATTAAGAGGCTCAGGTTTTTGCCTCCTTTGTGACAAAGTAGTCCTTCAACCTATTAAGTGAAGTCCCTGTTATGTCCATAACAAAACAGGATTTTGAGAGTGTGTACTTGTCTTGATGTTTCTTGTAAAAATGTGATGTTTGTACAGGATATAAATTAGTGTGATAGAAGGCAGTTTTATGCATGCCTACCAGTACACAATAACGTAACAATTCAAGGCATTGTTTTCCAGAAAATAAATTTGATTTTGACCTAAAAATACACAAAAATGAATATCTAAAAATGTTTTTGTACAAATTTAAGGTTTAGCCAAACCGTTAGCTGTTCTCAGCCCTCGCTGTCCAACAGTTGAGGTGAGGTTTTTTGAGGTGTCAATAAACGTTTACAGTGATATCTTGTATCTCACCTGCAGGTGTTCAGGCCTCCTCCCCCTGGAACTCGTCTGTGTGTGGTAGCCACCAACGTGGCCGAGACGTCCCTGACCATCCCCGCCATCAAGTACGTGGTCGACTGCGGACGAGTGAAGAAGCGCTTCTACGACAGAGTGACCGGAGTGTCGTCCTTCAAGGTCATGTGGACCTCACAGGCCTCAGCCAATCAGAGGGCGGGTAGAGCGGGACGAACGGAGCCGGGACACTGCTACAGGTCAGGGCTTTGAAACCGCCACGACTGGATCCCATGGTTGTTTTCTTCTCTTGAAGATTCACAAATGTTGGTCTCTGTGTTTCTATAGGTTGTACTCGTCTGCAGTATTTGGAGACTTCACTTTGTTCTCAGAGGCAGAGATCACTCGCAGGCCTGTGGAGGACCTGGTTTTACAGATGAAGGACCTCAACATAGATAAGGTCAGTAAAAGGTTAACGGAAACTCACCAGCAGGCCTTTGAGTGAAATGCTGCATCTTCTCATAAAAACGGCTTTGTTCTTTTCTGTTCGTGCAGGTGGTCAACTTTCCCTTCCCCACGTCTCCGTCGGCCGAAGCTCTGGTTGCAGCAGAGCAGTTGTTAGTCTCATTGGGAGCTCTGAAAGAGCCGCCTCGCACCGGAAGGTAACTACTGTAGATGGGATACCCTATCTTTACCTGCCTTATAACTGTTGGAACAGTTTGGGTCATGTTGAGGGACGTTTCTGAGCTCTGAGTTGCCTGGAACGCAGCATTTGACACTTTTATGTGGACATTTCAGTAACAAAGCCTTTTATATTTTTATTTTTATTTAAAATGTTGACTCTGTCTTAGTTTACCCAGTGTGGTGAGACAGATTGAGCTAGTTATTAGTCGTGTCACATGTCCACACTTGTAAACTGTTTTTGTTTCTCCTCTCAGTGTGAAGGAGATGGAGCGAGCGAGGCTGAGCTGTCCCATCAGCCCCCTCGGCAGAGCGATGGCTTCGTTCCCCGTGGCGCCGCGTTATGCTAAAATGTTAGCTCTCGGTAAGCAGCAGGATTGCCTTCCTTACGTCATCGCTGTGGTAGCAGCCATGACAGTCCGGGAGATCTTCGAAGACCTCGACAGGTGAGGACGCACGTTTGCTCTAAAGATATCTGTTTATAGATGTTTCAAACTGGAATAGGGGCTTCTGAGGTCTTGCTTTTAGAAATAGTTGTGTCAGAAGGGCTAAGATTAACTGACACAAATGTGAGGTCAGCTGGCTCCTCAATCACACTGCGTACTTAATTTTCTTTTCATTCTCGTAACACAGTTCTGTTTTTCCTCAGACCTGACCGTAGTGAAGACGAGAGCTCCAAGCTCACCCAGCGTCGAGCTCGGCTGACCCAAATGAGGAGGTTGTGGGCTGGGCAAGGAGCACCGCTGCTGCTGGGGGACCTCATGGTCATGCTGGGTAAGCTGTTTTTGTTTTTTTCACAGACCTAATTTTCTTCCAGGTTCCAGGTGAGACTTACGAACATCAGAAAACATTTGATTTGAGGGATCTAACTGGGACCGGGTCTCTGGTTTGTGGTGCCCCAAAAGTCTACAATTACATTTATTTTTGGATACAAACTTTTGTTTTCACCTGATTGCGAGATGCAATAGCAAAAAATGTCAGAGTAAAGAGTGGAGTGAGATATATATATATATATATATATATAAACAGATTTTATCGAACAAAATGTTTTATATTAAGTACCTTGATATGGTTGTACTACAGTTCTGTATACATGTGACAAACAGGTGCTGTTGGTGCTTGTGAATTTGCCGGTTGTACTCCCAAGTTTTGCGAGGAGAACGGCCTGAGGTATAAAGCCATGGTGGAGATCAGGAAGCTCAGAGGACAACTTACCAACGCAGGTACAGAAACACACACAGAAAACTAGGGATGCATCCATACCAATATCTGGCCAATGCTGCCTTAGATAGCTGGATCAGGTGTTGGTGACAATGGGGCCTATTCAATTACATTCTATGTGTAGATACGGTATTCATTGTATACTGGAATTTTGATTCCTGTTTAGGATTTGACAGATTTGTTGCTGCATTTAAAAGTTTTACATGAATCGCAATTCCTTTTAATTTTAAAGATTTTTTTCACCAAGTTGCTGGTTTACAATTTATTATTTTAATCATAAATAACAATTCAGTAAATGTGTACGTTATATTTTGTTGTACAAAGTTAGGATCTGATTTTGCCTTACACATAAAATAATGATCCCAGTCAGTTCCACACAGTGAGGCATGCAGCTGATGAATTAATCTCTGCGTTCTCTCTCATCCCAGTGAACGCAGTTTGTCCAGAGGTGGGAGTATTTGTGAATCCCAAGATGACTCCACCGACAGAGCACCAGGTGGTTTGCTTGCGGCAGATTGTTCTGGCCGGACTGGGAGATCATCTCGCAAGGCGCGTACAGGCAGAAGATTTACTGGACCCCAAATGGAAGAATGGATACAAGGCAAGTAGCTCCGAGGGCTGTAGTTGTGATTAAAGAAGGGAGTTGACTATAGCTCTCCTTCATCATCTCATCTTTATCTGTTTTTGTTCATAGACTCCTCTCCTGGACGACCCGGTGTTCATTCATCCCAGCTCCGCGCTGTTCAAAACGCTGCCGGAGTTCATAGTCTACCAGGAGATCATGGAGACCACCAAGATGTACATGAGAGGTGAATGAGCTTTGATTAAACGCCACATGTGGTATCCAGAGTGCTTGATTTTCACATGGAATTATCTGTGAGAATTAAAAAATATATTTTTCAGATGTGCAGTGGAAAGTTAGAGGTGAACTGAATACTAAGATTCAATGTCAGACTTTAAAACCCCCTGTATTAGACAAATCAAAGGATCTCTGGTGTGATGTTCTCTTTGCTTCACACGGCTGCGAAAAGACAGTTTGGAATTCAAATGTTCTGACACGATTTCCATCAGCCAATCATAACTTGTTACAGACTTCCCTATTGGACATTATTGATTGACGGACAATGTTTTGCTCATTTTTATGTTCTGCGTTTCTCCTGAAAATGTTGCCGAAAATGCAAGATTTCTAAACTGCCATGTTTCAGGACGCCAAAGTTCGCCTTGAACTGTGTGAATTGAATCGTCTAGATTTGCAGGCTGATGGTTTCAGCTGGTGAAATGTCTTCCTCTCTGTCTCCGTCAGGTGTGTCAGCGGTAGAAGCAGAGTGGATCCCAGAGCTTCTGCCCCAGTATTGTCATTCGGGCTCCCCACTGGAGTCGCCATCGCCATGGTTCTGTTCGTCCACCGGCACCATCAGATGTCACCGCCCCAGCATCTTCTGTAGGTTTTCCACAGCTGATTATCATGCCTGTCTTTGTGCCAAAAAGGTGTCTCTGCTTACGCTTGTGTGATTGTTGTGCTTCTCCTGCAGTCCGTGTAGGTTGGCCGCTGCCAGCAGTGGAGATGGAATATCCAGACGACCTCGATCGCTACAAAATGTTTGCAAGGTTTCTGCTTGAGGGACAGGTACTGCAGCACGTTTTATCAGCTCTGTTCAGTCGTCACTCAAGCTTCAGTTAGGCTTGAACCTGACCACTCTGTCCAATCCTTAACAGTCCTGATCACTGCTAGAGGACAAAATAATAACAGTATTATTATTATTAATAATAATAATAAACTATCCTAAAAACTCCTCCTCCCTTTTATTGTTTATTTGGATCTCCAGCAGTTATATTGGCAAAAACTACTCAGCCTTACTTCTCTTAGTAAAATATACAGCATTATCAACAACTCCATAATAAATTGAACAGTTTACACTATCACCTCCACTACACCCAATAAAATAAAATACAAAACAAAACTGATCATGAATACAAATCAAACCAAAAATGAATTCTAAATTCAAAACATTTACATTCTTTAACATATTAACCATTGCACACTTTAAAAGTTGGAAGAATGCTGCCGGCAGCTGACCAAACCTGACAGGAACTGTGATGTTTGCTTTGTCTGGTCCTCAGGTCTGTCCTAAACTAATGAAACACAGCAGCCTCCTCCTCTCAAACCCCTCCATCATGCTGAAAACGTGGGCAAAGTAAGTCGGCCCTCTCACACACTGATCCGCTTTCTCCATGCCAACTTTCCATTTTTGTCAAACTACAAATGAACTTGTTTCAAAGAAAGGACTTTTCTCTTACTGCTGTGTCTGTGCTGCTTTAGGCTGCAGCCGAGGACGGAGACTTTGCTGGGAGTGCTGGTGTCAAAGAGGGTCGACTGCAGAGACGCCCTTCTCTCTGTCTGGAAAACTGAAGATAAATGTGAGGATTTCATTTAATTGGCATGGCTTTCTGCTCGAGTCTGATTTTTATTTGCCTTTCATTTTTATCTTGTTTCATTGTGTATTTTTCTCCTCCCTACAGTCCTGTTGTCTGCATACTGCCAGTGGTTACCTGAAACCTTGCATCAAGAAGTGGCCAAAAGTTGGCCCCCGATATGAAGAACTACATCTAAATAAGAAGGCAGAAATGATGTTACACACTTGTTCAGAGACTCATGTTGATCTACAAATTCGTAGAACTCCCTTCTGTACCATCAGAGTTTTTAAATGTTCTCTCAAAGTGCAACTACAATACCACAGCACTGCCTTTTCTTAGTTTTGTATTTTATATACTGTATAACGACTTTTAACTTGTTATCAGTGTGCTGCTGTCAGTTATGTTTGTCTGATTTGGTCTTCATAAGACTCAATAAAAACTGCTTGGCTTTGAATAAGGCTGCTGTGCGATTTATTCATGCTCTATGTAAACTGGTTGGTAAATATTAAAGGGCAGCTCCACTGATTTTACACATAAGTGACGTTTACTAGGCACGAGGAGTATAATGCTTAATAATAGTAATCTCAGTTTGGGCATGGACATGAACAACAGGCTGTGTCTATTGAGAATATAATTGGTTGAAAATGAATGTGCATTTTTGTAGCTTTTGACCATTTCATTATCTTCCTCAGCAGATGGGTGTCAGAATTCTAGATGTTCAAATTAAGATTTGAAATTGTCACGACCTTGGAAACCATCAGTTCAACAAACGGACTCACCACAAAGTATTTAGTAGAAAAATCACAAGAAACCCCCAAATTAAAATGCCGTCTTTGCAATAGCATAGTCACGTGAGACCTAAAAACAAACGCGTTTTGGCATCAAGCCCTCGTCAGTTTAAACTCCAAAAACAGGTCAAAGTCAGGATATCTCAGCCTCTGTTGCTTCTTCTATTTTGGCATTTTATTTTTTAATTCAACTTCATGGAAGTGCTATTTTTGGAGAAACAATATAAAATCATTTTTAATATTACAGAGGCTAAATGGGAATTGGTTTTCATCTCAAAATACCAAATCCTCCATGAATTTGCAGGAAACATTTAATAAAAAATGCTAAAACTGTTATTTCAATGGGCTTCTGTGATTGGATAATGTCTCTCGTGTCGTCATTTCCTACTTGCAGCTCGTACACTTCCGGAAGAAGCGGAAGACAACAGTGGACAGTCACAGCTCAAGCACAACACAAGCAACATTTTCAAATAAGAAGAAAAAGACCGAAAGCCATTTTGATTTGAGTCGTTTGACAACCAAAGACCAACACTGTCGACATGGTGAGTGACACTCCGCTTTGGCTCAACGTTAACGAAACATTCAACGTTCTATCGAAACAAACCGTACTTGGAGCAGTTTAGCTAGCGAGCGAGTGACTAACAACAACACGACTTCAGCAGGAAGCTGCTCTGTCATCATGGACTTTAGGTCCTGGGTGGATTGTACCAACTCACGTATAATTCATGTTATTTTAATAGGATTTGGTTTGTTCCACAGTTTTCCTTCCACGTATTCGACCACCCGATGTCTCGGGGGTTTCAGAACCGCTTCTCCACTCAGTACCGCTGCTACTCTGTGTCCATGCTGGCAGGTCCCAACGACCGCTCCGACGTGGAGAAAGGAGGAAAAAGTAAGTATTATTATTGTCACAAAATATGCCCCATATTCTTCAATACACTGCCTGTAAAATCGCGTCTTGGTCAAATCAAATCTCAATCAAATAATTCAATTGCAAACATAGGATTTTGTTTGTTGTAAATACAGAAATGCTTTTGAGTCTTCTCTTTATTGAATCTTTTAAATGATAATAACTAACTGAACGGAAATAATAATAGTAATAATGCCTTCATTTATATAATACAAAAGTTACAAAGTGCTCTACAAAGACTAAAAAACAAGAGTTACAGGTAAGTAACGAATACAATAGAATTGATAAAGTAATAATGCCAAGCGAGGTAGGAATTACTAAAACACAGTACATACAACAAAAATAAAACGGAAGAATACACAATTTTGAGATAAAGCAATTCTGAAAAAGTGCATTTTTAAGATGTCAAACTTTGATTCTTCAGTCCACAATGCGTTTTTCCCCACTCTGCGATAGTTCACTCCTTCTTTTTTTGCCCCAATCAAACCTAATGAAACCTGTATGAATGCAGTGTTTCCCAAATGTGATGGGGAAATTCAGAATAATCATAAAGTCACAAGAAACCTGAACTACCGTACCAGTGAGTCATCTCTGCTCTCTTGAGCTGCCAACCTATCGTTATGTAAGCTGTAGACCCCTGTGAACATGTCTGTGGATCTAGTTTTGTTAAAGGTGTATCAGTTCAAGCTCTTTCCTATTTCTAAAAGTAAAAAATGCTAAAATCAGCCATAGTTTTGAAAGATACATTACATTTTACAGCAGTTTCTCTGTAATTCCTCAAAAATAACGGTGGTTTGCCCTTTTGTTTGTACGGTGATAATTCACAAACATTATTATAAAATGTTGCATCTTGCATATCTTATGTGTCCAAATACTTTGAACCTGAAGCAAAGATGTTTACATGATGTGTTGTCTCAGCTAATGGGCGGTTTCTTTTTCAGTAATAATGCCACCTTCAGCCCTCGACCAGCTCAGTAAGTGCAAGTTAAATAAAACACCTCTTCATTACAAAAGTCCCGTATGAACCGTCCATGGATCTTAACCTTTCTGCTCCTTTTCCTTGTACAGGCAGACTTAACATCACCTATCCAATGCTGTTTAAGCTGACCAACAAGAACTCCGACAGGATGACACACTGCGGCGTGCTGGAGTTTGTGGCAGACGAGGGAATCTGCTACCTGCCTCACTGGGTGAGAAAAAGAAACTGTCTGAATTGTTTTCTGTTGATTTTAAAGCCACTCTGTAAGTATCCACCAAGGCAGCACTGTAGATCTGCTTCTTTCTGTTTGATGCAGATGATGCAGAATCTCCTACTGGAGGAAGGTGGTCTGGTCCAAGTGGAAAGTGTTAACCTCATGGTGGCCACTTACTCAAAGTTCCAGCCACAGAGCCCCGACTTTCTGGACATTACAAACCCCAAGGCAGTGTAAGAAATAATAGTTAGGAACATTGAATTGACCCGTTTTCACATGTAGGTTTTTTAACTATAGGGAGTAACTAAGTTGTCACTTTATTTCAGACTGGAGAATGCACTGAGGAACTTTGCCTGCTTGACAACTGGTGATGTCGTAGCTATCAACTACAACGAAAAGGTGAATTCAATTATTCAAATTGGTGTCGGACTAGTCTTTGTTTTTGCTCTACTTTATACGACTACTAATGGAATCTGTGTTATTGTTTCAGATATACGAGCTGCGGGTGATGGAGACCAAGCCAGATAAAGCCGTGTCTATCATCGAGTGCGATATGAACGTAAGCTCCTCGAAAGCCGTGATTATCACAGACAACAGTGAAGTATTCTGCCGTGTTCTCCGCTTTAAATGTGTTGTGACTCTGTTTCTCAGGTGGATTTTGACGCTCCTTTGGGTTACAAAGAGCCCGAACGACGACCCCAGCCCCAGGAAGAACCAACGGTAAGCACCGAACCCTAAAGGTACATGTACAGTTTGTGCTCTGAACAATTTGATAAAAAAAACTCAATTCTTCACAGGAGGAAGAAGCAGATCCCACCAGCTACGCCGACATGGACCTGGGATTCAGAGTGAGTAAATGTTGCTGTGGGTTAGAGACAAATAAGCCGCGCTGATAACCGTAACAACTGCAGCTAATGTAACTTCTGGTGTGTTTCCTATCCTCAGGCTTTCACCGGCTCTGGCAATCGTTTGGATGGTAAACTAAAAGGGATTGAGCCCAGCCCCGTCCCTCTTGACCCAAGTGACATCAAAAGGTGATGTTCAGTATTTTATACATGTACACATGAAGTGGCCAAAAAAATGGAATATTGTAACATAATGTTTGAACTATTCAACATGATAACGCTGCAACATTCTTAAGATTTTGGGGAATGACGTAAAACCAGGGCCCGATCTGAGGACGTTTATGGCCAGCACCTTAAATGTGCTAAATTAACATTACTACAGCAACTTTTTCCCATGTAAATATATTGTGGAGTCGTGGCATCCTGAGCAGAGAAGGAAGTCGGTTACACTGTGTGTGTTGTAATCCGGGCTTCTCTGTGGGTTTTTTTTTTTTACGTGCCCCACTGGCTAGCTAATCGCCGCCACTCTGCACTGCGCTCATACGGCAGTTAGCGCCGATAACGTTGTCGCGGGAGTGTATCGCACACCCACTGGTTCATCCTCAGGTTTGCTCTGTCAGCACTGTTGCTGTTGTTTGCACTGTCCGGGCTGTTGGCACAGTAAGTTGCTTGCCGTCGCCATGTTGAGAGCCGTGTGGAGGCAATCCCTCGATCATAGATTTGCTCTGAATTTAGTACCTTTCAAGCTCTAAGCCAGCTGGCACCCCACACGAAGTCTTCTTGGCCCTTTGGCTATATTTGACAAGACGTCTCAAAAAAAAAACCGAAATCTTCCATGAGTTGGTTGTAGATCGGTTGGTGAGCTGAGTTTTGACATAGAATGTGACGGGTGAAGCACAGCAGATTGCGTTGTGGACTGACACATTTATTTTTTCCTGTGAGTGAGTACTGACCACTATGGTACAGTACAGCAGGAGATGATATAAGGCTATGATGATGTTTGTGAGGTCTTTGACAAACAGCTGGAAATAATAAGTCTAACACCTGCTGGAGAATTGCCTGTGTAATTCATAGTTTGGCCATTTAACAAATTGCTAAATCTAACAATAGACTTGCCTCACTTTGCAGTGTTTGACTGCTAGAATGTGTCAAATTGTCTTTTTTTTTTTACTGTTGCACAATGGGACATTCATTTATGAATGGTCAGAGTTCCACAGTGTAAGGAGACACTCAAGCTGTTCAATCTTTATTTTACTATATGTCACTCAACATTGAACCATTCTAGCAGTGTGTTTTAGCCTTGAGTGTAAATTCTTAACCTTGAACTCTGAACTTTCATTTCACAGAGGCATTCCCAACTACGAATTCAAAGTTGGCAGGATCACCTTCATCAGAAACTCGAGGCCTCTGCCCAGGAAATTTGTAGATGATGTAAGAAATGTGGAGGATTTAATCATACATTTGTACATATTACACTAGGCTGTATTTACAGTGTTTCAGTTTCTCACACTCTTTTCCGGTACAACCTTTTTGTTCATAGCACTGGAACTAAACAATTTTATTGTGTCATTCATTCTATTTGTCTATAATGAATTCTCTAAATACATTTTCTTGTCAAACTCATGCTGTAATATTCCAGTCATAACTATTAAAATCTCTTTTAACCCCCCCCCAGGATGATGCCCTGAACAGATTCATCGCCTTCTCTGGAGAAGGACAATCACTACGCAAGAAGGGCAGAAAGCCTTGAAGGATTCTAAGTGGAGAGACTGGATAATGTGCACGGACTCACCATATCAATTGTTACCTGCAACAGCAAAGTAAAAAAAAAAAAACTGGCCTTCAGGTGCACTGCTGGGATTTTATTTGTGTCCCTTTGAAATGTTTCTGCTGTTGAGCTGGGATTCTATAGAATTAAAACTCTGACAGTAATATCTTTGTCAACAAAAGCCGAGCTCCGTAAATTGCGGCCTGGAGTTTGTGGAATAAATATGAATAAATTATATCACCACACCACCAAAGAAAAAGAATAACTTGTGGAGTGTAGTTGTGATATTAGAACATTTCCCCCCTTTTTCCATGATTGTTACATTTATACAATTTACTTTAGGTATACTGTTATCTAGAGTCCCATTCTTATAAAATGGGAGCAATAATAGCTCAATACTTTTGTTTTTAATTATAATGAAAATCATTTTATGTTTGGGTTTTTTGAGTTAAATGAGTAATTTTCGATTCCCCCGCCTTTTTTATTTTTTTCTTGGTTTATTTATAGACAAATAAAGGATTGTTTGAAATTGATTGTCACTAATAGTTCATTTTGTAATGTCCAAGCATGTAAACAAACTACATAATGAAACTAGTATATAATAGGATGTTCCTATGGCATTTTTCTTGACTTGGAATTAGACACATTTATTTCCAAAAAAGCAGATATGTCTGGTTGTCCAGTTCTAATTAGACAGTGTAATGGCAGGATGAATTGACGAGTAATAAGCAAGTAATGCATACTTTATAACACCAACAGATGGCGGAAAAACAAAGATGTCAAAGAAGAAATGTCCATATTTGTCCAAAACAGGTTCTTGTCTTAACAAATGCAGGGTAATCATGGTTACTACAACGAGGGGATGTTTGGTTAGTGATGACTAGTATTAGTCATTCATGTTTTTGTTTCGTTTTGATGTTTGCTGTCCGAAAGTGTTTAGTGAGTATTTCTTAATGGGCTTTTATTTTGAAATGTACTCGAACCGGATGTTTTGTCGGTGTATTTGCTAGCGCGGCTAGCAATGGACCGGTCTGGTAAAGACGCGTGGAGGGTAATTTTACAGTTCTTGTGTTGTTAGCTCAATTTTATGATTTACTTTCATCTACCTTGTTTTTGTTAGTCCTGATTATGAATGACAAATGCCAAATCTGACCCAAAATAGTTACCACGGTGATTAACATTAGCTATCGTTGCTAAATTGCCCTTAGCTAGCAATAAGCAATGTCAGGTAAACGAGGAGGTCTTAACAGAAACGTTGCTGTTTAGCGTGATCTGATTCATGGTTTGATTTGAAATCTATTGTTACTGATCTACAAAAAACTACATGTAAATGTAGTTAGATACTTGTAACGCTGGATCAGCCACAGACCAAACTGAGGTTCATACACATTAGCGACCTAAGGGAGGTGCTGTCAGACTGTTTATTTTCCTTTTTTCTTCTATTGAAAGTAACGTTTAGTCAACACTATTGCATTTTTAAAAAGTAATGAACAGTATTACATACAAACGATGTTTACGATAGCGTCTTTGCTAGTGGACGATTCATTAACTAGCCCCAATATATCTATTAACTTCATGTTTTAAATAAGACATTATGAAATACATCATATGAATAATAGACAAAATAAAGACTATAAAAGCCTTAGCCAGCTCCACAAGTTAGGCACTCCCCAGGTTAATCCTTTATTATGTCTTGCACGAGCTTGTTAGATGTAACCAGAAAAGTGGAAGTGATGCAGTCACTCTCCAGAGACACAACATTAGAGGGTCAAAATATAATTTGGAACAAGTTGTACTTGGTGATGAGTCCTGCTTTTGTCTGCTTGTACAGCCGCCCCGAGCCTGTGATGACTACTGGAGTGAATTCAGACATTGCAAAAGCTTGAAGAACCGTTTTCACCACTATTACACGTACGGCACCTCGCCATCCTGCCAGCAGTGGAAGGAGGACTACCACACCTGCAGAGAGTGGGAGAAACACAGAGCTGCTGAATCCAAGGTACAGTGTCAGAAAGTCACGTGGTTTCAATTGTAAAAACCTGTGATCAAACTGGTAATATTCATGGTGCCTTAATCTGAGTGACCTGAAGAACCAAGAAAAAAAATCTATAGCTTGAAATTATGATAGATTTATTTTACGTAACCTGTGTTGCAGGAAGCCTTGCAGAAGAGTGAAAGGAACAGAGTGGCAGAGCAGAGAAACTTCACCCCGGTGTGGGAACTGAGGCGAGAGCCTCCCAGAGACTGGCACATGCCGCTGAACCAGGAAAAGCCTCAGGACTCATGATGACCGGTCACTATTGACCTGACAGAGACACTGGTCACTTGTTGCCATGTCAAGCTGTATTCAGTGAGCTGCTGTGTGAAAACAAGCATGCATGTTTAAACAGCGGTAGCAGCACCTAGTGCTCACTGATGAGTATGACAGCATCTGTATTTATCCAGCAAATTACAAGATGATCTCTCCGAAGGCATTGTTGTTTTTTGTTGTCATAAATGATTAATTCTTTAAGGCTCGTGTAAAAATACAAATGCACTCAGACTTGCTGTAAATGAGTTTAAAGAGGAGTTTCCTTGTTTTTCTGTGTTAAGCGTGAGAAATGCAGAATATTGGGTCAAATAATGCAATGGATACATTTTGAAGATTAAATGTATTTCACCCAAGTAATGAAGTATCTGTTGTGTTTCCATAAGGCTGAGATTAATAATTACTGCTGCACTAGAAAACACTTTTGAAGGCATTAAACAGGAGTTGGCCACAGTAAGCCTGTCAACATTTCCCAGAAGCACCGTAGTCTCTTCAGTTTGTGCTGTAGATACTTCTGTGATTAATGTATTATAAATGCAATAATATAACAAAATTCAGCTTTACAGCTTCAACTCAGAGCAGTTTTCTGTCTCATTTCTGTGATAGTTTTTCCTAAAATTACACGAGAGGCTTAAAAATATTTTTGAACAAATTTGATCAATAAAAAGTGGTTTTATTTCCTGTTTCTTCCATTATGTTTTATACAGAGACTTTAATGTGGAGGAAAAAGAAAACCATGCATGCTGTTGCATTTGATAGACATGAATCAACTGAGGTGACCAATTCAAGAAAGGAAAAAACAACAACATTCACATGAAGGCAGCATGTTGGCTTAATAAATCATGTAAAAACAAGGACACTAAATACACACAGGCTGCACCCACAGCCCTCCCTTGTCCATCACTGTGTGTAAACTTTAGTAATGTTGTTGTATTTCCCATCTGGAGCTTCATATTTGCTCTTCGGCGGTGTGTAGACAGGACCGTCGTGAGTGAAGGGAAACAGAAGGGGGTCTGGCTTCAGCGCCGCCTGGTACAGCTCCTCAGACTCCAACTTCAGCTCCTCCAGCGCCTCCCTCTGTGCTTCTAGAGAAAGCTCAACAGCCTGCACTTCAGCCATGTGCTGCTCCTGCAAGAGCAAAGACAGAAGAGCACATCAAATATAGCCCACTTAGTGCGCATGATGGAGGTCAGAGGCAAGATTTTTCCATAAAAGCTTAGGCGATGGAAGTGTTATCGGTTAAGTGGTGACCTGTTTGTATCGACACCACTCCTTCAGCAGCAGGGCGCGACCCTCGCTTTCTTCAAATGACAGCCTGGGTGCAGAGCGTTCCCTTTGTACGAGAATAAGAAACATCAATTTACAGCACTTTAAAGTCAGTGAGCACTAAATAGCAAGGAAAGAACAAAAAGGTACAGTAAGTCAAATAAAAAGGAGGACGAATGATACATAAACAGCAAATGTGTCCATAAAATGTTGTTTTAATGCCTGCTAGCCTTAATGCTAGAGGACTTTGTGTAGTTAATTTGCTGTTTGGAACCGACAATATGATCTTGTTCAACAACAGTTGTGGTGTAATTTATGTCACATCCATCCCTAAACCCCTATATCCTAGAGGTGATCAACAAAAATGTAAAACTTTTAGCTATCTTCAGCCTGCCCCAAATAAACTGATTTTTACACATTAAAACTCAAGAGTGTTTTGAACTCTGATGTCAACTGAATCTTTGGAGAACAGAAATGAGCTGTACCTTGTTTCATCCAAGCATTTGGCCGGAGTGATGAGGTCCTCTATGGGGATAAACTCAGGCGCGACCTTCTCCAGCTTCTTCAGCTTTTTTCTCATCCTCTCCTTCAACATCTGCTCCCTTCTTGGGTCCACTTTTTTCTTCTTCTTGGGCTCCGCTCTTAAACACAAAGCACAGCTCTGTGAGCATAATAAACCGCAATATATATTTTAAATTAAATCTGGGAAACATATTGATACCGTGACATGAAACATGACATTGTCTGGGATTTTCATAGTGATCTAAACAGAAACAAATGCCGTCATATCAAGTAGTTTTCAGTGTTGACTTGAGCGTAAATTGCGAATTATTTTGATTGTCAGCTGTTTGGGTCATTATGAGGCAACACTGCCATTCTCTGGTTCCAGCCTCAAATGTAAAGACTGCATCGCTTTATTTGCTTTTCTCCATTTTATATCATCATAAATGACAGTTATGACATCAAGACGTCCCTTTGGATTCTGGAAACTTGAGGTTGACAGTTTTGAGCATTAATTGATTTTTAAAAAAGAGATGATCAATTAAATGTAGGATCTGTCTCCATTGAAAGTGGGTTTAAGTAATGCATGTTCCCAACAAATTAGCAATTCATCAAACAAACAAAAAACAATTGACATGCAGACAAACCGGGACTTTTGCTCATACCTCAGTGGAGCAGATGTCTTCAGTGTCCTCACTGGTGCGAACCAGGGACTCTGTACAGCATGATGATGTTCTCCCAACAGGAAGCTGTAAAACGACGAGCGACTGTCAACCACAGAAGTGATTAGCAGCATTTCTCTACTGAATAACCTTAGCTATGTTAGCACTAGGTAGCTCGTACCTACATTGTTAACCGGTCATACCGCAAACACTCACCTTGACGGAGCGGTCTGTCGGGACAACACCCTGCAGAGACAGCGCGATAAAGCAGCAGACATCTCTCCACTGTTTCACTTTAAACACCCTTGCTTCGCCTGTCCCCCAAGGATGTTGTGCTGTCCCCTTGCTCGAACGATAGCCAGACGTGGCGCGAGAAGATGACGTTGTCGAGCTGTCACGCTCACAATTTCACGGGCGCACTTTCGTGTATTTTGTTTGTGCAAATAATTACATAAAATGCATTAAATACAGAATACTTTGTAAATAAAACCAATTATAAAATGATGCAAGACGTTACTGTTTTTTAACAGTTTAATATTGTCGTAGTTTGAATATATATATATGTAACATTTTTGTCGAATCTTACTGGACGAGTGGAAAATTGGCGGCTGAAGTATTTAGAGGAAAGGTCGCGTTTTTTTTCCTCATTCACCACGGACTCATCCAGAGCACAGTGAAACAAGAAGACATCAGTGGAAGAGTTTGATCCTGACAGTGGTGTTTTGATAATTCTGCATCATGGCGCTCCTCAGAGGTAAACAAGCTTGTTTCAGTTCAGCGGGAGGCGAAAAAAAGCAGGTGGACCTTTGAAATGGTTAATGTTGGGGCTTAATTTCTCCTATTTGTGTCTCAGTGTAGGATTACTAGTGACCTAAAATTAATGAAGTTATCTCTGAAAGTTGATTTTATGTAATTATATGTCAGTAGATATGTTTTTCAAATCACAACGTCACTGTGAAATAGGTGAAAGGTGACAAGATGGTGTCAAGATCATTATCAGCTTGTCGATAGTTTGTCCACAGTTACCTTTCGATCCACTGGAAAAATAATAATATTAATCTCACTTAATTACCTCCAGTGATGGAGGGAAGGAAAGGAGAAGTAAAACTATTTACAGAGCGACCTATGAAAGTGAATATTAGTTAAGATGTATTCCACTTAGAATTGTCTGCATTTTATTATTTAAAATTAATTGACATTAACTTTGGTAAGGCATTACATTATCGTTACAAATACGGTATTGGATTAAAAATATTGTGTCACTACCGTGTAAGCAGCTGCGTGGCAGGCGTGGCAACTTGCACCACACTAACCACTTCAGGGTAGTTGAATCTAGAGCTAGTCTGAATACAGGTTTTTAATGTAAAAATTAAAAAACAACAACGTATTTTTGAGTAACTAGTTGTAACAACAGATCTCAGATAAATGTAGTGAAGTAAAAAGTACAATATTAACCTCTGACATTTAGTGGAGTGGAAGTGTTAAGTAACTTAAAAGGGAAAAACTCAAGTAAAATACAAGTACTTCTAAACTTTAATATAGTTACTTGTGCAAATACAACTGTACAACTTTCACAACACTAAACACACCCCTCCAGCACGAGTCAGCTGTTGACTCAGGACATGTATCATGTCCTGAGTCAACAGTTCAATGTCTGATTAAACACGAGAAGGCATATCAACACAGTATTTCAAGATAACCATCATACTCATAATACCTAGTGACTTGGGTTTTATGAAAGGATTGAATGCAAACACATACTTGTATATAATAATAATAGGACATTTTAATTACTTATTTTCTTTTTCTGAGGATTTGCACATGAAGCAAGTTGCAGAAGATTTAAACCCTTTGTTTAATATACAGTATGTTTCTTATAAAGAAGTTCCAGTTTCACTGTTCTAGATGTAGTTACGTACTCCTCTTGTCCCTCCAGTCCAACTTTATCCATCTGATGTTATTTTCCCTATAATACTGCATCTTCATCTTCTGCATCTCAGTGCACTGGCTGTGTCAACCATCTCTGCAGTGTGCACCGCCCAGTACGTCCTGACCCCGTGACCCTGGCTGTGGCTCAGTGGTGGGTGCTTTAAAGTCAAACTCTGTTTGGTTTTATCTCTGCAGGTGTATTTGTTGTAGCTGCCAAGCGCACTCCGTTTGGCACCTATGGTGGTGTGCTGAAGGATCACAGTGCAACAGACTTGGCTGAGCATGCAGCCAAAGCCGCCCTCGCAGCAGGGGGCGTGGCTCCAGAACTTGTAAACAGTGTCATCATGGGAAATGTCATGCAGGTACCCAAAATCTAACAGATCCACAGCTACAATTAATAGATCACTACTACAATCACGTGAAAATCTTGACGAGTGTATTGATGCTGTTTAGTTTCATCTACCCCCCTAATTTCAGAGCTCAGCTGATGCACCCTACATTGCTCGTCATGTGGGTCTGAGGTGTGGTGTTCCGATCCCAGTGCCCGCTCTCACTGTGAACAGACTGTGTGGATCTGGTTTTCAGTCCATCATCAATGGTGCTCAAGTAAGCACTCCACCGAGAACAAAAACATTCTGGGAGAAATACAAATGTAGAATGAATCATAATATTATGCACTATGGACACTAATGTATATGTGTAAAAGTACATGCATTAGTAAGAGCACAATATATCAATTGCACATAATGTGTCTCATCTTTGGTCTGTTACCTTGTGTGCTTGTAGGAGATTTGCCTCAGGGAGTCCGAGGTGGTCCTGTGCGGAGGCTCAGAGAGTATGAGTCAGGCCCCGTACGCTGTTCGCAACATACGATTTGGTACAAAGTTTGGACTCGATCTCAAGGTTGGCTTCTTGTTGATTTTTCTCTGCTCTCTAATCCCCAAACACTTGACACAAATGTACATGAGACGCTAAGACCGCTTGTTTTTAAACTCCAGAAGCTTTTGCTGCAAAGATTAAAAAAAACTTTCCTCGTCTTCCTGACAGCTAGAGGACACCCTGTGGGCGGGCCTGACTGACCTGCACATCAAAATCCCAATGGGCATCACAGCAGAAAACCTGGCAGAGAAATACCAGATCACACGAGAAGAAGTTGATAACTATGCATACCAGACACAACAACGGTGGAAGGCAGGTAAGACGGGTTTCGTTCTTTGATATCTTTTCGAAATATTCACAATCTGATCACCTCGTTAAGAAGTTAACTCATTCTTAATAGTTAAATCGTACCTGTTCTATTCACAGCTCACGAGGCTGGTTACTATACAGCGGAAATTGCTCCCATTGATGTGAAAGCTAGGAAAGGCAAGGTGTCCATGACCCATGATGAACACCCTCGTCCACAGACCACTATGGAACAGTTGGCCAAAATGCCTACTGTCTTCAAGAAGGGAGGGACTGTTACCGCTGCCAACGCTTCGGTGAGTTCACGCCTTACAGCCACATGTGTGTGTTACGGGCACATGTCCTCCGAGTTTTTAAACTTTAAATATAATTCTTACTCGTTCCGTTATCTTTGCTCAAGCTTAACTAAACAGCCTGGCTGAGAGTGAGCCTGGGAATTTAGGGAGCAGTGTTTCCTACAGGATTTAGCAATACTGTGGTGGGTGGACCTCGGACCCCAAAGTGGGGGCTCAGGGGCATGCTCCCCCGGAAGAACGATTAAATGCATCAATCTGGTGCACTTTGAGCGCAAAATGATTGGGATAGATCTTTGAAGAACTTTGTGCTCTTGTAAACAATTGTGTGCTTTAGTAAACAATGTAATCATAAACACATTTGTTGTATGGATATGAATGGCATGGTAAAAAAGTCGCACCCAAAAAGCGAGATGGAAGTCACGCTTGAAGCCCGAGGGCCTCTAGTAGTTCACTTTTTAAACACCAAGGGGCCTGGGGGCTCTCACACTGAAAGCGCTAAGGGGTCTGGGGGGCCCTAGTGGTTAACTCGCGCTATAATCACCCAGGGGTCTCTTGGGCAGCTTGCACTGTGCACACTGAGGGCCCTGGAGTTCAGATTGCGCGGCCTGAGGCTTAGAGGCCCCTTGGCAGTCTGAGACCTCGAGGCACTGGCCCCTCTGGCCCGGTCCACAACTATAATCCAACAGTGCTGTCTTAACTTCAGGATCTGAGGTGGTCCGTTTCTGTTTTGTGGTCTGTTTTACTTCATTTAAAATAAATTTAATTTAGTTTTTAAAAGGACTTATGACTTGTGTCAGTTTCCTTTAGAGTTCCACAGTTTGATTTACAGTAAAACAAATCATGCAACTATTGTTACTGTCTGCCACCATGGTGGGAAGTAACTGACTATTACTAAATCTACCCCTCTCTCCTTTAATCTCCAGGGTATATCTGATGGTGCTGCTGCTGTGGTGATTGCAAGTGAAGATGCGCTGAGTGAACACAAGCTCACTCCTCTGGCCAGAATTGTGTCCTATCATGTTTCAGGCTGTGACCCGAGCATTATGGGAATTGGTAAGGGACACCACTGTTTTGGAGATGTAATTTAATCCCTTTGAACTAAAAGGAATGAATGACTGTTGTGGTATTTGGTTATTTTAAAGAAAGAATTTCTCTGGTGTCTTTTAAACATCTTAGGTCCCGTTCCAGCAATCACAGAAGCTCTTAAAAAAGCCGGTCTGACTCTCAACGACATGGATCTTGTGGAGGTTTGTTATCAGTGAAACACTAATCATTGTGACTTTCTCCATCAGATTGTGTCATACATTTCATCAGTGTTGGAAGAAGTACTCAGACCTAAGTCCAGACTTAAGTAGAAACACCAATACGCAGTCTAAAACACATTCCATTACATGTCCTGCATTTAGAAATGTACTGATATAAAAGTACACAAGTATTATCAGCAAAATATACTTAAAGTATCAGAAGTAAAAGTGAAATGTCCCCTGAGACTGATATACTATTATCTCCGCCTGGGAGGTCATGCGTGCACGTGCGTGTGTCCACCCCTGTGTCTGTCCACGGCTAATCTCGCACTCTGCTGCTGCAAACGGCAAAATATTTTGGGTGCACAGTTATGGCTGCATGTTCAAGGACCTCTCTTGGTTGTGGTTAGTCACAGTTTCTCAAAACACCTTTCATTGCCTGTTTATTCCTGCTATTGACTGACTGCTGACTCCTCACTCACTGAGTGCATCACCAACCTCCAGCCAATACTCAGTGACCAAAGACACAGTTTGCAGTGTGTATTTGGCTAACAGCTTACAGGTGTACTATATCTATCATGCACTAACTGCTGGGTATTGGGACCGCTGCTCTGCTGCTGACTTTTATTGTTTTATACTGTGTGTTTGGCTAACTGCTAACAGAACTACTACTACACATATTGCTGTACCTCGCCGCAACTCAGCCACTGCTAAGTGCACTTTTCTAGTTGTTGTGTCACTGATGTAATTTGCTTTGCACAGGTCAACGAAGCGTTTGCCCCTCAGTATCTGGCTGTCGCTAAGGCTCTTGGACTGGATCCAGCGAAAAGCAACGTTAACGGTGGAGCTATTGCCATCGGTCATCCTCTCGGTGCTTCTGGAGCACGTATCACTGCCCACCTGGTTCATGAGCTCAGGTAATTTTGTCTTTTAGTAATTAGAGTTGTTGTGTACAGTTGCGGCGTTCGCCCAAAATATGTGGTTATTAGTATCAGGTGATATGTCTGCATATTAAGTAGCTTTAATTATGATCTTTGTTTTTGACAGGCGACGAGGAGGCAGGTACGCTGTTGGCTCTGCCTGCATCGGGGGTGGTCAGGGTATCGCCATCATCCTCGAAAAGTACTGACCCAAGAAGCTGCCCGTATCAGAAGAAGTACTGCTGAAGAATGTCTTGCCTCACCGTTGAGATTTTTTGAAAAACCCTTTCACATACACATGAAATGTCAAATGCTGGTCTGTTTTTCCCTAGTACAAAAAGATGACTCAACATTAATTTTTTGCTGCTTACTTTTACTTCTTTCAATGTAATTGTACAAAAAAAGTGTAATAAATGTTTCAGTCCATTATTGCGTTGGAAGCCCTGTGAAGATAAAGAGCTACTGCACATTTCTGTGCTCGATGCCCGAGAGGGCAAGAGACTGTTTGTGTATGTGCCCGAGACACAGAGCTAGGTTCTTGGTTACATTAACATGTGTAGCATATTATTAACTCATAGATAAGAGTTTGTGTTACATTATAGTAGAGTTAGAAAGGGACTCTGAACTCTCATGTTTTTCTTTACAATCTTCTCTATCACTCCATTAACAGGGATCATTATTTCCAGAACATGTGTCTGACCTGTGATGGCTCCAGCAAAAACTGATTTTGTAAATCTGCGTCAAAGAATCGCAATAAATAACATTTGCAAAAAAGTGTGCTTTTGAAGTTTTCATGATCAGCCCATGGTGGCAACCAATGCTATTTTTTTCTAGATTAGGAGGGAATTTTAAGATTAGGATTTAACAAACAGACACTACTTGTTCTTATTTTAGTGTTATTCTAAATATAATAATCTTTACAAAAGTAGTTACCTTTGATTGTTGTTATATATGCTCAAAATGGTGTTAGGAAAACTGATAACATATCACTATAGAGAAAGGGGAACTGAATGTACTGAATGATACGAGATATTCATCTTCTCAATTAGTGGTAACCACCATCAATTAGTAACCACTCCCTTAAAACATTTTTTAAAAGTTGACAAAAGTCTGGATTTGATGTGTTTGACTTGATCTGGGAAAATATGTTATCCTTTGCTGTCACTGAGAATGTTTAAGGATTTAAGAAAAGTACGACGTTACATTGTTTGTTGTCCTTTACTTATGTTTTTTATTTATTTAGAAGCTCTATGCAAGCATTAATTGTTTTATTGTTTGTATCAGCAGACAAACCAATACTATATAGAGATAAATGTGTTTACTAAAGCAACTGAAATCTAACTAGAAAAATATGTAATAATGTTATTTGTTGAAAACAATTTCAATGTTGATTTTATTTCAAATTTACAATGAGAATTAAGGGGAAATATGTGCAGGACTACAAGGACCAACACATCCTTGAAACGCGACGCAATTACGTAAACGTCATCGTGCAGCGTCAATATATACGTCACATCCCCGGATGTCGTTCTTTTTTCCGTAGCAAAGGTAAGACAGGCTGGCCTTCATGTTTCTGGTCGAATAAAATCTGTGTTCATCTGCGTTATAGAATAAAAATATTCGTCTCAAAACACCAGGAAAGGAATCCTTGTATCAAGAGGATACGTTATCCATCGTTATGGCGGCGATTTGTCCGTGGTGTTTCTGTGATAATGAATAGTTTGGTGTATCTGCAGTCCTAGGCCGCCGGCTAGCCTTCGTGCTGTAACGCTAGCTAGCTAGCTTATAAAGCTAAACGTGTTGTCGTTAGATGCGGTGCTGTTAAGCCGCACAATTCCTCGCATATTACGTTCTCTTAGAACATTAAAGTTAAATTGTAACTTTGAGAAAACTAAGTGGTTTGTGAACCAGTAAGGCGACCCGTCTGTGCAATGTTGCTAATTGCTCGCGAACGTTACATCTCATGCTTGTTGTGCATTGGCGATGGCTGTGGGGTTGAGCACTCAATCAAACGCATTTGACTTAATAACGTAGTCGTTTGACGTTAACCCGGTTATGTTATCTTACTCTTTCCATGTAAAGTAATGTATTGTCAATTAGGAACACTATTTCCATAACGGCTGTAGTAGTATTAAATGTAAAAGCTAGTTGTCTCTACGTGATACCAGAACCATTGAACTACAGCATACAATGTACTATCCAACCAGAGCTGGAATAATGTTATTAAATGTGAATTATTTCAAATAAAACCCTTTGACATTGTTACACGCAATATTGCAGCAGTTTGTGTACTAACCTGTTATACTTTTCTCTGTCAGATGGCAGAGGGCGACAAGAAAGCTCCCAGGAAGAAGCACGGGAGCCGGAACCCGGTTCTGGCCCGGGGTATCGGCCGTTACTCCCGGTCAGTTATGTATGCCCGCAGGGCCATGTACAAGAGGAAGTCAAAGATCACTGAGACCAAGGTGAGAGCAGATCTGTGACGGCCAACAAAATGATTAATAAAAGAATACATGTCACACTTTCTTTATCTAGTATTGATAATAATATGCTCTTGTTTCAGATGGAGAAAAAGGTTAGGACGAAGCCTCAGGCGACTGTTGTCAAGACAGTTGGAGGAGACAAGAATGGAGGCACTCGTGTGGTCAAACTGCGCAAGATGGTAATTATTTCCTATTCAAATTATTGTGAGCACAAATGGCGTGCAGAGTTTTTATTTCAGGGACAGTGAGTCAGTCCACATCCCATTACAACTTGTCATACGAGCTGATAAAGCAATAGCGTACTGGATTTAAAATGCTAACATGTATTTTCGTGTGCTCCTGCTGTAGCCTCGCTACTACCCCACAGAGGATGTCCCCCGTAAACTGAAGAGCCACGGAAAGAAACCCTTCTGCCAGCACAAGAGGAAGCTGCGCAGCTCCATCACCCCAGGAACGGTCCTCATTCTGCTCACTGGGCGCCACCGTGGAAAGGTGAGAACAATTTCTAGCACATCTCGACAATAGTTTCCATGTTCTTAAGGATTAGCTGAAATGGCCCGACACAGGTTGTAAAACGTACAAAAGTATAATGGGCAAAATGTACCTGCAACACAATGCTTCTAGTTCTTTGGATAAGATCAACAGGTGAATATGTAATAGCCCTTGTATGATGGAGCAGCCATCGTGTCACACAGGATACGATTAGAGTCCAATGTTAGGTTTTATTTATCTTTTGAGTTTGCTTCTAGGACTAAAAGAGGAGAATGTTTAACTTTATGTTTCACAAAATTAGTTTGACAGATTATTGAGGATAAGTATTAGTAATTATGATCTACAAATATGGAATCTGTGAACCATATGTAAACAAAAGGACCTCGGTGTAGTCGCCCACAATGGCAAAAAACTATTTTGGATAAGTACATTTATATTGTGAGATGCAGGTGTCATCCTTTAAAATCTGTTGTTGAGGTTAAAAACACAACGGATTGAGAGAAATGCCACCTCGGCATTTAATCTAATCATGTGACACTTCACTGTACACCGTTGCTAACACACACTGGCTGTATTCTGGCTAATTGTAATAGAGGTGGACTTGACTTTTTTTAATGAGCTACATGGTGGCAGTTCAGCGTTCAAGAGACTCCTAGAACACACCGTATCGAAGGCTATTGTGCCCCCTTTTAAAAAGGAAAAAAATGGTGCATCTTTATTCTACATGAAAAAATATATTTTCTAGCGTGTGTGACACATCTTTATAATCACACCCTCGGTACCACAGACATTGTCCCTCTCTCCCACACTAACGCTACATGGATAAGTTATGGAGGCATGCTAGTGTGCCCACACACACTTTGAGCAGTAGCTGACCTAAATAATGTTTCAGCTGTGAATCTGAAAGGCAGAGAGCGCTCCTGGTGAATTAAGTGTCAAGTAGATGTATTTTTCTGTCTATAGCTTGGCATCAAAGTGGATTGCAGATATTAAATTGGCACACGTGATTATGAGGTCATTAGTGAGCAAGCCCTCAATAAAAGAGCTTCATACTAAAGTGAACTTGTTTTTGTTCTATAGCGCGTGGTGTTCCTGAAGCAGCTCTCAAGTGGTCTCCTGCTTGTCACTGGTAAGGATGACTGTTCTTGGTGGTTTAGATTGTTAGATAGTAACTGTAGCACAGCAATATGGCCATTTACTTTACTCCAGCTCTAATGGTTTTATTTTTTGCATACTTGTAGGCCCTCTTGCTTTGAACAGAGTACCCCTGCGTAGGGCTCACCAGAAGTTTTCCATTGCTACCAACACCAAAGTCGACATCTCTGGCATGAAGATCTCCAAAACTCTGAACGACGCCTACTTCAAGAAGAAGAAGCTGAGGAGACCCCGTCACCAGGAGGGGGAGATCTTTGATACAGAGAAGGAGGTGAACTAACTTGAATATTGTCTTAAATACCAATAGTAATGATAATACTAATACCATTTTTAATGACATTTATGATGCATGACTCATTGGTTTTCTCCTCGTCTCGGTCTGCAGAAGTATCAGCTGACAGAGCAGAGGAAGGAGGACCAGAAGGCTGTTGACGCTCAGCTCCTGCCCCTCATCAAGAAAGTACCTCAACTCAAAGGGTACCTGCGCTCTTCCTTCTGCCTGTCTAATGGTGTCTTCCCACACAAGTTGGTTTTCTAAATGTGTTGTAATAAAGAGAACCACCATATAATACCCTCTCCTGCCTCGTTTGTGCAAATTACAGTGCCTATAGATAGCTTAAAGGTGTCCTAGCATTTAAATTGCAGCCATCCTGCAACAGATTAAAATGCATTATATAAAGTATTTTAACTGAAACAAATGGCACTTTGAATGTGTGAATTTACCGTCATCAGGGTTTATGGTGTCATGCAGGTGAAATTATTCTTGGCAACTAACTGATATTCTGAAGTGGGTCTTGAAGGTTTGTGCTGTTCTGAAACAGCTCACAGGAGCTGCCTGCATGATAAAGTGACTAATATTGATTTAACAGTGTAAGACCCCTGATGTGCCAGAGGTTTTCTACCCTATATTTGGCTTTCCAGACAAAATGTCTGCAAATATTTACCATAAAGTAATCTATACATATCAAAACATGACTAGTATCTGGTCCTGGTTAAATGTTTAATGAAGCAGTGCAATTAAATGACATCACCAGACATTGGACCAAGACAGCTTAACAGCTACGCTTTAATTAAAAAAATGACATGTCTAATGTAACAACACAAAAATAAATACAAGTGTTTCATCTCTTTAACATGGCCACGTTTTTATCCTCAAAAACAGAACAAAGTAGAAAGCAGCACAGAAAAAGGCAGCGGCCCCTTGCCAAGGAATGATAAGTGCCTTTGTCGAATCAGTCAGTACTGTATTATGGTCAGCTGGTGTGGAGGAAATGCCTTCCCTCAGCCAGACTTAAACAGCAGAATGGCCACCTGACCCAAGTAGAAGTAAATGAAATGCTTGGTCTCATGGGTCACGTAGCTGCCAAAGTTCCTCCCAACGATGCAGTGCCAGGTCGGGTTGTATTTCTTGTCAAACTCCTGCGGGGGGGGGGGAATACACAATTGTGTTCGTCAAACACTTATGAGCCGACATGCTGGGAGGTGTGAAGAAAAGATGAGAACACGTTGCTTAATGATCACCAAGCAAGAGCTAAAACAGACTCCTTTCTATTGATTTAAATGCTACATCTTAACTAACAAGCGAAACTGTTTTCTGCAGATATTAAATTGTAGCTCAGAGAAGGTATCGGTATACTATACTAGTTTCACCTCAGAACATGCATGTATTACTCTTCCAAGTTGAGACTAAATACTATATGTCACTATTGAGCAAACCCAAAATACTTTATCACTCAATGTTACCGAGTAGAAATACATATTTTTACTATGCAGCCCTAACTTGAGCTGGATGATTTATTGGGAGAAGTCCGTGATAATTCTAAAATGGTAGCTCATTCGTTTTGTTAGATTTAAATAAATAAAATACATTTGCTTGATAAGCTACAGTATTTTACCCTGAAAATAATTGAAAGAAAAAAAAGTTAAGATCATATTGCAATTATAGAAACTTTAACAATTGTTGCTTGTTGTCCCAGTCAAGAGTGGAAACGTTTACCAATAGCAGGCTGGGTGTTCAACATCAATTATGCACACTGTGGTTGGTCAGTGCGCGCAACATAGCCTCACATCACTGGTTGCTGCTCATTTTATTAAAGAAAATACTAGATTTCAGTCGGTCGGTTGGAGTGAAGGGGGATGCGTCAGCAGCGGTTTTACCTTTTTGATGTATGCAGCGATGTCTTTCTCGATGTTGTACTTCTCCAGGGCCTGCGTGGCGCACTCCACGGCGTCCTGCTGCATGTCCTCCGACATGTCGGCGTTCTTGATCACTGCTTTTTTGTCAGACATGGTTGCCCTGGGAAACCAAAACACACCGGAGGATTATCATCTTCACGGACGCATTGGCGCGCGCGCGCACACACTAGACTCTGGCCCCTGAGCATCCCAACAGTCATCGATTGACCAACACGAAACCGTTTGGAGCACATAGCGTTACAGGCTCGATAATAAATAAATAAACGGTTAATTGGTGACGATGTTGTCATTACATAATAACTGACACATAATGTGTGAACTGGCCGTTTC
Organism: Anarhichas minor; assembly: GCF_050575085.1. Taxonomy (NCBI): domain Eukaryota; kingdom Metazoa; phylum Chordata; class Actinopteri; order Perciformes; family Anarhichadidae; genus Anarhichas; species Anarhichas minor. The sequence continues at coordinate 5,481,663 of NW_027466471.1, read as the reverse complement.
TACAAGTGTTGCATAACAACTTCCATCAGCGGAGAACTCGGTGGATGCGCGCTCTGCGTAGTTTCTATGGATACAAGACATTTGAGATGATCGTCTCCATATTACCCGAGGTTTAGACTCCTTTGACTCATGAAGCTGCGAAAGAAAAGCACATTTTACAACTGCCTGAGGCTAGAGAGCGGCGATAGAGCCAGCCTCGCTTTAACACGCAGGAGGACCAAAACAAACACCACATCTTCATACTTATAATGTAGCGTTTGCCGTGAAAATGATTCAACAATAACAATATCCGAGTCAAGGTATCACGGGGTGAAACATCGTCACATGCATATTCGGAATGTGAGCTAACGTTAAAAAGCTCGATTACTAGCAGCACATTCATCCCGCGGAAGGAAAAACACCGTCTAACAGTAAGCACGGATGATACCAGTTCAACGACGCTTACAACTGAATAAATGAACCACCATACAACTTTCTACATGCCAAATTCTTCCATTTACCTTCTAGTCTTCCGTTTATAGTGTTTGTCTAGCTTTAAATAGACGACCGCTCCTGTAGTGACAACTCCCGCGAAGTGGTTGACACAAAAGTAGTGTGGGTGTGTTGGGCTGAGAGCTGCTGCCTCGACGTGTTCCGATTGGCCGGTATTATTGCACAGGGCACTGTCATTGGATCGTGCAGGTCTCTCTTTCGGGTGTTTCTGCCCGGGTTTTATTTCAGACCATCGTGCCTTGCGACACGATTGTTGCCGGGGCGACCCCTGTAAATAACTTGCTACGGGCAAGTTATGAGCGAGGTCGTCCATGCCTACTATGTTCCATGAGTCATTGGCAATAGACCGTGGCAGGATATGGAGTGGATTTATTTCATATTGTTGTATTTTGCACACATTGAGCATACTAACTTTATTTTTAATTATTTTATTTATGAATTATCCTTTAAATAAAAAAAAAATGGAAATAAAGTAAATGGAAACGCAGGTCGACCTAACATTAAATTACTTTGTTGCGAAAAGTTATAAATGACATACCAGCGTATTTCAAACTGGGAACGTTTCTCATATAATATATAACTTATACCTAAGGTGTATAATTAATGGGTTATTTCATAATATGGTAGGTCATAAAAAGTATAGTATAGCGTTCCATAAAAATGTCCTTAAAAAAGTTATAATATACTACCATGTTATAAAAAAGTAATAAAGGTTAAAGTATTTTTAAAAATATTAATATTAACAGATATAGCATACTTTTCACAGAAAGAAGTCACTGTAAAGTATGTCATAAAAATGTTGTATAAAAAGTCTAGTATGCCATACGTTTTTCCTAAAGAATGTCATAGTGTGTGTCATAAAAAAGTGCATAAAAAAGTCATAGTAGCCTACCCATCAGTCTTTAGAGTGTTAATACAAAATGATTAGCTAAAATATTTGCTTCCTGTCTGGAAAAGGTTCTTCTTACTATAATTTCGCCAGATTAAACAGGCTTTATTAAAAATTGATTTTTATTTTCCAATCTTTGCCGACAGAATAAACTAATGTATTCCTCTAACCAGATCTGTCAACCTCCAGAAGTTCTTCTCTTGCTAGACACTGAAGGCCTTTGACCAGGTCTAGTGGGACTTTCTCTGCTCTCCAAAAGTGTGGATTTGGGGAAAAATTCATCCTCATAGGGTTAAGCTATTATATGTCTCTCATTTTGCTTTGGTCCAGAGCTCTTCCTTCACATCAACATACTTCCCCTTACAACAAAGGACGAGATCAGGTTGTCTCCTCTACCCTTAACTATTTGTGCTTGTTATCAAATCATTGGCTATTGCCCTGCGCTCCTTAAATGGCAGAGACGGGGTCCTGTGGGAGGGCGGCACAAAGTCTCATTATATGCCGATGATTTATTGTTGTACATAACAAATCCAACCAAAAAATTACCAAATGTCTCTTTTGAGGGATCACGGTCGGGTCTCAGGTTACAAGCTGAATTTGTTACAGAGTGAAATGTATCGTATAAATACCAAAGCCCGGGGTCTCTAATTTTCCCACCATGTCGAAAAAGTCAAATGAGCTCAAAGTGTAGGATGTTGAAAAGTCAAAGTAGAGTACAGTATGTCCAAATAAAGTCATAAAAATGTATAGTACAGAATGTCGAAAAATGTCATGAAAAAGCTACAGTAAAAATCATAGTATAGTATGTTGAAAAAAGACAAAATAGTTTGGTAGAAAAAGTCATATAGTATTTCGAAAAAAAGCCGTAGTATAGTATATCATAAAAAGCAATAAAAAACATTTAATGTCAGAGTATAGTTTGAAAAACTCACAAGTCATAGTATCTATCAAAAAGAGTCATAGTGTAGTATGTCAAAAAAAACATATTATCGTATGTCACAGAAGCAATAAAAAAAATCATAGTATAGTGTGTCTAAAAAAGTCATGAGAAGTCAGTTTAGTATGTCGAAGAAAGCCATAAAACAGACAGTTTTACAGAACAGACAGATAGTATAGCATATAGAAATTGTCAGAAAAATACTTTGTATAGTAAGTAAAAAAAAATCATAAAAAGTAATTGTAAAGTATTTTGAAAAAAGTCACAGTATAGTATGTTGAAAAAAATCAGAATAGTATGTCAAAAAAAGTCATAAAAAGTATATGTCGAAGAAATCATAAACAGTCATAGCATGTCAAAATACTATATGGTAAATGGGCTGCACTAGTATAGCCCTTTTTAGTCCACTCAAATCGCTTTAACACTACTTGTCATCATTCACCCATTCACACACTGATGGCAGGGGCTACTGCCCATCAGGACTCTAACGAATCAGTCATAACCATTCACAGACCGCAGGAACAGCCTGCGGGAGCAATTTGGGATTAAGTGTACAAGGGAACATCGACATGGACTAGCAGAGACGGGGATCGAACCGCCGAGGAAGGAGGACCCTGCTCTACCACGGAGCCACAGTCGCCACTATTCATATGTAGAAAACAGTCAAAAAAGTATGCAACAAAACAAGTCACAGTATATAGTACGCCATAAAACAAGTCACAGTATATAGTACGCCATAAAACAAGTCACAGTATATAGTACGCCATAAAACAAGTCACAGTATATAGTACGCCATAGTAAAGTATGCCATAAAACAAGTCAGTTTTATTGTACCATACGAAATGTGATAAACGTCATAGTACAGCATATCATTCTTTCAAGCATGAAAACTAATTTTAGGCCAAATGTGATGTACCAGATGTTACTCTAAAATTCCACCCTTGACAACAAAACAGTTAGTTTTTAACCCCACCAGCATTAAGTATCTCTTTAGATCATTTTTGTTACAACACAGTTTCTTGTGATATTGAGAAAGAACATATTATTGGTTTTAACTTTTTTTCTTATGAAGCCAAAATGCTCTATCCCATTTTTGTGAGAAGGGTCTATATTAATGCTACAACAAACTCATTTACAATTTGATAGTTAAAAAACAAAGTGAAAATTGAAATAAATGAAAATTGTCATTGTATGATTGGGTTACCAATTTATTTTTATTTTCTTAAATATTTCCAGCAATATTTGCAATCCTCCACATACAAAACTGAATCGACGCCCTAATCCTAATACACAACTTCTGTGTTACAGATTAAGATCTGTACCAGCAGAGTACACTGTAGCAGTATTTCAGTGACCTGGTCAATATTTATCCATCACTTTCAAAATGCCTCACACAACCACATGAAGTCTACTAGTATAACAGTCATATTCACATATCAAACAATAACTGAGGAAAAAAATACTCATTTATCTAAAAATCAAATAAAAATCAATGACCTTTATGTCCCAAATTAGCATCCATAAGCAGAAACTCAGCTGTTTGCATCTTATTTTAAATGCATTAGTTTGCCCCAAATTGGAAGATAAATACTACAGGTTTAAAAACACACTCTTGAATGTCCATGGGGAATGAGATTTTTTTTTTTAACCTAACTACTATTAACTACTAACATAAAGTAGTAACACTGCTGTGTTGACTGACACAATGAACCATTAAAAAGCCTCAGCTCAGCCAGTGTGTTAAAGGGAACTACGTTCAAGGCTAAATGCCCCGATGATAGTGGTTTGTAATGGACGGATGACAACTGTAACAGAAGCTAGTCCACTTTAAGATTAATCCTCTTATTATCATTATGGTATAATCTGTTTTTGGCAATTCAAAAATGAAATGTACAAGTGTGGTGGAAAAGATAATTAAAAGAAGATACATGACCTGGAGAATTAACCTGTTTATAACAACAAAATATCAATGTTGTTGAGTGTGTGTTTAGGTACAAATGTCATTAAAGGGGATGATGTCAACTCAAGAAAGAAGAACACAGCAAATAAATTGAAATGACTTTCACAGTCGTTTTCTTTTCAATAACATAGTTGAATGGTATACTAACACACACATATGTACACGTGCTTCTGATCTCAAAGCTGCAGCTTCAAATGAAAGTGTAAACATTTGCATCACTGGCTGCGGTCCTTTGGCTCTCTGTATTTGTAGTGGATGTATTCAAAGATGTCTCTCTCACTATCCACCAACAGAGGCTCCCCTGCCACACCTACAGAGAGATCCACAAAGAGAAATAGCTGATATATTAAAAGCTTAAAGCACAAATCATTGGTGACCGACTGAAGCCAACAGAGACACAGCTCTGGAACAGAGTGGAGCGGGATCACGTCACGTTTGACTGAGACTCACCAGTGACCCCGAGTGGCCGTATGGTGTACTCATTAAGAGTGAAGCCCTTCTCCAGCGCATGAGTTCTCATGGTTTTATTGAAGATATCACTTCCGGTGAAATAGAGAACTCCACAGTAGTACTGGTCCTTGGGGATTAACCTTGGGGAACAGGAGAAAGGATCGTTAGAGAGCAGGAACATGCAGGCGGTTTGAAGAATAAAGACATCAAAACACAGGGTTGCCTCTTGACTGTTTTTGCATCATTACTGGGCCTGTTTTGTGTTGTTGTAGGTAGAGGCAATGTTTTCATTTGGAAGACCGTAGAGCTGAGCAATAGAAAGTAGGGCACCTAATATCAATACGCCTGTGAAGGTATTCTTCCTCATCTCCATCACTCTTCTGCAGCTGGCAGACTCCCTAGAAAACAAGATCCAGCATAGTGACCACAGTCGTGCACTTCATGTGTTGGGTACATAGACTGAATGGTTACTGTACGATCACACACAGAGCTGAGCACACCAGAGGAAAGACGAGACAAGACGTGACTGTATTTATCCCAAAGGAGACTCTTGTGAACAAGAAGAATACAAATATAAACATACATGAACAATAGAGTAAGATAAATATAGTTTTACAAAAAAATCAACTCAAATAGAAAAAGAAAAAGATGATAAAAAAAAAGATGTTGGGAAAAATCTAAATGCCAAAATTATTGTGCATTAATAATTAGTGAATGTTACACATTTAACATAAGCTCATGTCCTCTGTGAGTGTTTAGAGCTGTGTCCTCAAATGGTTTCGTGTGAACTTTCTGTAACACCAGTCTCAGCAAATGTTTAGTCTATTAAGAAGCAGTTGACGGCCGAAAGAACATTTCAAGCTGTTTACCCTAAATAAGCCATAATAAACCTGTCTTGCGATAATTACGCCGTGTGAATGCAAAATGTGTGTGCGTTACCCTGTGCCAGCCCATTGCATGTTGCTTACTCAGTATAAATATCAGAGACTCGGAGACAGATCTCGGTGCATCACATTGAAAGTCATATCGTCAATGATTTGTAATACCTGAAAAGTGATGAGCTATATTGCCACTATAACATAAATGAGCAGAGGCCTCACCATGTACTTAGTGTCTCCTTTGGACATGGTGTCGGTCACAAACCCAATGGACTCCAAATGGTCGACCACGGCATGAAGGAGCTTGGGCTGGAAAAGAAAAAGGTGAATAGAACAAAATGAATTGTAAAACTAAATATATACAAAGTCAAACTGCAATTAATAACAACATTAATGTTGCATCCATTGATGCGTGAGCTGCAGTAGAGTTTACCTGCTTCTCAGTCTCAGAGGTGTAGTCCGGGTGGGTCAGCAAAATATCAATATCACCACTCGATGCTGCGCCTGGAAATTATGAATTAATACAACAAGAGTTTGACCTGCCGTCATTAACCGAGCATCAACGTGAGGGGGAAGGTCTTACCTCTCCTGTAGCTTCCACAGATTGTCCCAATATATTCTGTACCGATCTCCTTCAGCTCTCCAACAATATAAGTCTAAACAGAACACACAGCGTAAGAAAACTCTCCATAAAAAACAATAAGCAGACAACAAAAAACGTAGATGCTTCATCGTCACCTCCATCTGTTCCATTTCAGCACGTGGAATCCTTTTCTCAAACTCCTCAAAGTACCTGAAGGCAGCAAAATAATTCACGACACACACAACTCAGGTATCACTTCAAGATATTCAGACATTTTGGTAGAAATGAATAACACATTTAGTAAAAAAAATAGAGTATTCAGCTGAACTTACTTGAGTCCGATCTGTTGATGATGGTTGAGCTTGTGCTCGATCTTTTTCAAATCTAAAAACATTAAAGAGCATTGCTCATTTCAAATCACACCAAATCTACTTTGTGCACATCTATCGAGCATGCAACGTACTCTATGTCAAATCAAATGTGAAGTGCCAAGGACCACGAAATAAAGAGTAAAGGTTCTTTTAAAACAATTAGAATAAACAAACTTAACAAACCTTCTAATGTCTTCACCCCGTCTTCAAAAAACTTCCTGGCGGCCGCGGGGCTGAAGTCAAGAGAAGCAGTCTGTTACACGAAGCTCATAACATACAGTAAAACTACACAAACATCTTTAAGCTTTCCTGCATCCCTCATGCCGGAGTCCACACCTGCGAGTATAGTCATGTTACATATAAGGCATGTCTTCTCAATGTCGCCCGACATCTTTTAACTCGCTCCGCTCTTAAAAACACCAGCACAAAGTTGTCTGTCACGGCAGCCAATCACCTGTCGTCTTAGAATTACGTTAGATTCAGGTGTATGCGTTGGTGGCTAGTGATTGGTTACTGAATGACATACCCGATTCCAGTGACTCTGGTGAGGAAATTGATAGAAGAGCTGGTGTCATCGGTACGGATCTAGATGAAAACGTAAAAGTAGCACATCAGTGTTGTGTAATACATTTAAATGGAGCTACTATTAAACATGTATGGCATGCATCATGTATTACCACGTCCCAACACTCACCTTTTCCAGTTTCCGTAGCGTGCCAGTTTGTAGGAACTCATCAATCTTTTCTGCTATTTTAGCTCCAACACCTTCCTGTTGACAGGTGAGACAAGCATGAGGGTGCTGAATAGTGGGATTTACTGCCGTTATGTTGGTTGTGCAGAGTAGTGCTGCTGACAAACAGCATCTGGACCATTTGTCACCAGGTCAAACTTCCACATGTTGTGTGATGCCTTTCTTTAAATAAAGACATCAACTGAAGACCTTTATTGCACATACCAGTTTCTTGGCCTCTTCGCCATTTTTGATTTTGTTTGGGTACTTGGAGATGGTAGATGCTGCTTTCCTAGACAGAGAATAGGCACAAAAAAAATGGTTGAAATGAATGTCAAAGACAAAGTTTGTAAAATAATATGGTGATAGAAAGCTTCTGTCAGATGCCTCAACAGAACCTCTGAACAACTTCTATCACAGTTTCTAATCAACATTCTTCTCCACATGGCATCAAGTGTATTATACACCCAGATGCCAGTGTAAAACAATGCGATCAATACAATGTATTAAAAACACGTTTCAATCTAAAGTGACTGTGACATTGACGTATTGTTTGGACATTACGTTACATTAGGCATCACATCTGGCTGTTTCAACCCTCCTTAAACAAAGCACACCTCCCTGCTCACCTGTACGCGTTGGACTTGTGTATTGCCCTGTTGACGTTCTTCTCATAATTGGCCAGCTCTGGAAACAGAAGTAACACATCTCATGGCTTCATATTCACCTCGTACTCCTGCAGTTTATTTAGCCACTATTTTAAAAAAACAGCCAACTCAGCTGAAGGCATTTAAATGTCAACTCTGACTTATCAGAGCAGAGAAACTCGGATAGTTTCAAGCAAACGCGAGTCAGAAACATTATCATTTAGCATATTTGTTTCACAAATATACACTGGCGTTACTTATGCAAAGTTATTTGGATATTTTGCTTATAAACAGAACCCGAGCGTCCCGCTAGCTACTGTTAGCTGAACGCAGCCGTCTCTCTGCTGCACTTACCGACCAGAAAGTCAGTTATTCCCTCATTCGGGGATTCCTGAGGCGCTTTCCTCTTGCTCATTGTGTCTTTGGCGAGCTCTCAAATGTCCGCTGTACACTTGAACGACTTAATATGCACGCGTGTAAAGTTATAAACCTGTGTAATCTCTGCCAGCCTCCACCTAGCACGTTAGCTTTAGCACAGGCTGAACAATGACCGAAAGACGTTGAGAGGGGGGGGGGGGGGGGGGGGGTGGGGCGTGCGTCACACGTCATACAAACTCAAGAGTTGTAACGTAGAAATTCAAAAATGACTTATTCAGCACTCTGCAGCATACTAACTGTGTACACACTGTACTGCACTGTACGTTTTAATACGCAAAAATGTAAAAATATTTATATACAATGACTTCACAAAAATATTCATTATTACAAAGCGCCAGCCAGTTTTACACAAAGACTAAACCAAACACATCTCATCAACTACTCTCTCATTAACTAGCAGTTATTAACAGTAAATGTACAGACAAGAATGACAGTTTTGCAGTAGCATTGTTCAGTAGCATGTTTACTGTTCTTAAAATGACTGATTAGCAGATTATAATTTAATGCATGATAGTGATGATTAAACAATCATCTGTTTTACAAGGTTCAGCGTTATGTCACTTAATGCAACTACAAAATAAAAATGAATCTCAATAAAGCTGTGGATTTACAGGACCGTATCCTCCTCTTCCCTCTCTCCTCCTCCTCCTCCTCCTCCTCATGTGTTAGGAATCAATTTTTACGTAAACTCTGTCCCTGGAGAATATTTTAACGGCCTCCTCGATTTCAGAGAGCCTAGAATCGAGATGAGCCCGACGTGCTCGAACGCTCAGACTGTCAGCTTTGAGAGGGAGGGACAGCAGCTCCGCCACGAGGGAGCGATGGGCTGAGGAAACAAAAAAAAAAACAGCAGAATTAGAGAAGCAAATATTCACTATGCGTGTAGCACGCTAACGTAGATGAAGAGCCACAGAGACGTACTCTCTTTGAGGGACTTCAGAGTTTCCTGTCTCTCACTCTCGCGCATCAGGGTGTGACCCGCTGGGACTGTAGGATCAGGTGCGTTCCTCCTCCTCTCCTCCGCCTCTTTATGCCACTGCTCCTTCCTTTCCTCAAGACTGAGTGTGTGTTTAATAATCAGTGAGAGGGAGAACAGAAATGAGCAACAGCAGTAAAAGTGCACCTGTGTTTTCACCAAACTGATTGTGAGTGCAGGTAAGTAGGTAAGATACGACATAAGAATACTCACTACTGAGGCACCTGTCCCTTGACTGCACTGGGGACGGGCTTCTCTTGAAGGTTTGTCAGTGACTGGGACCGACGCAGCACAGTTTTTCCTGCAGACCGGGCATTGTGTTTTACGAAGTCTATCGACTGGCCTTGAACCTGTAACTGTATCCACACACAACAACGTATGGAATCAAAACAAAAAAGGAAATGTTGCAGATAAAAAAAAATGCATTCCACGTCATCGCCATGCTCTGCTCGTCAAGATCAATATATTATACCTATTATTGTCATCATTGACATCAATATTTATTGGCAATTCTCACTTGCAAGTTCTGGTCCTGTATGGAGCTGCAGGAAGCCGGGCGCCGCAAAGCTACAGGAGAGGTTTTGGAGTGCGACGCTGGCGGCGCAGTAGAGTGGGCCTTCAGGAAGCTTTGACACTGTGGTTTAGTAGTCGGACTGGAAACCTGCACGAAGGAGACCGGATTAAAAGTGAGCCAGAGGAAATACTGATAACTCAAGGACTTGCATCGTTTGCAGACTTGCTTCCTTGCCTGTAGCTGGACCATCACCCTGGATGGGACGTTCTGGTATTTGGAGGAGGTCCAAAGAGCTTTCACTGGAACCGGACGAGCGTGTACTCTCTCAGCCTCCTGCTCCTTGCAGCGTCTCTGAATCTCCCTGAGCCGACGCACATTCTCTTTACCAAAGTCGTGTACCCGCTGCTCTGAGGGTCAAGTATTGCAAAAGTTGGCTCACTTTAAAAATGTTTGTTTGGGGTTTGTGGGCTCTATCAAACTTTGACTTCTTATAACAACTTAAATATGTAAAAGGTAGAAATGACATGTGACACTGAGACCGTCCTTTAAGACAAAACAGAACCGCTCTTTTAATTTACGGACCTGAGAAATCAATTGCCCTTACTCTGTTTGGGAACAGGGGTGATGGCGACTCCGTCCAGTTTGAGCAGCTCCCCCACTACCCCTCTCCGTCCTCGTTCCAGAATATGAGAGGCATTAGGGCCGATACGGGGAGGGTGCGCTGGGGTACGAGCGCTGTAACAGCCGGGGTACAACACAGGATCTGGAGCGAGGGGCCCCGAGAGCAGGGCCAAAGTTGCATCGGGGTTTCCCTCTAAACGGCCACGTGCTGGACAAAGAAAAAAAAGTTAAACAAGGTCAGGTGATGTGATACCTAAAAAAAGGGAGGCATTAGATTTAAGCTTATAGATATTAAGTTTACGGCCCCAAATCACTGGAAAACAACACAGAGTGTTTTAATTTGGGGGGGGGGGGGGGTAATAATATAGCTGAGCCCCGTGACTGCATCTAACCTGAAGCAGGTCGTCTGTAGTACTGGGGAACCAGTGAAGGATCCGGGGGGATTGGCCCAGATATTGTTGAAGGTCCCTCACACATCTGAAGCTGCAGCGTAAATTGTAGGGGGGGGGAACAACAACTGTTGAAAGCTACAGTAGCAGCTAAGCACCAGTCAAACATTAATTTTTCACAATGATGAGGCTTATGATTGGTTAGTGTTTGAAAAGCAAGATAGTAAAATAAACTAAGAATTGATATAGTAATAACTGCATTGTTTTTCTTCTTCAGGCTCATAAACCAAATCACAGACTGAATGAATACGACTATGCAGAAGTGTAGTTGCTTTAAGTTTATGTTTTGATAGTTGGTATGTGTGGTGTGTGAAATGAATGAATGAATCATTCTTTAGGTTATAGCTATGAAACACCCTGTGCAGCTAACGTCGCCTAACGCTAGCTGGTTTGTTGTGAAGTTAGCTAACGTCACTATTCCTCCTCAGACGAGCCTTTAAAGTAGATTAAATACATTGTTTTTTTCTGACAAAATGACTGCAACCGGTTAAGATGCATAACGTTATCAAGTCAATTAGCGTACCTGTAATATATCTTCGTGTTTATCAGTTGAGGATTTTCCTCACGCAGACTGATGACGCTGAGGTATAAACCGTACCAACGCTTGTTTCAGTATTCCTCCCCATGGCAACGGGGCACCTGCGCACAGAACTAGACCTAATAGAAGAGAGACGCCCCCCCCCCCCCGCCAAAACAGTAACCCACTTCTATCAACATTTCATCCACATTTGTACAAATCATTTAACTAATAAACAGTTGGGGGTTAAACACAAATTAGACACCGACACAGCGGAAGACTAAGAGCAGCCTACAGTGTGTTACTGCGCAATAATTCATAATCATTGTGTCGCATTATTTTGGTGACGAGCCTCAAAGGGATTGCTGATAATTGTAATAATAATGATAATAATGCATATCAAATTATTATTAATACGTAACTCACAAGTCATGATTTAATGGGGTAACACACCGGCACTGACCTGAAGTTTAAAGTTCTAGCAGGTGTATTTCTATTGTAATCCTGCTGGTGACTGTATATTAGGTTCTTGTGTTCCCCGAGTGTTGCCTTGCAGACACATTCAATTAAGTGCGACTGCCACACCTAAACCACAACTATAGCTGTAATCTTAACTTGTCCTACCCTGAATTCAAAATATAACCATTTGATTGCTTGAGCTTGTTGAGGAGGTAATCTACACTGTACTCATTCTGAAATGAAGGTCTGCCTGACATGCTTTCATCAGTGTACACACACGAGAATCATTAGTGATATTAGCTAGAGGTCATTGCCCCCGAGTGGTGTAAGAGTGTTATTACACCAAAACAAACTCCCACTGTTGCTATAATATAATATAAAATCATATATTATAAAATAGATAGATTCATAAATAGATCTTCTCAATATTGTGTCACAATGTGAACCCGGTGTACACGTGTAAATATTTACGAACAGTTTAAAACTAAGTATACCATATTAGTTGTTTCTTTTTGCTCAATGTCAACTGCACAACGGCCCCGCCCTCGGCCGGAGGTCTGACTCGCGCCTGCCCAGTGTGTGTAGTCTCCGCTTTCTCCTTCACTGTGCCCCGCTGCTCCGAACAGCGCCGTCAGACTCTGCACGCTCCGCCCCACAAATAAAGGTAAGAAGCAACTGACTTCAGCAAATTGTTATTTTCAAAAAACGTATTGTCTATATGTCGGTTCATTTAGCTGTTGACCACTGTCGCTTTTGACTGTCAGTGAGAAATCCGTCACACATATAAGGGTGTGCGTGCAGCAGCAGCCGGTAGATATGCCAGGGTTTTAAACCAGTTCAGGCCTGTCTGTGTGCCATTAGTGTAAACTGTAAACAGCCTAAAAACCCTCAAAAGGGAGTTTTGCTAAATGTTTTTGCGTAAATGTGATGCGGAGAGGTGGCATGTGGGGGTCCCACTGTCTGTTCTCTGTAGGTTTTAAAGTAGCATATAAAATAGCATATTTAACCACTGCGGCGAAACATCCAGAAACAGCTGAGATTAGATTCTGTGTTTGAAAAAAAGTTCGCTGTTGCAGTGATGGAAACAACTCCGCGGACACCAGAAGTCTCGCGGACGCACGGACTATGGAAACCAGAAGTGGACGCATCTGGACGATAAGAATACTCGTCCACTATGTTACAGGGCGACGTGACGCCACACATCTTACATCACCGTCTTATCTGGATGTCTAGAGGGCACAAAGTCTATGAACAGCTTCTTAACAAGGACCGCTATCTTTGGCCACTGTGGCCATCTTTACGCACGCTCCTCCCTATGCAATTACATAGTAGACAGAGAGCGGTGTAGTGACCCACGCTGAGTATTTATTAGGTAATGTACCTGCTTTCTTTAAGAGCGTTGCTCGCCGCCTCAGAGCTTAAAGACACTCTATATCTATATCTATATCTATATCTAGGCTGCTGCAGTGAGCACAATGAGCCCAAAAATCATCACTCACACCAGTCTGAACTGTTGTCAATACACGCATTGAAGTGCACTGGATGCCGGAACGGATCCGGTACAAATCCATCCCTACCTCATGCTCCTATAAGCTATAAATTGTCTTAGTGTAACTTGAATGCACTCGACTTTATCTCACAGCCACACATTCCTCCCGTTATACACTTGCCTTGGTTTCACCTTATCTGAGGGTTCGGCCAGTGTTGGGTAACTGCCTGTTTACACGAGTCTATAGGTTCTTTTTTAGTTCAGCGTGCTCATTAGCAAGAGGGAGATTGTCAGGGTTTGTCCCATATTGAACCGAGAAATTCTCGCTGTTCTTCAACAGTTGAATAAATGTCAAAATGATTGCTAAACGTGGAAATTGTGACGGCGTTGAATAACCAATACCATTTTTTTGTTCAGACTATTAAATTAGATTCAATTAAATAAAAACATCCAACACACTGGCTTCACCTTCACGAATACAAGACGTTGGTGGCTTTTCACCAATTTATATCGGCACAAATTAGACACCTTTGATTTTTAATCCACTTGCTGTTGATTTTGATATTTCATAGACAGAGGAAGGAAGTATTAAATAATAATTTTCAACAGATTTCTAAATAACAATAGTTATAGGTCGTCAGAATCAAGGGTAGCCATCTATTCATATCATGAGTTGATGTCACACAGAGCTGCTCTGTGAGAGGACAAACAGCTCTCTAATCAGTCAACACTTGTTTTGAGATATATATATATATATATATATGAATATATATGAATATATATATGAGACAAACATGGAAAAATAGCAGACTTTGTACTGTTTTAAAGATATTATCTGTCTGTGTTTGATCGTTGACAGCCACACAGTCCCCATGTTGTTGTTTGTGTGCTGGCTGTTTCCTCTCACTCACCACTGTTGATCACGGGCGTCATTTTGACCTTTGAGCTCAGTCAAGGCCGTCGGCTGGTTGCTGCCCATAAAAGTGTAAAGACCAGTGGCAGCAGTGTGTTTGTGTATAAATACAGCGTGGAGGTACACTGAATCTGTTTTCCTACGGGAAAGGTTGAACCTGTAGGAGGACACATGCTGAGGCTCCTGGGGTGGCCACACTGTTTTGATTGTGGGCCGCATACAGAAAAATGTAAGGAGTCACAGGCTGCTCTCAAATTAAATTTAACTTAATTAAATACTTTTATACTCACAGTGTATGGTTAAAATATTATGATGTTATGTGTAAATCTGTAAATCTAATATTAAAAGGTAATTTACAGAACAGGCATGAATGGGAAAGTATTGGTTTCTTTACTAGGAGGTTAAATGTCACTAAATTCAATTGACGTTTAGTGTTTAAAGTAGGATGTGCAGCGTTCATGCAGTGCAATTTATTAGAAGTATGTTCAATCCATATTCTAGTTTATTTTAAAATCGGGCAGCGGGCCGCAGCTTGCCCCACGCGCCGTAGATTGGCCACCCCCAGCCCGAGTCACATGTGCTGTAGTGTTGGGTTCACCTGGGCTAAATTTAGAGCTACGTGTTTGAGACTGAGAGATGAAGGCCAGGAGGGAAAGGGTCAAACATGGTGTGCGAGGTGCAGTGGAGCAGGAGAAGGAGAGTATCTCGGGTGAAGTGACAAAGACTTGCACCTGGTCAGCGAAATGCGGGTCAGCTGGCAACCTTTTGCTTTGCGTTTGAGGAATGAACAAGAGCGACACTGAGGCAGCAGAGATGGACAGGACTGCATGACGCACACTGTGGGATTCACGGTCGGGTGTTTGTGATGTGAGAAAGATGGAGATCTTAAAGGCCCTAAAAAAACATTTTTCTCAACCAGTGCCTTACTATGAGAGACGGGGTCCTACAAAACCACACAGCTTGATCAAATGTGGTTATTTCACCCCAGACATTTCTGTATTTGTCTTTCTGATTCTTTAGCTGCTTTAAAGTGGGTGGGGCTTAGTTGAAAAAAAAAGATGATGCTACAATAGTTTAGCAGCCCCTAAATCAGAGTCTGATGACAGCTGTGCAGGAGACAGATATTTCTCGCAGGAGTTGGTAGAGACCAAAATAGAGCTAAAAGAGAGAGTGAGACATTCACCAGGTGCCCAGAAACAAGACTGGTGGATGTGTAAATAAGCAACTATTTGCTAAGTTCACCATATCATCATGAAAGGTAATGATATGTCAATGTTTATAGGACTCTGCTCGTCTTGCCTATAGGTGACATGTGACATGTCGCTTTGACGTCTAGTTGCATCACAGCTGCGTTGACGTGCTGTTGATGCAATACGTATGGACACGTTAAGGTGGTATGATGTGCTGCCTTTTTCCTTTTTTCTGTGTCCTTGTAAGGGGCAGAGAGGCTTCTATATTTCACCACATCATCGTTTTCTACCCTTAACGCCAGTAATCAGTATTCCTTGTCTGATAAAAAAAAAAAAAGTCACATCTCAGCCTTTATCACGTTCAAATGCGGCGCACAGAGTACACGCGTTCATCACCTGCTGGCCTGTGCACATATACGGAACAATGTGATACAATGCTTGGCCAGTTCTCTGCATTTAAAAGAAGGAGACTAGCTCTGACTGCATGCTGAAGGAACATGCTAACATTCACAGCCAATTCTCAGACAAGCCCACATATTGTGCACAGTGCTGGACTTCTTGCCAAAAGTTTCCCTATTGTCCCTCCTTGCATTTCCTGTCCTCTGAGGAGACATGGCAGAGAAAGGAGCGGGGTGCGAGGTCCAGCAGGACGAGGCAGGAAAAGGCAAACAGGCGGTGAACAAAGGCCACTGTGGGACATGTCAGCACCGCACACCCAAGGGACATGGTGAGTGGGACAGACGACAAATCATCAGGGCCCCTGGATTGAGTTTTGGCCGCAGTGACATTAATCTCGTGAGGGCCAATATTTGCAATGCGTGTGACATTTTTTCATCTTTGTCAATTCCAGTGTTGACAGATGTTTAGATTTTCTGAGAAAAATTGAGGTTGCATTACCCGAAGCAAAGTCTGCACCCTCTGCAAAAAAAAATAAAAAAGGAGATTTGATTGGTGAGATTACTAGTTGAGGGAGCGATCAGGACAAAAGCACAGACAGGAAGTCGAGTCACTAGTAAAACATTAAACCAGCATTGGGTAATAAGTGAATGTTTCAGCAGTCACCTCGTCAAAAATGTCGTCTTCTTCTTCACACACACACACACACACACACACACACACACTGAGCCAGGGGACCCTGATGACCGTCTGAAGCCGGTGCAGTGCAGTGGTGTGCAGGACTCGTAGTTGCTGACTAACCAAAGCTGCTGCTGCTTAGGTTAGCTCTACCGCACTGGCTTGCATATTTCGTACACAACATATATTTCTCTTTTCCCACACAAGCATAGCATAATGGGAATGTTGGTCATGTTAGAAGACAGCAGAAAGAAATGTCTCTGTTGGATGGCTGTGTGATCTTTTGCTCCTGTACATTTGGAGTCTCTTCCTCTTAGAGAATCAGAATTAGTTCAGCAAAATCCGCTGCTTGCTAATGGACCGCTGCCAGGCAATCAATAGGGTTTACATGGAAGAGGGGGGGGGGGGGGGGAAGAATCAATTGCTGGAGTATCCCTTTAATTATGCTGTTTTTTTATTGCTGTGAAGTGTGTGCTCTTTGTTTCATAACCTGAACGTCTGTTCCCTCAGGCACAATGGCCGTCCCTCCTGCATACACAGACTTGGGGAAATCTGCCAAAGACATCTTCAACAAGGGCTTCGGTAACGCAACAAAGTTCTCACATAAATATACTTTGTATGATATGATGTCGCTATTTCGTTGTAACATTAGAGAGCACACTTGTTTGCCCTGTGTCACTTTGAATGTTTATTCCTGCTGCAGCTGTTTAAGAGCCATGCTGTGCAGCACAAGGATGTTATTTTTCCACCCTTTTTTTCTTTTTTTTGTTGATATCCATAATTTCCTGTTCTTTCCCAGGATATGGAGTTCTCAAGCTGGACGTTAAGACCAAGACCCAGAGTGGTGTTGTGAGTACGGCTGTTTGTCTCTGTTAGCCTGATGTCTGTAAGTTCCATGTTCATGGCCTCTCACTCGGCGAATTACCAAAATCGCTGAGCCACGGCCTTCGCAGCCCTTCATGTCACAATGTGTTTGCTGCCTGATGTGTACTCAGAGTAACCTACACAGTCAGCAGATTAACACTGTCTGCCAGAGTTTACTACTTTTGCCTCAAACATGTTGTATCATGATGGGGGGGGAGTGCCGCATTTCAGAGTGCTTAGTTTGCTCCAGACATGTTGTGTGTCTGTGTTGCTACAAACCGGTTGCCATGGTAAAACCATAATGAGCATTCGCAGACAGAGTTTCCCACATGCCGCAAAACTCAAATGGAAAAAAAAACGCCGCTGTAAATGTCTTCCCTCTGTGTCAGGTTTCTGCTTTCCATTTTCCCAGTGAGCATGTAAACTCTGTGCGCTTCTCCTTAACTTTCTCTCTTTTCTCTTTTATTTTCCTGCTTCTTCTTTGGATCTTCCTGTCAGATGGTAAGAGAGAGAGAGTGTGTGTGTCTGCATAAGAACCGATAGGGACACAGGTGCACCGTCCAGTGATACCGGTTATGTGTTGTGCGCACGATGGGTTTTCTCTGCAGCGGTAGCTCGTCCAAGCGACACCTTTTACCCCGACTGCCGCAGCAGCGACACTCACAACCAACCTCTCCCTCACAGTCCCCAACTCGTTTATCCATCTTAAAGTGTAGTTTGTCTTTTAAATAACCAGCCATGCAAATCTGAGAGGGGTTGTGTGTCAGAGGCAAGGCTCGTTTCCCTCACCTTTCGTTTTTCTTATTCTTTTCTCCCTGTATGTTTTCTCTCCCTTTCCTGCTTATAGTTGCTATAGTTGAGCTCTAACGTGCCTTTCTGCTTACCTTCCCACCTCCATCTCCCCCGTCATCACTTCATCCCCCCCCCCCCCCGTCCCTACAGGAGTTTGCCACCTCCGGCTCCAACAACACCGACACGGGGAAGTCGGGAGGCCACCTGGAGACCAAGTACAAAGTGAATGAGCTGGGCCTAAACTTCATCCAGAAATGGAACACAGACAACACTCTCACCACAGAGATCACCATGGAGGACCAGGTGGAGTCCAACGTCACAATGTTCAAAACATACAAACATTCACTTTCAGAGAGAATATTATCAGCTCACGGCTTCTTTGTCTGTTTATCCGCCTGTAGCTGGCTAAAGGCCTGAAGCTCGGTCTAGACGCATCATTTGTGCCCAACACCGGGTAAGAACAGTCCTGTTCATCCTCAGTGGTTTTCAATGTCTTAATTAAATGTAGTTAATAAATACAGATGTTTATACATTACCACTATCGAAATGAATGCCCCCCTTTTTCTATATTCCTTCTGTAGCAAGAAGAGTGCCAAGCTGAAGTCCGGCTACAAACGGGACTTTGTAAATGCGGGCTGTGACCTGGACTTCGACATGGCCGGTCCCACCGTCCACGCAGCCGCCGTGCTGGGCTACGAGGGCTGGCTGGCGGGCTACCAGTTGGCTTTCGACACGGCCAAATCCAAACTGACCCAGAACAACTTCGCCCTCGGATACAAGGCCGGTGACTTCCAGCTTCACACCAACGTGTGAGTCACTGCGTCCCAGCAAAGAGAGGCAGGAAATGGAAGTGACACATCGGATACGGACAGCACACAGAGAGTGGAAGCGCTTCCCCCAGGAGGAGACGTCAAGTTCTAATCTCCACCTTTTTGTGTTTCAGAAATGACGGCACGGAGTTCGGTGGCTCCATTTACCAAAAGGTGAACAGCAACTTGGAGACAGCGGTCCACCTGGCCTGGACGGCTGGCAGCAACAACACACGCTTTGGAATCGGAGCCAAATACCAGCTGGATAAGGACGCCTCCCTGTCTGTAAGCAATCACTCCGAAACATCACGGACAGCTTCGACTCAATGACTGCCATGCATTAAGATTTGTACATATTCAAATTTGTGAGAAAACAGGAGAAACGTCCTGGAAATCGGAGACTTGCTTTGAGCTAAACGCACACCCTGACAACGTTAACATGCTGAAGTTTAGCGAGTATATTTGTTCACTGATTACCCTCTTAGTTTAGCATGTTGACATTTTCTAATTGGCAGCAGTTGTTAACCCGAGGCTGCTGTATCCATATGTAATAAATTATGTAACCGCATCCAGCATCCCATCCATCCACTCTCCTAATGCTGCGCTCACGATTGTCTCACCCGTCCATGACGTCTCGTTTCTCCTCACAGACCAAAGTCAACAACGCTTGTCTCGTTGGAGTTGGATACACACAGACCCTCAGACCAGGTTAGCTGATTGCTGGATTTATTTATTTTTTAAACTCTTTTTGTAACAATACAAAGAGCAAAGGCATTGCTACCTGGTACATAAATCTGACTGTCCTCCCCGCAGGAGTGAAGGTCACCCTCTCGGGTCTGCTCGACGGGAAGAACGTGAACGGCGGCGGGCACAAAGTCGGCTTGGGTTTCGAGCTGGAGGCGTAGAGAGGTCAGCGGGAGGACGGACACCAAGGGAGAAGGAAAGCAACACGGGACAAGAAAGAAAGAGCCCAAATGTGAAAACGCAGCAGAGGTCCACTCAGCGACCACGTCAACACATCGTCCTACACACACACACACACACACACACACACACACACACACACACACACACACACACACACACTCGTTGGCCTTATCCCTAAAACCCCAAGCCAGTCTCCAAAACCTCCAGTGCTGTAGTTTTAAAAGAATCAAGCAATATTTTTGTGATGGTTACTTTTAAATTTGACATCATTAAAAAAGGCTCTCACAGGCAACCTTTGAGCACATCTCACCAGAACACAACAGAAGAACAGACTCGTGTGCTGCTTACGACAAAGTGCACTTTTAAAAAGAGCATTTGTGTCTTAAACATGTTTTCTTTCCGCAGTAAGATTTTAAGCACCTTGTAGTTTTTGACTGTGTGGTCAGAATGTTTTTGTTCAGATATACTTTGGGTTTTAGACATTTATATGATTATTAGAGGACGCTTGTTTTCGGTATATTGTGGTTTTGTTGCATGCTTTCGAGGCTAGAGACATGGGTTTGTTTTTCAACTTTTCAATGAAAGTTGGGGAGGATCGAGCAGAAAAGACGAAGAGCAGCGGATCCTTCTCGGATTCAGTCAGCTGATTCCACCCTCTGACCTCTGTAACGCGGTTTTAATCTGTGGACCTTCAGCTGCCTAAATGTCGGTTTTTCAGGTCCTTTTTCGGCGAAATTGCCGACGATAATTTGAGACTCTGCGAACCCTCTTCGTCCTGTCTTGTGTCCTGTACCTCTTCGACCTTTACCACTACATTTCACTTTCTGTGCTGTGCTTTGTGTAGGAGAGTTAGGCAACAATTAGGACCTCAAACCGATTTTATTGAATTAATGA
The DNA here is from genome assembly GCF_050575085.1 of Anarhichas minor. NCBI lineage: Eukaryota > Metazoa > Chordata > Actinopteri > Perciformes > Anarhichadidae > Anarhichas > Anarhichas minor. The sequence continues at coordinate 5,460,800 of NW_027466471.1, read as the reverse complement.
ATAAAGAACGTTAAACACTATCATTTGGAGGTGTGTATGCTTTTAAAAGAAAAAGGTTGGTTGGAAATTTAAATGAAGCAAAGAAAACATCACTTGCAATAAAGTCAAATACTGTATTCAAGATAAAACAAATCACTTTTCACACTTCAGCATACAGTGTGTTCACAAATAGACAAGATATCACAGATACTTGACATTATGTAACATCTCTCATCACTTTGTAGGATCTACACACAAAGACTACCAGTGGTTGGAATTATATCTATAATACACCAATTTAAATGTAATGGGGGTAAAGCCAATTAAAATGTTAATTTAGTTAGTTTTATAGCAGTTTTACAGTTTTGCCACAATCCATAAATTTAACTCTATTTTTGCATTTGCATCGTTTCAGCAAAACAAAGAAATGTTTTAAACCCTAACTTTAGACCATAACTCATCTTTTTTAAATTTAAATGAGTTCAACATGAGCACTTCAAATTATTGCAGGGATACTAGGACTGCACAATATTGTAAAGGTGTTGCTGTTATTGTGTCCACCCGCTATATAATTATTAGTAGATGATCGTCATTTTACAGTTACAAACATTACCCATTCCGTTCAACGATTGTCTTACTAAAATAACATTTGCAATTAAAATATAGGTCCAGTGAGAAACTGGATACATATTTACATGTAGGCACATAACACACATCTTCAAATATAATATGTATTTTTCTGATACTAGTTCACCACATAGTTTCAAAATGTAAGAGAAATATTTTATATATTGTCCGTCAATTTTGGTAAAAAAAAAAAGAAGTAAATGTACATTCATGATTTCTCTCACTTCTAGATTTGAGGATTAAAGTAGCTCTGTGTGCTCCAGCTGTTTTGAGGAGCGTACAGTAACACTGCAGGAATGTATGTCGGTGAGATGTGGTTGGGATTTTTCTAAATGGTTTGAGTCATCTGGTTCCATCCGTGATGCCAATGAAGTGGCTGATCTGTGCATTATGAAGTGCAACTTTATCCCCAAAACATATTTCATGTTTTGTTAAAATGACAAATGGGTAAAAATATAAGGTCCAGTTTTAATAAATCCCCCTGATGCTAATCAAAGATAAATCTGCTTGACTACGCTAACAGCTTGTTCATTTTCCTCTTTTACAAGTTCAGACGGGAGTCCTGAGTAGGCTCACCCACTCCTTAATCCCATTAAGCAAATATATGCCAGCAGCTATTACTCCATTCACATTTTTTCCAAAACAGCTACTACCACTTGCTCCGGTAGTTTGGCATCCCATCCACACAGGGGCAGTAGAGTACCACATGTACGCAAAGAATGAACCCCAAACTCAGGAGAGGTCGCTGGAGAAGTTCTGACCGCCATGCAGCCACGTCCACTCCCTCAACACCTGGGACAAAAGCAAAACGTGGCGCTTTTAAGTAGTCATTACACATAAAAACATTTTTTAAATGATCATAAACTACACAACACAGCGGCTTGGCGTCACAACAAGTGTTAGTACCTCCATACTGCTCTGCGAATCCTGGATGGTGTCGTGCAGCAGACTCTGGAGTCGCCCCTCAAACGTCCTGCTCTCCTCCACAAGAGACTCGTCACTGCGGACACACCCAAAGTGATTCATGCAGACTCACAACGTTGATGATAGTTCATCTGCGTATGCACAGGAAATGTAATTGTGCCTTTGTATTCCCCAAAAGGTTCCGGGGATGATGAAGAGCGGTGTGTGGAAGCTGAAGTAAAGTAGTGTGTTTGTAGGAAGATCGTCGGCATACAAAGAAAACGTCCACAATTTTGACTTGAGTAGCCGGCAGGTGTGTGAAAAACACAGAGATGTAGTGAATTAAAAACATTCAGAGTTGTGTCTCTGTGTGCAGCTTTGCTGATATTTGTGTGGATGAGAGACTACTTTCTGTAGTCCTGAACAATATTTTCTAAAGATGAGTTTCAGACTCTGAAGGGAAAACATCCTTTAAACCCCAGTGTGTGGTATGTGTGTATGTATCTCTGTGTGTGTATGTACATATGTCTGTCTGTGTGTGTGTGTGTGAAAGTGCACTCACAACTGCTGCAAGCTGTGTCTGGGGGTCAGCAGAGGCGGCACTGAAGAGGGGGTTGGTAATCCATCCGGGCTCCCACTCACCGGGCTGCGAACTTTACTCTGCACAAGACAAGCGCATCCTTGATGAGTGTCGTAGCAGAAAACACACTGAAAAAAGCGGTGCTCGAGAATTAAAGCCCCAGTGAAACACACGGAAGTTGGAGAGCCTTCTGCAGCTGTACTGAACGTACCCCACAGTGAAACGGAACATTTAATGGGTGCACAGTTACAAGACGGATTAAAATAAAATCCGTTGCATTTGATTGGACCGTTAAAAAGTGGGCGGGCCTAGGATGTTGCGCCATATGGAGCTACCGTCACACACACCTCCCTTGTCGCTAAACGTTGCAGATTGATCGATGGATGGATGTTATTTTAATTTTATAAATTGGTTGGTACTAGCTTCCGGAAGCACACGTCATAATCTTACAATAATAATCTTTTCTTTACAGGAAGAAAAGTGGACTAGATTTTGATATAAGAAATAAAAATCTTTTACACACCTGCTGCTGTTTTATGAATATTATTTGTATCGAGTCCAAAAATACATCCCCCAAAAAATGATATGCAATATATATATATATATATATATATATATATTATTTATTAATATGCAATTTAGGCATCCCTAAAGGGAGAGTAAGAGTGGGAGAGAGAGTGTGTGTGTGTGTGTGTGTGTGAGCAGTGCATCCTCACACAGGCCACTTTGAGCAGGTTCCAAAGCTCCCTCTGTCGTTTCTCCTGCAGACTCATCAGGACCTGCTCGCTCTCAGCCATGCTCTCGACCACGCCCTCCACCTTCGGCAGCAGCTCCATCACGCGCTGACGGCACACTGCGGTCTTACTGCGTCACGAACCACAGCGGCGGTGCGAATACAGAGGCACAAGGAGAAAAGAAGATGTGAACAGGAAGTGTCCCATCCCGCGGGTTATTCTAGCCGGGCTCTGTATAGCATCCAGGGCCTAGACCGTCTATAAATTACTTTACACATCAGGAACCGCAGACCGGATGGCTTCAATTAAAAGGAAATCTTTCATTGATAAAAGGTTGTGATATTTTACACTTCTTTACAAATACTGGCATGCCCTTAATTAAGAGTTGCAAATGTGACACCTTACACTTACGCCATCACATTATAGTCACATTGCAGAAGAATTTCTGGCGAAACAATCCCTGCTCTATGTGATCTGGGAACTGTTTTCCAAGACTTGAATAAAAATGTGGCGATTGTCTTTGGAGTACCTGAGGTGTGTGTAGAAGTCTCGGAGCTTCCTCTCGTAGAACTGCACGGCCTGAAGCACCAGGCGCACCACCTCATGACTGTCCCCTGGGAGCCTCTGGTCTGAGCAGGGGAAGGAAAAGAAGAGGCAGGTTTATTTTCTACATGGAACCACCGTAGCGCTGAGTGTTATGCCAGCGGTGAACGGACGCGTGGCATCCAAACCTCTGGGTTTCTCTCTGAGTTTGCGGAACAGCTCCATGGCTTTTCCTTCGCTGAGGAACGAAAAGGGGAAGAAGAGAGGAGGGTTCAAGATCATCACTTGTTTTTTTTGTTTGTTTTTTCAAAGTTGAGTTTGGTAGAGACTTACAGCGTGTCCAGAGTCTCTCCACTCCTCCACGGCTGCCGCTGCACATCCACTATGTCCGGCTGCAGCTGCATCATCTCATCCTCCAGCTCGCTCACCTTGGCCTAGACACCCACACACAAGGGTCATTTTAAAGCACAAGTGGATACTCCTTCCCCTTCCCCTTACACACACACACACACACACACACACACACACACACACACACACACACACACACACACACACACACACACACACACACACACACACACACACACACACACACACACACACACACACACACACACACACACAACTGTACCTGACCACAGCTGACAGCAGTCTGCTCCATCTCCCTCCACACGCCCATGAGTTTCTCTGACGCTAGAACATGTAAAAAGACTATCATTAGCCAGTGGCAAACTAAAGTGTTCTAGACACTTTCCACCAAATGAAGCTATAAATAATTACGATTAAAGGGCCGCTTTAATGCCATTTTGCCCGCTGTAGTGTAAACTTGCCCTCTATCTACCAACGTGTTTGTTTTTTTGTAACATAGTACCGATCCCGGTGGCTGTCTGCTCCTGGTATTTGTCCATGTCGATGTGAAGGCTGGTGGTGAAGAAGTCCAGCTTGGCCATGAGTCTCTGGTGCATGGACACCATCTCATTCTTCTGTTTGGACAGTGAGGAGTTGTACCTCAGGAGGCTCATGCTGAAAGACAGCGGCAAAGACACGCGTTTTGTTTTTGTCAAACAGTTGACGTATGCCGTGCGTGGGAGTTTTGAGAGTGTGTGTTTTCCTACATGGCGGCTTTCTGCCCCTGCTGCAGTCTTTGCCAGTCCTCCTTCAGGGAGCGGATGGTGTGCCACGCCTGGCCACAGGTCCTCCTCAGAGGGCTGTAGGCCAGAACATGTTTATGGCTGGATTCTGTGACAAAGACAAGGTTGCATGCTTATTGTTATTCTATTTATTACAGTTTGTAGCTTTCCCGCAGGAAGGTTTATTGTTCATGTCAACATAAAAATATTCCATTCTAATTATACCTGGAAGTGACCTTAACCATGGATCCGGAGGGTTAGGATGTTTGTTTCTCTGTGTACTAACAGTGTGTGGTTTAAATATGGTAAAGTGAGTGCTGAGATTATTGTTTTCATTTCATACGTCTTTATTTGCTACAGATTATGTTTTCTTAATTCAACAATAAACCCTGAATGAAGCATACATCCTAGTTGGGCCCCATAAGGAAATCATTGCTCGAGTGCTCAATTCATTTGAAAAGTTTTCGCAAAAGTGTTCACGGTGTTTAGACCACTGAGGCAGATTCAACTGAAATCAACAAAAGAGACACAGAATCACATGTGCAGACGTTTTTTAAATACTTGTTGTTGTGTACTCACGGATGAAGCGGATGTTTTCTGGAAGGGTGCGCGGAGCAAACTGAGGTTCATAGCTGCAACAGGAACGATCGAACAGGAAGACCAGCGGAAAGTCTGTCCGTCGCCCATCTATCTCCTACAGACACAGACAATGATAGTACTTTACTATTATTTACCATTATTACACCGTGCCATTGACTATTGTGTGAAGGTGTTGTTAAGACGTTACTGTGTAATCAACGGCGCACTGCGTGGCCAGTCCGTGAGGCTCCAGGGCTAACCCCGCCTCCAGCAGCAGCTCCTGATTGGCCGCAGGGATGTTGGAGTCTTTCTCTATCCTCAGCTGCAGGTCTGACACGGTCTCTTCGTCCGAGACGGAGTACGTCAGGATTTTAGCGGAGATCATGTTCAGGACATGAACCAGCTGGGGGGGGGGGGGGCAGAGTGCAGAAAGAACAAGTAAATGTGTTGGTCTCAAATCTAAAAGGTGCACAATCCAAAGTTGAAACGAAAACAACAACCTGAATTTACAGCGTGACCTCAGAAACACAGCTGTAAGCTCTATTGACAAGTTATATTTGAGTATTGTTCAGCTGAAAGTACTAAAAGATGTCCACATGGGCAATGAGATGAGACAAAGGGAAATGATAACTGACTTATTTACTCAATTGACCTTGAGCTGCAGAATGACCTCCAGCTGGGAGAAGCAGTCCATGGGCGTAGCGTCGGGGTCTTTGCCTCTCTCCTGAGGAGACCACTTCAACATCAGCCGCAGCCACCTCTCCAGCCTCTCTAATAGCAAACTGTCAAACACCAGTCAACACGTTAGACTGACTAAAGTCCTGATTTAGATTTTTTTTTGTACATGTGTGTTTGTCACAGATAGAAATCACCAGTTGAGGTCGTTGGGCTGAGGCAGATGTTTAGAGAAGCGGACTTCCCCCGAGAGGTCCTCATAGACGACGATATCATCCTTCTGCTTCATCTTCAGTTTGTTGTGCCTAAAAAAGGATACAGATGGATTATATGAGAGAAAAGCCCTAAAAAATATCTTGTATACCCTTAAACCCCCCCCCCGCTTTATCCTCAATTTAATCACGGTGAATTCCGACCTGTGAACGTACGTGCCAGGAACTGAAATTGCAAGTAAGGGAGGGTGTTTTTGTTCTATGTAATCAGACCCCCTGGAGTTTCATATCTATTATTCATCGTATTAGTGAGGCACAAGGGGCATTGACGTGGGCACAACCCACATATCCTGCGATTCTTTGCTTTGGCAACCCATGTACATTATTATATTCCCTGTGAGTTACAATCCAGTTACGTAACAATTGTGTGTTCTTTCAAAAACCTCATTGTTAAGCTTGTTTTGCAAAAGAAAAAGAAAAAGAAAAAGAAGAGAAACATTTGATTTGAGAAGGGAGAAATGTTTGAAACTAGTTTTGGAAAACATAACTTCACTTCCTTCATGATAACTTTTGTGACATTTAAACAAATCACCAGTCACAGTGTACTGAAACAGCCCGAAGTTCACTTCTACTTCACTACAGCCAGCAGTAAGACGTTCGACCACTAGAAGCCAGCAAAAACAAGATTTTCAGCTGGTGTAAAGTTGCTCTTTAAAAAAATGAAATAAAGGGAATTTCCGAATGGTAGTACTACCAAGGAACGGGTTGCCAGGTTGGTAAGAAAGGGCGAAATCCTGTGATACACTCAAACACCAGAGTCCCGAAGCTCCAGTAGTCCACAGTGACCGTGTACTTCTGTCTCTCAATGAGCTCTGGAGCCTGGAAGATAGAGGGAAAACGCATTCTGCTGTTACTGTCCAGAACATGCTGAGAGGATGGTGTGGAAAATGTGTCCACTCGGGTTTTCATCACTTACCAAGTACTGAAGTGTTCCCACAAATGAGGTGCAAAGGCTGCTCTGGTCCAGCTCTTTGGCATAGCCGAGATCTATAATCTTGTGGATCAGCTAAGATTAAGAGAGAGAAGAGAAGTCAATAAAAAAAAGTCAATATGTTATCCTATAATTACAAATGGACAACTTAAAGAGATAGCTCATCCCACCCCTCCAGTATAATGGGACTATATGGCATATAGTATAGAATCGAAAAAACTCTCGCTCGCCAACTGATCCGGTCGGTAGCGTTGCTGCACATGCGTAAACAAGTACTACTCATTGCTACATTGTGAACAACAAATCGGTGCTGAACTCGGCAGACGGAGAGCTAGTTAACGTTAGCTGTTAGCAGCCGGAGAGCAACTCAGTCCTGCTTGGCTAAATAACAGAGCTAACAGCTGTTAAAGGAGGTTCCATTGAGTTACGTTATGATGCGTTCAAACTGAGTAAAAATGAGTTTTGGGCGAAGGTAAATTATAACGTTATCATGATGTGTTCAATGCAATCTAGTTAAGTTTAGTTTTTGCTGGGAAACTTGAATAAATACATTCGTCTGAAGGAGATGCTTTCACAGCAATGTGAAATAGATATTAGAGAGATAATTAAGACCTGTTTAACTTTTGCAAGTTCAGGCATCAGAATTTGGAAAGAAAAAATTGTTTCAGACAAACAAACAAGATACAACATGTTAATAAGTGAGCTTTAAAGGTGCCAGCCAGGCAGATTTTGCTGCTGTTCGACAGAGCCAGGCTAGCTGTTATCCCTGTTTCTAGTCTTTCATGCTAAGTTAACCGGCTGCTGACCCTCTACTGTACTCAATTGACAGATATGACAGTGGCATCATCTCATCAAAGTCTCCAGCATAAAAGCGAGTAAGTGCCAAAATGTCAAACTATTCCTTTAAATCCTTAAGTATCCAAGAATCCATGAGTCAATTCAATGCTTTTCTGTCCATTTGTATACAACCGTTTAGTCTTAACCCTCCCACACAAACCAAAAACTAAGTCTGTACATTGGATTTACTGTTTCTCTGGTGTGCCAGGTCATGCAAAACTATAAACTTTGTGCAGATAAGTCTGTTTGGTTAAATTTCTATAAACAGCAGTGAGCATAAACATGAATATATAAGCTCTTTAATATGTCTGGCCTCATTTATATAGCATTCTTCATTTCCCTGTGTCCTACTGCAGGCTGGAGGATACAATGAACAAAATAAAGGGAGGCCCAGAGCAGAAGGTAAGAGCAAGTCATTCCCAAACGTTCCTTGTAACTGCAAGGATCAGCTGAAGGATTGTGTTTTCCACATTAAATAATCAGTGCAGCAGAGCTGTGCTCGACTGGTGATGGTAAACATGTGAACTTGAGAGAGACCAGTCTCCTGCACTTAATCCAACATAACCCACAAAAAGGGGAGAAAAAAAAGCCTTTACTGTATATGTCCTCTTTGTTGTGGTTTGGGTGTATTTGTCATAACAAGATGGTTCACAGGGTATTTAACTCACTCTCTTCTCTCCCTGCTGCAGCACAATGTTTTCTGGTTTCAAATCTCTGTGGATGATCCTCTTCTTATGGAGGTAGGTCAGAGCCGACGCTGAAGGGAGAGAGAAGAAGAAGAAGAAGAAGAAGAAGAAGAAGAAGAAGAAGAAGAAGAAAAAAGTAAAAATGCAGAAGAAGAAAAAAGTAAAAATGCAGAGTTAGAGTCCCATGAGTTGTAAATTATTTGCTGAAGATTCCTGGTTTACTCTCATATGAAAGAGGTTAACGCTGCATGTAAACTAGAGCTCTACCGATAAATTGGCCAGGCCAATGTATCAGCTGACATTAGCGTAATTTAGCACCGCACTCCTTTAACATCGCCGGACTCATGACTTGCCCTCTGCCAGATTGTGGGAGATTCAGTTGTGTTATGCTAGTGGTGGCTAACGTAGCCTCAAGGCGCTAGCCTCAAGCAGAGATTACTTAGTCTGGTAAGACCTCTTCTTTCTCATTTCTCCCCCAATTCTGTTTATTTTCTTCTTCTTCAGCCTAACTATCAAGTGACATTACTTGAGGTAAATCATCAGACCTTTCTCAGCTTTAAAAGCTTTACATAATTTTTCTTTATATATGCAATAGTTTTCCCCAAGACCTGTAAACAGACTCAAAGCCCAGGCTGAAAAGCAGTGATTCACTGCCCTTGCTGGTTGAAAGTTTCAGTTTCAGTTTCACATGGATGTCATCAGAAAGTGTGCTCTGCTTCATTAAACAGTGATGTCACAGTGTACTGAAACAGCCCGAAGTTCACTTCTACATCACTGTAGCCAGAAGCAAGAAGTTAGACCACTAGAGGCCAGCAAAAACAAGATTTTAAGCCGGCGTAAAGTTGCTCTTTAAAAAAAGTTAATAAATCGTGTTTCTAACTGCAGTGATGTACAGGTGTACTCCAGGATACTGTGACATCACTGTTGGGTTGAGTAATGGTCAGACGTAAAACAGATTTGACAATTTCAACCAGAGGGCAATAAAACACTGCTTTTCAGCCTGGTGTAAAGTAATTATTTAATAAGAACGTAGGAGGATGAGACTCATTCTGTAGCCATTAATCTGTAGATAGATTAAAATATTTCTTGTCTCAATTTACAGCTGAAACTATAATGTCGCTTGATTTATGCGTCAAAGGGTGACTAGTGTGTGTGCTGGCAAAGTAGGTTCAACGAGGCGGAACTCATGACCTTTGGGCACCTGACTGTGTGAGTGTGTGTGTGTGTGTGTGTATATGTTCGTGTGTGTTTGGGTGTGGATGTGCATGCCTCAGTCTTTACCCTCACTCATAAAGCAGTTTAAAGAGGATCACTCATTATTAGGAAATGTCCACCAGTGGGTAACAGGAAAAGGAGTTTCTATGTTCCGTGTGTGTGTGTGTGTGTGTGTGTGTGTGAGAGAGACTCTCTACTCTCCACTCCAGCTACATGTGATCCATACCATACGGCATACGTGTCCTCTCTCAACCTTATTTATACTACGTGTAATATACAATGTGTTGTTGATGAAAGCATTGGTACATTACGTCAGCGGTCAGAGCGTGAATGAGTCCGATCATTGACGTAAACCTCCTCTTTGAGTGTGCACTGTCGCCATGGTGACTAAGAGTTTGGTGGGTCATCGGTGACATCACGATACTGGTCACCATGATCATTTACCATTTCCTCCCCACTACAGGAAACTAATCACACTGCAAGCTCAATCAATCTATCACTCTCCCAAACACGCACGCGCGCACACACACACACACACACACACACACACACACACACACACACACACACACACACACACACACACACACACACACACACACACACACACACACACACACACACACACACACACACACACACACACACACACACACACACACACACACACACACGCTTTAAAGTGGTATCACAGTGGAGACGGGGTTTACTCACAAATGTCCCGTAACAGGATCAAAACGGAGCCCTCCCTCATTCCACAGCAGTTCTCCAAGAGGTTCAGATACTGCAGGAGCACAAACACAGACACTCAACACAATGAATAGCATCAACCCGTCTTCTTTATTGATGCTTTAGAAATGTATGCTCTTCAATAAAACAGATGCTCCATTAAGAACATTGTGTTTGGAAGAAATCAGACATACAGTGGAGGTCCTGAACAGGCACAGATTTTAAGCTGAAAACAAACCACTGTCCACTTTCTCTAATACGCGAGTAGAGGTTTTTCTCACAGGGCATTTTTGCACCATTCTTCAGATTTTTAAGAGCATCCATGGCAGCGATTTTAAACTAAAAGAAGTTTTTGGGCCATCTGGGATGCCTTGAAATTTTAATGACACTGCGGTTTTTATGACGGTTGGCATTTTCCTCCTCTACCATGGCTGCCTGGTGCCAAACTTGTCTATCGCCTTGAATCTACACACTCAAGTCGTTTTCGGATTAAAGAAAAGGCTCCAGATTTCACCCACAGAAGAAGTGCAAACAAGTCACATTCATGGGTGAGCAATAAGGCCGAAAAATAGTGAAATATAAGCAAAAGTGACATTTGTGTATTCTTTATTTCACAAGGACCTCATGATTGCCGCTCCTTGATGAGTTATTATGATTCAGCAATTTGACCTTAAGGTCTATGGGTTTTACTCCAGTGTCCTAAACATAAACATAAAACATAAAACAGACTTTTACCCTCCTCAGATCTCCTCCCTGACAGTACTCCATGGCCAGCAGCGGCAGGTCATTGATGGTTATCATTTCGTGCATTCCCTCAGGAACCTCTCTGGCTGCAACCACGTTAACGTGATCCAACCTGTGCGAGTCAAAATGAGCAGATATCAGTCAGTGGGGCGGAACGATGTATTCTATCAGATTTGTTCCAGTGATGACAAAAGATAATTAAAGAAAAATGTAGAAATCTAAATCTAGACCAGTGTTTTGGGATTGTGACCCATTCAAATGAAGCGATGTCTGCTTGCCACCCTGGTTGAAATTGTCAAAAAGTTGTGAGAAGTTCACCTCCTCACTGGTGATTTCTTTCCTTGTCTTTTTTGAGTAGGTTTTAAAGGCCTGAAGACATAAAAGTACCCAGTAATTCACAAGAAAACTAAAATGACTGGTCGCATATGCCTTCGTCACCCAAACATGTTGCAGTTTACATCCATGTCCGTAGAAAAATTAAATAAATTGTTATGCCAAATTTAAAGAAATTCCCTCCAGACGTTCCCAAGATATCCCGTTCACGAGAGCGGACCAGACGGATGGACGGACGGACAACCTGACAGCATAATAGAGTGCTGCTGCAGGGATGGTTTATTTCTGTCGGCCAACCCTGGAAGTCAGCATCACACTGGTTTCCTCAACAAAAAGCCAATGGGTTTTTTTCACTGGATTTTGGAGCTCCGTGGCAAACAAACGTTTGTGATACTTACAGGTTTTTTTAGCAAGATAATCTTCGCAAAGGACACCGCTTTTATGATTTGTGAAGTGCGAATGCAATCAGCAGCAGTAAAAAGCGTTGCGCTATATACGAACTATACCACGGTCACATGAGTGTACACAACAAGGCTGTGAAGGCGGACTTGTCGGCTAGATAGCGTCATTTTTAGGGTCATTCAGCCATTTTAAGACACGTAAAAGCTTCAAAACTCTGACGTATTTTACGTTGTAGAACTAAACGTTACAAATTATTTATCTTGCGTAACCACAGACTTTATTTCAGGCATCTAACCAAAAACACATTCAAAAACCCCATTGACTTTGGGACGTGTGAACTGGAAGTGAAAAAATAACTAATTTCCAGGTTTTAGGACTCATTTCTGCAGCACTCTATTAAAAAATAACAAAAAAACTAGAAAAAAGTCTGAAAAAATGAGCAGCATTTTGTTAATTCTGTTCATCGACTTCCCAGATTTATCTTGCGGCCCCACCCCCGAGCTGGGTGCAACTTATCCAGACTTTTTTTGAGGTAACGCAACACAGTATTTTGTTATTATATACCTGCATTAGGCATGTAGAAATGTAGATCAACACTGTGTCCACCTAATGTATCTAAAATGGCATGCTCTCACAATTAACGTGCAAACCTTCCTATCACCTTACTCCCTCTGCTCTCAGACCTGCTCTGTTACGTTCTCTGTTTCTCACTCTTTCCTGTTTCATAACTCTGATTGAAACGATGTGTTTCTGGTCGAGCCCTCTTTGAGAAAACAAAAGGAGAAATATAATAGATGAGTAACTCAAACTGATACCAGATGCACCAGGAAGATGACTGGAACTGCACCATTGAACAACATGCAACAGTGTGTCAGAACGGCCACAACAGCAGGAGGTATATGATAGTCATCACTAGAATAATAAGCTGTGGTTAACTTATTATCATCCATTAACGTGATATATTCCCCTGCAAAAGCCAACGTGAATGACGCGGGAAATATTCCCCTCATCTTTGTTCTGCCTCTTTTCAGCTTAGATAAAAAATAAAAAGAGTTGGGAGGGAATAGCAAAACATGAACAAGATTGTTGGATAAATATATTTTACTAAACCATTCAGCAGATGAAAAAAGTGATGCAATATAATTTCTATAAACAGATCATAACAAACAAAAACATTGCGAAAGTGATGTGTTTTTGCATAAGCATGCGTACATCTGAGTTAAGTAGCTGTAATAATATAATAGTAGGTTGCCATGTACGTGTCCCCTGCCCTGTGGTTTTTCACCCCCGAGTTGAGCGTGGGTGCACGGGAGGGCTGTGGTCGTGACCAAGTCTGTCTGAAAACAACACACTTGTTAAACTGGGACGAGGAAAGAAATGGTTTTATACTCATGTTTGCACCAGCAAATGACAAAACACACACACATACACACACACATCTGACAAAAAAAAAGAAAAATCGAAACCCGCAGGAGATGCCATTCAACTCCAGTGACCCGACTGGAACTACTAATAGACAACACAGGCGTGTGGAAATGAAATACTCACTCCAAAGCAAAGCAGAATGAGAAGGCGGCACATTAACCCGTCCAAAATAACCACCTACAGACCAAAATAACCCGAAACGTCAATGCCGTTCTAATGATTTAATGTCTTTTTTGCTATTTCGGGATGCAAATTTTGTATTTTGAGAAAATTTGAGAAACAGACGGGTGCATTAAAGTCAAATGTCAAACTCGTAAGCGCACCACTTGTCATGGAATGTACCACGGTGAGTCACAACACGTCTGCCGGGCCAAAGAAAGAGCTTTAAGGAAACGCGTGAAAGAGTTCGGACGGGAAAAAGAATCAGGGGAGAAAATCACCAACTTCTCCAGCCGAGGTAAGACACCAAGATCCATCACCGCGGGAAAAAAAAGACACCCCTGGATCAGGAGACAAGCTTTGTCAAGGTGCCCATGGTAAAAAAAATTAAAAAATTGCGCTTCTTCATTTCCTGCGTGTTATCGAACATCTCTGCTTTTTTACTTGATCCCGAGGGCACAGGGCTGCGTTAAAAATCAAGTTTATGGCTTTATTATTGCAGTAAATGTCACGCTTATATGGTACACAGTTCCACATAAATTTCTGTTTATAGCACAGGAACACTTGTTGAAACGTGTGCTTGTGTCCTACTGGTGAAGACACAAACACACAACAGGAAACTTTGCTGCAAGTCACCCCCCCCTCTCTCCTCCATGTTGCCAATAAATGGCAAGAAAAGAATACAGGTTGGCATCTGGGAAGGATATAATGAAGCTGCTATGTGCCTGCATGGCGGTGGGACTCGAAGGGAACTCCATTTTTTTATTTTGCTCTTGGGCCCTTTAGTAGGTGGATGCATGCATGCGAGCGTGAAACTGACCTCTTCATGATCTGGATCTCCAGAATCCATCTCTCTTTGTTTCTCTCGCTCAGCTCCTGACGGCACTGCTTTATGGCGATCTGTTCCTCTGTGTCCTGAAATCACACACACACACACACACACACACACACACACACACACACACACACACACACACACACACACACACACACACACACACACACACACACACACACACACACACACACACACACACACACACGTTTGAGATATTACCTATACGCATTATGTACGAAAGGGAAATTAATGTTGGTATTCAGTAGCGACCACTAAAAATATTCAGGTGGTCATAATGTAAAGTCTGTGAGGAACTTTGAACTGGTTATGAAACCGTCTTAATTTAATACTGATGCATCTATATGTGTCACATAAGTAAACTAGACCATCAGCGAGAAGATGATTTCTTTATAGTTGTTCTCAAAGCTCGTCATCGGTGCCACCGCGTCAGATTCTGGCAAAATCAGATGGAATCATGCAGGTTCACCAGAAACTCATTCAGCTCAGATTCCAGTTGGGAGAGCAACACCGACACCACGCTGCTGGCGACCCAGGCCGATGGAGGGAAGGGAGGCACGGGAGAACCAGAACCAGGACTGAGAGGGGCAGACTGTCAGACCCGGCTGCAGTAAAATGAGAGGTTTTCTAAAGGGACTCTGGTGCTCGGAAACATTACCACTTTCGTCCACGGGGACCGCCAAAATCTACACAAAGTGAAAGTTACTTGTAGTAACTAGTAATAATTAGTATTTATATTCGTAATAATAGAAAAAGGGAGAGTGAATGCAGCACAAACCATGACACGGATACAAATGCATGCTGATACCTTTTCCAAAAATGATGAGCAATCTCACTGCCCATTTCTCATGGCATCATCCGGGACAAGGCCCCCACCCTGCTTCCCATAACTTGATCTATGAGCTAATAATAGCCCACAGCGTTGTCATTAACACAGGAAGGCGGGACATTTCCTGTTGAGGAAGTTCAGTCACACACCCTTACCTGCCGTGGCAGCGACGACCAGCAGTGCTTCGCTGTGATTCGTTAAACAATACATCGTTTACTCCTGAACATGCCTTCCTTGATTACTATAAACAGTGGTAGAATTATATCATATGACAATCTAACTTCATTGTAATCTTCAAGACAATGAATTTCACACACAATACAGGTGGGACTCAGGCTAAATTATACAGATATACTCAATGTAAACAAACACACAACGGTCGGGAATGCGGCCACCAAATGGTTAACAGGCGCTGCTTGTCTATGTTAAAAAAATAATTACATTTGAAACTGAAAAAGAAAACTTTTCCACGGTATTATACTCATGAGCGCTTCCCAACAATTTCTGACTCTCCATCTTTTGTATATCCACACTCCCATGATGACGCGGCCCGGCTCAAAGCCAGCTCTGAGTTTGCCTTGAAAGTTTTGTGTGAGTAATACAACGAGAGAACAGTTTTAGAGAGAGGAAGAGGAAGGTCCACTAAGCGGGCGTGTTCCTATTCCCCAGAGTGTCCCGATGCAACTCTACAATGCTCTCATCCTGTGACTAGCAGTGAGTGATATAGCTTGGGGCACAAAGAAGACCGCTTCCTGGACTGATGTCATACTATTCGCAAAGACAGTTAGTTTTCAGTAGTGAAGTGTTGTCATGTCATTCGGATTATGTACGACTGATTTTTTGTTGTTGTATCAATTCCAATTCCCCGTTAAACGCAGGATGAGGAGGGAGAAATATGAGCCGTGATCTGCATTAAAAAATCTTTAGTAAAATATGAACGCACAGACATGATACACATATGTTTAGATTCAGCGTTTGGCATACTTTTAATGGTGCCAATTTGGCACAATGTAAACAAATATATGCTAAGTGGTTAATTTAGAAATAGGAAAATAAAGTATTGTATTTGTGATATGTACTTGTTGTCAGTATTGTATTAGTTTTATATATTAGTTTACTTGACAAAAGCCTGATCGACCTTTAGATTTGATCAGCGCTACAATCATTTCTCTTTACAGCTTTCATTTTGATGACATTGCACTGATGGCGAGGGTGTTGATGTCTGCTGGGGAACGTTAGCAGAACAACTTTAGTTCTTGTCCGTCTGTCTGCTTAAAATGCTCAATCTTTTTTTTTGTCACTATAATGATCTGTTATCTAAACATCCTAATTGTTTTCCCCATTCAGTCTACTATCTTGCCCTATCACAGCCACACATATAATTGTACGGATGATAATGGGCGTTAGAATAGTGTGCCATGTACCTTGTTTTGCCATCGCGTGACGTTCCCAAAGCCTCCGGTGCCCAGTCGCTCCTTCAGCTCCCAGGACCCACAGCTCTGCTGCTGCAGGGGTACTCGATTCATGGCCTCTCCTCCGCTGGCCCTACAGCCAACACAACAAACAACAAGAATAAAGTGAAGTCTGCAGATATACTCGAGGCACTGCCAGACAAAAACATTGGATGAGTAGAAAATGGAGAATACAACTTTGCAACTCTGAGATCATTACAACATAAAAATGTTAAATTTGGCCCGAGGGTGCGCTTATAGAGAAATGGCTTGTTGTTATGTAAAGAGCTAACACAGCGGATATATTAGGACTCAGGCTGAGCTCTACGTTGTCAACCCTTTGCCCATATTTCATGTGTCTAGGCTGTACTTTGTGCTTGGTACAGGCTTGGCTGGTCTTTGAGCATTGCTAACATCATTACCGTGCTAAAAACGTAAATGGAAATTGGTATGTTAATGTACTACTGTGAAAGTTTAGCATGTATTTACAAAGTTAATTTCAGCATGTTAGCAGTACTCTCAAAGCACATGTACTCTTGTGTCAAAATTAAACACCAAAACAATTATAATAAATAAGCAAGTATCAAGCTAAAAAATACTAAACATTCTTTGCTTCAAACTTCTGAAAATGTGTACTTTTCCCTCAGTTTTATATCGTTGTAAATTGACCCAAATATCTTTGGGTTGTGGACTATCAGAGGACAAACGTGGGGACCTCTGGGAAACAGTGTCATTTTCTCACATAGTTTGTTTTTATTTGCCAAATAAGCACATGTTTTACCACGTTTAGCAAATACTCCAAAAAATGTAAATAAATAAAATATAATAAAAATACAACTAAACTAAACTCATTAAAATATTGTGAAACAAATAATCAACAAGTAAATTGATTAGTAAAATGAGCATTAGTAAATTACATGGAGTGTCTATGGAGGAGCGGTGTAGTTGTATGAAGCGTTCCTTGTCTACCTAACGTTACATATCTAGTTATATACTGTAGAAACAGGAGGTATCACACAGGCGGTGTTATCTTGCTGCTTTTTTGACTCAACCTCTCTGCTCATAACACAGTTAAGCACAGAAACAAGATAAAAACACTTCCCTTCTGTTTGTGTTTCCTGTTGTCTGAAGTTATCTCAATGCAAAGCAACGTACATGTTTTCGGCTTTTTATTTTCATGCAGAAAACGCGCTTCAACTGAATTATTATTTTAACTAAAACCTACCTTAAACTTCGTAGGCAGCTGTAGCACTTGGTGTTTCTTTAAACACGGTGCGTGTCCGGTCTTTAACCGAGTTCAACTTTGAACGTTTAGTGGTTATTTTGGCAACACAACAAATCTCAAGAACTTTCTACTTCCTGATACTCATATTTCCTGTAAACCTGGCGGGACCCGCCCACGAGGAGGCAGAATCCGCTGCTCGAGTCTCGAGCATCAGTCTCGAGCTGCTAGCTTCATGGCTGGTTTTTTTCAACCAGATATTCACACGTGATTTTGACCATGAATGATGAATCTGTTTCAAGACGATTTTATGTGAAAACCAGGACGTGTAAAATATATTTTAGGCTTTGTAAGGGGAATTTATTTAACTTCTAGTCTGCAGTTCAATTTACACAACTCAACTTGAACTGTTCCAGATGAAAAAATATTGAATAAACAATTCTTTAAGTTGAAGACATACTACTAAAAATGTTTATTTAAATGTTTCATTTTTAATTAATTATTATAAAATAAAAATACCATGCTATAAAATTGTCGATTCTGATTGGTGGGGAAGTGTCTATTAATTACTCGTAACTGCAGAGTATGTATGGTGCAAGTTTTGTTCTCGGCAGTTCTAAATCAATGTGCCAATAATAAACTTTAGTTAAGGACAACAGCATCAATAAACATATGACATGTCAAGTAATATTACATTACATTACATTACAGTCATTTAGCAGACGCTTTTATCCAAAGCGACTTACAATAAGTGTATTCAACATCGGTTTTCGAGAGAACAACTAGTCACCAGAAGTAATAAGTGCATGTCCTTACCTCAAACAAGCATCTAAGAGCATAAACCAGAGCCAACGTACAGTGCAGAAACAAAGGAATGCAATAAGTGCCACAAGCTAATATAAAAACAATAAGTGCAATAAGCTAGTATGAATACAGTAGATGCTAGGTAAGTGCTAAGCGGAAGGGTAGGCCTTCTTGAAGAGGTGAGTTTTCAGCCTGCGCCGAAAGATGGGCAGCGACTCTGCCGTCCTGACGTCAGTGGGGAGTTCATTCCACCACTGTGGGGCCAGGACAGAAAACAGCCGCGACCGGGTCGATCGGCCGCAGGGACCTCTGAGCGACGGGGCAACCAGTCGCCCCGAGGTAGCAGAGCGAAGTGGTCGGGCCGGGGTGTAGGGCTTGACCATGGCCTGGAGATAGGAAGGAGCTGTTCCTTTCACTGCCCTGTAGGCTAGCACCAGAGTCTTAAACTGGATGCGGGCTCTTACAGGTAGCCAGTGTAGAGAACGGAGAAGGCAAGTTGTGTGGGAGAACTTGGGGCGATTGAACACCAGGCGAGCTGCAGCTTTCTGGACAAGCTCCAGAGGTCTGATGGCCAGCGCCGGGGCTCCGGCAAGTAGTGAGTTGCAGTAGTCCAGGCGGGAGATGACAAGAGCCTGGATTAGCACCTGCGCCGTCTCATCAGTGAGGAAGGGGCGAATCCTCCTGATGTTGTAGAGCAGGAATCTGCAGGAGCGTGTAACCGATGCAATGTTTACTGAGAACGACAGTTGGTCATCCAGGGTCACACCCAGGTTTCTCGCAGTCTGAGTTGGCGTCACCACGGTATCATCAATGGTGATGGACAGGTCTCGGTGCGGGCAACCCTTCCCCGGGAGGAACAGTAGCTCGGTTTTGTCCAGGTTGAGCTTGAGGTGGTGTGTCGTCATCCACTTCGAGATGTCAGCCAAGCACGCAGCGATGCGTGCCTCCACTTGAGTGTCCCCGGGGGGAAATGACAAGACCAGCTGGGTGTCATCGGCATAACAATGGTAGGAGAAGTCATGCGAGCGAATAACAGAACCCAGAGATGTTGTGTAGAGCGAGAAGAGAAGGGGGCCCAGGACTGAGCCTTGCGGAACCCCCGTAGTCAGTATGCGTGGTTCCGACACAGAGCCCCTCCATGACACCTGGTAGGATCGACCTGTCAGGTAGGATGCAAACAGGGAGAGTGCAGAGCCTGAAACGCCCATCCCCTCGAGGGTGGATAGGAGGATCTGGTGGTTAACAGTGTCAAACGCCGCAGACAGGTCCAGGAGAATCAGGACAGAGGAGAGAGAGTTAGATCTCGCTGCATGAAGCGACTCCGTCACCGCAAGGAGGGCTGTCTCAGTCGAGTGACCCACTTTGAACCCGGACTGGTGAGGGTCCAAGAGGTTGTTTTGGTGGAGATAGGAGGATAGTTGAGTAAAGACAGCACGTTCAAGTGTTTTGGAAAGAAAGGGTAGAAGAGACACCGGTCTGAAGTTCTTGACATCAGAGGGGTCAAGTGATGGTTTCTTCAGAAGGGGGGTGACTCTAGCAGTCTTGAAAGCCGTGGGAAAGTATCCTGAAACAAGAGATGTGTTCATGAGGTGGGTGAGAAAAGGAAGGAGTTCAGTCGCAATAGACTGAAGAAGAGGGGAGGGGATCGGGTCAAGGGAGCACGTGGTGGGGCGGTTAGATGTAACAAGGTTGAGGACCTCGTTAGGGGAGAGGGGAGCAAGATAGGGTAAGATGGGGCATGGAGAGGGGAGGGAGAGCTGTGGGGGAAGAGCTGGAGATGGTAGAGAGGGAGAGGGTGGACAGGGGGGCTGAGAGAAGGAGGATCTGATATCGTTTACCTTCTTGTCAAAGAAGTTGGCGAAATCGCCTTATATGCCTTGCAAAATTGTTTATTAGCTACATGACAAAAAGAAGCAGGGACATTTTAATATTTGTCCTATAAAATGGATCCATCCATCCATCCATCCATTTTCCTCCGCTTATCCGGGGTCGGGTCGCGGTGGCAACAGGCCAAGCAGGCTGACCCAGACTTCCCTCTCACCGGCAACATGTTCCAGCTCATTCTGGGGGATCCCGAGGTGTTCCCAGGCCAGCTGGGAGATGTAATCCCTCCAGCGTGTTCTGGGTCTTCCCCGGGGTCTCTTCCCAGTTGGACGTGCCTGGAAAATCTCCAGTGGGAGGCGTCCAGGAGGGATCCTAATTAGATGCCCGAACCACCTCAGCTGACTCCTTTCGACGCGAAGGAGTAGTGGCTCGACTCCAAGCTCCCTCCTGATAAAATGGATCACTGTTGATAAATATATATTCATTGCTTCTTGTAAAAATGTAGAAGGATCTTTAAATTGTGTCCCTATGTTGTCTGTGTCGTGGTGCCCAAACTTTAGCTCGGGGGGCTTTTAACTGTTGTCCACTGTGCTTTAGCGGATCCCATGCATTATAGTTTAACTCTCTTTGTTTACAAAATGTGAAAATGAGCAAATTATATATAAACTAGAATGACCACCAACCAGTCATGTTGCAGTCCACATCCATGTCTGTCCCAAATGTCGTCACCCCTAATCATTCTATCCTCTCAGACGGGAAATTGTCATCATTTGCAAATTAATTCTTGAGTTATGGCCAAGAAATGTGTTTGGTGAGGTCACTGTGACTTTTGACCACCAAAATCGTATCAGTTCATCCTTGAGTCCAGGTGAGAGTTTGTGCTAAATTTGAAGACAATTCGCTCGAGGTGTTCCTGAGACGTCGCGTTCACGACAATAGGACGGGCGAGAGGTCACCTTTTGACCTTTGACCAAATATCATTCCTGTGGAATGTTAGTTAGTAGTTAATAAAGTGTTGTTAAAGCTTACATGTTGACGTTGTTATGGAGCATATTGGCTGCCCCTATTTTGGGAATGGAAATAAAACACTTGTAGGCTCAGTTTTACAACTTTTCGCTAAAGGTTGGAGCAACTTCCCAAACCATCCAGGATACCACAGTCACCCGCCTATCTGCTGTCGTGACCTGACAACTTTTACTTCACGTCTCCCTCTTGAATTACAAGAGGGAGACGTGTAAAAAGCTTTTTTTCAACTGTGCTTTTTAACATCTTTTCACAGTGTATCTTGTTTTGTAGTACTCGTATCAATTTACATTACACACAAGGTCCAAATACGTTGTCTCAAATGGTTTGCTAACACTATTTTGTAAATCAGATGTTATTATTTTCTTAGTCAGGTGTACCAGATCTACTTGTGTACATTTCTATGTGGATTGTGATTTTCACATCATCCAACGAGACGTTGATGTGCTTGACATCAAATATTCATTTCAGTATTTAACATGCTCTAACTTTGCAGTGTCATCATTGACGATCCAACGGATGTTGTACTAGGGGATGCACTTCAGAATTTCCAGAGAACAGCGCTGATGTTTTTTTATTTCATCACCTGTTATTCTTGGACGTACGCAGGTGAAAGCAGATAGCTCGCTCTGACTCAACCCTCGAGTTTTATCTGTATGCATTTACTCGTGTGCCTCTGACGTTAACTGTGGGTGTGTAAAACACACGTTATCAAATTGTAAATGTTTGTAAGAAAACATTCCTGTTTATACTGCGGGAAAAAAAACATGGTGCTTCCTGATCTTTTCCCAGTGAGGACGGTAGTGCACAACAGAGAAGTCAAATGGAACTCATAATGAAAGACCTTTGTTGTCTTATTTAGCTTCGTTTAGTCATGTAAACCTAGCCCGTGGAAACGGTTCAAATGTTGTCCTCAATTAGCCTCACGAGTGTTTTATTTTCCACGACATTCATGTTTTTATTCCGCCAACGACAGTCATTTTTCAGCTGAACATTGTGTTGCTGGTAGCAACCGTTACTTGCACAGTTCCACGTGTAGATACGTATATAGATACTCCCCAAATTCCCTGCATCATCTGTACAATTTGTGACTGTTGATGTGTGTGAGCTGCTAACCAAAGCTATAGGCCCACACTAGCCATGAGGCTAATGTGTTAGCTAATGCAGAATTGTGTCCCTATGTTGTCTGTGTCGTGGTGCCCAAACTTTAGCTCGGGGGGCTTTTAACTGTTGTCCACTGTGCTTTAGCGGATCCCATGCATTATAGTTTAACTCTCTTTGTTTACAAAATGTGAAAATGAGCAAATTATATATAAACTAGAATGACCACCAACCAGTCATGTTGCAGTCCACATCCATGTCTGTCCCAAATGTCGTCACCCCTAATCATTCTATCCTCTCAGACGGGAAATTGTCATCATTTGCAAATTAATTCTTGAGTTATGGCCAAGAAATGTGTTTGGTGAGGTCACTGTGACTTTTGACCACCAAAATCGTATCAGTTCATCCTTGAGTCCAGGTGAGAGTTTGTGCTAAATTTGAAGACAATTCGCTCGAGGTGTTCCTGAGACGTCGCGTTCACGACAATAGGACGGGCGAGAGGTCACCTTTTGACCTTTGACCAAGTATCATTCCTGTGGAATGTTAGTTAGTAGTTAATAAAGTGTTGTTAAAGCTTACATGTTGACGTTGTTATGGAGCATATTGGCTGCCCCTATTTTGGGAATGGAAATAAAACACTTGTAGGCTCAGTTTTACAACTTTTCGCTAAAGGTTGGAGCAACTTCCCAAACCATCCAGGATACCACAGTCACCCGCCTATCTGCTGTCGTGACCTGACAACTTTTACTTCACGTCTCCCTCTTGAATTACAAGAGGGAGACGTGTAAAAAGCTTTTTTTCAACTGTGCTTTTTAACATCTTTTCACAGTGTATCTTGTTTTGTAGTACTCGTATCAATTTACATTACACACAAGGTCCAAATACGTTGTCTCAAATGGTTTGCTAACACTATTTTGTAAATCAGATGTTATTATTTTCTTAGTCAGGTGTACCAGATCTACTTGTGTACATTTCTATGTGGATTGTGATTTTCACATCATCCAACGAGACGTTGATGTGCTTGACATCAAATATTCATTTCAGTATTTAACATGCTCTAACTTTGCAGTGTCATCATTGACGATCCAACGGATGTTGTACTAGGGGATGCACTTCAGAATTTCCAGAGAACAGCGCTGATGTGTTTTTATTTCATCACCTGTTATTCTTGGACGTACGCAGGTGAAAGCAGATAGCTCGCTCTGACTCAACCCTCGAGTTTTATCTGTATGCATTTACTCGTGTGCCTCTGACGTTAACTGTGGGTGTGTAAAACACACGTTATCAAATTGTAAATGTTTGTAAGAAAACATTCCTGTTTATACTGCGGGAAAAAAAACATGGTGCTTCCTGATCTTTTCCCAGTGAGGACGGTAGTGCACAACAGAGAAGTCAAATGGAACTCATAATGAAAGACCTTTGTTGTCTTATTTAGCTTCGTTTAGTCATGTAAACCTAGCCCGTGGAAACGGTTCAAATGTTGTCCTCAATTAGCCTCACGAGTGTTTTATTTTCCACGACATTCATGTTTTTATTCCGCCAACGACAGTCATTTTTCAGCTGAACATTGTGTTGCTGGTAGCAACCGTTACTTGCACAGTTCCACGTGTAGATACGTATATAGATACTCCCCAAATTCCCTGCATCATCTGTACAATTTGTGACTGTTGATGTGTGTGAGCTGCTAACCAAAGCTATAGGCCCACACTAGCCATGAGGCTAATGTGTTAGCTAATGCAGAATTTGACGTGCTAAAGCAATAGTTTGACATTTTTGCCAAAGATGCTTTTTTGCTTTCCTGCCGAGAGTTCGAGTAATATGAGAAGATCCATAGCACTGTCATATTTACTGGGATACTGGGATTTCACAGTGTGATATGTGTTATGTGTGTGATATAGCCATTAGGCCTTTATGTGTATCCTCCTTCTGTCCTGACAGATATAGAAATCTCTGAGAAACTCAACCAGGACAGATTCTTGTACATTCACTATACCTTGTTTATGAATATGGAGCGTCTAAGTCCGAGGAATTGTGAAAACATTCACCCACACATTAAGACAGCAAACAAAAGTGTTTAAAACTGTGGTTTGTCAAGTTTCTGGAATGCCTTTAATTACCAATCATTGCAGTGGGCAGTAAAACAAATAAAAAGGGATAATTGAAGTACTTTTTACATCATTCAAGGGAGGAGGCTTAAAGTATACGGTCAGTTGTGTTTAATGAATTTGATAGAGAATAACTCAAAGAGATAAGACTCCTGGCTGTGTTGAAGGAGCACAATGTAATGCAGAGCTTTCAGCCATCTGTAATAGATATGTAATACATTTGTGTGCATGCGTGTGTGTATTGTGTATTTGTGTACAGTTGTGTGATTTTCCTCATCAAGAAGTGGGGCTTTAACCTAACACAGATGGAAACAAAGGGGACAGGCGCCAAACCAACAACCACCGCCCATGACATCCTCAAGTATGTTCTCAGCTATTTAATGCCGAGTTAACAGACAGTAAAAAAAAAAAAAAAAATCAGATGGAGCTATTCTTGGGAGACTAATTGTGACTGATTTCCTGAGGAAGGGGACGGGTTGGATAAAGAGGCTTGTGGTTGTAACACAAATGACTCCTGGTGCCAGGTGGTTAACCTGCACAGACACAGATACAGTGTCACCCACAGCCCATCACAGACTGCAGATCAGTTTTTATGTCACTGCAGTGCACTCATCAGTCAGTTTAAAAGCTTTGGTGGCTGTAGAGTAGTTTGAAAAAACGACAATGCAATACATAATCAAATAGGCTGGATAATCATAATGTAGTATTCTGGTTTTATGAGATTACGTTCCTTATCCATAATATGCATAATATACTTATTTTTTGTATAGATTTACATTTTTATCTGTGTGGGATCAATGACATTTATCTTATCATAACAATACAAACAAATATGCTTCTCACAAATGTTCCATATAATATAAGAAAAACCTGATAGCAAATTGACTAGTTTATTTATATTTAAATCAATTAATTTAAATATAAAACTATATTTATATATTTTTCACATGTGTTGGTTGGTGGGCTGTTTGTCCTCTTGAGGAACAAAATATCTCTAAAAGACATAATATAAATAACACAAAATAGATTATATAAATACTGGCTGAAATATGAATTCCACAGGTCTATTTCCTAATATTTATCTTGCCCTTTTAAAGACTTCCTGATAAAATACCTCAGAGTAGATCTGGTCCAATTAAGTGTGTGATCCCCCCCCCCCCCCCCCCCCTCCCCCGATGTGCACCTCCTGGGGGGAACTTTTGGGACGGTCCGCCCAGCTGGCTGCATCATCGTCATCCGTCCGGCCAGCCGCGCTTCCCCGCTGAACCCTCCCCCTTTCACGCACCGGCAGAACCGGAGCGGTCCGATAAAAACTGAGAAGACAGGGGGCCACCGGTTCAGTCCAAGCCACGAGTCCTGCTGTAAAGACACCGAGGAGAGGTCAGCGATCCGGGACACTTCATTTGGTAAGAGCTTTTTTTTCGTATTCATCTTTTGCGGATCCACACGGAGCTCGTGCATCGGGCTGTTTTTCAGCTGAAATCTCTTATTGTGTTTCATCCTGAATCGCACCATCGCAGCTTCTTAATGTAGTTGTGGAGTTGATGGGATAGACTGAGATGATGATACCTCAAACATTCTTGCATGGTTGTTATTTGATTTGTCACGAGGAAATAGATTAAATGCAATTAAGATATTTTAACCAGTAGGCTCTTTTTTTTGGCGATAAGACCAATTATTATGGCTGGATAATATAATAATGTATAAAGCATTATAGTTGAAACTCAGACAGTTCTCCGACTTTATCTAATGCTAAATAGTGGAAATCAGATAATACAAATACAGTGGGGAATATTAAACATCAGTGCTTCCACGCTGCGTCGAGTAACCTGCAAGTCAGTGTAATTAACTATGGATTCATCATGACACAGTTTATATGGATGATATTTATTGTGATTATTGTGACATTCATGTGGTCCTCCGCCTGTGTGGGGAGGTGAAACTGTGACATCAGTAGCTCTCTCTCTCTCTCTCTCTCTCTCTCTCTCTCTCTCCCCATCCACAACCACAACCACCTGTTCCACCCGCAGCGGGAATTACCTCACCGCGTCACACACTGGCTCTTCACTCCTCGGAAAGCAAAACGTTTGCTTTGCAACACAAAATGTTACAAATGTTACAGGAACGCGGTGATTTTGTGCCCCGCTGTTGAACTCAGTGTGTGTGTGTGTGTGTGTGTGTGTGTGTGTTATAATATAAAGGAACATATTGTGATTCTGTGATTCATCTCAGTAAATGTATGTGTGTGTGTGTGTGTGTGTGTGTGTGTGTGTATCTGTGTACTACTCCAAAGCCAAAACCTGCACAGGATCACTAGCGTGCAGGCTCTTATCAGGCTAATGAGAGCCTCCCCCCCAGGAATCCGTCAGCGCTGATACTCTCCATCGCACTGATACTCTCGTGCTGGTCGTTATGTTGAGAGAAAGTAGAGTTTGTATATTCATTATCTGCTTTTCTCGGCAGTGTGGTCGGCTGTGTTTGTGTGACTCACAGGATCAGACGCTGTAACGTTAAGCGCGGGACGGAAGGAGGATAATATCAGACTGTGGGAACACTGAGCTGCAACTAAGCCAAGTTTTACTCGAACCAAAAAGAAAAAGACCCTCTTTCACTTCTCCATTATTCCTTCTGAACTGCATCTTTCATCTAATGGCCTCAATACCGGTTCTAAATCCCATCAATGCCTCCTTCTGTGTCTCCTCCGCCATGTGTCTCTGTGCAGTCCTGGAGCTGGGGTGACTCAGGGCTACTCACCGTCTTTCTGCTGACTTCTGGGATTAGACTTCATCTCCTCTTTTTAGTCCTTCTCTCTCTCTCTCAATCCTTTCATCTCCTTCCATGTTATTGTCATGCAGGCCTAAATTCTACAGTCATCACCTGCTCTCTCTACCTCTACTTTGTGAGTCTGTGTTTTCTGTCCGATAAGGAGTTCAAGGCTTCGTGTTGTGCACAGAGGGAAGCTTTAGTTAAGGACAACAATGCAGCCCTCTGTTCGTGGGGAATTTTTTTCCTGAGACGGATCGCAGCTGGTTGACCGAAGTTTGGCTGAAAACCCCCCTAAAAGAATGCATAATTCCTGCTAAGCAGTTTACAGACAAGACATCACATGCCATAATGCCTTACCGGCAAACATGCAGACCTCTTATTAACTGAAGGAACCACACCTAAACTGATGCTATTGTGCCGGTTGAATGCAAGTTCGGGGGATCCTGCAGCAGGTCGAGCGAGTTTAAAGGCGTGTTGCGAAGTTCAGATTTGCAGCTGCCGCCAACCAAAGAGAATGGCTTTAACAATCTCAATTTTCATGAATGTCGAGCTTTCAAAGAAGTATTGTGAGGAAACGAACTTCAGCGCTCAAAGGAAATAACACTGCAAGAGCTACAATGCTCACTGTGAAGGTGTTTCCTCTGCCAGTCCGTCCCCCTGGGTGCCAGCACTCTAAGAACTGACATCTTGCAGAGAGACAGGAAAAGAAAAAAAAACCTCAGCAATGCTTTAAAGTGTGCAGTGAACCATGACTTGAACTTCACAGGCAGACGCAACTATGCGTGGCAGCGCGCCGTCGAACCGTTCTCACCGGCGTCGACTTTTTTTTTTCCGGGCCTCGTTACTGGAAGACTAGAATGTCTCACCTCCGACCTTCACGGTCTCAGCGCGCCATCATCGTCATTACACATCCTCACCAATGGTGCCGGCAAAATTCACCGTTAAGATTGTCGGTCAGCGCTTAAAGACCGGTTTCTTTGAATATACTAATAGGAAATGAATGGTGTCGGCGTAAAACATTAACTTTCAGCCTTTTGGACATGAACAAATCCTGTGAGCTGCACGTGTTTCACTCTGCTGAAGTGGTGCGTCTTAAAAACTGCAGCGGTAAAGCTGCTGCTGACTCCAAAAGATGTTTTCATTTCTTCCATTTAAATTTGACCTACTGGGGACCCACGCTCTCCTCGGGCTGCATACATGTTTCAACTATTAACTGACAAACGCTCTAACCCCATCAGTGCCAGCGGGACAGGCCTCATTTTTTTGGCTCTTGTCATAAAGCATAGTGACATAGTTTGACTTGAGTAAAACCTGAATTATTTTGAGTTAAATGGTTGTTGCTGCACTGGACCAACACCTACAGATCAACAACTCTAATGAGTCATCATATTTGACATTTTCAATTCTAATAAACAACTTCAACATCAATTATTTCCTCATTTTCAAATAGCTCCACTTCCCTGAAAAAGACCATAATACGTCAAATGGTGAAGCTAGTAGGAGATTGTATAGAAAGTCAGATAACTGCAACTAACACACACAAAAAATATGTTTTGCCCAGCGATTCCAAGAGCTGATCACCTCTAAGAAGTTAGTTCCACTTTAAACTATACACATTAACAGAGAGGCCACAGTTTAATTAGACGTTGTCATGTTTATATTGTGTTTTCATGTGTGTTCACATGCATTAAACGTTGTAAGACTGACCACAAAACACAAAAGCTAAAACTCGGACTAATTGCATCATTGTGGGATTGTAAGAGGAGCTATATTGATGGCGCCCAAACAGGGCCTCTGCTCCTCAGATACCGCAGACTTGAAAAGAAGGGTGGGGTATATCTCCATATCTGATGGGTGCATGTTGGTGTGTGCTTTTTCTGCATGTGTTGATATGTTCGCACGTTTCCGAACTACACGGGGCCCCGCGCCCGCAGGGTTTTAGCAGGAAACATGTGTTTTTAGCTGACAGGGCCGGAGAGGGGGGGGGGGGGGGGGGGATTGAACAGGCTGAGCAGCTGCACAAAGGAAACAAAACTGGTGCGTTGTTGTCGCCCTGCCAGTGAGGCTCGGTCAGGGGGGGGGGGGCGTTTAAAAGCGCAGGACAACTGGGTTTTTTATTTGTGTGAGGTGAGGACTGCTTTCAAGGGACCCATCCTCTTAATGGTGAGTGTGCGAAAGCGTGTGCGTGTGTTTTACAAGTCAAATCCTGAGAGGGAGCTTTTTGTTCCATTGAACAATGAGAAGTCAATCTTTGTGTGTATGAGGTTAACGATTAGCTCCACGTTCCTGAACACTTTGTGGATGTGTGTGTGTGTTTGTGTGTGTGTGGTTGCCAGCGTGGCTGTTTTACTGATATATCAAAACACAGCCCTGTTTTCTATTAGGAGACTCAACCACAGGAGGTGAGTCAGTGGAGAACCAGCCGACACATGGTATGCACATGGTTGCTGCAGAACCATGTGCTGTAGAACAAGACTCTGATGGTTAACTTTTAATTTTAATATTGAGGTCATCTCTGCTTTCAGCCCTCATTGTGTGCAACTTTCTTCTCATTTTCTCCTCTACTCCCATGTCCTTCTTTGGTGACTCACGTTTACTCACACTTGACTTGGGAGCGACAGGCGCTTATCTCCGTACCTCTTTTCTGCACAACTTGACTCCTTTAAAAGCAAAGAAGAGGAACAGCTTTGTGATCAGACTTCCTTATCCAGGAGTAGAAAAGGGAAATATGAGTTTCGTTACTTTTTCTCGCTCGGAGCTTTCCCTTCTGTTTTCCTCCTCTTTAAAGTCCTGAGTCACTCAATCGTCCCCCAGCTGCCGCTTTGCTCTGTTAGAGAAGGAATGCTGTCAGGGTGCAGAAACTCTCTGCTGTGTAAGCCTGCTGTGTTCCAGATGATGTTGTTTGAAGTCTCATGTTTAGCTTAAAGTGAAGATGACCTGCTTTCTGATGATTCCCAGTGGGGAATTTATAGATTTATTATCATATTGAAAGGGACATTAATTGTCAAAATAGTGTTCCTATCAGACTGGACGGGTTGTGAAAACTTCCTGTCTTAGTCAATAAGTCAACACTACTTCAAGAACCTAGAAATGACCTTTCCCACCACTTTCCTCTCCAGTGGTCTCCTCGGGCGTAGGGGTGGAGGAAGGAAGGTGACCAGTCTCGATGGTTTTCCTGCAATTGTTGGCTCAGCATTAAAACAAAGGAGAAATGACAAAGGAGTCAGATGCACACATATACAACAATAAAATCCAGACTCAGTCACACAGCGCGCACATCTTCTCTAGGTATCAGTGCTTACATATTGCCCACCTTAACCGCATTAGCTTGTAAAATCTTCCGTCAGTTGTTTCTAATATGTATTTATATTCTACCTCCAGCAAACTGAAGACCACTTGAGAAGCCATGACCAGAACACTGCTATTGCTCCTGTCTGCTCTTTGCTGCTGCCTAGCGGACAATGTAAGTCCTACATCCTCGTCATTTCAGCCCATTAACTACCAACCCTACATACTTGGGAAGGCTTTATCTTAATACATTTGAATGTGTGTGGTTTATAATCCACGTGAGCAAACATTTAGTCTGATTTGATATTTTTGTTTTTGCATTTGTGTTTTTGTTGCATGGCGTGGTTTGAAAATGCAGCCTAGGCGCTGTCCCCAAAGTTAAGAGACTTAAGGCTGCGCTGTTGAACAACATTGTAAATGCAAAAACAACTTTAAGAAATGTTCAACCAAATATATATATGTTTTTTTAATATTAACTTGATTTTGAAACAGTATAGCTCACAAACTCACTGTTGTCCTGCAGCCAACTCTCACATCTTGGCTATTGGAGCACTACTGTATGTACTGTACTCTATGTGTTAACAAGTAATGTCTGAATAAAAGTTCAGAGCTGCTCGTGAAGCAAGATTCACGTTTCTGCAAGTTAATTTTGTTGTTTCCATTTGCTGCCTGGGTTGGAAAACCAATGCCATGCAACCAGTTCCCATTTTACTGCTGCCCTGTTTAACAGCATCTCTTCTCCGTTGCAGGTGGAGCTGCTCCGCACTAAGAGAGGGACTCGTTTTTACAGAGGTGAGCCCGACAGGAAGCCAGCGAGACGGACGCTTTTGATTATTCATATCAAGAAGCCTTCACCCTCCTTTGACACCTCCCGTGAGCCCCATCACACTCCTGTTTGTCTTTCCTATTAACACCACCACCACCACCACCCTCAGATTATATAATTCACGTGTTTGTGTTCCTCACCATTAATGCACCTTTTGTGTTTGTAACCGCTTTTACATGTGACAATGATTTCCGTTTGCTGTGTCTTCCTGTTTGGTCGGCCGTATACTCACTGTTTGTGTCTTCTCAGTACATTGTGTGGACGGTGGGAGTGGGACGTCAGCGGTGCGTAGTTTTGGGGACACTTGGCTGCGATGGAGGGGACAGCGTGTGGAGTATTGCCGTTGTGCGTTGAGAGGACGAGAGCGTTGTCATATTGTGCCCATCATCAGTGAGTGTGAATTTGTCTCTTTCTAATCAGACTTTTTTTGTTTGTTAATTTGTCTGTCTGTCTGTTTGCCCGCCCTTACTGACCTCTCTGTCTTTCATCATAACTTCATGTTACCTCTAACTTGCTGCTACAACCTCAGATGATTATTTTTTCTCGGTTGGCCCGGCTCGTGTGTCACAAGTCCCCTAGTCATTCCAGTGCGTCCAAATGAAGAGCCGTTGGGTTTCCTGTGTTTTTCGAGTGGGTGTAGTTTAGTCTGAGATTGTTTGAAATACTCTTGCCAGACGAGCCCTGGTGTGCACTTTCACCCCCATTGACGAATTCTGTGAAGCGCGATCGCTCTGCCCTCAGACTAATTACAGCCACATTTTTTTTAGCTGGCCAAGCTGCACCATCTGTGAGCTCATACCACTGGGAGCGAGTGGGGTGCTGTTATTCTGAACGCCAGACTTTAGGAAATGTTGAAATAATAAATGAAATGGGGATGGCATGAAACCAGTTCTGCTCTAGAAAGAACCCCATTGGCGTGACACAGTGTTTTTAAAAGCGAAGCATTGGAGATGGTTGAGAGTCGGGGTGAACCACGCACACAAACCTTTCTGCATAAGTGTGACACTCGAGGCCGAACCCCATAAATGTAATTCTCTGTATCAATCATATATGTGATTATATAATTAGTGCTGTGTTCTGAAGAACTGGATGACGTTTGACTGACTAACCCGGCTCTCTGTCTGCCCCTCCCAGACTGCTACGTGTCTCAGTGCTACAACGGAGGAACCTGTAAGGAGGCCGTGTACACTTCGGACTACATTTGCCAGTGTCCCCCAGGCTTCAGTGGGAGTCAGTGTGAGATCAGTAAGTGCTCAACAAACTCTTCAATCTACGGCGCAATTAACCTGCTTCTTTCATGGTTAATCGATCCAACATGTTTTGCTTAATGTAAGTGGAAGTCCAGTCCAGTCCAAATCCCCAAACATTTCATTTACAAATGCTAGTTTGGGGTTCAAAATGTAC
Organism: Anarhichas minor; assembly: GCF_050575085.1. NCBI lineage: Eukaryota > Metazoa > Chordata > Actinopteri > Perciformes > Anarhichadidae > Anarhichas > Anarhichas minor. The sequence goes on along the minus strand of NW_027466471.1, from coordinate 5,427,815 downwards.
ACCCCAGATCTTTCTATATGTCTAGTATTCAATTTTTCCCTGGACGCCTCCCACTGGAGGTTTTCCAGGCACGTCCAACTGGGAAGAGACCCCGGGGAAGACCCAGAACACGCTGGAGGGATTACATCTCCCAGCTGGCCTGGGAATGCCTCGGGATCCCCCAGAATGAGCTGGAACATGTTGCCGGTGAGAGGGAAGTCTGGGTCAGCCTGCTTGGCCTGTTGCCACCGCGACCCGACCCCGGATAAGCGGAGGAAAATGGATGGATGGATGGATAGTATTCAATTTGTTCGTCTTACTTCAAAGCCCCAACAAACCCAGTCATGTCCATGTCCGGTGACACAACACTGATCAAAATGTTCTACGTACTCGTAAATGACTCTAGATAAGGTCGCAGTCTGACCGTGTGACTCACACAGTAGGTGTCATGGGCCTGTGGTTTGGAGCGAAGAATCATAAACCATGGAAAGACATTCTGGGATATGAATGTTTTTGTTTCTGCGGGTGACCCCACCCTCTCAGTGGGATCATTATGCAAACCCCACTGGTCACAGCCAAGAGATTTCAGCCCAAGAGTAACGAGTTACGATTGGCCAGACTCAATAACTCTGATGGCATTGACGATCATCATAGTTTATGTTTGGTCATTGTTTCAAACCACTAATTGGGAAGAAAATACTATATAAACTGCATTGGGACACAAGTTGTGAGTTCAATGTCCAATATAAGAAATCACAATTTGTCCAAATTTTTTCCAGATCCAATAAACATGCTTTATTGGGTCACAATAAATGAATTGATCTCAGTCTCACATATAAATGAGTGACATTATATCGGCAATATATGAGTGCAAGACGGAGTGTGACGAGGACCTACCAATGAGTACTGTTATGTCAACTCCATTCAGCCTCGAGACATTGTCTTTTAGCTAGCTAGTAGCAGCACCGTTGCCGAGACTGTGGTGTATAAGAAGACGGTTTGGTAACGAGTTTTACCTCGCACCGTTTCATCATTCCGATGCTTTGAACCGATTCCTGTAAACAGACGAGAGCGCGGTTGAGATCGCGGCCGTCGGCATCGTTACGATTCGTTTGCTCTCAAATGAAAAACACGTTTCACGTAAACTGCTTCACTTCCTCTGATGTAAGGACAAACATCTCACAGATCTGTTTGTTCTAGTTTAACTCTGTCCTTTTCCCCAACAGACTCCAATGAGAAATGCGTTGTGGGGCAGGGTGACGGGTACCGCGGCACATGGAGCAGCAGCCATTCGGGAGCGGAGTGCATCAACTGGAACTCTACGTCTCTGAGGGGAAGGAGGTTCACCGCCAGGAAAGTGGACGCCAGCAGTCTTGGACTGGGCAATCACAACTTCTGCAGGTATGTTGTGACCACTTTGATCTGTTTAGTGCCGGAGTAAACTGCAAGTATTTATTGTGACCATGCGAATAAATCAAGGTGGGAAATTTGATCATCCAAAACATACTGGTCAAATATTATTAACCCTGGAGGAATGATGCATTTGTATCCATCAAGTTAAAGTCATGTATTGATCAGTTTGTGGCATTATAGCCGTCTTTGAATGGCACAAACTAATATACCGTCTTTGTAATGGAACCGTTTACTAGAAGAATGACTCACAGATGAGGCAGATAGAAACAAAGCTTACTGGGCCATAGAGGCAGAGGACAGCGACAGGTAGGAAACTGAAACAGGTAGTCAGAGTGGATAGACGATCTGAGTTTAGGACATGCCGTTTCACTTCATTTACGTGAACCATGAACATGCTTGCTCATTGTCCATGTCTTTCTTCCCCCTCTTGCCCCCAGGAACCCCGACAAAGACAGCACTCCTTGGTGTTACATCTATAAAGGCACTCAGATCGTCTGGGAGTTCTGCTCCATGCCCAAATGTCCAGAAGGTACATATTTACAAAAAAGCTAAGCTGAAATAGTACTAATCAAACCATTGAATTGCTTAAACACTTAGTTTCTCTGCTTGTTTTGGGGTTAGATGAGTACCAAGAATGTGTGCAGGGCTCCGGTGAGTCATACCGAGGCACGACATCTGTCACGAAGAGCAGCTCTCGCTGCCTCCCGTGGGACTCTCCCGCTGTCAAGCGCAAGCTCAACACCGCTTGGCGATCTGGCGCGTTGGAGCAGGGGCTGGGCAGCCACAGCTTCTGCAGGTAGACCCGCCCGCACCATTGTTCATGGTTATAGGTTCCCCTTGCATGTGGAGAGATCGGAATAACTCAGGTTGACATTGCTTTTCGTCTTCCTTTATCGAATAGGAATCCAGATGGTGACGCAGGTCCGTGGTGTCACACCTACAAGAGTATGAAGCTGACCTGGGAGCTGTGTGACATACCTACATGCTGTGAGCTCCTTTATTCATTTTGCAGCAATGTTAAAACATGGAAGTGAGATTATCAAGGCTGAAGCGAGAATTTAGTTGAGCAACTAAAATCCTCTGTGCATCAATGTGCTGTCAGACTTACTTGCGAATAATCGTCTCTTTTAGCAAGACGTCCATCCATCATCAGCACTCTCGGCCCACGTGCCCCCACCACTAACAACAATAACGGAGGTAGGAAATCTTCGCATCCAATGAAAATCATTCCATTCCTTCTGATGTGTTCAGTGTGCGATAATCTTACGGTTATTTAACCATCATCCTGGAAACCTTTCCGGTCCGTAGCAACATGTGGCCAGCGCTTAGACAACACGCTGAATCGCCCGGCGTTCCGCATGTTTGGGGGCAGACAAAGCGACATCACGGACCAGCCGTGGCAGGCGGCCATTAACGTTTACCAGGCCCGTCACAGAAAACACTTTCACCGATGCGGAGGAGTCCTCATTGACTCCTGTTGGGTCCTGTCTGCTGCACACTGCTTCGAGGACAAGTAGGAATGACGCACACACACACACACACACACACACACACAAATACATGATTCAACATGTTTGCCATGCAACATACAAACGTATTCATTGTCTCTTTTTTTTTTTTTTCAGCGATAAAGCAGAAAAATTAGAAGTGATTTTGGGAAGAACATTCCGGAAGCAGAATTCCAGCAGCGAGCAGATTTTCAAGGTCGAGAAGTACTGGAATCACGAGAAATTCAACAACGAAACATTTGACAATGACATTGGTGAGTAAACATTTTAAGAGACAATGATTTCATTGTTATTTTGTGCACATAATGATCACTGTTGATACTGAAAACAGCATTTTGAAACAGAGTTTTGTCACGCTATGATGACGATAATTGACCGAGACACTTTAGTTACCATGTCCTCCCCCAGCAGTGATGATATGGAACCTTAGGTGGGCAGCGAATGCTTGTTAAAACACTAAAATCATCCCTCAGTCGCCGTCCCTCATTTTCCCAGTACATTACCCTGACTTTTCCTCTGGTCACTTTCCACATGCAGCTCTCTTGAAGCTAAAGACGGATATTGGCATCTGTGCTGTAAACTCTCCAGAGGTTCTTCCTGCGTGTCTGCCTGAACGTGGGCTGGTTCTGCCCGACTGGACCGAGTGTGAGATCTCAGGCTACGGAAAAGACTCAGAATGTAAGCAAACATCTGGCACTCTTTAATTCCGCATGGGTACTATTGTGGCGTCTCTCTCTTGACTATACAGCAGAGGGCGGTGTAAGCTTTTCCACCAAACCTTTAACTGATTTAGTTTTTTGGGGATAGGAGACTCTAATTTCAACACTCTCTCCACAGTTGCTGCAGAGTTCTCCGAGCGCGTTAAGAGAGGTTACGTCCGCCTGTGGCCCAAAGAGCGCTGCGTCCCAGATGTGCTGTCCCAACGCACAATCACATCCAACATGCTGTGCGCAGGTGACACCCGAGGCCTGGACGACGCCTGCAAGGTGAGAACGCCTCGTTTTTGCGCTTCACCTCCTCATTAAATCGATGCTGATTTACTCAATCTAACTTTCCTTTCTCTCTCTCTCTCTTGCTCTCTCTCCATTTGGCTTCTTGACGTTCACCCACAGGGAGACTCTGGTGGCCCGCTTGTCTGTCGGAACAATGACAAGATGACTCTGATGGGTGTGATCAGCTGGGGCGATGGGTGCGGGCAGAGGGATAAGCCCGGGGTCTACACCCGTGTCACCCATTACATCGACTGGATCAACAGCAAAATCAAGGCAAACCCCGTCTAAAGTAAGAGAGGCTGCAAAGACAACGTTGCCGGATGACCATACCCATAACCTCAGTGTGTAAAGCAGCAAACGCAGATCTGTTGATCATTGTGAAGATTCACAAGAGAGAACCACGGGACTCTTGATTCTGTTGTTCATCTCTTGATCTCAATTCAAACTGATGGGAGGTTTTAAACCAGCAGAACCACTGCAACAGAGGCGCAAGGATCTCAATCATGAGTTTTCATTCTCAGTGTTCTCAAGTGTTCTGGTTGTTACTGTGTTGAATGTGACAGTACATGTGAACAAAAAAAACCCACAGGGAGTTTGCTCTCGTTCTAGGCCATCTTGATCGCATTATCGCGATAATGCGAGAATTTCGTGCCTTTTCTGAATATTTCATCCACCAAAACTGGAGGTTCGGGCAGTGAACAGGAAATATAGGGAATATCTGTATAATCCTCTGCCCTTTCTGGCTGCCTTTGTGCTGGTTTATACAAATAAGTCACAGTTGGTAGACTTCAGATCAGTAGCGCTTTTAATCCAAAAGCACACTCCAACTCAACACTGGCATTTACTTTGCACATCACAGTATGTCACATAGGATTATTTTTTATTTTTTTTTGTTTTGTGCAAAGATTGTGTCTTCTAGATGTGAGGTTGCGTTGCCTCAATTACAAATGTTCTGCATTTGCTCTCTTTGGGGCTTTAGGGGTTCCAGACCAAAACACAAAACGTATATCTGCTGGTTCAGATTATGCTTGTTTCTGCCGTTTGAACTCCTTTAGCTCCCCGCTGCCTTGTAGAGGGGATTACATTTGGACAGGTGGAAGCTCTGAGACACTCACTCCATTCAATAAACCCGTGCCCCATTCCTTTTTCTTACGATTTGTTTTTAAATGAGATTTCCGGAGCATTTCTCCACCAGACACCTGGGTTGAGCCCAGCATGTATATAACATGTATATTGTCTGAATATTACTTTTTATATTGCAAATGACTTAGGGCTGTTCTTTTATGTTCTATATTACAACTGCTTATTGACTGCACAACGTATCTCCTTAACAAACTCACTTTGTTCTGTGATTGGATTTTAGATGTATTTTTTACTAAGTTAATATTTATGTGTATTTTATTTTGTATTGGAGAAACTACTTTCGTAGTGTGTAGTTTGATAATTTATTGTCTCTGTCATTATAACCACATCTGGCAACATACTCCTTTGTCAATAAATAATATTTGGAATAAATCTTTTCATGCTCTGTGCTTTTTGACCTGTGGAATTTTATCATCTTCGATAAATTACTGATAAATTAGTTACGACATGACAGCTTAAAGGTCACTAAGGTGGAAAGGAAAAGGCCTCATGCTCATTCCTGGATCATAACTGACGAAACTCTGCAACATGTTAGAAATTAAGTAACAATGTTTTTGGTATAAATTGAGTAATTATTATTTTGAATCTTTTCTACATTTGTGAACCTTTACTGCAAGATCCATAAGTCAGAGAAGATAACATGGGTCCCCCCAGATTTCAGCTTTCTCTCTTTTTAGTCCCACGTACAGCTAAGGACCTGTGTGTCTGAGGTTGCCTCTCTATGTTTTGTGGATGACCTCATGGGGCCTTTGCCTATACCCATTACTCTTACAGAAAATGTTATCTTTTTCACTCAACAGTGTTCAAGGCTAAATGTATTCTTCCATAAAACATGGAAATTACATTTTAATGAACAATAAGAATGTAGTAAATAAATGGCCATAACATAAAACATAATAAAAACAACAGAAAAATACATTCCATAATAAAAACAAATGCAATATAAATTACAGTTTAAGTCCTCCAATCTTTCTGGTTCTTTTGTACGTAAAATAGACCACACAGATTTATTCAGCAATAACTTAGCAATGGAAAATGATCCAGTAATGAATAATAAGGTGCATTATTGCCAAAAAGAAAACAAATTGGGGTGGTATTAAAACCTGCACTTGGTTGCCAATTTAAAAAGGTACACCTGGCTAAAACTAATGCAGTCAAATACAACAGTGCTGCAATAAATAAGATGTTTCTCCCTCTCTCAACGAGTCATAGAGGAGGAGCCAAGTTTGAATGCAAACACCAACAAACAAATGTAACATATTACACCTTTAAAGATGTACAAATTAATTCATTGACATCTCACCTCCACAGCATTTAAGCATTTAAAACTTGTATCAGTGCTGTCTGTTATGCATGTTGACGCCTGAGCCAGCGCCTCGTGGCTAACGGTGCTAACAGTGCAAACCGTGGCAAACGTGCTGAAGAGCTAACAGTGCTAACCTTAGTGGGGGGGCACCGGAGGGTGGGTGGTTCGCTACGTCTTATCAGCTGTAATCGCCGTATGAGGGCAGTGCAGAGCTAGCCAGTGGGGCACGCGCACATGCACTAAAAAAAATGGTTATGTCAACAGAGCGCAGAGAAGATCAGATAACACACACACACAGAGGGAGAGTGACTTCATTCTCTGTTCATGCAGACATTACTGCACTACATCTTTACACAGCATGTAGTTGTTTGCTGCTATGCTCTAAATGTCGTATATTGCTCCTCTAATGACTGCAATAACCGCAATATACGACATTTAGAGCTTACTTAGCATCACTGATAGCATGTGTGTGTGTGTATCAAAGGTTAATAATTCATTTCCCCTTCTGATTGCAAATGGACTACAAATGAGATGCAATTTACCAGTTGCAGCAAATGATGTAAAACTCAGTTGGTTATGGCCATAAACAGTTTGCTGTAGCCTGTAGGGAAACTTGGAGCCATGTTTGAGCTGTGCAGTGGCTGCAGCTCATTTAAAGGCAGACAGTCCAGCAGCATCAGCAGGTGAGGCTGTCTGTCTGGCACGGTAGGAAATGCAAATGAGATCAGTTAGATCTGCTCTTTACATTCCCTCCGCATTGCTCACTTTCATTTTTCCAAAACCGTCTGCAGCTGAAACAAAGACATTTCCTCATGACTTGAGCTGAGAGACCGGACCCCAAATCATGGCAATGGTGAAGTACTGTTTTGTTTTTGTCCCACTTCAGTTTACGTTCTGATAACTTTGGGTGGAGTGAAAAAGGAAGTGAGCAGGTGTTGTTGATGGCACAGTTTTAGTTTTCGTAACAAAGCCAACTGTAAAGGGAGTTCTCTGAGGGAGTTCTGAATAAGGGAGAGACATGATGGCAGCTACACAGTTGTCATTGTGTGGGAGTGTGAAGCCAAACGGTAAAAATAACCCGGACCACTACAGGTATCAGCATTGTGCTTTACTATAGAATAAAAGGTCACAAAGGTTTGTTCGCCTTTCTTTTATGTTTGTTCTTTGCTGAACTGCTCCATAAAATCCATTTCTTAGTTAACTAAGTTGAATTTATTACATTTCACTCAAACATGTGTCACAATTGAATCACAGTTGATACTCGTGCGGGGGAAGTTTTGTCTGAATTTTAGACAAAGTACTACCTGTATTTTTTTTAATACCTGAAATGATTTGAACTATATTCTTATTTGAAATGTAGCTACTTTTGATACAAACATAAATCTCAGAGACTCTGTATCTGATTCTGAGAGGAGTTTGTTTTAACTTTTAATGTTGGTGGTGATCTTTTTTAATGGTTTTTATTCTTAGGTCTCGTGCAAATGTTCCCACATTTCTTTGCAGAGATTCTAGTGAGTCTCAGAATATGTCTGACTAAGGCTGGGCAATATATTTATATTATATTGATATCGTGATATGAGGCTGAATATCTCACATAAGTGTTGTCTTTTCCTGGTTTTAAAGGCTGCATTGCAGTAAAGTAATTTTCTGAACTTACCAGACTGCTCTAGCTGGTCTATAATTTGCTGTATTTAGTTATTGTATCCAAATTAATGATGATTATGTATCAAAAATCTAACTGTGTAAATATTTTGTGTAACCACAAATGGTCAACCTTAATATCGGAATATCAATAGAGATATTTGATCAAAAACATCATATCGGCATCCCAACATTTTAACATTTTTGCTCATATAGTTTTCACTCTCTAGCCCGTTTTATAACAAGGATGTCATTGTGTGTGTATATAAGTGATTTCTAACTACAGAGGTTTTTGGTTGGAGGAGTTCCCTGTATGTTCTCTAAAACAAACTTAAATTGAGGTAAGATCCAGTCTGTGATGTGTGAACACACTAAGACTAGTGTGGAAAAGGCAGCGCGGACAGTGAGAACAAAATATATCCCCCTTAAATATTTATCGATCTATGGAATTGTGTGTTTAGGTATACACAGTGTCTGTGGTGTTAGTTTAACACATACAGTATAGTATTGTATTAACTTGTATTTCGTTTTTTACTCTTTTCAAGTGTAAAAAACTAAATTATAGTCCTGTAGCTGGTTGTTATTCTTATCTGTATTAACATCTATAACTGCTTGTGATACAACAGAAACACTACTTCTACTGTCTGAATAGTGACACATTTGAATGACGGTCAGTGCATCCTTCTTTGCATCAGACCTCATTTCATGGTTACATGACTTTGTCCTCCAGCTGGCCTCCTGGGACACTGAAAGCCCTTTCCACACCTGACACACAGTTCATCAGAGAGAAGCTCCAACAGGCTGACACAAACCTGAACATTGGTCACTTTAACTTGACCCGGCTTTAAAATGCAGATATTTTGGGAGTTCCTGTCTGTGAGAGGAAAAGTTTGTAAATATCAGACCAGTAGCATAGTTCTCTTCGGACCTTTTTATCTCTTGCTCCGCGTTTATCAGCAGTACAGCGACTGTGACACTCTGACATTTTGTGTGCCAAGATAGAAACTCTGCAGTCCCTCTGTCCCTCTCTGTCCACCTTTAATGATGTACCTTACATCAACACTTCCTCTACGGCTGCCTGGCACTGTGGGAAAACAGAGATGCTGTCTCTCCACTTCCTGATTTTGCTTGATTTTGCTTGTCTAACTCCGCCTCCTCCGGCCAACCTCAGCCACATCCCTGCAGGTGAACTTTTCTGTGAACAGATAAGTGTTCACGAATCTCTGCTTTGAAAACACACTGATTGTGAATTAACTGTGGCAGCAACCAAAAGTTACAGAGATACATGAGGATAGGATTCACAAAGACTAAATAAGTTACAGTGAGAATACTGAAACTTGACCTTATATAACCTTTACCAGAAGTATATAAACAAACGTAGCACCCTAACACTCTACATCTACAATCAACCTGAGACTGGAATGATGAGATTTTTGCCTCCCTAGGGTAGCTACCAAGAAGGTTCACCTGTTTTGTGTAAAAATGATGATACCCTTCGGTGAAACAAAGAAACAGTCAAACTTTGACAGTTGATATTCAAGTTGACTATATGTTGAAATTAGACTCTTAAAGTAAATAACAAATAATAACCTTTGAAATTATGTATGACCTCTTTTTAAGTTATCAAATCAATTCATTGCTGGAAAATTAATGCAAAACTTAAATGGCTTATACAAAAATATTACCCCACCAAACTTAAAACCCTAAAATCACCTAAAAGAAAGGCTGACCAAAAAAACAAATCTATATCTGATTCACTTTAGGATTAATTTCATCCGACTTTATTTGGGACCAGCTTGTTTTTATCCCTTACTTTTACAAAGAGGCTACAAAAAAAGTCAGGTGGAGTAAATACTCAGATATTCTTTCTTAAAAGTAGCAATACCACAGTGAATACTGTTACAAGTAAATGTCATGCATTCAGTGTTTTGAGCATTAAAATATACTCAAAGTAGCAAAAATAAAAGTAGGCAGAACGTCCCATTTAAGAATAAGGTATTTATATCGTAATGTTTGTATTACTCTGATGTGGCAGCTGGTAAAGGTGGGGCTAATTGCAATCAGTTTATAAACTGCTGGAAAGCTTGTGAATTTCTCCCTGGAGGTAAATTAAGTCAGATTCAGAATCAGCTTCATTGGCAGTATTTGCACATACAATGCTCTCAATCTACTTACAAAAAACAGACATAACAGTTGAGAATAAGGCAAAAAAGCTGGACAAATATGGGTACAATAATGATCTTAACCTGTAAATAAACATCATCATTTATTTGTTTATTGTATATTGAATCAAACGTATTAATTGTAATCTGTGTAGTAACCAGTCGTTAAATTAAAAGTACATTTCCTTCAGAATTGAGGAGTAGAACTATAAAGTATACTTCAAAATTGTAAAAAATAATAAATTGATTTATGATAATAATATACTATAGACTATTATAGATAGGACATTTTCCAGTGATTAGTAATGTATTTGTCTAAACTATAACTCCTTTATATACAGTATATATATATATATATATATATATATATATATATATATATATATATATATATATATATATATATATATATATATATATATATATATATATATACTTATATATATATATATATATATATATATATATATATATATATATATATATATACTTATATATATATATATGCACACGCTGTATGCATATAAAATAATGTACTAAACCATTGAATACGTATTCCAGCACTCTTTACACTAACAGCTACCCTTGAATTATGTGTACACTTATGTACGCCTAACAAAAACATTTTGGACTTATATGTTACCGAGTAGGTGTTTTCACCTGGTGCACTAAATAAAGCGCTATTGTCCATCGTGGGGACTTTCCCCAAACAGCAGCCACTGACTCATGCCTGATGATGAAAGCGATGGATAAGTTAAAGTAAATGATTACCAGCCTGGCATGCAGTTAACTTTATTTTGTCTGTGTTAAATCCCTATACTGACCTGAGGCTTCTGTGTTTCTCAGAGCTTCTTTGGAAAACGGAAGAACCTGTAAGTATTGTGTGCATTAGCAAAACCCCATTAGTGTTGCTGTTAATGTATTATGCATGAAAAGCAGCTTCTCACAGCTCCTCTTTCCGTCAGAGACAGTGGACCTCCAGCTCCACCCAGGAGGACAGGTGAGATTGAACCTCACCTAATGAAGGGGCAACGTTTCCTTACTTGGTTCTATACATTGTTATCTATTATCGATGTATTTTTCCCCCCCAGATGACAATGCAGGGTGGCCACAGGAGGAATTTGTAAGTAAAGACAGCAAGTTCTTGAGTTATCAAAGCTGCTAAATGAGACATTTTTAAAGATCTTTATCTTATTTCTATGCCATTATTAGTACATTTCCCATTTTTTTGTGGGGGTAAAAATAGTTCCACTTTATATTTTCTAAATGGCAGGATGACGACGACGACGACGGTGACATGTATGAAGTGCCTCCCTGTGAGCGCCACACTGTGAACGTCCCACAGAGAGAGGTGGAGGAGAATGTCTATCTGGGTAACAGCACTGCAGATAGGGTATTAACGGTTCCTATTTAGCACGGACACCTTTTCACCTAAAATAATGTCCCTCGATCCTGCTTTTTTTAGCAGAGAGGCCGCCCAAACCCGCGCCTCCACAGAGGCAGGTTGTTCTCCCACCCAGACCGGCCAAACCCTCGGTAACAACAGCTCAGTGTCCCGGAAGTCTGTTTCTGTTTGTTCGAGACATTTAAAATCTGTTTAAAGATGAGGCATTTCTGTTAATTAAATTGTCCGTCACCCAGAAACCTCAACAACGTGCTGAAGATTTCTTCTCTGATCCCAAAACCAAGAAAGGTGAGTGATTCTTATACTCATTTGTAGCCACACAAACGTTTTTTTTTTTGTTCATTCACTGTATAACCTGCCTCTCTTCATCTCTTCAGCACCTGAGATAAACAGAACTGCGAAACCCGGGAGAAAGATGAAGCCTCCCCCACCGGTCCGCCCCGCTCCCGTTCCAGACCCTGCATCCAACACTGAGGAAGGTGCCGTAATCACTTCTACCACACACACACAAATAGTCCTTTCATAGAAGTATCATCAGCCTGTAAATGACTGTTGACTGAGAGGAATGTCTACGTATTAATGACGTGATAATGCAACCACATATTTGGTTTTGTTAGCCATGTGCCATTTGCAGCAATACAGTCGCTCCATGAAAGATTTTGCAATTGCTGTTGCGGCACGCATGCAGCAAAGAAAAAACAGTCATTGACAGTTGTGTTTAGCGTTTCCAGCAGCAACAGCAGCAGTTCGTGTGGAATGAATAGAAGAAGTGGGTAGTTAAGCGAAGATCGAAGCTGTGACTGGAACAAAGAAGAGAGCGCCACCTGCTGTTGTGCCGCTGAGCTGCACCTCGAGTGACACAATTTCATTGGCAAACCCATCTGCGAGAACCGTGTTGCCGAAAATTTGTAACATTTAAAAGACAAGGAACTTGTCACATTGTCAACAAAAGGTTATCTCCACACTCTCTGGTTGACCAAAACCTCAGGTTGAAAGTCATGAGTAATCTATTTTTGTGTCCTTGACATGTCTTTATTACACATTTCTGAATACCTGAAACCTTTCCTATTCACCCCACTAACAGCAGCAACAGTCAGAAGACAATGTAACGAAGCTGGAAAAACAGAACAAAATTATGTTCGACAGATCATTCAAATCCTGATGAAACTTACAAGATGACGGAAAGTCCTTTGAAAAAAAATGTGGTACAGTATTTTGTCTTTCTGCATTTCAGATGTGTATCTGGATCCGAATGAAGAACAGGTGAGTAGAGATAAATACATCAACAATACCAAAAAGCTTAACACACACACGGGAGGAGACAGCCAGAGAAAGGCCTTGGTGTGAAGGTGTAACGGGATGTAACGGGTTGTAATGGCCATGCACGCACGAATATGATTGGATGTTACCAGCCACACAGCTGCGAACGAGCCAATCATTACCAGGCACAAATGAAACTAACACTCTGCTTCCTGGCGTGTGTCTCATGTGTGTGTCATTTTGCATTTCAGGAAGACAACGATGACGTGTATGTGGAACCTACAGCTGGTGTGTTTACGTCTCGCTTCACAAGAACTGGCTCTGTACTTAAAGTTTGCACGTTTTTTTTTCCGTCGACGATGCTCAGCTTTTATGACTTATGTTAAAACTCAATACCTAACGGCTGGCTCAGTAACTGTTATCTATCCGACTCGTGGTGAGACACCACAGGATCTCACTATTAGGAACTCAGTAACGAACACACAGAACACAAGAGAGATTGGATTTCCTTCAGTTCATGCAGATTTATTTGCATCCCAAAGTATACGAGTAAACCGAGCTGTCCGGAGTCAACTAACTTCACAATAGCATTGTACATTACTTTATACCCCCCCCCCCTCGAAGATGTCCTCCTCCTCCTCTGAACTTTCACCTAGACAAGTTAAACTGTGTACCTCGGACAAGTCATAACAGAGGTTTTTGTGATTAACCACAGTCTCCTTCCCAACTCGTCTTCCTCTGATTTCGCTGCTGGCCGCCCGTCACAGCGACCGGCTCCTGTTCTTCCCCTGCATTAGAAATCTTGCCCCACTTGTTTATCTGCGTCATCCCCCCTCTATCTTCACCCGGGCTCCAAGGCTGCTATACTAGACTCCCTGTCTCATATGACAATGATACCGGCCAATATCACAGTATGAATGTGAATATACATGGATACATTTCAAATTATGGATATGATTGATTTTTCCCACATTCCCCTCTTGAGTGACTCGAGTCACTCATATTAGAAAAATGTTAGAACCTCCCGCTGGTCTTCAGGTCCTTGTACTTTACGCACAGTATAGAGAACCACTCATGCATGAGGTTACTAGCACCATGGTTTAAGTTTAAGCGATACAAGTTATATCTAAAAGAACAATAGGATAAATTGCCACAACAACGGTTTGCACAGTTTGCAAGACTTTTCTTTTCCAGATGATAAAATGATGAGTCCCCTTTCTTCCTGTTTCCCAGCTTGCTCTCTCACCCATCGTGCGCCGATGAGGATGCCTCCGCCTCCAAACATGAGGCTCGTACCATCTCCCATAATCATGTGAGTGCACCTCTCAACCTGGGTCCAAACCAGCCGCTGTCGACCCACTGGCAAACCAGAGCAAGGCCATATGCACTCACCGAGTTATTTAATCTAGTCTGATTAGCTTGCTGTTCCGTGACACATCAGACAATGAGCGATGCTGTGTTTTTGCATGCAAAATGCAAATGTCGCAGAGATATTAGTGACATTGCACAGTCAATTACTGGCACTTAACATGTAATGAAACTGAACTCTCTCTCTCTATCTGCAGGATGAAGCCTCCGGTTCCCAGAGCTCAGTCTGTGAGTGTGTCTATTCATCTCAGTGCGATATTGTTAAGGCCTGAATTAGAAACGGAAGTTTTCATTTCATTTTCATACCATTTGCTATGTAGGAAAAAAGAATCTCATCAGCAGTGACACGGTAGTAACATTTTTATATTTCCCTCCTTTCAGAATTCACTCTTGCCTTCCTTGAACGAGTTAAAAACAGGTAAAGACCACCGTCTTCTGTCCTCGCTAAAGCTGGTCAGCTATCAGTACACACACACACACACACACACACACACACACACACACACACACACACACACACACATCCAAAAGAAATTATTTCGAGCATGACCGTGCACATCTTGTCTCTGTAGCTCCTTCAGTCGAAGCGAGACGCGCCTCGTTTCCCGCCAAACCCCCCCCACCGAAACACCGTGTGAAGCCCTCTCTGCCAGCAAACCTGAAGGAAGTGAAGCACAGGTTTGTTAGACAGATGAAACATTAGTCAAAAATGTTAAAACTGCAACGATTTACATTCATTTCTGCAAACACATCAGCGTTAAATTCAGTGTGTAACATTAGCTTTTTTTTTGCTCTTGATTCCAGCCTTCTCAGCCCTCCTGTGGCAGACACTAAGCCTGCTGGTAAGCTCACATTTCTTTTCAAAAAGAGAGTATTTTTATTATTTTAATCGTCAGGGACGACTGTGATCATTTGGTCTCTGCTTAGATTCTTCATTTGAAGTAATATAAAACATTGCACGGTTTATACTCAAAAACCTGGGGAAACACATGACGGGCTTTTTATCTTTTTCTAAGCCTCCTCTGGTGGTATGAAGGCGACCAAACAAGGCGGGAACGAGGTATGGCATCAATCTGCGCAAATGAAAATTAAAACGAAAAATAAAAATCTAGTTAGGGTGGACTGTTTTACTGTTTGTTGATGTATCTCTGTCACATTACAGGACAAAGAGTGGTTTGCTGGGGATTGCAACAGGAAGACGGCCGAGGATCTCTTACGGAGGGTCAAAAAGGTGAGCCAGTCAACGGTTCTGTGTTTCATTTTTAAGGTATAATAATCGGCCAATCGGGTCATTTCAATTCAACCAAGCAACAGACAATGGGGACATTTGCTGAGTGTTTATGTGCATGTTGTTTGCTGGCACTCAAATAGAAGCCAAACCTGAGTCAGACACTTACGTACTTTGTATAATATGTTTTTACTCCACTTATTTCTCTTTCTCGCCGTTGTTCACCTATCAGAGTTTCCCAAAACATTTCTTCTCCATTCCAATTTTGTTTTGTCCCCTACTCTCAGTGTTTAATCTGGCTTGCTGTTTTCTCCCTCGTTGCAGGACGGCGCGTTTCTCATACGACACAGCTCGACGCAGGGCGGCCGCCAGCCGTATACCCTTGCCGTGCTCTACCGGCAGAAGGTGTACAACATTCCCATCCGCTTCCTGGGGGACGCTCGAGGTTACGCTCTCGGAAAAGAGGGCAAGAAGAACGAAGAGGTGGGGGGCAAATGAGAAAGACACAGAGAGAGAGAGAGAGGGATTCTGGGAGAATTTTAGGCTTTTTGTTCGATAAACCTCACTTTATCTTTCGTTCTCTCTCTTGCAGATTTTCGGCACCCTCGACGAGATGATTTCCCACCACAACAATAACCAGCTGCTTCTGATAGACAGCAAGAGCCAGGCCAAGCACACCACGTACTTAACGTATCCTGCTCGCCCTCAACACTAAGATGTGTTCATATGAGTTTTATGAGGACAACAGCTCAGTCTGAAAGTTTTCTGCAGGTCTACTAAACTGTCACAAAAACTGCAATTACAACTCTAACTGCTATGACATCAGCTAAACTGGTGTTTTCTTTATAAATTGACAATGCAAACTTCTAATGCACCGATAACAGAGATTACATGTCACAGACTCCAGCCTTGGAGATTACATGACGTGACTACGGCATATAGTGTCTGTACTATATTCATAATGCTATACAAATTACAGTAACTGACTGTTAAGAGGTTTTATTTCTTGAATCTCAGAGATGTTCCTGTTTTCTCTTCATTTTATAGCAACGACTGCAAAAGGTTGCAAAACTGTTCTCCAGTAAAAAAGGAAAAACGCATCGCTGTATGTTTCCGCCCCCTCGGGTACAGAAGTGATGCTGTTGCTGTCAGATCACTGAAATTGAACTCGCTTCTAAACATTCAAACCGTATAATTATTTTCGTTTGCAGCTAAAATGTTCCAGCGTCACTTTGTGCCTCCTGCTCATTTCCATTATGGTCATGTCTGATGAAGCGTTGAGATAAATGTCTCCATGATTTTACAAGTACAGATTGGCTGTGTATCTTTGCACAGGCTTAGTTTAGTTTGACTTTGATTTTTAATATAGGCCTACTCTATGTAACAGGTGTCTTTTCCGGTGTGATATTGTGCAATACAAAGTCAAAATGTATCATTTTTATTTCATTTATTTTACCGCAGTTTCCTTATATTTACTGTTGATGACCAGTAACAATGAGTTAATCTGGACCATGGTCTTTATTTGGGCTTTTTCTGTGGTGTGTTCGATGACGTCCTTTTGAGTAAACTCCAACCTTCTGCTTGTGATGGATCCTCGTCAATGAGGGTCAGTGTGGAGAGTGCAGGATTTATGGGTTTTACTGAGACACCGTGTGTGTGTGTGTGTGTGTGTGTGTGTGTGTGTGTGTGTACACACTGCCATCATATTTCCACTGACCAGATGCTGCTGGTAACACCTGCTCCCTGTCAGAGTGAAACCACCTTCTCTGTGACCGAACCATAAATCCTGGGCCTGTCATAGCACACAACATAGCAGAATCCTGTGTGAATCATTTTTACTCCAAAAGGTGTAAAAAAAAACGACATTTAACACATGTCAGAGTTAAATCTAACGCTGGGCTAACAACTAAGTAAGAACCAACACTTCAGGACATTTTATTGTATTATTGCGGAAACTTACTGGAAAACATTGTTGCTGGTACGTTAACGCAATTACCTGTTTACACTACTTTTACTGTAATTATGTTTTTACACTAAAACAGCTGTACCGTTATTGTGCTTTATGGTATAACTGCCCTGGTTTACAGTATGATACTGTAAATATGTTTTGGAGTATGATACTGTTGTTGTGTTTTATAGTATGAAACTGTACATTATAATATACTAAATATAGCCTACTAGTAAGTACTGCAAATGCAAACACAGATTTACTGTATTTTATATAAAAATATTTTACTTTAAAGAATTAAATTACTGGGGATAAAATGTTTAAATCAACAGGTAGGCTAACAAATTCAGTTAGCAATAGTCCTACCACACATAAAATGTGTGGGGGACTAATTAGTTGTCTTCATTTTATTTGCCATATATTGGAAAATGAAAACATAATTGTTTCATGACTCTTGTTCATCACTTGCTATTTTAAAGTACACCCTGGTTCGTCATTAATAGATATTTTAAATGTTGTGAATTATTGCAACCACTGAATTAAAGAAAGAAAAAAAAACATGCATACAAGAAATTCATAAACAGCCCAAGTTGAACCATTCAAATCAAATCCATATATGGGCACCACATTGAGTTAATGTAACCTTTCTACAGTAGCACTATTCGCTAGGTGTAACAGTACAAAGTACAGAAAGATACTGTAAAGACATAGCGTCTGCACTATATCCATGATGCTATGCAAATTACAGTAACTGTCTGTTACAAGGTTTTTTTGTAGGTTTATTGGGCATTTTGTGGCATTTATCTGTAAAATTACAGCAAAGGCTAAAGGCTATAGTGTGCTTGAAATTTGAAATGACTTACAGAGTGAGCATCATGATATTACAGTCATGTCTTGACTTATGTTTCTGCAGTAATAACGCAGTTTACAGTTGTCTTATCGTATTACCTGGTAGATTCCAGTGCAGGCCGGAAGTGCAGAGGCTCGTTCATCTATATACTGCTGTATTTGCATAGGCCGCTGGTGTAAATGAGTATAATAACTTCCTGGAGCCAGAATCATTTCGCAGGTGGGTGTCAGGCATCGTGTAGTTCTGTTACAGGATTAATCAGGGTTGAAAAACTATAGTACATCCTCAGTTTTATTTCAAAGTTGTTGTTTTTTTACCTTTATTGGGTAGTGCGAGGCGTTCCCAGCTGGCCTGGTAACGCCTTGGGATCCCCCAGAATGAGCTGGAACATGTTGCTGGTGAGAGGGAGGTCTTGGTCGGCCTGCTTGGCTTGCTGCCACCGCGACCCGACCCCGGATAAGCGGTGGAAAATGGATGGATGGATGGATGGGTAGTGCGAGTAAAAAGGATGACAGGAAATGAAGGGAGGAAGAGAGATGGGGGATGGCACGCCGCAGAGATCCCTGGCTGGACATTTAAATTACATGGCCAGCATCTTAGAGCCACTAGCAAGCCCCAAGTCTGAGATTTTTTATTCGTAAATATAATTGTTAAACTGAAATGTCATGGAGAACTATTGCAACAGGTTTAGAGGTATGATAACAAGGACTTAACAGATCCTCTGCTTTATTATCCACACAAAAATATATAAATCTATCACAATGAGTTTTTATTCTTAACGCGTTACTTCCCGTGTATTGAGAGGACCAAATGTCAACTAATTATGCAAAACTAAACCCTGTGTATCAATTGAGGAACTGTATATGTGAGTCAGATCCTGTGGAACAGTAGCTTTTTTGATTTCAAATGCTTTCAAATGCGCTATCCACATCCTGTGTGTAATACTGACTCACATCAGTAGCGTAAAGGCCTTTGTTGATTTGAAAAGGAAGTATTTTTCAGACCAACCGCAAACAGCTGACCGGTCTATATGATTGTGACTTTTAAATTTTTTTTTAATACTATTTTCCAATTTTTCCCATATGCAAAAATGTTTTTCCACAGAGTCTCAACGTATACATTGTATAAGACCAGAAAGCTTGTCTTAATAGCAAATGAAGTGCAATGCATGAAAAAAAACAACTTACTGAAAGTGAATATTTTTGCAGTTGTCCACAACCTGCTGCTCACCAGGCATGATGGAAATGATGATGATGATGAGAATAGAGCCTGTCAGTCAGCAAGATGCAGTTTCAGCTCTTTGGAAGAAAAAAAACAGCAGTCCTCTCGGGAACGTACAACAACAACAACTACACTTTTCTGGAATGATGTGTGTGTCTGTGTGTGATTCTCAAGAAAATCACGGGCAAAGGTGGGGCGCTTGTCACGAGCCCTGATTTCGAAGTTGGTGGGGGAAGGAGGGGGGCGGGGTGCTGCTGCGGCGGAGGGGTACAAACTGCACATCCGACGCGCTTGCATTGACAGCTCTGAGGAGAGGAACAAATTAATACATCAACGAAACGGGGAGCTTATGAGAAGTCATCACTTACAATAACCAATTTTTCGTTTTTGGAAAAGCCACGTGTAGTTACATGGCTCGTGGAGGAGCTGGTTTGCACGCCAGTAGTAGTAGTTGAAGCGGACTAGTTTTCTGAGCGGAGGTGCGGCGTTTTCAAATCAGGACTGGCGTAATGGGGGCGGAGGGGCAACTGAATGGGAGCAGTCAGTGGATTCGTGTGATTCCAACGCAGGCTACCCACCGCTGCCCATCGGATCCGACTTTTGGGGACACTAACAGAGCAAGATCCCCTCTAATCCTCCTGCTGCTGTCCCCTTCCCCCTTTTCCTTCCTCGCGGACTCTCCGGAGAGAGAAAAACCCTCCAGACATGGCTCAGATACTGCCGATACGATTTCAGGAACATCTGCAGGTAAGCAGAGACGAAAGAGAGAGACGGGGGGAAAAAGCCCTATGAAAATTAATTTCAGCTCATTTCTTTTTTTTTTTTTGCGCAGCATGTGACGCGCGCGCGCGCGCGGCACATGGCACACACGCACACATACACACACACACACACACGTGTCGCATTTAAAGGGAATCTGAAATAGGGCTGCCGGGGGGTTGGTGCTCAATATAGCTAAGGCCTAGTTTTCCTTTGCCCGGCCAGATGATGACTTGTACAAAATAAATAAAAAAGATCCAGTCAGATCGTATACAGCAGCAGCTCCAATGCGGACCGGGGCGTGCGTGTGTGTGTGTGTGTGCGTTGATACGCCGCAGTCCCCCCCCTCCCCCCCGATTCAAGTGGAAAAACGCCGCTGTCTCGTTCAATCCGCTCCGGTGCAAACTGCGGCGTCTTGACAACTGAGCTCAGCTGTTCTCGGTAACATTGTAACCGTGAACCCGGATGGCACTCGCGCTCCCAGCTTCGGTGGCTACCATGTTGTTGTCATGTCCTGCAGCGACCATGTTCACGACTTTGTAACCTTCAACAACGACAAGAAGTGTGAAGAGGCATATTCATTTATTTACAACAGTTGAATAACTTCCGTAATCTGCATCACTCCGCTGTAATGCCAGCCGATAAAAAAACACCTTATTTGATCAAAGTGTCGATGCCGCAATAACCCAAACCCCATATATGAAATTAAAGTGTCATATTACAGCATCTATATCAGAATCAGCCTTATTGGCCATGTATGCGCACACATGCAAGGACTTTCAATGTACATACACAGAAATAGACGAATAAACAAAAACAAAGTAGAACAGAGGTAAGGTATTGAACTACTATGTACACATATAAATATATATATATAAAGTGTATATTTATGAACATAAAACACAACAATGACAATGAAATGGAGATAAAAGTGCAATGAT
Organism: Anarhichas minor; assembly: GCF_050575085.1. Taxonomy (NCBI): domain Eukaryota; kingdom Metazoa; phylum Chordata; class Actinopteri; order Perciformes; family Anarhichadidae; genus Anarhichas; species Anarhichas minor. The sequence goes on along the minus strand of NW_027466471.1, from coordinate 5,406,691 downwards.
ACAGAGTGCAATGGTGCTTGAGTACATATGGAAAGATTGTCACAGGATACGTTATGTACATAGGATAGGTGGAAAATGTATAGATATATAGAATATAGGCACCGATTGTTGCACATGGATTTGTTTCTGACACTATGACTGATGGGTGACGGCCAGTGGAAAGAAGCTGTTCTGGTGTCTGGTGGTTTTGGCTCACAGCTATTGATTTGGATGTGTCTCCCTGCTCCACTTGTTTTGTATATTTTCATGCCAGAGGAGCATATTGTGCAGCTTCAAAATGATCAGCATCAACATGACAGAGCTGTAAAAAAAAACTGCAGTGACAACAAAATAAATAACCACACACAAAATGCCCCCCCTGTTACAGTCTGTGACAGAAAGGGGGAAACAAACAGCCACTTATTTGGGTCTTCTGTGGAGGAACTATTTCCACTATGCCCCCCCCCCCCCCCTTTTCTTTTTAAACCTCTGGTTTGGTCTTTGATAATCGTCCCACAGCAGCAGCCCCCACAGTGCTCGGTGTCTTGCAGCCAGAGGAGAAAAGTTTTGTGACGCACCCCCCCTCGACCTCTTCTCGTCTGTAGCCTGTTGTTATGGTAACAGCAGGCAGTGAAATGGCCTTTCACGAGAAAAAAAAACAAAAAACAGAGCCCACCCCCCCCCACACACACACACACTCTGTGTGCTTCCCTTCCTCTGGCCGGTAGCCCCACTTTCGCCAGCCAAAGGTCCTTTATCCTCCAAAAAAACGGTGTTGGCCAACAGAGCCTGAAGGCCACGGGGCTGCTCTCCTCTCTGACAGGCCTGTTGTTGATTTGCTGATGGAGGAGGGCAGCTCGGAACCTGGCGATGTCTGGGTTATGAGTTCACGTTGCTCTCAACGGCACATACCTTTCCCTTACACATCTCCTAAGAGACCCCCACCCGACCGCCTCGAGACAGTGATAAGCAGCCTTCTGCTTCTACGTTCTACCTTTACCATGAAATCCCAGGTCGGCCCCCTAGTCGTATCCCTCTGTGAATCAAGGTGGCTCCAGCAGAGTCAAAAAAATGCTTGGAATTTGCGAACCCAGGACTTTGGGCCTCAAGTTGTTTAGCTTTCTTTTTTTTCTGTCTCTCTCTCTTGGCCTGGTATTTACAGCTCAGTGTCTGCAGTCTGGGCCGGTTGCTCAGGAGTGTAACACGGACTCAGGTTTTTCAAGATGAGGCACCGGCATGAGATCAAGAGCGAACCCCCGACGTGTCCGAAACATCTCGGCCTCGATACAGTTCTCTAACACGGAAGATGCGATTGATTTTTCTCCCTCCAGTTCAGTAGCTGTGTCATTAACGCCGTGTGAAGTCTCTCATCCACCGTCACTCTTTGTCTCCCTCCCTCGTTTACGTCGCTGTGATTTATGATCCGGGGTCCAGGCCGTGAGTCAAAGTTCACCATCAGCTGACCAAACGGCCCGGGGCCCTATAGTTGAGTGTGTGCGGAGCAGGAACGTAAGCTACATAATTTCGCCGCGGCCTCCAGATGATTGATTATGTCGGTGGCAAGATGTAAGAATAGTCTGTTTGATCATGAAAGTGCCAAAGGGAGAGTCGTTTGCAGCTTATGTGGCTCCGGCCCTATACGTACCAAAACAATGTCCTGCAGCTCTGAAGAGCCTTGAACATTGTCCCGTCTAGTTGAGTCTAGCAGAGTCCAACCTTGCTGCTCTGCGGCCGTTTTGCTGCCGTATCCGTGATGATGAGATGACGCCGCCACGTCAAGCGGATGTGATGGGCAGATATGGTAAGCGGGCTCTATTAAAGTCCGGCAAATCACATCAGGAGGGAAAGCAGGATGACATGAGCGGCCCTAACAGGACACATCTGCAACCGTGGCGGTGGCTGGCGGGGATGAAGAAGCGTCTGTTTTCAGTCACCAAAAGTGACTCACAAAAACAGCAGTCAGTCACGCGAGACAATACGCACATTGTGTCTCTCTCTGCAATGTGAAATTAGTCTCATGCTGTTAAAGCTGCAATAACTGGACTGTACTGGTGGTTTTGCAGATTATTTTCTAGATGATTCAACTTGTTAAAATACGCATTATAATAAATACCGTAGTACCGACAATATTTGGTTATTGTCATGAACAGTGTCCCAAATATGTTTGCATCCAAAGGACATTGTAGCACCAGCTAGCGAATTAAGAAAAACAAAAAACAGTAAATCTCTTACTGACTCGGGAAAAGATGATGAACTTATTAAATATGTCCAAATCTAAACTGAAAGAGAAAAAAGCTGGATTATTGCTTTTCATGTCTCCACCTCTTTCGCCGTTGTGATATTTTTTTACTTTTTTATTTGGACCCAACAGTCTAAAATCCAAAGATTTTCAGTTTACTGATTTCTGTTTTATTTGGGCCTCTTGAAGGCAGCACAAACGAGTTGTAAACACCACCACTGACATATTATCACTAGGGATGGTGTTTTATCGATACTGCTTATCGGTTTCGGTTCCTCATCGATGCTCTTATGGGTTCTTTTTGATTGTTTTGTGAGCAAAAAAGACAATTAATTAAGAAAAAAATCAACATTGCTTTATTCTTCTTGTATGTAAACAAAGTCTTTTTTTTAAGCAGTTCCAACATCTAAAAAATACATTCGCAGCTAAACGATTACCTAAGTGATTAGCTTCCATGTATTAGCCCATTCTTATCATCAAACTCCGTATGGCGCCACTAACATGACCTGCAGTGGACGAGGACGGACGGCTGCTCGCCGACAGAGCAGGGAACTGTGCCTTTCTGCGGATTCATGTTGTGCTTATTCTCCGAATGTTTCAGTAAACGGTACGCTGGCATTCATTTTTTTTAAATGAGCTGAATGCTGCTTTGAAACGCTGCATAGAGCAGAGTGGGAGCTGCAGAGCTGAGCGATAATTACCTGTGGGTTTGTCACTAGGAGCGACTTTCATATAAATATTCATTCGATCCAATGTTAGCAGAGAATATTGATTAGAGCAGCCGTACGGTTTTCATTATCATCTACAGTATATTATAGGCTACACACACACACACACACACACACACACACAACCCTGTACCTACAGCTCGTGTAAGGAAGTGCCAAGTAGCTGCAGGCCTCCCTATTTAATTGCGCTTGCATAATCTCTTTTCCCCGTGAACCCAAAACTCCTTCAGCTGCTGATGCGACGCGTCAGTCCCTCGGCATCGCATCCACCCGGGCTATGACTCACCAAAATACCGTCAGCGCTGTGTCATCAGCTAAGTCCTGCTGCTCTTGTTTACTGGGATGTGTAATTTTTTGTGAATGTTAATCTCAGCTGTTGAGGGAAGAGGACTTCTAGGAGTGTGTGTGTGTGTTTTCCTAGAGGCACCTTGTGTAGCTGAAGTGTGATTTTTAGTCTGGAATGTTCTACTGAGAAGGAGTACGGGGGAGGGGGGGGTGTTCTTCCGGTGAGTCAGTTGCCCCACCCTGAGCTGAAGATTGCCTAAGGCCTGTGTTACTGGAACCGCGCTGTACAGACATCCCGCCCTCCTTCATATCTCATAAGAGCTACATTCATCACTCCGGCTTCTCTCCTCACACCAAGCCTCCCTTTCGTTTTAGGCAGCGATGCTGGACTGTGTCTCGAGCTCCCCCTTTCACTCCCGTGCTTATCTCCCCCCCCCCCCCCTCCCCACTATATCTATTGTGGTTTCCCTCCCCTCCCCTCCCCTTCCTCGCCCAGAGATAGTTCTGGCAGTCTCCAGGAGATGCAGCATATGGCTCCAGTCCTCCCTCAGGTCTTCTCTGTGGCCTTTTTAAGAAGCCTTAATCTCGTACGTCCCCCAAAACACCCACAAAACCAACTACACATTGAGTTGCAGCTAAGTGGTTGGTTTATGTATAATAATAATAATTTTATTTAGGATGCACTTTCAAAAAACTCAGACACTTTACAAAGGGGATAAAATAGAGAGAAATAATAAAAAAATATATATACACATTACAGAAATAGGCAATTGGTTCGAGGTTAAAAGCAGACTTGAAAGGTGTGTTTTAAGTCAAATCATGTAAAACGACCCAAATGGAACTATTATTCTCATCATTGATTGATCTGCCAAATACTTATGTAAGAATAAGTGAAAAACACCCATCAGTTTCACAGAAAGCAAGACGAAGTCTTTAAATAGTTAATTGTGTTAGTCCAATGGTTCAAAATCCAAATGTATTTAATTTAGATTAGAAGCAGCAATTCTTCACATTTCAGAAGCCGAAAGCTTCTAAGATAGGGTTTTTGCTTGAGGAACAACTTAAGCAATCAACAAAAATTTACATATATTGCTTTAGTTTTCTGTCAATCAACTAATCTTTTTCAGCTTTAAACTGATTTTTGAAGAAACAAATTGTGTTATGCAGTACATGCATACAGCAGAAGTTTGCAGAACAATACAATGATGGTATCATTCCATTGCAGCGTGCTTCAGTTAAACGTTTAGACATGATAATAACAATTAAGTTGCATCGGCGGCTGCTGAACACAGGGTTGGATGAGAGTTTGTGTGGGTCATAAAAACAGAAAACAATGAGTTAAAAGAGGATAAAAAATGCAACCAGTGTAATTTAAAAAAATGTAATTTCTCGGACATGAATAATGTAGAAAAGAGCTTCTTTCATCGCGACCCCTCTGTCGACCCCCTCCGACTGATGATGATGACATCCTTCCTGCTGCATCCTTCCTGTTATGTAGATGCTTTAAATGGCTCAGCGGTCGGGATCCGTCCTGCTCCAACCTGCCAACTGAGAGATAGTACAGTCCTTGTGATGAGCGTAAGGATTCCTTTCCGCTTGCCTCAGACTGCATAATGCAGTCAGTTCAGTCGTTCAGAGTGGGAGAGAGAGGGAGAGAGAGAGAGAGAGCATGTTTTCGGTCTGGTCAGTTTGACACAAATGTGCACAATGATTCCTCTGTTCAGCGTCCGTTTACCATGGTGGAGCCTTTTTTTTACGTCCGTTAGTTCTGCTGAGATTTGACGCAGCAGAAAAACTGACGTCAGCGTCTGAGGCGTTGTTGTTACACCTGGGGACTTCTTCTCTTTAGAAAAGTAAATATGCTGAATAGCATACTGGGATCTGTTGACGGTGCTTTATTTAAAAACGGATTCAAATGTGTCCATTGGTTTTTGGTGGATCTCTATTCCTGATTTTCTTTCATGTAGTTCCAGACTGCTTTCGGCTGAATGATGATCTAGCGTATAATTAAACTTCCTCGCAGCTGGCTGGCTCACATAATGACGAGTAACTGCAGCGTCAGGCTTTGCTGAAATAAAGTGACGCCCCACTTTTGAATTGGGATGTGATGATGGTTACGATAGGAAGAAAAAACAAACATCCGTCATCAGACATAGTTCCCAAAATACTTCAGTAAATTCAGGAGATTATTAGCGGCTATAATAAGAGTGAGAGTTAACGTCCCGTGTGGCCACGCTTGTTCCCACCGCTCCAGCATTTAAGAATCTCCCTGGAAAAGCTGGAGCAGACCTGCTGCTATTTTAAATCCAAACACAGTTTGGCTCCGTGCAGTCTTTTCTTTGACTTTGCAAGGCAAATGTCAGCTGCTGCTATTTATGTTTCCCCACTGCTCTTCTTTTCTTTCTTTTTTGTTGTCGTGATGAAGGCGGGACTCCTTCAGTGGTCTTAAAGCTCTGTTAAGTTGGAATATTCCACTATTAGCTGAGTTTTTACTTTTAGTCCAAATAAAGGGAAACTAATGGCACACTGTAATGGAGAAGTCTTGTATGCTTTTATTCATTTAACATGTTTTGGTTCAAGCACCAATAAAACTATGAGTCAAATACCAGCTCATCCTTTTCTAATGACGATCAGGTAACACTCTCCCTATTTAGAATCGAATGTATAATGTCGCTGTAAGCGGATACATGCATGTATTTGTCAGTCATTAAGGTGCAATTGTCGACAAAAACATGAATAAACTCTCAGAATGTACATTTATCCTGCTGACAACTACATTCTAGTGTGTTACGTCACCCTATCTGGGTAAAGATTCTCATTACTGTTTTTGTTGTTGTACATTTCCAGTTGCAGAACATGGGCGTGAACCCAGCCAACATCGGGTTCAGCTATCTGACCATGGAGTCGGACAAGTTCATCTGCATCAGGGAGAAGGTGGGTGAGCAGAACCAGGTGGTGATCGTGGACATGTCCGACCCCACCAACCCGATCAGGAGACCCATCTCTGCCGACAGTGCCATCATGAACCCGGCCAGCAAGGTCATCGCCCTGAAAGGTGAGCGGGAGATAGACGCGTGGCGGCACAACCGTTTAAAAAAAAAAATAATCAGTTGGCTGGTAATATTAGTGGCTTCGTGCCAAGCGACGAGGTCATTATTGCCGTTCAAAATCCCAGGGTGAAGTCTACGTGGCGTTGGCACTGTCCATCTCTCCCTAGTTCTAACAGATTTACTGGCATTGCTGTGCAACGACTGATGCTCTGTCGATGCTGTAAATATGTAGCGCGCACTCCCTTTTATTGCCCGGATGTACTAAATTTGGCGTGCCAAACCGATTTTCTGCCACAGATTCTTGCCCTTGGAGCACAAACACAAGCGCTGATCAGGATGATTTGCCTATAATGCTTCTCTGACCCCCCCCCCCCCCCCCCCCCCCCCCCCCCCCACACACACTTGCCCTTTCCCCTCTGGACTGTCTCGTTCTTAACTGATTGACACTTTGCTTTTCTCTCCCTTGCTTTCTGTCCTCACTCAGACGGTGAGTTGCTTTTCCGTCTGTCTGCTCTGTCGTGATGATACAGTGGCCATGTGTCTCTCATAACCCCCCCCCCCCCCCCCCCCCCCCCGCATGTGATACCGTCAGTGTGCTCATGGCGTTCACCTCAATCACTTATTTCCTCCCGTTTCTTTTTCGTTCCTCGTGTGTTTGTTAGTCAATGGAGGTCGTGGCTGGTCCTGTGACGGCATTCTAGAGCACAGAATCATTATTACGGCAATCATTATCTCTCCAAGTTTAGTCAGTTTAGCATGAGGACCTTCTTGGAGCTAGTGCAGGGCAATATGAAGGAAATCAAATAACGCAATATATATTTTTTTAGGGCAATTTCTTTTTTTTGTAAGCTTGACTATTGGTGCTTTCACAAAACATTTACACAATTAGATTTTTAATGGATAATAATCAGTAATGTAGATATAATGACTAAGTGGGTAAAAGCAAATGATTAGCACAGCTAGAACAGTTTGGTAAATTCCGAAAATTACCTCATTTTTCTGTAAAGCAGCCTTCAAAACCAGGAAAAACAAATTATTTTACGGTATTACGATATCTCAAACGATATCTAGTCTCGCATAATGTCGATATAACGCCCAGCCCTTCTTGAAGATGCTGTCAACTTCCTGTAGTCAGAGGTCAGTTGCAACCAGGAAGTGTCAGCCATATTTCCTCGGTTATATGGTTATAGTTATAAAACACCCATAACCAGAAAAACAAAAATTTGACTTTCTCTGTTCTCTCGTGGTGTCCAGCTATGCAGAGTTTTTTTTTTTTATCAGCCCAGTTTGTGAGATATTTGTGTATGACAATTCCTATGTATGTAGATAAAACAAACCATCTCAAACCTTCACAAATTCATGTACACGCCTGTTGAAATGTTTATTAAAAGGCTTTCATTTACATTATTTCATTATTCATGCAAACCATTGTTCTAATAAATGAAGATAAAAAAGGTTGAATGCCGTTTTTCCCGCTGCCGGTTGGTCTCATGTCTGCTCTCCGTCTCCTTACCTCCCCTCAGCCGCCAAGACGCTGCAGATCTTCAACATTGAGATGAAGAGCAAGGTGAAGGCGCACACCATGACAGAGGAGGTCATGTTCTGGAAGTGGATCTCGATAAACACCGTCGCCTTGGTGACGGACACGGCCGTCTTTCACTGGAGCATGGAGGGGGATTCCCAGCCCGCCAAAGTATTCGATCGGCACGCCAGTCTGGTGGGGTGTCAGATCATCAACTACAGAACTGACGAGCAACAGAAGTGGCTGCTACTGATAGGGATTTCTGCACAGGTATGAAAACATGTTTACTCATGCCTCACGCTGTAGAGGTGCTCATGACAGAAGCATATCTTTGAAAGGAATTAGCATGATTTATCACTGTCCCTCTGATCCCTTATTTACAGCGTCATAGGACATAAAAAGTCCACTCTAAGATCTATTTCTGTTTTGTCTCTCTGTCCACAATAATCCTGCATTTTTACACCCAAAAACATAGTTCTAAAAAAGACTTTCCAGTGTGGATACATGCAGAAATACCAGCCTGGAGAAAACGGAGCTTTTTGAAAAAAGGGAGAATCAAGTGGGTTGGCGGCGGTGTGATGTTAAGTGTGAGCTAGCCTAGACTGAAAAGCAGAAAGGGACTGAACAAATGTTTAGCAGTGACATTAATGACATGATGGTGTCAAGAGTGATTTTATTGGTTGCACTCTGAAAAAGGAGGAGGAAGAAGAAGACATTCACCCATTGTTTTCATCTGAAAGAAATAGTTTTGGAACTTCTGGATCCAGAAGGTAAAGCCTAGCTTAGCATTAAGAATGGAAATGTGGGATGAATGGCTAGCCTGGCTCAGTTCAAGGCATAGACCGTATATAGAGTGAACCACGTCACCCATTGCTTTGTCGACTGCCGTTTTGAAGCCTTGAGTTCGTCTTTTTGTCCAATCTTGGTTTTTGGCCGTCGCCATCTTGGCTTTTTGCAACCAGAAGTGACACGAGAGGGCGGTGCTAAGTAGAACCGAACATGGACAAAGGCAACCAGAAATGTTACAATAAACTTTCCTGAACTGAAAACGCACTGAAAGGGTTAAAGTTCAAAAACAAAAACATGGACAACTCCAAGACCGGACAACTCGCGGTAGTAACCTGTCAATCACAAGGTAGCCCCGCCCTAAAGCATACTCTGCTGTATGGTCTATCTGACTCTAAATGGACCATCATTTACTAGATGAACATCATGCTGTATTGAAGAAGACTTGAAACTAGAGATTGAGACCATAAACTCATGTTTACAATGTTTACTGAGGGAATAACTCAAGAGAGAAGTAGAGTCATTTTCTCATAGACTTCTATACAATCGCTTTTCTTTTTTCAATCACCTGCTGGTCATTAGGAAGAATGCAAATTTAAGGCACTTCCCCTTTGTCTTCACATTTCAGAACCGGAGGTTGCCGCCTGGGTTCAAGGGTACGAAAAAAGGCCCACAGGCACCTCTAAAGCTGACTAATTGAGTTAGCCAGATTTCAGGCTAGAAAATCGATCTTGTCTAACTCTTGGCAAGCAAGCGAATAAGCGTATTTCCCAAAATATAAAACTTTTCCTCTGTAGTGTTATCAATGCATCAATGATTTCTCCCCCTCTTTGTTTTCGTCTCTTTTTGCGCCTGCAGCAAAACCGCGTGGTCGGGGCCATGCAGCTGTATTCCGTTGACAGGAAAGTGTCCCAGCCCATCGAGGGCCACGCCGCTGCCTTCGGGGAGTTCAAAGTGGAGGGAAATGCCAAACCCTCCACCCTCTTCTGTTTTGCCGTGCGCTCACAGGCCGGGGGAAAGGTGAGGGCCCCTGGATTGAAGACAAAGATCTCATGATGCTATCGCAGTGTATTTAGTCTCTGAACAAAGAGCGTGTGATGTGCAAAATAGTTAAGATCATAGGTAAAACAACCTTTGTGCTACATGCCTCTCGGTCTCCAAAATAGCTCAACAAAGAGTTTATTAGTGTGCATTGTCTACCCTCTTCGTGTTTACATTTGCTTTACTGTGAGTAGGCTGCCCACCTACTGGGGTCAGTTCTTTATGTGGGCTTTCTTCTTCCAGTTGCACATCATTGAAGTTGGTCAGCCAGCTGCAGGAAACCAGCCATTTGCTAAGAAAGCAGTGGATGTGTTCTTCCCCCCAGAGGCCCAGACAGACTTTCCTGTAGCTATGCAGGTGAGGAAGGACTCCCCCCGTGCTACTTCATGGTTTTTGTGGGAAACTAAGGGGTGACAGCTGATAACATCTCTGATCATTCTCCCCAGATTGGCAATAAGCACGGCGTCATATATTTGATCACAAAGTACGGTTACATTCACCTGTACGACCTGGAGTCTGGAGTGTGCATCTACATGAACCGAATCAGTGCAGAGACCATCTTTGTAACCGCCCCACATGAAGCCACCTCGGGAATTATCGGGGTCAACAAGAAGGGACAGGTGAGAAATGGGCCATAAGTAATTATTTTTATTTACATATTTTATACAACATAAGTAATAGCTCTGCTTATGATGTATTTTATGAAAACCGATCCGAGGTATTGATATATATATTCTTTCCAGGTATTGTCGGTGTGTGTTGAGGAGGAAAACATTGTCAACTATGCGACCAACGTCCTGCAGAACCCCGATCTGGCCTTGAGGATGGCTGTGAGGTCCAACCTGGCTGGGGCTGAGGAGATTTTTGCCAGGAAGTTCAACACTCTGTTTTCCCAGGGGAGTTACTCAGAGGCCGCAAAGGTCGCTGCATCGGCACCCAAGGTACGCCCGTGTTTACCGCTGCGTCGTACCGATTACGCATCCAAATATGTACTAGAAGCACTGGCAAAAAGGCATTCTTACAGTTGTACACCAGTTCTTACCCAATGATTCTTAAGCTTTGTTTATACTCGCCGCGGTGGAGCCGGCGCGAGGCGATCATGTCACAATTAGTTCACTTTAGAAACAGGAGGTCTTAAAAATCTATATTTGAGTAAATATTTTGCAGCCAAATCCAATTATTTACTTTTATAATGCATAAGATACTTCACTTGTTTCTTTACAGGGCTTGTATAAAGCGATAAAGTAGTCCATGAATATGAGATATGAGTTTACAGATAATCACAATCCCTCCTCTGCATTGTGGAGAATAATGCAACGGATAGAGCATAAACGCCTCCGTTCATGCTCGGAGCTCGCACGCCGTCTGCGGAGGCGAGTATAAACAAAGCTTTAGTTTTAGGTGATTATACACTCGTGAAAACATAGTTATGAATACTGCATTTCTGCCAATAGATCGTCCATAAATGCTACACACCGGCCCTTTTAATGTGGATCAAGTTGTCGAGTATCTATCCGGTGATGATTTAGAAACTATACCAGTTACGCCCGCTGGGATTCAGTGTTAAATGATCCTGGCCGTCATTCCTCCGCTCAGGGTATCCTGCGGACAGCAGAGACCATCCGTAAATTCCAGAGCGTCCCGGCCCAGCCGGGCCAGGCCTCGCCGCTGTTGCAGTACTTCGGTATTCTGCTGGACCAGGGCCAGCTCAACAAGTTTGAGTCTCTGGAGCTGTGCCGGCCCGTCCTGCAGCAGGGGCGCAAGCAGCTGCTGGAGAAATGGCTGAAGGAGGACAAGGTAGGACCAGGGGGAGAGGGGATTAGAGCAACGTAACCTATAAATGCTGCTCACCAAATGTAATCTCAACTACTAACTATTAGTTACCGTGATTGTGTGTGTGTGTGTGTTGCAGCTGGAGTGCTCGGAGGAGCTGGGGGACCTGGTGAAGGCCTCGGACCCCACCCTGGCTCTTAGCGTGTACCTCAGAGCTAACATCCCCAGCAAGGTCATCCAGTGCTTCGCCGAGACCGGCCAGTTCCAGAAGATAGTGCTGTACGCTAAAAAGGTCAAAGCAGCTCAAAGGCCTTCACTTCTCCACTTCCTCACGCAAGGAAACCATATTTATTCGATGCACGTTTAACTCGTAACACATGTGGAGACACACTAGGATTAAGTGGAAACATATTGTGGTAAAACGTTTACTGTAAAGTTTGTATGTCGAGTGCAGAACATCATACGAGGTTTCTTTGAGTGAATTTGTTGTTCCTGAGTTGCGTTTACATCCGCGTTTACGGTGCTTTTGTAGGTGGACTTTGCCCCAGACTGGGTGTTTCTGCTGAGGAATGTGATGCGCGTCAACCCAGACCAGGGACTGCAGTTCGCCCAGATGCTGGTCCAGGATGAGGAGCCGCTGGCCAACATCAACCAGGTAACGCGCGCACGGACACGAACGCCTCGCTCCCTTCGAGATATGCGATGATGTCTGTGCATTCACTCCCCTCACGCCTGCACGCAAACACACACATAAAGTGCCCAGTGTGGGAGCCTCCGTCTGTGTTATTCCAGATGTGCCAGCAATGCCAGGAATCCACTGAGTCAGTGAATCCCCCCCCCCCCCACCCCCACCCCCAACCTTTTTTTAAAAGCCACATCATTGCTCTGCTCAGTCCACATCTCCAACCGGAGGACTTGATGCTCCTTAAAGTCACCGCCCATTTTTCACACGTCGTCAAATAAGAAAAGCTGAAACATCTGGCCACCGGGGCCTGTGGTCCTTAATGGCGTGCGACTCTAATCTCTCCGTGCGTGCTAACTCTATATCATGGTTCACAGATGGTAGGAATTTAAAAAAATCTTAGCCTTTCCACTTGTTTTTTCCTTACTTTTCATCCCTCTTTTTCCCCCCTCTTGCCCTTTGGTAGATCGTCGATGTGTTCATGGAGGGCAACCTGATCCAGCAGTGCACCTCCTTCCTCTTGGATGCTCTGAAGAACAACCGCCCAGCCGAGGGACACCTGCAGACCCGTCTGCTTGAGATGAACCTCATGCAAGCGCCCCAGGTGAACACTCAGACTTCCCTGTTTAGATTAAAGCAGCTTCACCTTTGGCTCAGACTTAAATGGGTGTTTCTTTTTCTTTTTTCAGGTTGCAGATGCGATCCTGGGCAACCAGATGTTCACCCACTATGACCGCGCCCATGTTGCCCAGCTATGCGAGAAGGCGGGGCTGCTGCAGAGAGCTCTGGAGCACTACACCGACCAGTACGACATCAAGCGGGCCGTGGTGCACACACACCTGCTCAACCCAGAGGTACGCCCTGTGGACGTCGCTCTGTCGGGAGCAGCCACCTTTTGCTCCTTTTTTATTTTTTTTAATTTTTTTGACAATATATGGAAATACCTTTTGAGCCCCTCCTCCCTTCTTACCCCGCTGTCTCACTTTTTTCTTCTTTACTTTTCCTTTTTCTGACTCCTCCTCCTTTTAGTGGCTGGTGAACTTCTTCGGCTCTTTATCGGTGGAGGACTCCCTGGAGTGTCTGAGGGCCATGTTGTCGGCCAACATCAGGCAGAACCTGCAGCTGTGTGTCCAGGTAGCGTCCAAGTATCACGAGCAGCTGGGGACTCAGTCGTTAGTGGAGCTCTTTGAGTCCTTCAAGAGCTACGAGGGTAGGTGTCACCCGTAGGGGTTGTGGGGGATGCAGCTCTGGATCAAAGGAAAGAGAGAGTGTTAAATTTAGGCTTTACCTTAGCATAGATTGAGCTGACTTTTTGTGCTGTTTTTTCCCCCTCCCCTCCCCCCTCCCCCCTCCACCCCCACCATCTCTATTCAAGGCTTGTTTTACTTCCTTGGGTCGATTGTGAATTTCAGCCAGGAGCCCGACGTCCACTTCAAGTACATCCAGGCCGCCTGCAAAACCGGCCAGATCAAGGAAGTGGAGCGGATCTGCAGGGAGAGCAACTGTTACGACCCAGAGAGGGTGAAAAACTTCCTCAAGGTAAAAAAAAATAAGGATCCCCAGTGTGAACTATTTTGATCACTCAGCAGCATTTTTTGTGAGCTGTTAGCCATTCGAGCTGTTAGCCATTTGATACGGTTCAATCTTGCCTTCCTTCCTTCCCTTCGTAGGAGGCCAAGCTAACGGACCAGCTTCCTCTCATCATTGTGTGTGATCGCTTTGACTTCGTCCACGACCTGGTGCTCTACCTCTACCGCAACAACCTACAGAAATACATTGAAATCTACGTACAGAAAGTAGGAATCGAGACTTTATACATATCTGGTTACCGCTTAATAATCCAAGCCTCATATGGGCTGCGTGCTGAAATCTTCATTTTCGATTCGTTGCGCACGCATTCAGGTGAACCCCAGTCGTCTGCCGGTGGTGATAGGCGGTCTGTTGGACGTGGACTGTGCTGAGGACGTCATCAAGAACCTGATCATGGTGGTCCGAGGGCAGTTCTCCACCGACGAGCTGGTGGAGGAGGTGGAGAAGAGGAACAGGTGAGGCCAAGAGATAAACAACTTGCACTGCTATTTCTTTGTCACCTTGCATAGTTGCTCCTGTGTGTCTCATTAGATGCTGGTTGATAATTGTGCGTCACGGTGACATGGTACCTATTGTAAAAGCAGTCTTTACCCAGTGGGTGTTTAATTAAACCTCTTTAAAGAGATGTAGTGGCTATACTGACTGCGTTTACACTGCAAGACACAACAAAGTTTGTGGTGTGTTTTGAAGCGCTCCACGCCGTTCGTTTTTTCCAGAATGCACCAGCTGAAAGAAAACCAGTGAGTCCAAAAAATAAACGTCTCTTTAGCAATAACGCTCGAGGCGATCAACAGAAATAAAGTTAGAAGCAGAACTCTAGATATTTATTACGGCACCTGATGCCCGTAAACGACCGAACGCAGCGTCACGCAGAGCGGAGGACAAACCAAGGGGACTGAAATACGCAGATAAGCAAATCTGGAAAAATATTGTCATTTCTAGCACACGAATGTTGATTCTCTCTCTGGGCTTCTGGGCTTCCCGATTCCTCAATCACGCTCAGCAAATGTGCTCTTCCATATGGAGTGAAGCTGCTGTCACTGAAAAACCCCATTGTTCCAACTCTGTATGAAAGAGAGAGAACGTGAGCATGAGTACTTCCAGCATAGCATGACACTGCCGAACGCGCTACACTGCCACCTAATGTTGTGTGCGTTGCACTACAGTAAGAGTAAGAGTGAGATGACTGTACTCAGCATTCGAGAGCTTTCGTCATCGAACGTTGACGCGCGCGAGTTGAAAGATTCTTCTTAAATGCTGCATTTTCTGTGTGATTTTTAGCTGAGATGATGTTTCTCCATCATCCCCTCAGGTTAAAACTTCTGCTGTCGTGGCTGGAGTCCCGTATCCACGATGGATGCGAGGAGCCGGCCACCCACAACGCCCTAGCCAAGATCTACATCGACAGCAACAACACGCCCGAGCGCTTCCTGAAGGAGAACACGTTCTACGACAGCGCCGTGGTCGGGAAGTACTGCGAGAAGAGGGACCCCCACCTGGCCTGCGTGGCCTACGAGAGAGGACAGTGTGACCTGGATCTCATCAAAGTGCGTATATTGATCGCGTTATGATCATTTGCGTCGTTCGAAACGCGGAGGAGGATCTGATCTCGTTCTTTCTTTCTGTTTTTTCTTCTCAGGTGTGCAACGATAACTCTTTATTCAAGAGCGAGGCTCGCTATCTGGTGCGACGGAAAGATGCAGAGCTCTGGGCGAACGTGTTAGAAGAAAACAACCCCTTCAGAAGACAACTCATCGACCAGGTTAGGTGTCCTGAAGTGATGCACTCATCTCAGAAGTAACATGCTAAAAATGGACTCCTACTGTACCCCGTTTCTGACAGTGCAGGCTGTGAATGAGCGCTATTTTTTCTTTCACAATCTTTACTTTTTGTATTCCATCTCACCTCAGGTGGTGCAGACGGCGCTGTCAGAGACCCAGGATCCAGAGGAGGTGTCCGTCACAGTCAAGGCCTTCATGACCGCGGACCTGCCCAACGAGCTGATCGAACTGCTGGAGAAGATTGTACTCGACAGCTCTGTCTTCAGTGAACACAGGTGCAGCACGACTTGCGGTGCCGCGTTAGGCACCACGGTGATTTAACCACAATTACTCTCCATCTTTTTTTCTTTAAATGATTCCTTCTGTTGCGGGTATTTTTCCACAGAAACCTCCAGAATCTGCTCATTTTGACCGCCATCAAGGCCGACCGCACTCGCGTGATGGAGTACATCAACAGGCTGGACAACTATGACGCTCCGGACATTGCTAACATCGCGATCAGCAACGAGCTCTTTGAGGAAGCCTTTGCCATTTTCAAGAAGTTTGACGTCAACACCTCGGCCATACAGGTGAGATTTAAAAAAACTGTGACCCTGATACAATCATTCAAGTTTCTGCTCAAGCTGAGTACTAATCAGAGTACTTCTTTTATTTGACATTCAATATTATAACATGAATATAAAAAGTTGCATTAATATGTGCATCAGTTATTTTTATGGTGACCCCACTCTAGCACAAGTTGCATTTTGAATTTGTTATCATCTCTTTCTTATTTTAAGGAATCTTTTCACCGATACAGTTTTAGTAAAGGATTTATAATTGTCCTCAAAGTTCAGTGCGTGCCGTATTGATCGATATATCAACTGATTTCCTCCTGCTGCGGAGCCTTGCCAGCTGTGCCTACATGTACCAGGATGCATTGCACGTGATGGATAAACAAAATAAACTCGGGAAATGCAGATGAAGGAAATATTCTTACACCTAAACAGAAAAAAATCCACCATCTGAATTCAAGTTTCTCTTTTACACCGAACTAAGTGAGTTAGGGGCACCGCCATTCGGTGTTTGCGCAGCAGCTCAGGTTCTGGAGGTGAGAAGGACGTTTTTGAGCAGCATTGCGCCCCACAGCTACCAAAGCTGAAGTAGCACTCTGTAGTCCTGCCGTATACCAAGTACATCACCATCACCGTTACTGGTATACGGAAGAACAACACAGAATAGGCACAGAAACTGTCGGCAATTGATGCCGCAGGTTCCATCGGTGCATCTCTCTTCAAAACTTTTGTTAAACTTACTTTTATTTCCTGGTGTTGTGTCTCATTGTGAGGGCCCTATTCTGTCCCGCTCTCTCCATTCCCCAGGTACTGATAGAGCACATAGGGAACTTGGACCGCGCCTACGAGTTCGCGGAGCGCTGCAACGAGCCCGCGGTGTGGAGCCAGCTGGCCCGAGCTCAGCTGCAGAGGGACCTGGTCAAGGAGGCCATCGACTCGTACATCAAAGCCGTCGACCCCTCGGCGTACATGGAGGTGGTCAATGCGGCCAGCAAGAACGGTAAGCCTCTTGCTCCATTTTAGCAATGGCCAGCAAGATGGCTGGTTATCTGTCTTGCGCGGTTGATCCGGGGTGATTTTAAAGGTGTCGCCTTTTTTTTTTTTTCAGATAACTGGGAAGACTTGGTCAAGTTCCTCCAGATGGCTCGAAAGAAAGCGAGAGAGTCGTACGTGGAGACGGAGCTGATCTTTGCTTTGGCTAAAACGAACCGTCTGGCCGAGCTGGAGGAGTTTGTCAACGGGCCCAACAATGCTCACATACAACAGGTAAAGGAAACTGTGTGTGTGTGTGTGTGTGTGTGTGTGTGTGTGTGTGTGTGTGTGTGTGTGTGTGTGTGTGTGTGTGTGTGTGTGTGTGTGTGTGTGTGTGTGTGTGTGTGTGTGTGTGTGTGTGTGTGTGTGTGTGTGTGTGTGTGTGTGCGCGCGCGCGTGCGAGAAGAGGGCTGTGTTGCCGTAGCGGAGGGTGTCATTTCTTTCCTGTCCCTCTCCAGGTGGGCGATAGGTGTTATGACGAGGGGATGCACGAGGCAGCCAAGCTCTTGTACAACAACGTGTCCAACTTTGCGCGCCTCGCGTCAACACTGGTCCACCTCGGGGAGTACCAGGCGGCCGTGGACAGCGCCCGGAAAGCCAACAGCACGCGGACGTGGAAGGAGGTAACGGGCACATAAAACACCTTCTAGTATATTCTAAGATGAATTAGTATGGTACTGTATGGGCTTGTCTAATTTGAGCACCTCACCATTACGAATTACACAATTATTTTGGGGAGCATGACACGAGCCTTGTTTCTGTACTTACTCTGTTACCAGTTTGTGTACGTAATTACTGCCGGGAAAACTGACATATCTGACTTGGCCTTCAATAATACAACAACACCTGGAAAAGTAAACAAACATGTATACCTCATATACAGACTGTATATAAGAAGCCGACGTAGTCGTCGTGACGTCATCCATTGGTTTGTGGACTGACATTTGAAGCCTTGAATTCGACCATTTTGCCGTCACCATCTTGGAATACGGCCGTCTAAATGAACATCATACTGTATTGAAGAAGACTTCAAACTAGAGATTGAGACCATAAACTCATGTTATGAAACTGTTCGGAACAGGGTCTGTATCTCTAAAACTAGGCAACTTGCACTAAAACAATCTAGATTGATAAATAACTCCACAGGTAAGGGAAAACATGATTTTGGGGTGAACTGTCCCTTTAAGGGGATGAAATGCAGTTAGGTGGTATAATGCCATATTGACTACCATAGTATATTTTTCACTCTCAAATGACCAACTCTGCACACATAAAACTGAGTTTTCCTATCAAGTTGTAAACATCCCGCATCATGTGAACAAGCCACAGTAGCTCTGTGGCTCATGGGAGATGCAGTTTTTGAATGCTAGCAAACTAAGCAGCTTTTATATTTGATTGGTGTTTTTTTTTTTTTACAATCTAGCATAATTGTAGTTTGTCATTTATACAAATCTGGACAGAAGATTTCAGGAGTGTCCTCTCTCGCCCCAATCATCAGGTGTGTTTCGCGTGCGTGGACGGCAAGGAGTTTCGGCTGGCACAAATCTGCGGCCTCCACATAGTGATCCACGCCGACGAGCTGGAGGACCTGATCAGCTACTATCAGGACCGCGGGTACTTCGAGGAGCTCATCGCCCTGCTGGAGGCCGCGCTGGGTCTGGAGCGGGCCCACATGGGCATGTTCACCGAGCTCGCCATCCTATACTCAAAGTTCAAACCTCAGAAGATGAGGGAGCACCTGGAGCTCTTCTGGTCCAGAGTCAACATCCCAAAGGTAGAAACTGTCGGTGTATGTGTGTTTCAAAACAATGCCGTCTTTTGTTATTAATCAAATTCGTTTTTTGGCTTGAAGCAGTTCTCAAAAGTGCCTCCCTAGACCATCGGGATTGGTTTAAAGAAGTACAAACAAAGTACAATGTCACGTTTTACCCCAAGAACTAAATCTGAGTCCAGGAACTTAACCAAACAAAACGTGACTGGCGGTCACGAATGAGGGCCTCAGTGTGACATTGTTCTTGGTTCTCTGTGTTCACCAGGTCCTTCGGGCAGCAGAGCAGTCTCATTTATGGGCAGAGCTGGTTTTCCTCTATGATAAATACGAGGAGTTTGACAACGCCGCCATCACAATGATGTCTCACGCGACGGATGCGTGGAAAGAAGGGCCGTTCAAGGACATTATTGCGAAGGTGAACAAGTGTTCGTGACTGATCATTTTTTACACATCTTTTGCGTTTTGTGATCTTTTATATGTATCATTATTTCTCCTCAGGTTGCCAATGTGGAGTTGTACTACAAATCTCTTTCCTTCTACCTGGAATACAAACCCCTGTTACTGAACGACCTGCTGACCATCCTGTCCCCGCGGCTGGACCACAGCCGAGCTGTCACCTTCTTCAGCAAGGTAACGGGCGGCGAGGTCAAACCACTGTCGACCAAACCCTCTGAGTTTCTCTTTACATTCAGTATGCAGTGGCACACGGGGTTGACGCGATCGGCGGTTGTTTTTGCTCAACCAGATGAACCAGCTGAAGGTGGTGAAGCCTTACCTGAGGTCCGTCCAGAATCACAACAACATGTCGGTCAACGAAGCCCTCAACAACCTGCTGACGGAGGAGGAAGACTACCAGGTCTCTCAGCCATGTCACTGATGTTGATAATTATCTTGCCTATTTCCCCCCCCCCCCCCCCCCCCCCCGCGTAGTGTAGATTTGAGGGGCACTTTTGAAATGGTAAATTGATATAGCAATAATTATACCAGGCGGAAACCTCCGGTTCTGCCGAGTGAAGCCAACGGGGAAGTACCTTAAACTAGCATTATATCTACTGACCAGCAGGGGGCGACTCCTAAAAGAAGTCTGATTGTATAGAAGTCTATGAGAAAATGACTCTACTTCTCACTTGATTTATTCCCTCAGTCAACATCAACATTGTAAACATGAGTTTATGGTCTCAATCTCTAGTTTCAAGTCTTCTTCAATACAGCATGATGTTCATTTTGTAGTTTATGGTTCATTTAGGGTCAAATAGACCATAAAGCAACGTATGCTTTAAGGCGGGGCTACCTTGTGATTGACAGGTCCTTTCAATCTTCTAGACTTCTATACAATCTATTCTCACACCAGAGGAGTCGCCCCCCCCCCCCTGCTGGCCATTAGAAAGAATGTATGTTTAAGTCACTTCCGCATTGGCTTCACTCGCCAGAGCCGGAGGTTGCCGCCTGGTGACGTCACAGTGACCACGTCCACTTCTAATACACGTCTATGAAATATACCCAGCTTCTGCCGCCACTAGGTGGCACTGCTGAGGTCCAGTTCCAAGAAACTTAACTGTTTCAGCCATTCCTCTTCTCACCTTTTTTTTGGTCCGTGATGTGACGCTGCGTGTGTTATCCACAGGGCCTGAGAGCATCCATCGATGCCTATGACAACTTCGACACCATCGGCCTGGCGCAGAGGTTGGAGAAACACGAGCTTATTGAGTTCAGACGCATCGCCGCTTACCTTTACAAGGGCAACAACCGCTGGAGACAGAGCGTGGAGCTCTGCAAGAAGGACAAGCTCTACAAGGTAGGACAAGAAAAACCCTCTTAAGTGACAATATTTGAGCCAAGCTCTCACATTTACCTCCATGTTCCTGTAGATGGCGCTGTTTGTTTGTTTGTATACAGTTAATGGAGATCCTCTAGATGCAAGGAGAGAAGCCGCCTCTGCACAGAAATGATTGTTTAGACGGGCTCTAATGATGAATTAAATACGCTTTCCACCTTTTCCCAGGATGCCATGCTCTACGCCGCAGAGTCCAAGGATGCCGAGCTGGCAGAGACTCTGCTTCAGTGGTTCCTGGAGGAAGGCAGGAAGGAGTGCTTCGCCGCCTGCCTGTTCGCCTCCTACGACCTGCTGCACCCCGACGTGGTGCTGGAGCTGGCCTGGAGGCACAACATCATGGACTTCGCCATGCCGTACTTCATCCAGGTCATGAGAGAGTACCTGACGAAGGTGAGCACTCCACTGGAGACCAATGCGAAGACTCAGTTTAGTTTCTGTTTAAACGTTAAAAAGTTGTTTTTAATAATTTGATATTATTTTAGGGGGGGGAAATTGAGAATTTTTACTGTGTTCTGAAGCTGGTTTATTTTTCTTAGATTGTTAAATTTCCTGTAGCGACCTGTCCCGACAGGTGAGAGGTAGACAATAGTCTCCTGGAGGTATTTAAAAAGAACTGGTCATACAGGGAGTTTTAGTTTAGGCTCTCTTAAGTAACGCTAGTTAAGCATTTTCTTTCGCAGTGTACTCCCTCTGGTCTAAATAGTGCTGACCTGCAGACATGTGAGGTCACTTGAGGTCATCTCTTTGGCTTCTCTTCCAGGTTGATGAGTTTGCAGCGAAGGTGACGGTCTCTGGCCCTCTTTTTTTATATGTGTCTCTTAAGTGTCCTGTCTGTGTTGTTTTTCTGTCATTGTAACTCATCCCTGAGGTTTCTGACGCGGGAACCTTAAAGCATGGACCGTAGGGCTGAGAGCGCGGCCCCCGACTCGCTCCGGCCTCGGAGAGCTGCGGTGGTCCGTGCAGGCTTTTGCTCCGCTTCAGCAGCAACACGTGTTTTTTAAACTCATTTTAAAGTTTGTCGGCCCGGAGGAGGTTTTTCTAAACTATCTACCTGGGGAGCCTCGTAGTGTCGTTGGCACAGGCAAAACCTACATTTTCTCATCTTTTGGAGAGAAAAAAAAGCTTTCCAGCAGCGAAACAAACAAATTCATGAAAATACAAAGAAAGTTTGCAAAAATACAGTAAGAGGAAATATCTTATTGTCTTCTTTCGAGCTAATTAGAGATGTGAAGTTCATGACTATTAAAGATTTAAAGCTGCTGGTGCGAGATTAAAATCATTCGACATCTGCACTAGTTTGGTTAAGAAGTGTTTTTTTTTTTCTATAGACTTTCTGGCATCGCATGACTGGTGATTTTCACTGTGTCCAGGAGGTAGTCTCAGCCCGGTCGACCGCTGTTGTTGACGGCTGGAGCCAAAGCCTGCACTCCATACCGGTCCTTCAGGATTAGTCTGTCCTGACCTAACAGATCCCTCTCACCCTCTAACTCCTCTCTCCTGGGGCTGCATCGAGTGTCAAGTGGCATTTTTAAGAATTCTGACTATTTCAGTTTTGGTACAATGTAGTATAATATAAGAATCACAGTGAGCGAGCCACTCTAAAACTTGTTAGATGCATCCCCATGTTTCCATCTCCTGGTTAACACGTTTTAGTTTCAGACATTTTAACTGTTAGATCAGCGCAGGGCTAGAAACACTAAGTGACGGTCACAGAGTCTCCTTTCCTCAGTCTCTGGGTCGGTGCATTAAAATCACATCTATTTCTATTAGATGATGACTGTTTATTTACACATATACAGAAAAAAGTGCTTTACAGGTGCTGTTTAACCATTTCACTCCTCTGTCCAAATTTTTCTTTTCTTCATTTCTCGAAAATAGGACTCAACCGAAATTCTACATTAAAATTTTTTTTTTATTCCACATTGATTTAGCAGAACCATTGTTTTAATTCACCTCCACTTACATCCGAAACCTTTTTTTTAATTTTTTTATTACATCTGCACATTGAAGCACAATGCCCCGATGATTTCTTTGCACTTAGTGTCTTGGGAAAAAAATTGGCACTCCGACCGACTCACTGCGCAAACACTGTGCGCCTGGAGAAGATGAGCTTCACCTGTGAGCTTCTGATGAGAATGAAAAATACGCTCAGCAAAAGTCTGTCAGGAGGGGCCGCTGCTGCTGACGGGATGCATGTGGAAGCGGTGACTGTCATAGTTCTAGATATGAGACTGTTGACTGTGAATGGCTGGAAACGTAGCATCGGCATCTATATAGGCATGAATAACTTCTCCTTCACTTAATACACAATTTAATATTCCTTTAACCTGCAATCCTGCTGTAGTTTTACTCTGAAAGGGTCAGTTCACCACCCCCCCCAGAAAAACCCTAAAAAAAACTAAAACAACCCCCCCACCCCAGTGGTATCTAACCATGATGTAGTTGTAGTTTTTTTTTAGCTCATTGGTGTGAATCAGCTATTAATTCTAATGCTCAAAGCATTTAAAAAGTGAACTTTTAGAAACTCAAAAAGCAGTGATGATCTTGTTATGTTTGATAATCCACAGAGCTTGTTGTCAACAGTTTTCATTGGAACCTATTCTGTCGACAATGAGGTCTGTGAATTATTCGAAGGTGATGTTATTCTCTGTTTCTGACCCAGAGACTACAGATATATATTAGCATAAATAAAATAAATAAAATAGATAAAATAAATTAAATTAAATGGCATCGTATCTGGAAAGAGACATTGCTTTGGGGTTTTTGTTAAATGTAATTTTCCAGCATAAATGAAATTTGATTCTACTTTATTGAATTGGGGTGACAGTAGGAGTAGTAGTCTCAGCATGGTTAGATACCACTAGGGGATGAGGGGCTGCTTAGTTATTCTTTGTGATGGGTGTAAACGGGCCCTTTGATTGTTGACTTAACATTTATTTGTACTGGAAGCTGCATTAGAAATTAGACTCCGCTGCACTGCGGAGTGCTGTGTGTAGTTCTGTCTCTCAGGAGTGGGTATCTATAAATCTACAGAGTTAACCAGTCACATTGTTTGGTAGTCTAATGCTTTGCATCAAATATATTATAATGTAAAAAAAATTGGCAACACCATGATTACTGCATTGTAGGTGTCCAGCAAAAAATATTTTATTTAGAATAAAATATATATATATATATGATTTTTTTGGACAGCTGGCATTGTTTTATATCAAGTTACTAATGGGACTTTAAATTTTTTTTTAATTAATATTTAAAATCTTGGATTTAAATTTTTTTAACCGTCTGCAAAGTCGAGCACATGGGAGTTACGAGCTTTCCGCAGGATGCCTACAATGATTGTGTGCAAGCGACCCCCGTCTGATGCGTTCCCTTGTCTCTGTTGCCCTCAGGTGGACAAACTGGACGAGGCAGACAGCCAAAGGAAAACCGAAGAGGACGAAGTGACGGAGCCTCCGCCGATAGTGTTTGGTAAGTTTTCAGGCAGCACGTCACCCTGAGAGACGGGTGGTTGTGGTTTCGGCCTCCAGCTGTGTTGAGAGCTGTGTGGAAAATGGCTGTTGGTATTTAAATTCAACATTAACTAACAATGTACAGATTGGATGAAGGCAAAGAGCAGCTTCAACTTCAGTGTTGACAGATCAGATTCCAGTTTCCAGCCCACTCACGACTACTAACACCCGCCCAATTTAATAAAAGCCTAAGTCATAACTTTGCCAAAGACCTGTGGAAAACACATAGGTACACAAAGCTTCATATCTGCATCAAATACTACAATAAAATAATTAAGATAATTAGGCTAACACAACCCACAAAGAGTGCAGCCAGATCAAAACATACACTAATTCCCAATGGTGATGACGTCAGGGTTAATGATTGAATACAACTCATGTCAATCAAATATTTCTCAAAATTTAATGAGATAATTATAATGATAATGTGTAAGGGACAATAACTAAGTTATTTTGCATCTGTGTTTTTGATTATTAAATGAAAGCTTGTTTGATTATGTTGTATTTTTATAATATTTTACCAGCCCAACTTGATTGAAAGTAGCGCCAATTGGGGGGGAAACCAGTCCAATCTGGCAACCACTGGTCTACTTGTTGTAGTCGGACTTAAAGAAATTTTGGCCACACTCAGTTAGTATTTGGAAAAAAATAATATTGCTATTCAAAAGCAGAGAGAGAAAATGTGTAATTTACCAAAACAATGTTATGTTCATTTTTTTTGTACGCCCCAAAAAGAAAACACTCAATTTCCCTTTTTGCTTTCATTCATTTTATTTTATTTTTCAAATCTATTTTTACAGTTTACAATATTACTATTTGTGATGAAACCAGCAGCAACTGTGTTATTCAGTAGGGGCGTTTCTACTATGATCATTTCCAAAATCAGGACACACCTCTGCTGCCTGAAAGAGATTGGTTTTACATCACTATTAACGGTATTAACGGTCTCTTTGAGCAGCACGAACAAGAGTTAAGTTTTTGGTGAAAGACTGACATTAATGTAAATGTTCACCATTAGCATGTAACCTTGTGTGTTTGTGTGATCAGGCCAGCAGCTGATGTTGCCCCCCTCTCCTGCTCCGGTGGCTCCCCAGCCGGCGTACCCCGGCTACGGCTACCCCGCCGCCCCTGCCGGCTTCCCGGCTCAGCCCGCTTACGGCTTCAACATGTAAGAGGCCCCGGCCCCCTCCCTGCCTCGCCCACCCCCTCTCTCCCTCCTAGCACAGACACACACACACAACACACCTTGGACCTGAACCACACTGGACCGTGGTGCTCCGGGTCGACGCCTGAAACTCAACCGGGCCGTCATTCCCAATAGGACGCCACTGAAACTGCAATAGAAACCCTTCGCCTCTACTGTCTCCACGCGCACTTCGGAAGGGCTGGAAGGCTGTTGGACCCCCCCCTCCCTTTCCACTTTCCCTCTTTTCCACTTGGATGTTACAGCTGCATTACTGATCTACACAGCATGAAGTCACCGCTCAGCTCCTAGAGAATTTAATAAAAACCCAAGGACAACCTTAGTGACGCCAAACCTCTCTGTCCTGCTGTTCCATGTAGACTTTATTAATCATAGAGCAGCTTTTTGGTATTTTTATTTTTTCCCAGAGATTCAGCACTGATGAGGAAGAGACTTTGTTACCGAGGAGTTGTAAAAGCACTGCTACGGCCTTACACACTTTTGAGGAGGGGGCAAAAAACAACAACAAAAAGGACTCTGTTTAATTCCACAACTGTCTCATGATCTGATTGGAAAGACGGTTACTGTGCAATAGTTTTTGTTTGTCCTCTCACAACAGGTACAAAGTGTTTGCTGTACCAATTAAGAACACTTGTTTATGAGGTTACGGTACTGTCTGTGTATGTGTGTGCATGTGCGTGCGTGTGTAGCCTCTAAAAAGGCTTTGAAAGGACACATCACCAAAACCAAGAGACACTCAATGAAATGTCCGTCCCCTCGCAGCCGCAAAAAAACTCTTTTCCGCTGAGTCGGAGCGGTCGATCTCATCGGTCGACTTATTTGGATCTGGAGTTTCAGGATGCTTGTGACAGAAAGAAAGAAAGTGGTGAAATAATAACTATTATAATAATAAAAAATGCTGTAGTCTGTGCATGTGCTGCCGAACTATACTGCTGCAACCAGGAGCACAATTTTCATGTTACACAAGTATATCAAGTATTACTAACGTTGAAACGCTCATAACAGGAAGCAGCGATGAAGCTCAGACAGACTTGAGGAGATGGAGGGGCATTAGCTCACATCCTGGTGCCAGTTGGTAAAAAAAAAATCATATTGTACTGAAAACTGTATAATTTAAGATATATTGAAACACCTAACTAATCAAAGGAGTCAAATAGTATGGGATGTACTGTCTATAGTGTGTGTATGTGCGCGTGCGTGTGGTAGTCTTAAAAAGCATAATGATTTTGTAAGAAAATGAAAAAACACAAAAAAAAAAAAAAACAGCTGGTTAATAAATGGCAAAGTGTTGAGGCGAGGCTGCTCCAACCGGTGACAGTTAATTTGTTTACTTCCCGTCGATCCGCGCGTGATGCACTGATGATGAGCCCTGTCCCACCGCGTGCGTGGTCGGTGTCCAAGCGGAAAGCGAAAGCGCGGCACTTACTTTTTCTGCACGAGTCAAGAGAGTAACATACAGTTAACACGCAGTGTATTTTTCTACTTCATTCACGTCAGGGGAGATATGTGTGCACGCTCTCTGGGGCCTCTGTTGTGTCTGTGTTTCTGGAGGTAGGTGAGCGTGGTTTCTCCCTGTTGCACCCTTTTTTTCCCCATTTCCTTGTTAAATCCCAGACTGCCACGATTGTAACCGAGCTGCCAAGGCCTGATTGATGGTTTGTGTTTGTGTTAGGAGCCGCTGCCTGTTTGTTTGGAGAGGGCGTGGCTGGCATGTTTGGACCAATTACCGCCAGCTGCTGGGGGTGGGGGTGCGGAAGGTTTTGGTCGTAAAACGATTTAATAACGGGAACAGGACTTTATTCTCCCCCGCTGGGCTGCATTCAGATGGTAATACAGACAGGCTGCAGCCCCGCCCTTCTTCTTCTTCATCTCCGTCTTCTTCTACTGTGGAATAAAAGTAGCCGCTCTACTCTCGCGCAAGCACCCAGAGAGTGTCACCAACCATCGACCCATTGTCGCACAACAGGCTCTGCAGTTTATTAAAACAAATAAATTCCAATCGCTTCCTGGAGAAAAGCCGCCAAGTTCCACGCGGCAGCCAGACGCGGAGACGACTCCTCGTGTGCCGCCCCTCCTCGCTTCCGGTTCGCTCTACTTACGCACTACCGTCGTGATACGGCGTTGCCATGGTTACAACTAACAGCCATTGCCTATAGAACATCCCAACTTCCTCGACGGTCCCAGTGTACGCCCACTGTCAACAGAGAGAGAGCTCCGCTGGAGTCTCAACCCAGGTCACCTGCATCCTCCAGGAGAGCGCACCAGACGGCAGCTGTGCATGTGTCGCGCGCTCCGCTCCACTTCAAGCCACTTACGCTACTTGAATATATAGATAATTAGAGTAGAAGCTTTTTTTGGTGGTATATTTTAGTGTGCATTTCCTGGCAATTATGCAGGATAGAGGCACATTTATCAGCCCTTTCTTCAGACCGCGGTGTCTGGCGGCGGCGGCGCCGGCGGGCAAAACGAAACTAACTCACCCGGGAAAGGCGATTCTGGCAGGTAAGTCCATCTTCACTGGTCACGCGGAAAGTTGTACGAAATGTTACTGGTTTGCAAAGAAGTTACAGTTGAATAAACTGTTTTTTAATTTGATTAAATAGGCTACTTTGTGTGAGCTTGTTTCCGATGCAACCCTAATAAATACTTTAAAAAAACATTAAAAGAGCAAAACCATTAAAACAGCGTGGAGTTAATGGAAACTTGTAGTCACACCTTTAGAGGGAAGAGCGTCAAGTACGGTCAATAACTCAACAGATATTATGTGGAAGGAGGTATTTTAACAGACATTTTGTTAACTAACTTCTGTCACTTGACCTCAAACCTCGTGACCCCACTTGAAGCTGAGAAGTGAACCGGTCCTGAGAGGACACTGTTCTTACCGAACAATGCTGTCTTTTCACGATCGGGTCTCAGCTGCTGCGTCGACGTGAGTCTATAAAGATCGTCTCTCGAGCACTTGACATAATGATGTTAGAGTGGATTGATGCGCGCGGCGGTTGAGGTGACTCGATGCGTGGAGGATGCAACGCCCTTTAATGTTGGTTTTTTTTACTCATGGTTGATCATATCAGTTCAAGTCAGTCATGTTCAAGTTTCTATTTGTCTTTTTCTTCCCCGAGCACTTTAAAGACTGGTCCATCGACCGATGAAGATCATGTGATGTGGTTGAAAGAGTCCCTGAGCAGCGACTAAAGGGACCTTGTGTCAAGGTTGACAGTCTGACAGTGCCGGAAAATATGAATCCATTATATCATCTCAATGCTACATTCTGCAGCTGAAACTAAATAGTATAGCTGTTGATCAATTTGTTGGGTTAAAAATATCTAACAATCTAAATAATAAACATCTCAAATTGAATTTAAAGTCCGTCGTGCATTTAATGCAAATTTTTGTTTGCACTGTGAGCTGCAGAGGTTCGGTAGGGACATATTAATAGATCAATTGGTTGATTTATTGGTTAAGCGCTACTTCAGTCATGCTTGTTGTGGGCCATTCCTGTGATTCATCAGTTTATCCCAGCTGGGGTTCAGAAACCCCACTCTTTCTCTCCTGCTGCTCTTTCTCCCCCCCTTCCTCCCCCCTCCTGTGTTGATGATCAGGGTGCAGCAGCTCCAGCTGATGAAGAGCCTCTCAGAGGTGCCCAAGGCTTCATGCTGCTATTTGGCAGCACTCTGTTGATTTCAGCCTTGTTCTCTGGCATCGGCTCCGTGCTGAATATTTCATCATTCTCAATGAATTCCTTTTGATTGGAGATTGAAAAAGTCACTTTCGGGGCTGCCGCTTAGGAATAAGGACTTATTGTGCTGATTTACATTTTTTGTTTGATCAATCGATGAATCATTTTGGCTATAAAACGTCTTAAAATAGTGAAAATTTCCCATAATGAGTTACCAGAGCCCACGGCAACGACTTCAACCTGCTTGTTTTACTGGGTCAGGGGTTAAAAGAAACCCCTAAATATTTAGTTTACTATCGTATATAACACAAAGATAGGCATCGAAACCTCACATTCGAGAAGTGAAAACCAGCCAATGTTTGAAAAATGATTAACCCTGTTAATCCGAGTGTCAAACGTTACATGTGCGTGCTGTGGTGTTTCTACATTTCTATACATTCACACTGCCCCTTCCAATTCAGATTTAGATTCATTCATTCATTCAATCACATGGTTTGGAAGACACAAACAAACAAACTACCTGTGTGAGGAGATTTTGCTTGTTTCTAACCCTGAAGGCCCAAATGGCTTTAATGTAATTCATGTTTTCTTATGATAGGGTCATTCACTCCTGTTTAAAGTCAGCATAAAGATCCCTCTCTGGCATGCTCTGGAGCTCGTTAGCCGCTTCTTCTCTGACTCAGCACAGCGTATCGGTAACGATTACAGCAGCATCAAAACAACGGTTCAAGTGAATGATTTCTGTGGAGCGAGGAGATAAAGAAACAAAACAAAACAATAAATCTCCTGACTGTGTCGTCTTGTCAGCCAGAGAGAAATGTAAATGCAGCGGCGGTGAGACCTTTCCCCTCCCCCCTCCTCCCCCCTTCATTCCCGTGCAGCCTGATTGACTGGATATGGCCCCGCGCGTCGCTCCCTGTGTCGTTTAGCTCGTCTCGATCCTGTCAGTCCAGTTTCTTTTCTGCAGCGGCTGCAGCACGGTTTCGTCCACCCCGTCTCACAACTCTGTTCGCTCTCTGACTCCTCCCGGCCTCGCCGTCAGCAAGCCGTGTGTGTGTGTGTGTGTGTGTGTGTGTGTGTGTGTGTGTGTGTGTGTGTGTGTGTGTGTGTGTGTGTGTGTGTGTGTGTGTGTGTGTGTGTGTGTGTGTGTGTGTGTGTGTGTGTGTGTGTGTGTGTGTGTGTGTGCGATGTTCAAAACATGACTCAGCGACTGTCTTTTTTTCTAGTCGTCCATCAAAAGCCACAGCCGATAACTCACATCGTCAAGATACGAATTCCTCTCGCCCGGCTGTGGCGGTTTCATAAATCCAGTTGACACCCCTCTCAGTGCTCCGACATGCTGATGCTACTCCAGGGTTCATCTGTTACGGTTTAGCAGCACGTCTTGTGTGGAGAAAGAGAGTGTGAGCCACGCGTACTTGCCCGAAGGCTCAGGGTAGACAAAGCAAGAAGTAGAAGGTCAAAGCGTAATGGGTTACGAGGCCGGCATAGACAGAGAGAGTGGTTAGGGGGGGGGGGGGGCGTTGCACACATTTCCAAAGCTTTTAGAGATCTGTGAGCTCTTTCTGCTCCCATTGGCTGGTTTTCAAGTCCTCTCTTGGCAGCCACTGCGTTGAGACACGGAAGGAGGGTTAGGGTTTTGTCTGCCTGAGGCCTGAGGGAGCGAGAGAGCGGTCTAAATGGAGTCTCTGGTCCTGATTCGTGGGACGCTGTGCAATTCGCGTTCACTTGTAACACTTCTGAGCAGAGCCCGGGAAGCAGAGGGATGGACAGAGAGAGAAAAGTCCATTGCTTTTATTTTTTATCTTGATTTCATGATGGATTGAATTTTCCACTGAGACAGGCTTGTTTTTATGTCACGTTTCCCGCTCCGCCTCTCTCTCTCTGGCCTCGGGGCAGCCGGTTAGGTTTTCTGAGTGGTTGTCTCCTCTCGGGCTCAGAGGGCTCGTCAAACGATGCGCTTACTGGTCCCTCGCGTCACAGGTGACGCAGGCGGGTCAGAGATACCTTTGGAAATTACATTTCTGTATTTGTGATGGAAAGACTTGAACTTAATATTTCTTAACACAAACCTCATTCTGAGCTTCGTGTTAAGATGCAGTTACTCCATGGGGCTTTTATTTTGAAAGGATGGGACTGGGTGGGTGAGAGAGGGGGAGAGGAGACATAATCATAATGTTTGACACATTACATTACAGTCATTTAGCAGACGCTTTTATCCAAAGCGACTTACAATTCAGATTCTATCACAGTTCTACACCGTAGAAACAGCTACGATTTCGGGAATTTTGGGGTTAAGTGTCTTGCTCAAGGACACATCGACATGCGACTAGCAGAGCCGGAGCCGGGGTTCGAACCGCCGACCCTCCTTAGCCACAGTCGCCCCCGACACACATACAGGTTATTAAATGACAGGCTTCATCACAAGCATTCCAGTTAGAAGTCACTCTGTGGGGCTTTTATTTTGAAAGGGTGGGGCTGGGTGGGTGAGAGAGGGGGAGAGGAGACAGAATTATAATGTGACTGAATATTTCCAAGTCATGTGTGTGTGTGTGTGTCTGGGTACATCCCAAGTCTCTTAATTGCATCCCCGTTTCCTTCACTTGCAACCTTTCCTTGCCTCAGTCCCTCCCACCAGGGATGCATGGAGAGATGCAAGGAAACCATGCGAGGGGAGAGGAAACTAGTACATATTCTTTAAGAGAAGTAAGACCTTTTCTCAGTTGCGTCACGTGAAGCGACGTCTGTTTCTGATGACTGCAGCCGCTGATCACAGCTGATCACAGAGTCCAATCAACAACATATTGGTACCATGAGAGAGATAAGACTCTGCCGAACGTGCTGATGTGGTTTTTCTGTTTGTGGTGTTAAAAATATGAGCTACAGAGCAAAATACAAAACTGTTACTGTCTGCTTTCTTTGAGAAATTAGTGGTCAGATTTAACATGGAGTCTAATGGAGCAGTTGGTTGGAGTTCATGTCGCTCTGCGGCTCTTTGAGCCAAATGTGTAAGTCCGTTGGATTCCATAGACGCATGCGTGCGACCAGCACATTTCCAAGCTTTTTGACCAAAACTGGTGTATAAAGAGTAAAAATTGTGGGACTCGAAGCAATTTATTTGGAAAAATCACAGAATACTTTTCATGCTCCGCTCCACTCTGACCGTGATGTCATCACTCTAGCTCTTAACGAGCCGTGCAATACACACCCATTATAAAATCTGAAACAGACCCAAAATTTTCCTGAAACTTAATCTGGGACTTCATGAATACTGTGCTAGCTATCAAAATGCCCATTTGGCTCATTAAAGTCCAGCGTTTTGTCTACGTTTTAAACTTTGAATCATTTTTCTACGTTAATGTATGGCTAGTCAATATGGGCCCAAAGTTAAGTGTTTTTGCTCTCTTCACGCCCGAAACCCCATTCAAGTGAATGCGGTGGCACAACCAAATAGACATTAGTGCAGAAAGGCCCACATGACGGTCGGCTTTCTTCATTGCGTTTGTGAATGTCTTTGAGATTCTTTACAGCACCGCAGGTTTTGCATGTTTTATCCAGGCGGAAACCTCCGGGTCTTAAAAGTGAAGCCAATGCAGAAGTACGTTGAACTTGTATTCTTTCTACTGGCGATCAGGGGGCGACTCCTGTGGTTGCAAAAAGAAGTCTGGTTGTATAGAAGTCTATGAGAAAATGACTCTACTTCTCTTTTGATTTATTACCTCAGTAAACATTGTAAACATGAGTTTATGGTCTCAATCTCTAGTTTCAAGTCTTCTTCAACACAGCATGATGTTCATTTGGTAAATTATGGTCCATTTAGAGTAAATTGACCATAAAGCAGGGTATGCTTTAGGGCGGGGCTACCTTGTGATTGACATGTTGCCACGGCGTTGTCCGGTCTGGGAGTTGTTTGTGTTTTTCGTCTTAGAACTTTCTGTGTTTTCAGATCATGAAAGTTAATTGTAACAATTCCGCCTAAAATGCCTTATCCAGTGTTCGGATGTAGTAAGCTCCACCCTCTGTCACTTCTGATAACAAAAACCAAGATGGCGACATGCCAAAACCAAGATATCGATGGCCAAAAACCACAATGTCCACAGTCAAAGCAAAGATGGCGACCACCAAAAAGCCAAATTCGATGAAAACGGCAGTCCACAAACCAATGGATGACGTCTCTGTGACTACGTCCACTTCTTATTTATCTCACTAGTTACAAATAACCATTTTCTCATAAATTGTTAGATTTTCTGTCTTTCAGTCAGCAGCTGGTTTTAATTCATTAAACAGTGAGGTGGAAACTAACTTTAAACGTGTTTAAGAGCATCGATCAGCGTGAACATGTATTTGTTATGTCACAGCAGGGTAATTCTTTTTCTAGTAATTAACTGTCAGGTTGGAAAAAAACAACATTCTGACGTCTACTTCCAGATGGTCGCCCAACAGCAATCTTTTAAAGGTTTTGAAAAGCAATTTTCCCAATCTGCTTCTTACTATGAGTGATGGGGTTGTTGTGTAGTCCTGAGGGAAATATACTTAGCTGCTACAAGTTAGCTATATTTCACCAGCTAGTTGCTAAACCTTTGCCCGCCTGCTGTTTGGAATTGGGGCTTTTCACTGCCTTTTGCATCTGGAAACCACGCTGAAGAGAGGTAAGACTGAATCAAAACAGTAAAGTTGTAAAAAAGGAAATTTCAAAAGTCAGAGCTTCTTTGAATGCACCAAAATTAAGTTTTCAGATGCTCATAATTGCATCCAAAATCTGATTTATTAGCAGACTGAATATACAGGCTGTTGGGCAAACCTCTAGATGTAATTCATCTAAATGTAAAACATGGAAACCCATTCCACTGCAAAGAGCCCGGCAGCGCTGCCTACAGCTGTACACGCTGTCAAAACAAACCCGTGCACATTTGTGTTTTAACATGCTGCAGTTGAAACTGCGCCCATGCAATATGAATCGGCATCCGTCCCGTAATTAAGCATCAGCGTAGCATTAGGGAGTGTTGCTGGGGACAGAGGAAGCCTACAAGGCCGGACGTCGGATGAATAATTCTTTTCATGTTTTTTTGCGCGAGGCAAACGGGCATATTACAGACCATGTTAATAGGACACCTCATGTTTGAAGTACATCAGTCCTCTGGCTATGTTCTCCTGTTGGACTAGAGACATGGATTTAATAACATCTCTCTTCACCCCCCCCCCCCCCCCCCCCCCGGACTCCAGAGAATTTAAAGTGATAATAATCTAAATAAAGGGACATTTGGATGAATAATAGATAGATTCCGCTGGAAAACTGCTTATTAATTGAGTTTTCCTGCCTCTGAAAGAATCTTAATCTCAATCTTAATTCTCTAGAAAAGGTTTATTTTGAAGGAAATGGGGCTTCACATACGTTTAGGAGCTGCAACATTCAGAGACCGTGCTGGATTGTCGGCTCCTCCAGAGAGAAGGGAAGTTTCTTAGTGGACCAGATGTGTTGGATGCTCATTAGAGTCACTGAAGCAGACAGGACAGGGTTCCAGAGACAGTTCCTCCCTGTCAGCTGCACACCTGGCTCCCTCTGCGCCTGTCTGTGCTGCAAAAAAATTAATTAAAAAAGTGTGTTCAAAAGTATGTGGAGCTGAAATGATCAGTCGATTTTTGGCTTGATTTTGGGTTTGCTTTTTGAGGGTGTTTATAGCAATGACACCATTTTAATATATTATTGGTTTTTTCTTTTAACATGTGTGTATTTCTGTTGGAGGGCCTCCCTTCAACTCATCATCATACAACTGTTGTATGATGTCCTACGAACAGTTTCTCCTCCATTTTTCGTGCGTTTTCTTACAAAAACCTGCAGCACCTGTCACAATTTACACTGGTTACATGCATACGGTCTTTTCAAAATAAACTTCCATCT
This sequence comes from Anarhichas minor, assembly GCF_050575085.1. Classification (NCBI taxonomy): domain Eukaryota; kingdom Metazoa; phylum Chordata; class Actinopteri; order Perciformes; family Anarhichadidae; genus Anarhichas; species Anarhichas minor. The sequence continues at coordinate 5,371,753 of NW_027466471.1, read as the reverse complement.
TCACAGGAAACTCGGTTAGGTTTCTGCCTGCATGATAAACCTTAATGAGTTTGTTGATGGGAGGCTGTTATAGCAGCACATTAATGCCTCTGGGATGATACGTCCAACAATCACACATCGGTGTGATTTTTCACATGTCTGAAGCATCGATTGATTGTCCGAACACAGTGTTTTACCTTTTAAAACCGAACACAAAGTCATGCAGTCTGTGTCTGATTTATTCAACTGCTGCTCAGCTCGTCGAAGTTTCACGAGAAGCAGATTTGTTTCTGTTTTCCACCGCCTCTGGGTTGTGAATATCACTCCCCGACGCTGTTTCCATTTTCTTCTCGTGTAATAGCAAGTGTCAAGGATCTATGTGGATGGATTGATTTTATGACACGGTGTGGAGAAGTGCTGCTGGGGGGGGGACGAGGAGGAGAGGGGGAGGGGGGTGGGGGGGGGGGGGGGGTGGACGCTGGGAGAAGAACGGGAGAGGGGAGCGAGCTCGCGGAGATAAAGATTAATGGTCGTTTTGCTCGCGTCGCCCACGTCTGGCAGCTGCGCGGGAGTCGTTTAGGGTGTCATCTGTAAGTTTGCGGGTGTGAAATATGTGTGCGTGTGTTTTTTTGCGGGCTGCGAAATGGACGGATAGACAAACAAAGCGCTTCTCCTCCTGATGAGGATTGATCGTGTGCACGTGAGTTGCCGAGAGACTGCTGGTTGGTTTTTCATGTTCAGGCCGTCGTCTCGGCTGGAAACAGATGAATGAGGTTTATTGTTTTCTTCTTCTACAAGACAACACTGACCCACTGGTCCCGGATCAGCGGTGTGACTCCTGTTACGGCTCGGCCAACATTTACTTACAGCTCACTGGCTGGGTGGTTAAAGTGTGTGCGTGTGTGTGAGAAATCACATGATTCAGCTTCGTGGCGCTCAGTTTTTATGAATTGGTCTGAATCCAGCTATAATCAGTGATAAGCAAGTTTATTATTGTGCCATTAATCAGCGTTCTCCCAATACTGAAATAGTCAAAATCACATGTGGCAAAATCACTTTCATGACACTGAATAAAATAAATGTGTAATGTTTGGGTATAGATCAAAATATATACACTATCATTTTCAGAAAATAGCTATACTCAGGTATTTCAAATCTCATGGCGTGACACATTTAGATGTAAACGCTAACGTGTCATTCATCTACATGTCGAAAATGTGAATCACATGATTTTAATATTTCAATTTTGCCATAATACAATCATATGGAGATAAATGACCGCATTAGATGATTGTTCACCCTTAAGTAAACGTCATTTTCCCTTATTGATTTCCCTTATTAAATAGACCACTCTCAGGAGAGAAGACGCAGATAAAGAGAAGCCGATGAGTCAGAGGCTTTTTTAAGGCTTCAGGACGATGTAGCAATGATTATAATCTCACATCAGGAAGAAATTCCCGATATTATGTATCTTATGTCCAGGGTTAAATATATGCTTTTATCCTAAAGTGGAGGCTCTGCTTCATGGGTGTCCCATGAAAGGTCGTGTTGGCAGCATGTGAGGAGTGCAAAACTGCAGAGCTAAATGACACGTGCACGTTAAGTGAAACATTGCTTCGCTGCGGCAGCATGTGAAGCCAGAATACACAAAAAGTAAAATAAATGAAAATAAAAGACGCCAGCACGAACACATTCTGCCTTCAAGACTCATTTTTTTGCCATGTGAATAGTTTGAAGGATGCTTTAATCTCATACATATTCTACATAAAGGAAAATAAAAGCTTCTGAGCAACTGCAAGTTTTTCTTTAAAAAAGCAAACATGTGATTCCCAGAAACACGACCACTTCCTGTTGAAAGCACTTCTCTGAGAGACAGATTTAGACTTTTTTTATATGCAACGTTTCGGACTTCCCATTCATCGGGTTCGGTGTGTTCTCGTGTCGAGTCACTTTCCTGACTTGGAGCAAATACGCATAATATAATAATTCCTCATGATCAACATGGAAGAATATAGTTTCAGATCATACATTTATTTTCGTCCGTCTGCGTGTTTCTGTGTAACCTCACGATGTGCTTATCTCACCATGCGCAGCTCCACTCGTGTGTGTGTGACTCAGTGTCATTGAGTTAATGGAGGGTCTTGGTCTGGGTAATGGAGCCCCTCCCTGCAGGCTGAGCGGATAATTTAATTAATGTCAGCCCTGTTCCCCCCCCCCCCCCCCCCCCTGTGACTCGTCTGTGCTCTGCGTCGGCCTGGCTTGAGGACACTTGTCCTCATCTATTCGACTCATCGACGCGGCGCGTCTCAGGCTTGAACTCTCCAGCGGTCTCACTCACACCTTCGTTTATTTGCTCCATTCTTTCTTTTGTTTCTGCATACGTTTTACAATCGCACGCCTAAAAACAGTACAGGATATATGAAAAGCGGTAACGTTTTCTCACACAACGCCTCTCTTCTTCTCTCAAACAGCACAGTCGCCCATGTAGTTTAGCCGCGGTTGAGTTATCTCCGCTCAGCTCGTTACTCTTCCTCCCTCGGCCGCGGTGCTTTTAATGTTTATGGAGGGAGAGGCCATTTGTGGAGTTGCTGTAATGATCCGTGACGTGATGGCACCTCCGTGCAAATTCATGAGGGCGACGGGGCTCTGGATCAGGCTCGGTTTGAGGCCGCAGCCGGTGCGTTAAGTTTAGGCAATATGTCAGCGAAGCCACCTTCTTCTTCCTCAGCTCCAGGTTAATTTACACCTTTTCTTTATATCCGTTAACATCTGCTCTGACTGTCTGTGTTTTCCAGGTGGCATTGCAGGTGGCATAGAGATCTGCATCACGTTCCCCACAGAGTACGTCAAGACCCAGCTACAACTGGATGAGAAGGCCAATCCACCCAAATACAGAGGAGTAGGTGAGCGGGATGTGAATGAGCCAATACACAGAGAGCTGAATGTGGGATTGATTTTATTACATTCATTAAGCAAAATCTTCCACATAAGTTGTTTCAACAGACATGGATATAAGCAGCAATAATGGAAACAAAAACATCTTTGCAGCTAGACTGCATTAAAAACAAAATAAAATCCCAATAAAACAACAGGACAATTGAAGATTTGAAAGGAGCAGTTTAACATTGTGGGAAATACACTTCCAGCACAAAGACTGGAAACAAGCAAGGAAGTAAGGTATGTAGGTAGGTAACCTACATACCTTACTTACTTCCCACCTACATACCAACCTTCCTACTGTCCTTAACACCTACCTACCTACCTACATTCCTTTCTACCAACCTTCCATCCTATATATACTTACCTACCTCCCTATCTACCCAACCTACCACGCTACCTACCTACCTACCCACCTATCTACCTACCTTCAAACCTATTTACCTACCTACCTACCCAACCGCCCACGCTAGTAGCTACCCACCCACCTACCTACCGTCCTTCTACCAGCCTTCCTACCTACCTTCCAACCTATTTACCTACCTAGCTGCCTTTCCACCTACCTACCTTCCTAAAGTATATTCTGTTCTTCATCCTCTCTCTGTGCCTCCCTCAGGAGCTCATTATCTAATTACCCATCATCTCTAGGTACATAAGGGATTCTGGCAGGCTGTCACTGTGCTTGTTTATATGACTTAGAACAGACCAATGCACACTCACAATCCATGCGTACCAGGGTAAACATACACACACACAGAGACACACTCTCTCAGCCAGGATGTGTGACTGTAATGTTGGCTGGAGTTCTGAGGACCACAGACCCTGCTAATGAGCGCTCAAGACAGCTGTTGCTTTTTCTGCTCAGTTGTGCATTTGGCTCGATAGCAGAACCTCGACTGATGACTCTAGACCGATATCTCCAGATGCAAGTTCAAAGAAAAGCAGCACGTTTTGGGGAAAACAGCCTGTTGATGAACCACAGTTGGAGGACAGATGTTGGTGTAATCTTTATCAGAGTCATTCCATACTGATGGCACAGAGCGAAGAGATTAATGAATGAAGACCACTGTAGCACTGCATTGATCATGCTATAGGGAAAACTTACCAATTGCTGTGGTGGCTGGGATCAGTGCACTACATTCATAAAAAAACACATTTCTTTAAAAAGTATGTTTAACATTGAATGTCATTTTGAGCATTTTGTAATATGTGTCTGTGTGTGTGTGTGTGTCTTCCTCCAGGTGACTGTGTGAGACAGACGGTTCAGGGTCACGGTGTTAAAGGACTGTACAGAGGACTCAGCTCACTAGTGTATGGATCCATACCCAAATCTGCAGTCAGGTGAGTCAAATTACTAAAAAGGATTAATCGACAAAGACATGCACTCGAGATCAGGTCAAATTTATGACGTATTATCCTACCTAATGCAAGATAAAATAAAAAAAGAAGTAGTAAATCTCAAATGTACTTAGAGACAAATTGGTTGAATAATGAATAGCTTCCGGGTAGCTCTCCAGTATTTCTCTGTAACGGATGAAGTCTTATATCTATCCACGTCTACTTTATTGACTTTTGTCACTTAATATTTTGTGATATTTTTTATATCTAATATTGTTTTTTGTTAAAATATTTCTTTGGGTTATTTTTGCCTTTATTCGATAGAAACAGGGAGAAAGAGAGAGAGGTATGACAACCCGGGACGTTGTGGTTATATGACACTCGCTGTAAGGCGCTCCATATTTATATTCTAATGATCTCAAAAGGTAGAGTGTATATGTGTGCAGTAAAGTTCTGTCTGAGCCGTTGTGATCTTCTACCTGAAACCACGAACTCACGCGTTCCAATTATTCTAGTCCATTACCCACAATTCAAGGCATAAATGCCACACTAGCCCTCGGTATAATTACATTATTCTTTCACAGCGGTGACATTTATCTCCAAGACAAGTGTGCACAATTGCAGTGCACGTGTGCAACACGCACGCGAGCACGCACGTGTTGCACAAAGAAAAATGAAACTGTCACAGTTTTTTGTTCTCCGTTTCTTTCAGTCACTTCTTTACCTTTCTTTCTTTCTCTGTGTGCGTTTGTTTGTTTGTGTGTGTGTGTGTGTGTGTGTGTGTGTGTGCGTGTGTGTGTGTGTGTGTGTGTGTGTGTGTGTGTGTGTGTGTGTGTGTGTGCGCGAGTGTGTGCGTACGCGTGTGTGTGTGACGCGGGAGGGCAGAGCCTGTCTGTTTGATGGAGAGACAGGTCCAGCCAGGCGGAGCAAAGATGCCACTCAAACTCAGGCGTTGGTCTCAATAGGAGTACAGAGAGGAAGAAGTGTGTGTGTGTGTGTGTGTGTGTGTGTGTGTGTGTGTGTGTGTGTGTGTGTGTGTGTGTGTGTGTGTGTGTGTGTGTGTGTGTGTGTGTGTGTGTGTGTGTGTGTGTGTGTGTGTGTGTGTGTGTGTGTGTGTGTGTGTGTGTGTGCGTGCGAGAAGAGGGCTGTGTTGCCGTAGCGGAGGGTGTCATTTCTTTCCTGTCCCTCTCCAGGTGGGCGATAGGTGTTATGACGAGGGGATGCACGACACACATATGAGTGTGTCAGTCAGCCTTTTCCTGAGGGAGTCTGACTGGTTTTGTTTTCTGCTCTCTGTTGCCGCGTATAAACATTGAACCTGCTGTGTGTAAGTTATGTACATTTATTTTGTCTTCCCTCAGCTTGGGAACAAGTGATTAAGGAAACAAAGCAAAGCATTTAAAAAATAAAGATAAATAAAAGAAATGAAACATGACGGAGAGACTGAAAGTCGTTAGATTTGATTTACAGAGAATATTTTCTGCTGACCGCCGCCTCCCCCTCCTGAGTCGTTTGTTCGATCCATTCTCTTCTTACTCCCCCTCCCCTCCCTATCGCTCCTCTGCCTCCTCATCCCATTAGCTGATTGCCTGTGCACCATCATGTGCCAAACAGCCTGCTGGAGGCATGAGAGGGACGGACGAGAGCTTTTGACCTCTCGGTCCTCTTGACCCTTAATCCGTGTCTACATCCCTCTCTCACGTCGGCCCAGCCTCCTTTCTTTCTCTTCTTCTTAAGTATCCAGCTGACTCTTTTCTCTCTCCATACTTCACCTCCTCTTCTCATCGGCTCGACTGACCTTGTAGAAAGACCCACTAATGAAGATTGGGAATGACTCATCTCCGAACTGCGGATGTCGGCCAAAACATGTCACATCCGAGCGGAGAAGTTCAGTCCACTTGTCAAATGGGTTTGGGAGAGAGAATTCGGAGAGGGAGCGAGAGAGTAAATTGGCACAGGAGCAGGCCTGACAGCGGCACTTTTCTCTCCAGCGGCTTTTAACGAATAGCCGTTGTTTCACAGGGTTAGTTATTAAGTGCACCGCCGTCTAAGTCTAAAGAAAGCTGCAGGGAGGAACGCTTTTTAAAAAAAGAATTCTCTCCAAAGCAGTTTTATGGTCGGTGAGTGGCGTGCATCAAGAGAGAGAACGGAAAAAGGGATTTATTTTGATGTGTTTGTTAACCGCTCGACAGCGGGAGCCAGGTAAATGTGCGGAGAATTTCAAACCTAAACCTGAGCGAGGAGCGAGGAAGAGACTTAATGAGCGGAGGAAGAAACGATACGATAGTGATTTTAAAAAAAACATCAACTAAATAAACAGGAGCCGAGCGGAAGAGACCAAGCCCGTTAGAGCCGTGAGGACGGCGGGTAGATGGTTGGGGCAGACTGAAGAAGAGACGGGGAGGAAAACAAGGCATTCATCAAGACCCGAGTGTCTGTCCTCCCCCGCCCCTGTTTGCTAAATGTACCGGGCAGCGTCCTCCCTTCAGCGCAATTCAATTCCATCTATAAATAACCTTTCTTGTAAAGGACTCACTGGCACAACATTTTCTGATTGAAGAGATACATAAACCACACCTCTCTCTCTCCCTCTCTCTGTCTCTCTCTCTTTGTCTCACTCTCTGTCTCTCTGGGCTGGCTTCCATGGCAGCTGTTGCTGGTCACTTGTTTGTTGCTGAGACACTACGGTTTATTGGTGCATCCTTAATGAGGACGCAGGAAGGAAGGATAATAAAGTAAAAGCACTGCCAGCAGTCTGAAAATCCTTGTTTTTTACGAGGGAGAATCTCATCATATTAGACTGCAATATTTTCACTTTGTTGTTATTTCATGTGTTTTACTGTAGCCTTTCACTTGATCGTCTTTACGGTAACTGTGAGATGATCTTGGCCGATTTAAAGCCACGTCGATCAGATTGCAGAATGGTTTAATATGTTGGCCTCAAAGGAGTGAAGAGCTCTGACAAACTGAGACTTGCTGTCACCCGACTGGCAGTGCGGGGAAACGTTGGCCCGGTCCTGATCTCCACGGGTTTAGTGCTGTCCCGCTGTCGGATTGTCGAGAGCTCTCTCGCAGACATGTTTGAGTCCTTCATGCACACTCGCAGTAAGTCTGGATTTCTTCACACTTTGCCCGAGTGGATTCGCCCACAATTCATAGCTCTGTGACGTCGAAACGTGGGGTCAAAGGGGAAGACCGGTGGCAGTAAACAAAGAGCACATTGGTGTTCAGCCTAGCATATTAATTCTACACGGAAACATTAACAGTAGGGATTTAAGATGGTACATAACAAACACACATATATTAATATTAATCACCCGGGGGAATTGACAATTTGACATTATTACCTCTTGTCTACTCTGTAAAGTAAGAGCCTGGAAAACGTTGAAATCAGGCAGCAGTAAGTTTTTTTTCGTCGTCAAGGTAACGTGATATGTCGCAGCAAAGTGCCGTCCCATTCAGATTTATACCATTTCAAGCCCTTGCTGCCTCACACACACATTTACCAGGTGACGTCAGCCTAGTCCCCGAGGGTTTGGGGCTTCGGGGGGGGGGGGGGGCGGCAGCAGGAGTTCAGTGATTCATTTTCAAAAGCTTTCAGTGATAAAGAGTCAGGCAGGCAGAATGTCAGAGATGTACTGTGTAATTACAAAGGCCATCCACTTTTAACTGACACAAGAATCTACAATAATGTCTTTTCTCTGTTCCTCAGGTTCGGGGTGTTTGAGTTCCTCAGCAACCATGCAAGGGACGAGTCCGGTCGCCTGGACAGCACCAGAGGCCTGCTGTGTGGGCTCGGAGCCGGGATCCTGGAGGCCGTTTTGGTGGTCTGTCCCATGGAAACTGTCAAGGTATGTTACCAACTGATCTGTGGTCAGATTTCTGATTTAATTTATTTTTTATAGTGTCACTAAATGCCCAGCGAAGACGAATGTACCTGAAACACCTGTCATTTTTTTTTGTATAGTAAGCATACTGCTGCATTTCAAGGACTCAAAACAAATCTCCTTTGTTCATGAACTCATGAACAAAGGAGATTAGCAGCAGAAACATTCTTGACATATATTCCCAGAGGAATTGTTTGACAACGTGTCCCCTGCACACTGTGTCACTGTTTCATTTGAAAGAAGGCCAGACTAAACTTTTGTGCAGTTTTCAGTATTCAGTGAGTCTCCCTTCTTTGTAATCGCAAAGCAAACATTTCCCGTTTTAAGTGATCACCCTGTTCCTTTTTTAATCTCCCAAGGTTAAATTCATTCATGACCAGACTTCAGCCAACCCCAAATACAAAGGCTTCTACCACGGAGTCCGAGAGATCGTCAAGGCACAAGGTAAGGACGGGCTGCAGTGCATGTCCTTCACCTGACATCTACTGGTCAGACAGGGTAATGCAGCTGGAAACACAGTGTTAGTAACAAAAGTGTAACGCCCAGACATGATGTTGTCTCCTAAATGTATTCTTATGTCCTTCCTATCGTGTCTTACCAGGAATAAGAGGGACATATCAGGGTCTCACCGCCACGGTCCTCAAACAAGGCTCCAACCAAGCTATTCGTTTCTATGTGATGACCTCTCTCAAGAACTGGTACAAAGGTCGGTGTGCATGAGGCTGCATGCATGTGTTTTAGATGAAACCCCTGTAGTATAGAACGGTTCTCGGTAGAACCCCATGGGTGGGTTCTAGTTGATAACCCTTGGAATATAAAAGTGTCCTGGGTAGAACCCCCCCCCCCTGGATGGGTTCTTGTTAGCACCCTTAGAAGGTGGAAAGGTTCTAGATAGAACCTCCGGAGAGGGTTCTTCGTAGGACCTTGTGAAGGGGGCTCTGGGTGGAACCTTTTCACAGATGGTTCTAGGTATAACCGTTCGTGTTGAGCTCTGGGTAGAACGCTCTGAAAGGGTCCCAGGTGGAACCTTTACAAAAGGTTCTACCGGGGACCACAAAGGGTTCTCCTATAAGGGCAAGCCGAAGAACCCCACGTGGTTCTAGTTAGCGCCGTTATTTCTTAGAGTATATCATTTTGACTCATGAACCCTTGTGGAAGCAGAAGTCCTGCTGCATAAATGCAAGAATGTAGACTAACATGGGTATTTGTACATCGTGTGGACTTGGGACACGGTACACGATGAAGATTAATATTGTTTATGGGTTTTACAAGCTAGACTTGCTCAGAGATGGGCAAAAATACATCAAGATGTATTTTAATACAAAATACCCCTCAAATAAATGTATCAAAATAAAATAGAAAATACTGGTGCCAGAAAATGTAACAAAATACAATACATGTATTTTGTATTTAAAATATAGGAAATACTTTTTTCTGGATTTTCCGTTTTCTCACAATTTGGTATAGCAGAGCATTCAGGTTTGGGCTATATAATATAATAATAATAATATAATATAATTCTATATAATGTACACAAACCTCTGGTGAAGCCCACAAAAAGAACAGTCACAGACATGTTGTCCACCTGGCCAACCGTAGAATGTATGAAATAATAAAACTAAGAATACTTTCATAATGTGCCTTTTAAATAAAATATATTGGATATTTAATGTTTTTTTAGTTTTTTTTAAACAAATGGAAATCTACTGTCATAGCCTGGCTAACTGTGAACTATATTATCTGCCAGTAATTGATATGGCATTATGACATTCACATTGAGAAGATACAGCATAACTTGTAACACAGTGCAAGATTAGATGGTCAGACGTCTCTTGATAAGGTTATCATGAACATACAAGCTCCCAATCTCCCTCTTCCTATAGCTAGCTACTCGACTGATAAGTTAACTTGCTAAACACTGGCCATGCACTAGCCTAGACAGCATGCTAGCGTCATTAGCATGTTAGCATCGATCGCTAGCTTGATATTATAACCATCACCATGTATATACAATAGGCTATGTAGCCAGACATAAATTACACATCAAGCTAGTTGTCATCTGTCACACTCCGATAAAATATTTACCTTGACAGACAATCGTTGAACTTGAAGATCTGAAGACTGAACTCATGAACTGTTTTTTGATTCGTGGAGAAAGTATTTTGAGTATTTTAAATACAAAATTACTCCACTCTAAAGTATTTTGTTACAAATTACGTTTGATTTTTATTGGCCCTATCAAATACAAATTACAAAATACTCAAAAGTAATTAAAATACATATTTCAAATACAAGTAATAGAAATACTGCCCATCTCTGGACACGCTGTTGTTCACTGCTACTGACTCCTCTGTGACGTCCTCTCACCAGGCGATGACCCCAACAAAGCCATGAATCCCCTGTTGACTGGAGCGTTTGGAGCCGTAGCCGGAGCAGCCAGTGTCTTTGGAAACACCCCTCTAGATGTCGTCAAGACAAGGATGCAGGTATAGTGTAATATGGTCGCTATTATCAAGCACCTTGCTGGTGTTGTAATTTAAACTCGTCAAGTTGGTGCCTCCTGCTGACATTGATTAGAAATGACTATTTCTTTATTTTCTTGTTTTGTTTTTTACTGATGTCTCTTGTTGCACCGTCCACTTTGCTGCTGTAATCCTGTGGGACTAATAAAGGATTATTCTATCTTTCTTTTCATTCCGAAGGGTCTGGAAGCACATAAATATAAAAGCACATTGGACTGTGCTTCAAAGATCCTGAGACACGAGGGCTTGGCAGCGTGAGTACAACTCCACCTTGCTTCAGTCCCCCCCCCCCCCCCCAGAAACCAAGGGACACTGATGTTTCATATGCTCTCTCTTTCTCTTTGTGTCCACCGGTAGTTTCTATAAAGGGACGGTTCCCCGGCTGGGCCGCGTGTGTCTGGACGTGGCCATAGTTTTCATCATCTACGAGGAGGTGGTGAAGGTCCTGAATGTGGTCTGGAAGACGGACTGAGCTGCCAGACTCCCTGCCTCCCATCGGATTGGATCAGTGTCGTTTGCTAACCAGGGAGTGAAAGAGCTCACCGGCTCGGGACAGCGGAGAAGAAAAAAAAAACTTGAAAATAGGCCCAGTGTTGCGCACATCTGACATCTGGAGTGTGTGCAGAGCTTTGCTGCCACCAAGTCGATTTCACAAGTGGGATTATAAAGTTAGCCAAATAACTGTGACAAAAAGATGCTTCACCCTACGTATACATCATTTCTAAATGTGAATCTAGGCTCTCCAACATGATTCCTTTAAAACAAAATTTTTGCAGAAATTATGTGGCTCACTTTCTTAAACCTGCTTTCTAAAAAAAGCCCTCAGTCAGTGAAGAACATCTTTTCTAGTCACCAACAGCTGTTCTACTGATGAGTATGCACGTGTCAAACTGGATTTTTCTCGATTTAGCTGGTATTGCTCTCTGCTTTTTCTTGTGCCTAATATGGTTTTAAATCCAGAGGATCCACTGGTTGCAGTTTACAGTCACATGAACTGCAGCAACGTCCATAAATAACTAAGCCTTTAATAGAAAGATTTTACGTTTATAACACACCGATTATTTTTATACAGTGTAGATTACCAGCATATTCTATAGTCTATAGTTTTATTGTAAACTGACATATTTCATTCCTGTGCCAAATTATGAACGTGTGTTCAGAGTAGCCTAATGATGTTAACAAGAGAATATATGACTTGTATTGTGACATACGTAATAAATATATTTGTTGAATGTTAAATATGGACTCGGTTGAGGGATTCTTTTCGGTCAACTTGTGCCACTTGTGTCGAGTTTTGTGTCTCTCCTGTGATCGGGTCGGGGTGTAAAGGTGTTTTTAAGATGTTAGGTCAAATATTTAATTGCTGTATTTCACTGTGAGTCTAAATGACCCAAATACACTTGAGTCAGAGAGACCAAGTAACCTCAGATCTCCTTAACCCCTTAATAGAAGCAGTCATATCCTGACAAAGTTCCCAAGAAGAGAAATATTCTTCTACTGTACACATTTATTTACTTTTTATTTTCCCAGTAAATCACTCTCAGGTGGAACTTCCCACAATTCATTGATATGATATTTAACCTGTCGCTGCTTCTTTTACTGTAAAGGTCTTCTCAAAAGTGCCTTTTGCTGAGAAATATCCCCAATCTGTTCTCCACTGCAATTTGAGATTTCTGTGGTCCGGTCATAAACAAATGTTTATGAAAACAGTCACAGCTGTGTCTATTACTGCAATAATTGTATCAAAATACTGATGTATTATGTTTCTCTATTTTCATCTTTTCTGTTTGACCAAACAAAATGTTCCAAATAGCCAAGAGAAAGTGTGTGTGTACGTGTACGCACGCACTCACTTTCTTTATGATGAAGCTTGTACAATAAACGGGGGGGGGGGGGGTTAAAACTCATTAAAACAAGCATCTGAAAACTGGAGAGCATGCAGACTGGTTGTTTTCTTGTTACCCTCCCTCTCTGGTTCCTCTGTTCTGCTCTTTGGGTTGCAGCAGATCACGTTGGGAGACGCCATGGGGGGCAAGTAGGGGAGGAATCGAACAGGGGACTCATTGTTCCACTTTTGGCTGATGCTCATGTAGTCTAGCTATCCATCTCTCACTCTTTCTCGTGCTCACACACACACACACACACAAACACGTCAAATCCACGGTGCCCCAGTGTTTGTTGTGAGAAGGAATGCGAAGCTCTCTGCAGAAGAAGGGAAGTGAGGACAGCATGTAGTGGATGTTTTGTCCCCAATGAGGAAGTGAGGAATCTGTGCTGAAATATTGTGTGTGAGTCGGTGGTGGGAGAAGTATCTTATCGTCTACTTAAGTAAAAGTAAAGCATTCCAAATTTTCTTAGGTGAAAATAAAGAAGTATTGGCATCAAATATACTTTAAGTACCAAAAGTAAAAGCGCTCATTGTGCAGAATGGTCCATTTCAGAGTGATATTGGATTATTGACCTGTTAAATGTGCTAAACACGAGATTGGGAGCGCTTTGATTGCATCTCGGCAGTATACAACGACTCGCCATGATGACTGTTGAGTCGGCAGCTCGCAGCTGTATGTTGCACCTTTAATGTAAGTATCACTTTAATGTTGCAGCTGGTAACGGTGGGACTAATTTGAATTACTTCATACTGCTGGGTGCTTAAATCTATAATAATACATAATTTGTTTGTTGACATTATTTTGTATTTAACAACTGAATCTGCAAAGTAACTAAAGCTTTAAAGTAAATGTAGTGGAGAACAACGTGCAGTGTGTGCCTCCAAAATGTAGAGTAGAAGTATAAAAACACCACCAATACCTTTGGAAAGCACAGTGCTGATTTACTTTCCACCACTGGTGTGTGCATGCCAAACAGTTCTTTAAACAGTAGGTGGAGCTGTTGTCAGAGCCTCAAACACATCTGTGAAGCCCCCTCCTGCTCAGACACACACACACACACACACACGCACACACACACACACACACACACACAGTGATCAGTGATGAGAGAGGCCTCCTCTCGCTTTGTATCTGTACAATAGGGCTTTATGGGATGGGTCAAAGAATCTACCCACCTCCCTTCATCCTAACATCATCACTCCCTCCTCCTCTCTGCTGCTGGAGAGAGGATTGGGCCAAAGATTGCTGAAGAATCTCTCATCATCTTCACAGACATCAGCCACACAGCTCAGGCCTTCAGATCATCATCAAAACTCCAGAGATGAAAAAGTTAAGCCTCCCTGTTGATCTGAGAGCAGCAGCTTTAAAGCTCCGCTTCTTTATTTTGCCCAACATGTGCAAATACTTAGAGGTGGACATAAACCAAGTACATTGGATTTTATTTGAATTTTTTTTTCTAAATACCCACCTTTATAGATATGTACCCTGTCATGTGTTTTTGTTTTTGTTTGGTTTGTCTCTCATTGTTTTTAAGACATTTTTTGGTCTGTCTCTTTTGGCTTGTGACCCCTTGTAACATCACATCACAGGTTATGGCCTTAATAAGGACCTGAGTTCAAAGATAAGCAATTTACCCTCTCCTCATTTGAAGCATTTTGTCCTGAGGTAGTCAAAATGTCCATATTTCACAAGTAAAAAAGCCAAATCATAAGATAAATGTACATTTGTAATTGACAGTTTTCTAATACCCTTTAACCTTTGCATGACCCCTTCGATTTAGTTTGGGACCCAACTGGTGTGTGTGTGACACCTCGTTATCTTGTTGCTATTGTGACTTCAGAGACTCGGTGAGCTCATTTGTTTAAGTTTAAGATAACCAACAGGCCTGGTTATCTTAAAGTTAATCCTCTACCTGAGGATGCTTCTTACAGATGAATGCATCAAGCACAATGTGGACATTTAGCAGCAGCACATTCACAGCTCTTTCAATGTAATATTTTCCCATTGACCTGTGATATGTCTCCTTTAACAGTGAGGGATTTGAAGCACTGCCCTGTGTCTGTCTTGTCCTGATGCACTTTTGCCCCCCTCCCTCTCTCCCTCCCACCCTCCCATTGCTCAGTTGGGTGAGTAATGGTATTGCTCTCCAGTCTTCCTCTCCAAAGGGTGGATGCTCTTCGTCCTGCGGGATGAGTGGATGATCTTTTTTTCTTTTTGCTGCAGCTCAAAAAGGGAGCTCGTGACAGCTGATTGACTCTTACTTTGATGTAAACTTGTCTCTTCTATTTACCGATTTCGACATAAAGTGACAGCGCCGCTGTCCGTGGTCCTGAACGGGATTTTCTGATTGGAAGCTAAACTGACGTAGGCAACTTTCCGCAGATATCTGTCCACTCGCGTGTAGCTTTTTATTTTTATTTTTTATTTTTTTTGTGGTTTTTAATTTGTGATTCCATGTAAAGATTTTGACCCCAGTTTTAGTGCAAGGCTGTAAGGCACTGTGAATGCCTCTATTGGGGTATATTTGGAGAGGTTTTCCCCAAAACTGAACGTCTTCTTCATTTGCATATCACTTGTGTCTCAGGAGGGGAAAACACTCCGAGAGAAGACATTCTGCAATCACTCACTCGTTTGCTGAGCAACAGATTGAGCAACTAGTCAGAGAGAGGAGAGGAGAGGGGGGGGGGAGACTGTACGCCAACAGTAGCTGTAAGGGGCGGTGTCCAACACACGGATAGAGGAGAGCTGGTGCGCACACTGGCTCCACTTTTACGCATCAGTTGTTCGCGTCAAGGTGTCAATGCAGAACTTACCTGGGATTTGGATTTATATTTAGAAAACAGCACCAGTGTCTTTATAACATAACTCAGCTCAAAGCGGACTGTGTGTGTGTGTGTGTGTGTGCGTGTGTGTGCGTGCGTGTGCGTGTGAGCAAGTGGTGGACCCCCGGGGCAAGTTATTTCGTCATGGGAGCGCTTGGATGGAGCCCGGCGCGTCTTGGTTGGTTTGTCGTTTGCGGATACCTCGCGTTTTTCTGCGGGGGAATCGTCCCGCGGGCCGAGGCGGGCTGCGGGGAGAGGGAGAGCCCCAACTGCTGCACCGGCCGGAACAACGAATGCCTCGAGTACAGCAAGAGGAAGACGGCGTGCTACTGCGATACCTACTGTCAGAAAACCGGAGACTGCTGCGAGGACTACCAGCGCGTGTGTCAAATATCTGGTGAGTTGCCGTCCCGTATCTGTTGATGCGCTTTTTTGAGAGGCCTGCATGGCAGCTCAAAGTTTGGGTGGGGGGGGGGGGGGGGGGGATAACCACTGCGCAGATCTGTGACGCCTTTGTTGACCATATTTGAGCCACGAGACGGCTGACGTTGAGGTGACATGGAGACAGTGAGACATACTACACATAGCTGTCTGTCTCCAGTGCGCCGATTATGGCTGTTTGTTTCAAGTGATGTTTGCTCTTTGTGGTGTTTTTTTTTCCACAGCAGGTTGCGTGTGTGTGTTTTTAAATGTGTGGGGTTGACCCCCTTGGCCCCATAAAGCCGTCAATTTGGGGAAGTGGCGTGAGTGATCGCAGCAAAGTCACAAATCAGCGCGATTCAGAGGGAATCAGCCGCAATTGAAGTCGCGAGAGCGAGGCTGATCATTCACAGAATCCTCTTTCCTCTCATCACCCCCTGCTATATATAGACAAATTAAGGGAATGGGCACTTTTGGAACAGACTGCCCAAGATGGTCAGGATCACAGCAGAGCGAGTGTCTGAGATGTGACAGAGAGGAAACGCTCTTACAGCTCTCACAGTATATGTTGGAACAGCTCGAGTTTACGAGGAGCGGGATACGAGCACCTGAGTTCGGTGCTGCGACTGAAAGATCCCTCAGATTTAGGCACGCGCAGTGTAAACATAGTGGGGCCCTTTTGTTTGAGTGCTGTACCTGTGCTGTGATGTGAATGCCTCATCCAGTCGCTTAAGAAAGTGGGCGCAAAAGTGCTGTGACGCACTTATTATATTAGACCCCGCTGTCTACTGCAAAGACGACAGCCACCTGCTGGATCCCCGTCGAACAGCAGCAAAGTATACTGCGATCATTTTCAAAGAGAAAATACATTTTATTAAGACTTATTAAATACTTGTGTACTTTACAATACAACTGGCCTTCTAGAGCTTTACCTAATTGGTGTTCCAATGTTTTTTTTTGACAATTTGAGGATTCCTTAATTTCGGTTAATAAAAAGCCCTTTTATGTGATATGAGTTACTTGAGACAAGCAGCAATTTAAACAGAATAAGCGTAGGAAAAAAGCACCTCAGGTTGGTGTTGAGGTGTAAAACAGTTAAACAGCAGCGTCTCCGAGGTCAGCTAACGGCCGCCATGAGCATCGGTTCACTCACGGCGAGGACCTTTTTTTATATTATCCCCGTGGACTTCGTGTGTCCCTCTGACAGGTCAATCCTGACGTGACAGTGTGGTGTGTGGTGTTACAGGTTGGACGACGTTTCCCGGATGAATGTGGTCCCTGAACGGGACATCTGTAATTCAAGACGTAAATTGTGTGTTAATACTGTTGCAGCCTTCCATCTGTTCGAATCTGAACATGAAATCTTTGTCAACTTGGCCATGACATAAGTGCGTGGATCAGTGAGCACTAGGTGATGCTGCGAAAAGCACCATGACTTCCTCCCCCTCTGCAACTCGAGAGCATCCCACCAGCATAAACACTACACGCAATCATGTGGCTTGGCTCCGTTCCATCTCGAATCGCCCTCACCCCCTAGATACGCTCCGGACTTTATCTGATCCTGATCCACGCAGCCCTGCAACGCATCAAGGAGTCTGTCTGTGTACTGTCTGTCACAGTCTGTAATTGAGCTGTGTCAGCTGTAGCTGTGCAAAGAGCGTGGAGTGGGTGACTTAAGAGGAGAGACAGGGCAAAAGCTGGCGGACTGTTTGCAGCACTTGGACACAAACACTTACAGCTCTTAAGAGTTGATAGGGTTCTCTGCAGAGGTGTCATTCAGATGAAGTATCTGGCAGGAATTTGTGCTGGTTGTAAACAGTGTGGAGAATGTTCCCGTGAACTTAAGAGGTCGGTTGTGGAATGTTTTAAGGAAAAACAAAATCCTCCCTCCACATTGCACTTGTGGTCTGGCAAGTACGACGTGTTTCTGCACCAGACTGGCAGAACGGGACAAGTACGGGGGTGTTCTCATGGGTTTCATCAGGTTTTAAAACTGGAAAACTATGGTGGCATTTCTGCAAACGAAAATATTTAAGCAGGACAACGCACCAGAAAGATAGTAGTTTTAGATCTACAAGTTAGTTTAAAGGAGACATATCATAACAAACTGACTTTTACAGTCCTCGTTACACATACATTAGGGTATCTGGAGTGGATTGCCTACAAACCAGGCGGCAACCTCCGGTTCTGAGAGTGAAGCCATTGCGGAAGAGTCTTAAAACTTGCATTTTTCCTAAAGCCCAGCAGGGGGCGACTCGTCGGGTTGCAAAAAGAAGTCAGATTGTATAGAAGCCCATGAGAAAATGACTCTACTTCTCACTTGATTTATTTCCTCAGTAAACATTGTAAACATTAATTTATGGTCTCAATCTCTAGTTTCAAGTCTTCTTCAATACAGCATGATGTTCATTTAGTAAATTATGGTCCATTTAGAGTCAAATAGACCATAAAGCAGGGTATGCTTTAGGGCGGGCTTACTGTGATTGACCAGAGACGTACACGGCGTCTCTACGTCACTCCTCCGCATTCCATATATGGTCACTTCCGTTCACTGGTTGCAAAAAGCCAAGATGGCGTCGGCCATAATCCAAGATGGCGACGGCAGAATTGTCGAACTCGAGGCTTCAAAACAGCAGTCCACAAACCAGTGGGTGACGTCACGACGATTACGTCCATTTCTTATATACAGTCTATGCTACCAACCCACAAACTGTGCTCACTCACGTGCCAATCAGAGCAGACTAGGCTGTTTTTCGGGAGGAGGGCTTAAAGAGACAGGCACAAAAAACGGAGCGTTTCACACAGAGAGTGAATACAGGTACATTCAGATGGACAGTATGAGAAAAAAATGTGCTTTCTGAACATGAAAGCATGTAAACATGTTCTAGTAGAAACCTAAAATATAAATATAAACCTAAAAATTAGCATGATATGTCCCCTTTAATTTCCTATTGAGGGTGAGGAGGTGAATCACTCCGCATAATTTGGTCGTTAGTTCTTCGCAGCACTACGCTCACAAGTAATCTTGGGCTGACTCTGCGAAGCTATACGTTTGTGCACTTTTCTCACTCCTGCAAATAAATTGACAAAAGCAGAAATTGAAACGTCTCATAAGCAATGAGGAGCATCCATCTTTGGTTTCGTTAGTTGACAAATATAGGGAGGAATGCATCAATGGAGAGCCGGAGAAGATGCGGAGAAGATGTGTATTTCTGCGCTGATGGAGGATTCAGTACAGCAGAGTTCAATGTTGCCTCTTCAGTAAGGCATATGAGACTTTCTTCACCTTTCTATTTGATTATTATAGGGAGCTACGGGTTGTTTACAGAAACTTGAAATCCAAGGTGGGAGTTGTCTACTGTTGTAGGAGTACATTATTTCTGTGTCAGCCCTACGGTGAGTCTCTAATTGCTCATTCCTCGTATACTCGGGAGAGGAAACTGGAAACGGGAGGATGGAAGGGGCAGCTCCTCTCCTCTCCTTCTGTGGCGCCTGGTAGTTCTCACTTCAGCAGGAAGACGTATTGTAGCCTCTGCCTCACATACACCAGAGGTCTGCTCATCCTTCATCTCTCTCTTTCCTTCAGGTAGCTCTGCTTCTCTTCCTGTCCATGGTGCGCTGTCGTGCCACGATGTTTGCATCTCCCCAATGCCGTTCACTCCCTATTTTTACTTCCTTTGCTTCCCCCCTCCCGTTCTTTCTGTAACCTCTAGAGTGGTGGATGATTTCCCCCAGCTTGGCTGAAACGGGCCAGCTGTTGGCCGCCCAGTTTCTCCTGCTGCACGCACCATGCTAGATTCTCCAGGTTGTTATTTTGACGCTCTTCATCTGGTGTCAACCTTGACTAGAAAACACAAATAATGTATTCCATTTCAAACTTGGGTGTTAACAGTTTTCATACAGGAACTATTACTTCAGTAGTAAGTAGTTGCAAAGAAAACTTATCACAAGGACATTTGAATGTAATTGCAATTTGTGGTACAATTTGTACAATTTGTGGTCCCCAGAGGATGAATCCACTGACTTTGGTGATCCCCCCTGACATTGTCCTCTAAAGCCACCGTGAGGTTGACGTTTCTGGTTTAGGAATGAAATTGGTTTGTCAGCAACTATCAGAAGGATTAACATGAAAGTTGGTACACACATTCATGTTCCTCGCATCATGAATTGCGATAACGTTGGTGATCTTTTCCTCTAGTGTCATCAGGACAACCCCGTGTATCTTAATTGGCAAATGTTAGCACGCTAACATGGCAAACTAAATATGCGAACATGCTACATTAGCATCAGTGGGTTAGTATTGTTACGGTGAGCTAATAGCATGCTAGCGTTAGCACATTTTCTGTCTCATTTTTTATTTTTTTTTGGTTTCTTTTGTTTCATAGTTGTTAAGAAGTGGAGTCGGCATTGTGAATTGTGAATTCTTCTGTCTGTGTATGCAGGCCTTTAGTTCTTATCATTACGGTATAACAAAGTGTTGGGAGGCCATGCTTGGCGAATACTTCTTCAGGTTGTGCAATTCTCAAACAGAAAATCTGTCTCAGCTGTGTTTGTAATGACTCCTTTAAATTAGTTGCTTTGCTTGGCTGCTCTTTTCAAGGTGTCTACAGGAAACATTTATGTGCTAACCCGTTATTAGGGCTCAGTCCCGTGTCCCTCTCCCCTATTAACAGGCTTCTCCCTTGTTTTGCCGAACATTGTAAGGCTTGTCTGATGGGACCGAGGCCCAGCTCTGTATACGTGCGGAGGGAGCTTTGGTGGGCGTTGTGGTCCTCTGGAGTAGCTGGACATCTGGGTCCCATCAGAGAGGAGTTTGAGGAAGAGGACAAGGGGTGGGAGGGTGAAAATAAAAAGGGACCAAAAAATAAAGGAGGCAGATGGGGGAGAAAGAACAAGGGGCGAGCGCGGGACAAAGTGGTCAAGGGAGGTGAAGATAAAGCAAATTGGGGCGGGTGTGTCTGATAAGTCTTTTGTTATTGAAACCCTTAAAATGGAAGCAGACTTAAGGGAGAGTGAAAGAGAAAGCGAAGGAATGCCGATAGGACATTATCTCACTGTCACAAGTGTGACTGGAGATTGGCTGACAAGTGAGGAGATAAAAGTGCTGATGTTGGCTACACATTGAGTGGTTTGGTTCGTTTAATTGGCATTTGTCTGAAGCTATGCTAACCGCCAGATGGGGAAAAAGCCATACTGCCATTAACCCATATTTATCTCATCATATTTTAATATAGCTGTGTTAAACCATCCTATTTAAAGCTTTAATGTCTAAAAGTTTAAAGACCTGTAAACAGACTTTGTTGTTTAAAATCAGTAAAGATGCCCTTTTAATTAGCATTTATTAAGAGTTTTACACTCAAGAAGCTTCATCAGAACGTCAATGTGGTTTGATCAGATTTGATTAAATTGTTGCTAAAACCTAATTTATGAACCTAATCCTATTTTTCAAACTCAGCCTAAATCAATAAGAATTTAAAAAGCTATTTTTTGGCATTAAAGTTTAGTAGATTCTGTAGCTAGTATCAGTTTTTTAGTGTGTCAAAGGTCACTGTATAAAATGGACCTTGTGCTCCAGAAGATGAAAGAATACAGATCTAGTGTCAGTGGCGGATAAAACACGCCTCCTTTGAGGGGAAACTTACTTTAGAGTACTTGAAAACACTTTGTAAAAACTTACCAGCCGATCAAAAAGACAAAAGCCAAACATGCTGACAATGAGTGCCATTTGTTTCCTTTACTGGGAGGTCAGAGGTCAGAAGGTGGTGGCGTGCTTTCTGAGAGGGGACTTTCTCATCAACAATGGGGGACAGGGGGGGGGGGGGGCAACAGTGGCTGTGAGCTCTGTGGGTCAGGCTGTGGCAGGCTGTCAGCAGGGTTAGCGTGTGGGTGGTGGGACTGTCGCACTGGTGGTACCAGAAACAGAGCCGGGGGACCACCACGGTTTGGTAATTGCCTTCTGACCTCTGGTGGCTCGAGGCCAACAGGTCTGAGACTTTCAGACAGGGCCTCAGTCCTGTTGGTGTGTGTGGTGTGTCGATCAAAGGTGGTAATAGTTTCCCCCTCGGGTGCGGGAACTTGCTGAACCTACAGGTTTCATTGCACCCCACCCCCTGACCTGCTTGCTCGTGTATTTTTTTCCCACTATAAGAAAGACAAAATAGCATCATCGAAACTACCCCCGTGTGAACGTCACAGGATGCGGAAGAGGGAAGGAAAGGCGAGGAGTGGGGATGAGAAGAGGCGGAGGAGGCAACAGAAGCCGATACGTGTGTGTCTGTGTGTGATGACTGAGGGTGGAATGAGCCCAAGTGGGTGGGTTTTTTTCTGCCAGAAATTGTTTTCGATGTGTGTGTGTGTTTGTGTGTGTGTGTGTGTGTGTGATGATCTGGGAAAGGCGAGTGTCAGGTGGGCAGCACTAATGTGCAGGAATGCAGAGATTCCTCAGTGGCTTTGTGGATCGGCTGTGTCACTGAAACAGCCCCCCCCCCCAAAACTCCAACGGGACCATGGGAATGAATCGAACAGGCGGCACTTTGAAAGCTCTCTCTCTCTCTTTCTTTTTCTCTATTTCTCTTGTTCACACACAAACACATACTTATTCACTTGCAGCATTGTGCTGCATGGTGTGTGTATGTGTGTGTGAACAGGAGAAAGAGAGGGATGCTATAAAGAAAGAGTAAACTAGATTAAATGGCGAGGGAGGATTAGATTCAGTTATGGTATATTTATCAACTCCCTCCGTATAATAGCACCATGAACATCTAAGAGCTCCAAGCTGTGTGCACCTGCTCTCATTGTATTTGTACTGTCTACAATTAAGAAAATATAAGAATCAAAAGCTCTGCTCCAACATCAGGCTTTTTGAATAAAGAGTTCTATCTTCATATTCATTTGTGCGTTGTTTTTTTTGTGTTTATGGAGTGGGCACTTCCTCCCCTAAAAACAAGGCTGTTAAATGTCTGCCGCTATTAAATGTCTGCGCTGGACGAAGCTTGATTACCGCTGGAGACTCTGGGCTTTGATCAGTGCAGCCATCTAACTAATACAGCTTCCTCTTAGCCCGATGTAATTGGCTAAATCGGCCTACAGAACGGGAAGCCTGATTGTGGCTTCTGCTGTGTTTATGTGGTGTGCTGCATTTGAGTGTGTGTGTGTGTGTGTGTGTTTAAATGTGTGGCAGAGGGAAACCAGAGAGAGGACAGGATACAAAATTAGCCCCTTATTTAAACGGCCCCACACATGTGACCCCAGGTCACAGACTTCCTGAGTCTGGGGCAGACGTTAATGACCCGGTCACTCGTTTTCCTGCCCACCAAATGCCTTGCTGCAATATTATGCAACTCCAACGTTTGCAACTATACCTCTGGGGTAAAGATCAGTTCATATTTTTTCAGAATTAGACCATTTTGTTGACAGCTGGAGAGATATTTTTCTTTATTTTCTACCCTGATGCTCTTAAATCTTCCTGAAGTGAAACAAACTCACCTTCCCAAAATGCACTTGAGCTTTTCTGTATGTAACTCCATTGTATTTTTCTCGTTAATTAATGAATAATAAATGTTATTGAGATACAACGATACAGATATCGGTCCGGAACTGAATCCAATAGCTTGATTGATATCGGTGACAATAGGCCGATCTGGTTTGGAATACAATTATTCTAATAAATAACAATACATTTGTATATGTAGTTATTTGTTACATTTTGTTTTACAAATTTAGGAAAGCAGTGTTTAAGTCAAGCCTGGTGTTGGCTCACACATGAAAGAATCGTCCCGGTCCATTCCACACAGGGAGGCTTACAGCTTATTGATTGAACACTGGTAACAGAACAGCCGATACCCGAAACCTAGGTATCGCTATTGGTATCGAAACATGAAAAGTCAGATTGGTGCACCCCTTATTTGTCTGCCCCCCAGTGCATTTTTCTTCTGACGTGTCCGTAAAACCCTCAGCTGATCTCTCTCTGTCTCCCTGCTTCCCCCAGCAGCCATTGACTGCGTGGTGGGATCGTGGGGCCCCTGGTCGTCGTGCACGTCCCCGTGCGGAGTTGGCAGCACGGAGAGGAGTCGCCAAGTGTCCGTCCCCCCTAGGAATGGAGGCACGCCCTGTCCGGACCTCAAACAGCGCCGGGGATGCTTCGGGAACAACGCCATATGCAGCACCGCGAAAGGTCAGACCCTGACCTTTTCCACTCCCTGCGTGCGTTCGTTTACGCTTGCACCTACGCAGGCACTCCCGCTCTGAACTCTGTTACATATACATTTGGTGTCTCAGTGTTCTCTGCGGTACCATCTTGTTAACAATAACATCTCCAGCTGCATCATCTCTGTTAAGCTCCTTGCTGTTGAATCACCCAGTTCCCAGTAATAAAACACCAGCAACACCAACACTTTGAGTCATTTGATACAACCAGTCATTTCCATTCACGGGATGAGAAATGCGGGATGTGTTTATACTTCCACTGACCTTTCTGTCATCTATTTTATGGTGTCCACCCTAACCTGCAGAGGTGGCAAAGATCCTGCCGGATTCTTTTAAGAGGAACTTCAAAGACCCTTGGAGGCGACCACACATGCTGATGAAGGAGGAGAAGGCCAGGTAAGGCCTTCATTATCAGACTGCAAGCGAACACACACAGACTGCTATACTGACTGAGGGAGGGGGTAATTATAGCTGAAATGGGTGGAACTTAGATTGAACCTGTGCAGAGATTAAGATTTACAGCAACCGAAGAGCTCCTTTTCCAAAATGCTATCAATATTTCAAAAGCATATATATCTTTGAAAGCACAACTCCTACTCATGACTATAAGTACAACCAGCAATATGCTGCTTTTCTGCCAGCAATCATTTTATTGGCATTAAATCTCTTCTGTTCCAGCTTCAAGACCGCTTTTTAACTTCAGGTTCATATCATGTTCTGTTACCTCTGTTTTGACTGAGTTTTAAAGGTCACTTGAGGATCAACTTTGTGCTCAGAAAGATTGGAGAACGCAGACCAAGTCCAAGGTTGCCTTAGCCCGCGGAGCCTTGAAATTGCTTTGACTGTGAATATGTGAATAGTCACATCACAAGCTGACCTTTCGCTGACAAGGCCGGCGTGATCCATGTGAGAGACCCCCCCACGTGGATGCAGTCTTTGATCAGAGCTGAATGCAGATGTAGTTTTTTTTTTTTTTTGTAGCTGGAACAATCAAGAGACCGTGTAGGGAATAAAATCACTGCTGCTTTTCCAGCCTTTCACACTGATTAAAATAGACATCGGATACCTTTGTTTTGACTGAAATACAAAGCATCGGGGGGGGGGGGGGGGATTGGAAGCGCATTACTCATAAACGTTGCTGTGCGTGACACAGAATTAGAGGGGATTTCACACAGACATCTGGTGCCCGCTGATAGGCCCCCGGGTGACCCAGGGACCGAGGGGTTAAGATGACACGACATGAAGATCGGTAGTTGTCTTTGGATCTTATTATCTGGGAAGTTAGCCGATGATGTGTAAGTTTCAAAAAGGCGGTTACGTAGTTCTGACTTTAAATCCTCTGAACACCCATGCAGGTGTTTTCCATTTCACCTGGATGACTAGACCTCTTCTCAGAACTGTGTGGGGGGGCGTGTGCAGGCTGACATCTTCCCATGTCCCCATGTGAGCTTTCTTGCACCTGTTAGGGGGCGGGACATATCACACCTCTGTCACTCTCATTGGTAGATTTGTGAATAACTTCTCAACCTGAGCCAAGGTTTAATCAGCCAGAATAACTGAAAACACCTGCGCCGGTGTTCAGACACTTTAACGCGCCCTGTTCAAATCGTTCAGGGGTTAAGACATAAAGGTGTTGTGTTTTTTTTTTTAGGAGAGTATTTTACTGGTATGAGGTTCTGCAGCTCGAACAAGTTGAAGCCGGGAGGGAAAAATCCCCTCATACGTGTCAATTCAGCCTAATTTTAAAATAATCCCAAAGGTATATACTAATGAAAATTGCTGATGGAATCTATCAAGCATTTATTGTTAATTTTCTTACTTTTCTATCAATGTATTTCTGCTCTGGTTGTGTTTGCCTAGTTGCAAAGTATCAAATTGCACCTAAATAATATTGTTGCAAGAGCTTTAAAAATGAAAGAAGACACTTTCCAGTGTTTCCAGTGTTACTGTTGGACAAAGTCAAGACTCACTCTGAGAAATAATTTTTAAAAAACACATTTTCTTTTAACAAACCACCCCACTGGAGATGGTTGTTTTGCCACAGCTGACTGAATCGGAGACGAAATAAATAGTGCCCTATAGTTCAAAGTGACGAGCAGAGATCCCAGTAAGCTATGTTGACACCGCAGGGTCACCTTCAAAATGTTACACATCTCTTATTGTGAAGTTTAGATTTTATCTTTGGTCTGGCTGCCGTTGTGATCGAGCACAGCTTTCTGGGTCGGGGTCACCGCTTGGCTTTCAGCAATCGAGATGCCTTTGGGTTGTTTGTTTTTTTACTCTTGAACTATACTTCAAGGGTTGGGAAGTTTAAAAAGTTTTCAAACCTGGCCGGTGTCTTCATCTGGATGTTTCCCATTGTCCTATTTTGTTTTGTGAAGTCCTAAAGTGAAGTCCCTAAAACTCAATCCAAAGAACAACATATCAAATATTTAGCTTCTTGGCTACAGAGCTCTGCTAGCAGCACCTGCTCTGTTCTCCGTTTCTGAGCCCAGAAATGTGTGATTTGACCCTATGACCCCAATATTTTTTATTTTTTATTTTTACCAGATATGAGAATCAAATGTAAATCGGCTGCAAATTATTTGTGACACTTTTCCTGTCCCCTCCCTCTCTCTCTCCGCTCTGCTTGCAGCTACTGTGTGTACCTGCGGGTGAAACAGGCTAGCGCGGTGTGCAAACTCAAACTGTGGAGCGCTCAGCTGGTGAGAGAGAGGCTGGTCTGTGCCGAGTGTCAGAGCGACGCCATGTCAAAGTCCGACCGCTGTGGAGGCGACGGCCTGGAGAGCACCAGGTAAACCCAACGACCCCACGGAACAACTAAAGACGGGTTCACCCATCACGCATCTCAGCAGTTTTTCACTTTAGTGCAGGGTATAGCTTTTAATGGAGCGCAGCCATCTGCAGACTGGCTGGAGAAAACCAGGAGGGGAACATGCCCATGAGCAAGGCACCAAAAGGGAACGAACGAATGTATGTCTTTGCATGCAGTTAAAGGTTCAGCATGTTGAATGATGAGCTCACAGACACACATCTATGGGATCTGAAAGAAGGGAAACTTCCTCAACACAGATGGTGTGACACTTTGTACTCTTTAGCCGAACATATGAATATGGACTTAGTTAATGTGGACTAAAATATGATAAAAAAATCGTATTCCTTTGTTAGTTGTGCAGTTAGCAACAGCGTAAGTATTAGTTCGACAGGGCATCAATCTGTGAAGGATTGTCAAACCGGAGTAGCTGGTCATTAAAACCTCTTGCACACGACGCCCCCAAATGTGGGGGCTCTCGGGGTTAGGGGGGCTCGCAAATATCGTCCAGAAAATGCTCATTTTGATAGCCAGAATTGTACATGTGTACATTTTATATACCGGATTAAACAGCAACGTATGGGCAACACTATCATATAAGTCACTTTTTACACACTCCAAACACAACTATAGACTACTAATATAAGCAACTAGAAAATGTGGCATAAAACCATGAATTCCTGGCCAAAAATCTGCATCATATTTACTGCACATCGATATTGCACCTCGAAGCTAACCGCTATACGGCTAATCCGCACATCGCTTAGCATTAGCATTTGACACTGAACGCATAAATACCTTCGGTTTTTCTCTCCGTGAAACCAGTAGAAAGCTGTGAGTGACCAACGGTACCATAACAGTGCCCTTCGCCGAAAAAAATCGTTGGTTTTTGGTCACGTTTTATGAAAAATGATGACAATAACATCGAAAATGATCCGGTTCAAAGCTAGTCTGCATCCGATCAGTTTCCTGTAGAAGGGGGTCAATCCACCATGGGCGAGTGGTCAGACTTTCGGCGAATGGGATTTTACGCTCGGGGATGCGCGCACTCTTTGCATATTTACTCGCTGAAAAATCTGTCAATCAACACCCGGCTTCGACGCCTGCCTTCCTGAGACTCTGACGCGTCGAAGGCATCGACCGATGATAGGTTGAACTAGAGCCCCATACACACACAGCAACTGAGAAAATCCTATGCATGAGAGCCAGAGACAGGCTCTGAGAGGAACCTTGCTCTCAAAATGATTCCAAACGGCTGTATTTGGATGTATTGAATAATATGAGTGATAAAAAAAGTGAAATATATAGTTATATAGTGTATAAAAGTACAATGTAAGAGCTGCAACAGCTGGTTCCAAAATGACGACCTCGCGTGACCTCTCTGTACTAAAGCCTCTTATTCTTCACTTTATCCCAGCCAACCTTTCTTCTACGACTACTGATCGGTTGTGCTATGATTTGGGAGAGTTTTTAGGCTCTCAGTTGCATTATTTCAAAAACATAATATCAATAAAAGTGCTTTTTTTTCAGGCGAACCTGAATATTTTCAATTTGAGCTGTGTAATATCTTCATGTACTATATTAACCAGCAACATACACATAATATTACCCATCTGAACAATCTCACAAGTGTTATCTGATTATAGCATCAAAAATTATTAAAATAGACCTTGTAGTTACAGAATTGTGGTCTCTTTAGTATGGGTATGCCATTTTCGAGCAGAGGCCTACAAATAGGGCTAGAGTTTAAAAGGTTTTAATAAAGTAATCATTGCCTTCAACATACATTAGAAAAGTGTGCAGTCATAAAAAGCATCCATTAGTCATAATAATGGAAAAAGAAATCATCTAAATGGTCTCTCTCTCTCTTCCCAGAACGTTCTGGGCGGCGGCGTCGGTGCCGGGCTGTCACGGCTCCTGGGTGCGAGAGTCGTCCTCCGAGGGCTGCCGGTGTCCCCCCTACTCTATGCTCTTCGTGTGAGCCGACACGCACAACCACCGGACATCCACGCGCACGCAGGGGACGACCAAGCCAGACCCCCCCCCCCCCCCCCAACCCCAACCCCTTCCGATCCAGATTAACGGACGGGTAAACTCAAGGAGATCAGCAGCATCCTACCACTTTAGTTTCACCTCTCACCTCATACTCTGTACTGTACACATTATTAACTAAGCACACCGCAAAATTCTCTCATTTAACTTTTACGGCCACGTTGTGTACTTATCCTCCTCCAAAGCACAACAGCATCTATGTACCTTTTTTTTTTTTTTACCTCTGAATCTCTGCTATCTACCTCCATCAATGCAAGTGCATTTGTTAATGCATAATGTATAAATATATGAATATATTATTTTGCTTTATACATTTTCTACTTTTGAGCGTTTATGTCTTATGTATATGTACCTACTATATAGTCACACTTATTTGTATTAAACAGTCAAAAAACACCAAATGGCAGTTGAGGCCCTCGGCCAGGGGTCCCTTAAATGGCTCCGAGGGCTGGAGACACTGAGACTGGTTCATCCAAATGCTACCCAATCACTTGAGTCAATATATCTGTGTTTTTACAGTGTTGTCCCCATTGTTGCGTCTTTTTCCGTCATCAAAACATTTCTACCAGCAAGTGAAGTTGAATATCAGGTATTGATTCTCAGGCGCTTGTCTCCCCCATCGAACGTCTTCTACTCCCTCGCGCGAGCCTCCTCTTTTAGTTGCTTAAAGGGACTCATGGCGTCTGTCGAGACCTGATATTATTGGAGAGTGTGTGGGGGGTTGATAGGAGAAGGAGCCATTTAGGAGGATTTCACCGTGTGTCTCTCTGTCCTCTGCGTCCAAAACTGAAAAGAAGTTTTCTCTCCCTCTTGCTCCCTGCTCAGAAATCCTATCACCGTCACACAAGAGCCATCCGATACTATACCTGCATACATCCATGCTACTCCCACTGTGTTCGTTAACATGATCTGCACTTCTTTTTTTTTTCCTTCTCTGCCCTCTATGGACTCTGTGTTTTCTTTAACAAAAAAAACCAGGAGTCAGTCAACAGGCACTTTCTGGTTTAAGAAGAGGACATGTGTGGTCCCAGTAAAAAGGGCTTCTCTCTCTCTCTCTCTCTCTCTTTCTTTCGCTCTCTCTCTATGTCTCTGTGTTTGTGTGTTTATTTATTATAATAACAGGTGATGATGTTATTAGTGCAGCACAGCATACTCTGTACACTGTCCATAAGTGAAAAAATAAACTACTATACTGTCATTTCTTCTCCTCCCCCCCCACCAACCTTGTCATATTTTCTAACGTGCACATATATTATTGCATCCCCCGCATTCAGATGTCACACAGACCACCATTAGCATTTCTGACCCCTCTCCTCTGCAATTACTACCAGGGGCCCAGCCCTGCTTAAGTATATCCCTCGGTTTGACTAAATGTTTACGCGCAGCACTTCAGTCAGAAGAAGAAGTGCCATGAAGATATGCAACGCGTACCCATCCAGATACTTTCCTGCTGCATTCTTCACGTTTTTTCGCCCCCTGTGGTGTAAACGGGATGACGACAGGCAAAATCACAACTAATGTGTATAATTACGTTTGAAGTTTTTTTTTTTTTTGCCACACTCTCCTACAATTTGGGGGTTTGCTTATGTGATGTGTAAATGCCGAACATTCTAAACACGAGACACAGGACAACTTACATAATGTGGAAATACATCTGTT
Source organism: Anarhichas minor (assembly GCF_050575085.1). Taxonomy (NCBI): domain Eukaryota; kingdom Metazoa; phylum Chordata; class Actinopteri; order Perciformes; family Anarhichadidae; genus Anarhichas; species Anarhichas minor. The sequence goes on along the minus strand of NW_027466471.1, from coordinate 5,341,231 downwards.
TTTCGCAGCAGCTTCGGACAGAAAAGAAGATGCCCAATTTGAGGCTAGTTAACTAAACATGGAGGGAGAGGTGGTGTCTAAACCTTGACTCTGACCCTGAGAGATGTTCATAAGGCCCTTCCTCCACAATATTAGAACCTTTTATTTTTTTTTCTATATCCCAGCCTTGTGCAAAACACACTAATGCATCCCTTTTATGGCTTATTGGTCAGGCTATTCACTGCACAGTAGGTCATAGCTGGAGACTCAGCCGAGGAACAGTGAAGTGAAGCACAATGGACACATTTGAGGATGTAAATGTTACATGTTTCACATCTTTTTTTTTACAAATGCGCAGCTTCTTTGATTGAAACACGAGCATAAAAAAGAGCCAACAAATCAACACTTCCAGAGTTACTCCTTTGAGAAAGACTCCTGCTACTTTGATTCATCTCCGAGGGACTTGAACCTTGATTAAACTCCCCCTCCTCACCCTTCCTCTGCACTCCTCCCTCCCTCCTCCCCCTTCCCAGATCCCCTCAGTCAGCACAACTCTTTCTTTTCTTTTACTACAACAGTGGCAATAGAGTGCCGTCAGCCTGACCAGTACGCCTCCCCCCCTCCCTCCGCCCTAGCTGCCCTGCCTCTGGCTGCTAACTGCGCTTTCCAAAGGGCAGGAAGGCCCCGTCTCTGGCCCGGGTGCCTGATGGCCTCCGACAGCAGTGTGTTCTGGGATTACGCCCGTTGAAAAGGGGGGCATTCCAGCACCGACGGGCCTTTGTCACAGCGCGGCCACTGTTTGCTTTTGACAAGACAGCTGTTTAAAGCCCTCCCGCCCAGCACCACCACCCTCTCAACGGATGGCAGTCGAGGGAAAGAACCCAGGGGTGACTTCCGCTTATTAGCGGTGTCGTCGGATGCACCTCCACCTGAGGTCGCCTCAGTGGTGCGTTTATCTGGAGCCCTGCAGATAGAACTTTCTATCATGCAGCTATAAGATAGTCCCTCCGGCTTGGTGCATTTTTCCGTGACCCCAAACGAAAATGGCAACTGCTCAAGCAAGGCGGGATTGATTTATCTGTGCAACTGCCTCGTCTACTGGAACATCCTTGACTCCTTCCCTCCTATCCTAATGTGCTGTCATAACCTTACATCACCACACTTTGGGTTGTAGCTATAGGAATGATGTGCCCCTATACACACCCACTTCGCCGCCATCACCATCCGCGTCCACCCATCCACAACTCGAACATAACCCAACGCTCCTGCAGCTTGGGGCCCTTGGTCGTTGGTACCCCAATCTTACCCCCTCTGTGTGTGTGTGTGTGTGTATGTGTTTTTGGGAAGTGTGTACTGTAATTAGCAAGTCATCCTAATAAGGGCTTGTCGCCACTGTGGGAGCAGCTGGTCCGACACAGAGGAATGATAATGAATAGATGCCTCAACACGAGGACATGAGCTACACACAGCAACACAGCTGGTACACCAGCAACCATAGAAAACACACACACACACACTATGATGGTCATCGTCCGTGTCTTGTTTTTAAGGATTATGACAGAATACTTCAAGGACTTTTGGTTTATTGTAACTGCAGTAAAATGAGCTCTCTCTGCTTTGCCAAAAAAAACTAAATTATCTGAATAATTTTGGTCCATTTTGATCTTAAGTTTACTTTGAGAAGTTTTGATGTTTATGTTTTTCGACTGTTAGAAGTGCACTCGGGATTCAAATATGGCCTCTATTCCACTTCCGTCTTACAAATATCACAGAGTTGCTAAATCACAACATGTTCAAACTATCAGATACCGTGTCAATATTCACCATCAAACGATTGATGATTGATGGCATCTTTCGGCAGGAGCTCGTGCAGAGTTCCACCCTGGAAATGTGGCGCCACCTCGTGGTGCTTTTGACTTCCTGCTCCACTTTAACAGGAACACAATTGGCAAGACTCCCCTTCTAAACGTTTTTTTATTGGGTATGTGGCTTCCGTTAGAATACATGTGACCATGGTTCCGCATTTGTTCTCAAATTTTGTGTTTTCATTTCTAGAAAACAACTTTAAAGTGGTTCATCTACTCAGAAATGTTTCCCAGAGAAGCTATACTAATAATGGGGGGGAAGTATTTACATTCACATCTAGCTTGTTCACATTCTGCAGAATTCAATACAATGTTCATCACTGTAAAACAATTTGTATAAAGCTAGGGGGGAGGAACATGAATGGACTACATACAATTTCAATGAATAAAACAAAGTGAAGCATCTCGTGGTGAGATGAAGACAAAGGCTGGTCTACTGGACATACAAATGATGTGTAAGGCAACAAGTGACGTGCAAAGTGTTTTTAGTAGGTATGTGGAGGCTTGTCCAGGAAGTTAGCACTGGCATAATGAACCACACACACCAACAACATTCCAGTTTTAGACACATGCCATGTTTTTTTCCCAAAAAAAAGCTCTACTTCATTTGTCAAAACACTCATCCGATTTGCCGACAGTTGTAGCCAATTGTACGTCTTTGGTGATCGAGATAAACTGATCAAATCGCCGAAACCAACAACTCAGTGGAGCTTGACGGAGAATACAAACTATTTTTTACCTGGCAAAAACAGCACATTGAATAGAATCACACAAGTTAACAAATCAGTTACTTTGAGGTGGAAGGATTCGTCAAATCAACATGTCAGCATACAACTGAGTAAAAGGAGGACGTTATGGACAGATGTGACATGGAAATGAATGAGTAAATCCCCAAGAGGAAAATAAAAATGGGATAGAAATGTCTAAAAGCAGCAGGAAAAGAACACACTGCTTATTCAACAGAATATAGGATGGAGAGCCAAGATGAGAGGACAACCTTTTGCCATTTTCTGTCGACGTGAGTCCAAACGTTTGTTTTATTTGAGGTTTTGAATCTGTTGGTTCGTGTTGTGGATCTTAACATCCATCTTGTCCACTTTGTTCATCAGAGAATCAATGGAGTCGTCCTGGTCTTCGATCTCGGACTGCAGACCGAGGCTGAGGTTCTTCAGTCTGCTCAAGCCGCCGCACATCTCATCTAGGTCATACAGGGGGGGGGGGGGAAACACACCGGACGTTAGTTAAATTGGGGACTGGCGGACAATACTTAAAAGGGGAGTGGATGGCAAATTGCGGCAAAATAAATGTACATATCAATACATAGCTAATTTAAAAGAATAAGCACTTAAAACAGTACTAAAAGCTTTCATCTCCTTGAGCCTTCCCTGTGAATGCATTTTATAAAACCGTATAATAAAATCAAGGAGAAATAACAAGAGAATTAATATGGTGAAAATGGTTTTTACCTAAATTATTGTCGAGGGTCTGGTGAGCCTCCCTGAGGTGTCTGTTCTGAGGGTATCCATTCTTGCCGGCTGAGTCGTCATCTCTTGAGGTGGACGCTCCGAATCCTGGAAGACAGAAAACGGTAACGATGGCAGCCGGGTCGTGTTAACGGTTATGCCCCGCTGAGGGTTCTCGCGACAATCTCTTACCTCCCGTCTCCAGCTTTCTTAGATTGGGGTGGCTGGCTTGGTACTCATCTTCATGTCCTCTGCTGCCGGACAAGGCAGTCTGCAATCTGAGAAAGTCAGATAAGCACGGTTCAGCCGTTTTAGTGAAGGACAGTCAATGATGAGAAGCTGTTGAATTACATTACTCAAAATACGAGTGATTGCTACGGAGGGCTTTGTTGTACAAATATGACCTACAACTCAGCGCCAAATCTCTCAAACTCATGCAAGTGAAGACATTATATTGTTATATATCGTAATATCATGGCCATAAATGAAATTATTTTCATTCAGTGTTTATAGAGACATAAAGGTGTCTTAGTTTTGTTGCATACCTGCCTGAAAATGTTAGCAATTGACCCGTGTTGTTGGTAAGATGGATTTTATTATTGTGTAAACAAAATGTGTGGCTGTGATGATTAAACAGGTGAAGCAGTATTTTATTCAGTTAGAGCAAAGGTGGTCAAATAAGTTTCAGAAATACATTTCAGGCGCTCCAAAAAAGAAATTGTGGAGATACATCGTCTTTGTGGTTTTAACAACTCATAATATAATCAAAATGAATACAGAAGATGTACAGAGATTGATACATAACAAACTAATACAAGTACATCAACGTTAACATTTTTTGCCAGCTTGGAATTTGTATCATATTATTGAAAATTGAATAAATAACAATTTCTGAGACGATAGTGCTGAATCTTACCTGTCGTTGGCCTGGTAGGCCTTTGGCTCCTCAGGTGGTGGCTTTGTCTCTGGCTGGCCCTTGAAGTAGTTGACGAGGCCGCCCCACATGCTCTTGATGCCGTTGATGTGCTTCTGGCTGGTCTTCAGGTCCTGATCCATGTTGTCCATCACCTTGTCGGCCCTCTTCAGAACCTCACCCTGTCTAACCAGCTCCTACAGAGACAAAGAAAGAGATTTAAATAGATAGATAGCATTTTTTTGTTCACTGTCACCCTCTCAGGGACAATATAATCTTCTGCGTGGCAGGGTAAAGCCGATTACTAGTTTGACGCACCTCTGCAGTATCCACACCAATCTTCTCAGATTCATAGATGAGTCCGAGGGAACGGTGACTGCTGTCCACAGCAGACTTAGCCGTGTGCATCACTTGCTGCTGGAGGTACCGCTGTCTCCTCTCCGGTTCGCTGAGCCCACTGTCGTCGTCGTCGTCATCGAACTCCCTTCTTTTGGGCTTGAAATCGTCCTCATCGTCGTTGTCCGCAAACGGGTTGTGGGATTTAGGGTAGGCCATCTGTGGGGCGGGCAGACAGACACACACACACACACAGACACACAGACACACACACACACACACACACACACACACACACACACAGTGTTTTGACAAAATAATCTCAACTCAAGGTCTAGTAGCCATTTCCAGAGCTCTCCACCGCATCTCATTGTCTTCATCAACTATTTCTGAGCTCAAGAATGAACTGTCACGCCCAGCCAGACAGTGGGGACTAATATGTTTGAAATGGGAACAAAATTGTACTTTTAATTGACCAACCGGAAGTTAAACAATCGATTTTAGTTTTAATAATCAATTAACTTTACTGATCTATTGAAAAAAACATTCTGAATACAGACTCACACAAGTCAAGAGTTGCTTATCTTCAATTTCATATCACAACAATGCAAATATACTATTTACTGGATTTTGTTGTAACTTGGATTTATTATCTTTTGACATTATCAGAATCTGAATCTGAATCAGAACAGTTTATTGCCATGGAAGTTTGCACCTACAAGGAATTTGTCATGGCGGGTGGTGCATAACATTTAACAATAAACAATATGAAACAATAACATTAAACAATCAATAACAATCAACACAGTTATAAAGTTATACAACTATCTGGGTAGCTACTAATAGATAGATGAAGCATACATGTATCACTTCTGATAATAATGCCAGGCCTGCTTAGTTGAAACCTTACAGTTGAAACAGTAAACATTCTTAGGAAGGACCAACTGACATGTTGATTTGACAAATGGCATCCCAATTTTGAGAGGAATTAGTGAACGCTTCCTTAGATTGTCAGCTTCAGCTGTCAACGTGTTTCACGCGATCAATAAGCTAAAACACCTACTGGGTCATAGTGACAAATGTAAACGACACTATTGCTCCGGTAGCTAACGTTAACTATGTTACAAGTGTTAGCTACGGGGTGTTGGCTGGTTCCTCACGTTAATCAACGAGGATTGCAAGCTAACTAGTTAAATAACCACACCTATGAAAACATTATGCTGCTGTGCCAACATTGACGTTTCTCTCCTCTAAAGTAAAACTGTAATGAGCATAGGTATGATCAATTTAACAAACAAACCTTTGACCGTTGGATCTGTAGACGATGTTGTTGCTCTATCAACTGATTGTGAGCAGCACTTCCTGTCACGTTCGGTGACGTCGCCGCGTGCTGTCCCACCGGCTAATCCTGCGCAACAAAAACGCACACCGTGATACTGAAGTCACTTGTTTAGGAAAAATAAATAGTTTAAACATGGCACTAGGTGAGAGAGTGCCTTGTTTACTTGTCACCTTTATTACAATATTTTTTTATGGTTAAACGCCATAGACTGTATGTCAAATCCAAATCGGCTAATTAACCTGCAGACCATCGTTAGGATTGTCCGTGCTGAGTTGCCGTACTGCGGCTCCGCCAGCGCCAGCGCCAGTTGCAGTTGCTCGTCCGTTTCCACTCCCGAATCTTCGCAGAGTGTCGCTCGTCAGATGTTGGGGGAAACATGTCTGTGTCGGGAGGCGGTACGAGAGGGTTTTACTTCAACACAGTCCTGTCGCTGGCCCGCTCTTTAGCTGCCCACCGTCCAGCGCCGGTCGAAAAGGTGAGGAGAAAACGGAGCGAGCTTCAAGATGAATTTGTTTTAACGCTAATTAGCTGGGTAGTCCGGGGTGTCGCTCCACTTCCGCGCACAGTCGATGGCTTATTTTTGATCAATGACAGCCATGCTAACATTTGACATTTGACATTTGACACCCGAGTGCGTCTGTAGACAACACCCACTTTATTTTGTTATTGTTCCTGCAATAGAAGAAGAAAAGCAATGCCGAATAAAGTGGCGTTGCGGCTTGTGCGGTTCAGCACTGCAGTCAAACAGGTTGATTGTGAAAGGCTCGCGGTGCGTCCTTCTTTTAGCATGATAGACCATTTAATAGCAAACTGTTACGGGGACGGTCAGGTCTGACGTTACATTGATCGTGTTTATCTGGCCAATAAAGCAAGATTTAAAAAAAACAGATGTGTTGAGCAAAGTTTGAATTTGATTCTATCAAAGTAAATATGAGGGGACATATGGAGGCAATCATCAATACACTGACTACTTGCTGTTTGATGGAGCACATGGGTTTGATACAACGCCCAGTTTAGATGTTTTTTGGGAATGAGGCATAGTGACGTCATGCCCTATGCCAAATATGTATCCTTGTTATCGTGATACCATTTACAGGCGACTGCAACATAATAGCTTATGGTTCCCACCTTGATAGTAACATACAGATAACTTTATTGAACCCCAGGAGGGAAATAGACAGATGAGGTAGAACAAATATGTACAAATAATGTAAAATATATGTATTTACCGCATGAAACCCAAGACCAGTGTGCATAAATGTAATGTACGTGCAAAACGTAGTACAGTTTCCTGATATTTCCAGTAAACTCAGTAATAGAACATGCAGTCACACTGCAGCACAAGACAATTTAATCCAAATGTGCCTGATCTCTGTCACAAGTTTATTCCGAGACCACGGTTTCATGATCTCTTTGCGCTCTTTCAGGTCCAGAAGCTACAATGCATGTGTCCAGTGGAAGTCCGCGGTGTGTTCACCCTGGACGTGCGTCGCAGAGATGCTGTTATTGCGTTGGCTGTGTTTCTGGTGGAATCTGGCTTACAGGTGGGTGGTGTTCAGTAAAAAAAAAAAAGTCAGACCGCTGAGCCGGTGTGTGGGTTTCACTATCGCTTCAAACATTTGATTTTTAGGTAATGCATAATAACCATAATAATATGGTTGATTCAAACATTGCACAAGTTACATAGTTTAGAGATTCTTTTTCTGATTAAAAATCTGATTAAACCGGCGCTTAGACACCCAGCTGATCATGTAAAGCCTCTAACCTCATCACACTAAGACGCAGCGTGGAAAGCTTCCCCTCCATCTGACCATGTAGAGATGGTGTCTTCACTTTTCATTGCGGAACTCAAGTTGGATATATTTTCTTGTATTTATTTATTTTCCTTTTACAGTCCTTATCTTCGATTTATCAGCGCTTGTGAGGTAAACAAAAGTGCTGCTCTGTGCCAACGAGTGCGGTAGCTTTTGGTGTGTAATGATTTGCTTCCCTCTGGCAGCACAAAGACACACTTGTTCCCTACTTGCTGAGCCTGTTGAGAGGGCTGCCACGGGTCCAATGGATCGAAGAGAGGTCGGGAAAGAAAGGAAAGGGTGAGAGCAATCCTCTTACAGTGGGGCCTTTTGTTTTACAATGGCCTCCATTTACTCGCTGTAACGGTGCTCCCAGTAATATTTGTAGACTAAGATATATTGAGATCCATAAAATGCCACTTCTTGCTGCACACATGAGTAAGATTGAACTGTAGGTCTTTGTCATTTTCTGCTCTTCAGAATTTCTCCCGGTTGCGGAAAACTTCAGCTACTGTCTAGTGACTCTTTTGTCAGATGTGGCTCAGAGGGACCCAGACTCCCGACAAGAGGTCGGCTTTAAACGTGTTGACATCATCTAGTTCTTAGGTTAGGCTGTATTGCAGCGTAGTGCTAAGTTATTGTTTTCCCTGCAGATCATGAACACTTTAATGGAGGTCATGCAGTCACTGCAGGACATGTGCCAAACACCTGATAATCATGATAAAGGTATAGTATACACACACACACACACACACACACACACACACAAAGGCAAAAAACTGCACACTGTAACATCAGTCCTTCAAAACAAAAAGCTTCATGGATGCTCTCTTGCCTTCAGTCTACTTGTGCAGGTACATCGTCCCCAGCCTGCTCGGCATGACTCGAGCATTCGGCCGCTACAGTTACACAGACGAAGCGCTGCTGTCCAAGCTTTTCCCCAAAGACTCGCCACAGGTCACCCGCTGCGTCGCAGAGGAAACCGAGGGAGTGCGGCGCAGGTCCTTCAACGACTTTCGCTCCATCATGCCGTCCGCGCTGCTCACGGTGTGCCAGAGCGACAGTCTGCGCAGACGCACCGGGACCAACCGGGACCCCTCTGCACAGGTGTTTGTGTGTGTGTGTGTGTGTGTGTGTGTGTGTGTGTGTGTGTTCGTATGGTGTGATGGAGCCGTTTGGATTCAACACACGTTTAGTGTGCTTATCAGAGGTGACTGTAGAGTTATCATATTCTCACATGCTTTGTGATTTTATTATGCCTACGGCCGGCGTTATGATTTTCGGGTTGTCCCTCAGACAAATTTGACACAGACGTTCACTTGCACTCAAGGTTGAACAGATTATAATTTGGTGGTCAAAGGTCACTGTGACGTCACAAAACACTCAATAATTCATATGCTAATTATGGCAATTTCACACAAATGTCTATTAGAGAGAGAGAGATTTTCAATGACTAGGTTGTGTTTAGTTGGTGGTTAAAGAAGTGCTTTGTAATGTGCTGTCTCATAGGTCTTTTCAGATGCAGGGGGCCACTCACCGTGCTCTCCTACAGCCGCTGGACAACATTACTTTGAAGGTAAAACACAAGAAACACAAGCTGCTTCGATTAGATGTATGTCTGTCAACTCGTCCTAGCTCAGACATGTCAAACTCAAGGCCTGCGGGCCAAATCCGACCCGCCACATCATTTTATGTGGCCCGCGAATCCGCCAGCAAAAAAAAAAAAAATGTAAAAGTTAGACTTGAAAATAAAAACATTAAAACAGGTGGATAGGAGAGGCAACGGCTCGTAAAGCGGTTTTCCAACAAGTGATTGAGTTGAAAAAGATCGACAAATAAACCCAAAATGTCCAAGAAGAGAAAAATGTATGCAGAGGGAAATGCTTCTAGGAGGAAAACCTGTCTGTCTTCTGTGTTATGAGGCAGTGTCGGTGATAAAGGAATACAATTTACGTTGACATTTTGACACCAAACACAGAGATTTATATAACTGCATGTACACTATTTTTACACTTGAATAAACAATAATCAAATGCAGAGACAGTTATTTAACAATATGTTGGGGAGTAGTTACAGTCTTACAGTTACAACCGGCCCTTTGAGGGAAACCATGTTGCTGATGTGGCCCAGAGTGAAAATGAGTTTGACATCCCTGTCCTGGCTCATCATTGAGTCGTCACATTATATTATGGAACAACTACGTACTTACGTATTGCTTATCTGCACGTATGCTGAATGAATAACATTAACTTGGGGTACACTGCAGACCTGTCTCACATGCTGTAGTAATCCATGTCATACATCCAGTAAAGGTGTTTTCATTTGGTAACCCATACTCTGCATTCAGTGTTTCTTGTCGTCCCTTTTTATTTTAGGTCCCTACCTCCCGGACAGCAGCACAGCAGACCCCGACTACTATTTCTCAACAGTCAGCTCCAGCTCCTCGGTGTCTCCTCTCTTCATGGGAGCTGAAAACGAGGTGGAGGTTCCCATCGATCTGCTACGACAGCTCCTGGCCATGGTAGAGTAGCCCACTACCTGTTTACCGAGAACCGCCGTGTCCCATCCTATCAACGTGTATTGCATCTTTACCGGTGGTTGTGCGTGTTGTCGATTCGCAGGTGAAGAAGTTCGTTTCCGACTCGTTTTTGCAAGCTCTGGACGCCGCCATGACAGAGGTTACAGAGGTAACTATGCACCCACTGTCTGTACAAAACGTTATAGTTGGTCAATTAAAAGCTTGTTCCATGATCTGTTAATTAATATTCTCTGTCATTGTCTCTTCTGTTTGTTGTTAAGTCTAATCCTGGAATCAACCTCTATTACAAAACCTTCAGTGACACTCTCCATGTGTGCGTGTTCAAAATGCTGCGGGACACACTGTACTACATGAAAGGTAAAGCATCACGAATAGCTCATTCATTATGCATTACACACAGCCCTGCTTATTGTTGTATGGTGGTCTATTAAATAGACTTCTTCATCCGAGCTCTCTGATCCAAAACTGTTAAATTTGTGTTTATTTTTCCTAACATGTAGCTCCTTTGCTCGATGTTTTTAAAATTTGAATGTATTGAAAATGTTTTTTCATCTTTGTTTGTCTGCCATTTCTCTCTTGTAAAGCACTTCGTAACCTTTGTTTTGAAAAGTGCTTTATAAATAAAGATTGTTATTATTACTTTGACAAATACTCTCTTCGTGTTTCTCAGCCTTGCAGCCAACATTTGTACGGCAAGTGCACGACTTTGTGCTGGAGCAGTTCAGCAGCAGCCAGTCGGAGCTGCAGCGGGTACTTAATGACACGGGGGGGTTGCCGGTGGAGCAGAGCCCCCTCAAGCTCCGTTGCCAAGCCAACGCCGCCTGCGTGGACCTCTTGGTGTGGGCAGTCAAAGATGAGCAAGGTAATCGATTGTAGCAGAACACCGTGTTCAGATGTCGTAATCACATACTGGATGTGTTTGTTTGCTCTGATTGCATCACTTCTCTTTTGTTCCAGGAGCTGAGAATTTGTGCACCAAACTGTCAGAGAAGCTGCAGTCCAAAACCTCCAGTAAAATCATCATCGCTCACATGCCCCTGCTCATCTGTTGCCTACAGGTAGAATGCTGCTCGGCAGACACGGCACTAAGATATTTGCTCAAAGAGAAGTGAAATGTTACACAAGGCACCACATCACGAGGTTTTGTCTCGAAAATGACTTCATTGAAAGGAAGCGAGTATCCCGGTGATCGCCTGGTTTCAGAGCTGACCCAGACCCGTGTTGCGTGGCCTTAATTTCTGATATTTTTTTCGGCTGTTGTTGTATCTGACGGCCTCCCTCTCGGTTTCAGGGCCTGGGTCGTCTGTGTGAGAAGTTTCCAGTCGTCGCTCACTCTGCCTCGACCTCTCTCAAGGACTTCCTGGTGGTTCCTTCCCCTGTCCTTGTAAAACTCTATAAGTATCACTGCCAGTACACCACAGGTATTGATATTTATTTATTAATTTATTATTTACTGCAGTTTCTGAGGAATGCCTGTACCTCCTGATTAAAACTCATAGGAGTTAGAATGTAATAGTTAACCAATCAACAATGTAAATGTCACAATTGAAACAAAAGCAAAAAAAAATTGTAATGTGTCCACGATACCTCTAGCAGGAAGTATTTTGATCTCAACTGTAGCACAAATGACCAGAGATAAAAGTGAATGGGACAAAAGTGCTGTAGCTGGTGATACAGTGCCGAATATAAGTCAATAACAGTTGTCACATTCGACTCTCATCCACTATTGATCTGGACAGAGCTGCTGCAAATACAGACAATTAGAAATGCAGTTCAGGCTAATGTTCTCAATGTACTGCTTTTTTTTTTAGCTGCTAATTTGTTGTATTCTAAAAGATAACATGCTCTTTACATTTGGCACCACAATCTGCCCTTTTCTGCTCTCTGCAGGATAGTATTTTCTCCGATGTTTTAAATTGTAACACATTTAAAACCGCTTGTTTTGAATTGCTCTTCTTCGTCGGTGTTTCTGTCTTTGCGCTGTCGTCCTTTTTTTTTTATTTTTTATTTTTTATTTTTTATTTATTTTTTTTTTTTTTTTAAGGCACCGGAGAAATAAGGATAAACGTGACCAATGAGCACTCTCAGTCCACCTTCAACCTGCTGTCAAACAGGAAAGATCAGCCGTCCATGTACGAGCAGCTCCGAGACATTTCCATTGACAACATATGCAGGTCAGACTCAAAACACCCGACACAGCTGTAGTTGGAAGATATGATTTTGATGTGCTTTTTTTTTAAACTTTCATCTCTGTGTGTATTTCTCAGATGTCTGATAGCTGGTCTGACCATGGACAATGACATAGTGGCAGCCTTTCTGGCCAGTCTGTCCAACCGGCTGTACATTTCACAGGAGAATGACAAGTGAGCAACATTTCTGGTGGGGGGGGGGGGGGGGCTTCATTGATATTTTCAAATCCATGATACTGTCGAACAGCTACTTTAAAAATACAAGTTGCCTCTCCGCCAGGGACGCCCATTTGATCCTCGACCACACCATCCGAGCACTGGGCCACATTGCAGTGGCCCTGAGAGACACTCCCAAAGTCATGGAGCACATCCTACAAATCCTTCAGCAGAAGTTCTGCCAGCCTCCATCCCAGCTGGATGTGCTCATCATCGACCAGCTTGGCTGCATGGTCATTACGGGAAACGTGAGTTCAAAGATGCACGTGGTAACATTGCCTCCATTATTTGACGCAATTATGGTTGAAAAGGGTTATTAGGCCGGTACATAACCACCGGGAGATCATTCAAATGGGTGAACCGTTGATATAGTAACGGTGTTATGTTAGACAGTTGCTTCAATAGAAGCAATGCAAACCCTTTTTTCTTAACCCGGTGGGGCTGACACACTGTAATTTATTTCCGGAAACCTGCTGGCTGCTTGCTCATTACAGTGTGCATTGAGAATAGGTTCCAGTATTCTAATTGACTCCCCCTTTGTGTGTAACGGGGTGTTTTAGACAGCCAGCGTACCCAGAGTGTGACAGACTACAATTAGGACTGGAAAAGGATCTGACCTTAAACAGCGGATACAGATTACTTACCAAATGCCTTCCTCTGTAATCATGAGGTTTTTGAATTTAAGGGAAATTGTAAATGTTAAATTCAATTTTAATAGAATTTTATTTGTGCAGCCCAATTTCACAAATCCCAATTTTGCCTCGAGGGCTTTACAACCTGTACAACATACGGCATCCACTGTTCTTGGACTCTGACATCGGATAAGAAAAAGTCCCCCCAAGAAAGACCTTTAACAGGTTTTGTTATAAGTAGTAAGAGAAGATTAGCTAACAGGGCATTTGTAACCTATTGGTGGCTTCGTAGTCTTATTCCTGTCTGTTTGTCTTGTAGCAATACATCTACCAGGAGGGGTGGAACCTGTTCCAGCAGATCAGTGTGAAGGCCAGCTCAGTGGTCTACTCGGCTACCAAAGACTACAGAGACCAGGGCTACAGGTCAGCATCTGCTCTCTGAGCGTTAACAATTGTTGCTCACTGCGACTAAGTAGTCAGCTGTAGTCTCCTGATTTGAGTGTCATCGTGTTTTGTCATATTTGATAAATAATTGAGACGATAAATACGTCTTGTTGGTGTTTAACTGATCCCTCCATCTATGCCGTCTCCCCCCCCAAGGCACTGCTCTCTGGCAGTGATAAATGCTCTGGCCAACATTGCAGCCAACCTCCAGGGGGAGCAACTCGTGGATGAACTGATGGTGAACCTTTTAGAGCTGTTTGTCCAGCTGGGCCTGGAAGGAAAGAGAGCCAGTGAGAGGGCCTCAGACAAAGGACCAGCGCTGAAGGTAAAAGCTTAAATGCATCTAAACACTACAAGAACATGAACAGCAGCAAAGTTGGTGAATTGGCTCTTTTTCTCCCCGTAGGCATCAAGTAGCGCTGGAAATCTTGGAGTCCTCATTCCAGTGATTGCTGTGGTGAGTATGTGATGTCTGTACGAAGAGCTTTGAGGACTATGAACATTCATTTTGACAAGAATTTGTGTTGAAATACAACGATCTACAGTATTTGAGTGCTTCAGATGATTGTAGAGGTTAGTTAGCATTTAACTCTGTCGACAAATATTTACCCTGTTTACAGCTGCAGAACAAACGTCTGTGTCACAAGTTCACTGCTGAATTTTAATTCATGCTGTTAAATTGTGGTTATTAATATTAAAGCCACCACAGGAAACGCCTCATTTTGTGTTGATTTTGGCAGTTCACCGTGGACCAAAGCGGTCGTGTGTCCGAAGCACCAGAGTCCCTTCAGAAAACACCTCATTTTTACTGCCAGATTGCTTGTTGATGGTCTCGTTTACTTATGTAGGTCATATAGAGGCATCTGGATTGACTGTTTCAGAACATATACATACATTTCTATGTATATATAGTTTTGTATTTATATAATTACAATTAAAAATAAGATACGAAAAAACACGTTTTCTTTCCGTTAAATCCTTGCCTAGTAGTTTTATATATTTTATTTTCCCCTCTCGGGTATTATTTATGTTTTTATTGTCTTTTTGGAATTATTACAGTACGACATTCAGGTAATGACCGTTACATAATGTCCTTGTTTTTGAGCACATTTATGCACTTTCCTCATTGCACAAAATAAAACATTAACAGACAGATAGCAAACATTTGTAGAGTCTCTCCCGCAGACTCGCAACACTTTGAGGAACATGAAGGGGAAGTTTAAATGAAAATTAAGAGACTACATACATATAAAGACTCATTACTTCATGTTTTATTGTACATAGTGTACAGAACAGAAGTAATTTATTGTTAACAAAACAACACCCCAGGTATTTCAAACGGTAATGTTTCAAACCAAATATTGAATTTGTAGGGAATATATTAGCTGCTTAAAAGGCTTTTTTTGGTCGAGTTTAGTTCTGTGAAGGATTGACCACCCGGCCCATGAACACAAGGCAGTCTGTGCGGTGCTCGTAGATCAGGAAGAGGAAGGGGCGGTCCACAGTGAAGTGGATCTGAGAGGAGAGGGGCATGAAGCCCACCTGGGTCAGAGCAGCAGCCTCGGTCCCCTCCTCGTTCACTGTGATGGTTCCCTGGTGCTTCAGCTGGGGAAGGAGATGAGAGGGCTTCCATTAGTTTGAAATAGTCTGTACTGTTATTGATTGCAGATGAGCAGGTGTCCTTTTTGTTTTGGATGTTTGCCTCATGACTGATTTGGTCTTTACTCACCCAGTTCATGAAGACCTTTTCGGAGGTCATTCCAGAGAAATCTCCACTCTCCTGGAACAAGTCAGTGAGGCCCATCTCCTTCAGATTTGCAATCAAGTCATAGTTCTGCTCCAGTTTAAACCGAGGTAACACCACCTCTCGAGTCCTGAAGGGAGGCACAGAAAAAGCTATTAAATCTCCAAGAGGTCTAAACATTTCCAGCTTTTTCACCCAAGCCATTAACTTAAAAAATGTATTGCACATTAATATTTAAAGTGCGCTGCTCTGCATTACTTTCCTGTGAGAACGCTGCTTACCTGTTTGTCATGTTTTTGAGCCACTTGTTGACAACAGTGGGAGAGATCTCCTGCTCCAAGGTCCTCATGCCGGTGATCTTCCTCGGCAAGGCAATGAGCATGCTGATGTGTCCCGTGTAAGGGAGCTGAAAATAAGAACATCTTGTTTATAGACCGGTATGCTGTTTGTCTTCAGGGACCGTGTTGAAATTTCAAGTCGTTGAGCGTCCACCCACCTGCAGGATGTCACACTCTAGTTCGTGGTCGGCAGCAGCCAGATAGTTCCCCTTGTTGGACATCATTGGCACGCGCACGTTTGTCTTTTCGTTAACTCTGAAGTTGCGATAGTAAGTCATTTCCTTGGGGAATTTCTGTTCCCATGTACCTGTTTATATAGACATGTAAGAGTCATATGTTTACTTTGTGACTCAAATCAACAAAGCGGACAGATGTGACACTGTGTGCTGATGTTTTCTCTCACCTTTGAAGTACAGGTAGTTGAGCAGCATCAGCACCATATTTGGGTCCACGCTCTTGAGCGGTTCCTTGATCAGCCCTTTGGTCAGCTTTAGGATGCGACGATTGGCCTTGTTCAGGAAGGCAGGGTCCCCGAAGTCCACCGACTGCGGCTCGGCATAATAATAAGCCTTTGTCTCCGCACGGAAGGCGTCGTTCACCGTGACGTCCCTCTTCACGTAGACGTCGTTCACAGAGCGCAGCGTGTAACCAAAGTTCCTCCTGAAGAGCCTGTGCGTCAGCTTCCTGAAGAGCTTGTGCACTGTGGTGTTGTCGTAGTGATGGCTTGCGTTGACAAAGTCGGCGAATCCCAGCGCTCCGTAGATCTGATCCCGGGTTCCAGGTCCCGCCCCTAAAGACATCATCCCCATGGCGACCGAGATCCCAGCGGGCGCCAGCAGGATGTTGTCGCTCTGGTTGACGTCGTTGCGGAGACTCCGATAGAGGTTGAAGCCGAAATGGGCGTTGACGATGTTGAGGCGCTGGAGGCGAGACCGACCGTGGAACAGCCGCAGGAGTCTGGCGCGGCGGATCTTGGGGTCGGAGGGTTCGGCAAAGATGTCGATGTCTGGGGCCGGTGTGGCGATCTCGTCGATCTCATCCCCTTCTCTGATGAAGCGCATCATAAACTCATCATCCGGACATTCAAAAGTAGAATCGCTTTAGGTTAGTTTTTGTATTTTGTGCCAAAAGACTAAAAGCACTACGAGTAACTTCCCAACATTCCAAGAGATGAATAGAGAGAATCTCATTTGTTTTTTACCTTATTACTTTACACCTCAACTTTTTTCCTCAATAATTTTATTTTTGGTCTAATATCAACAGTCGGTACTCACGTGTAGTCGTCGCTGCCCGCAGCCAAGATCTTATCAAAATCAATATAATCTTCATCCTCAAAGCCGTCAAAAACCAGGTCGTTCGTAACGGTCTCCATATCCACCGCCCCCCCAAGTTCAAAGCCTCGGGGTTCCGGTTCAGGGTCAGTGAAGTGAGAGCTGAGTTCTTTGATCCCAGCCAGGGATGGACCGACCAGCAGACAGGCCACAGAGATGACGGTGATGAGCCGCATGCTGAAGGCTGAGGCAGAGAGAACGGACATTTAGCACGGCCGTGTTAATAATCTGATCAACATTTCGAAGATTCCATGACGTTACAGTTTAGTGATTCTGTAGGAATAAAATCACTCCGTCACTGAGTAAAAAAATACAAAAGGTTTTACGTAAAATTCCCTTAATAGCAGCCTGACTCTGTGAAATGTCTTACCTTTGCTGTGTTGCTTCTGTTTGTGGGACTAAGAGCAAAGAATTGAATACAAAACTGAACTTTGATGTCGGCTCCTCCTGAACAAATAGACCAGATCAAACAGACCAAAAAGTGCTGTGACTGACTAAAATCTTTAACTCTTCACAATTCAGCTAATCTCCTAGAATAATTGATTAGATAGATATTGAAGGGCTAGTAGTTAGGCAGGAGATATTCTGCAGTTGTTTATTAATATTATTTCTTTATCTTTATTGTATTCAGTATATAGCCTATTGAAAAACATGTAATTGTATTTGATGGAATTCCCATTTTACAACTTCAGAGTGTGATAATCTGAGTAATGCAACATTAATCGCTCCACATTTTTCACGATTTTCCTGTGTTCATTTTTCTAATTTACAGTTGACCAGACGGCTTCCGCCAATCAAGGAGCCCAAGCCCCGCCTCCAGAAGCTGTTCAGGGACTTCTGGTTGTACTCTGTGGTCATGGGCTTTGCTGTGGAAGGATCAGGTGAGCGACTCATTTCAGCATGCTACAAATTCTGCACTGCTGCACTCTTATCGCATATACATACATGACATAAAATGATTGGGAGCGGTTGAGTGACATTTTCCTGATTTAGCCCCGTTGAACCTGTTAGGGCTGAATAAACCTTTATCATTCTTGTTGGCAGATGAAAATTTGTGACCTAATAAACTCTCATCAAAGCTCCGGCCCTCTAACAACCTGAGCAGAGGTCTTATCAGCCAGAATGACTGAAGGCTTTAAGCAATTCTTGAGATTTATTTCACACCAGATGGGGAAATATTTGAATTGTGTGATGAAATGGTTCATTAAATACGATAAACACAGATGTTTGGCTTCTTTAATCATCAGTATCAACCCAAATAGAACCTAAAAACATACTGAGGGGTGTTATTTCACAGCTCTTACTAATGAAATCAAATCCGAGATATTAGCATACCAACACACCAACATCCCTGCTGTTCTGGATACATGTGTTCTTTCAGGGCTTTGGCCAGAGGAGTGGTATGAAGGTGTGTGTGAGATTGCCACCACGTCTCCTCTTCTCACCTTTCCCAGTGGAGAACCTCTTCGCTCCGAACTGCAGTACAACTCTGCCCTGAAAAATGATACAGTCACGCCGGTAACAGTGCTTTTCTTCTTCTTCCAGTAAAGTACGGTAGTTCAAAATGGCCGTTGAACAGCAACGACAGTCCGAGCGATCTTTAATTCATCCAATTCTGTCCCCCAGGCCGAGTTGAGCGATCTGCGGGCAACCATCAGCAATCTCCTCGACCCCCCTCCTGAAGGATCTGCCCTCATCAACAAGCTAGACTTCGCCATGTGCACGTACCTGCTCTCAGTCTACAGACTAGAATACATGAGGTCAGCTCCTCTACACCAATGTGTCCAGTTCACATTGTTTTGTATATTGTCAATCAATCAGCACTTTATTATACACTCAGGGTCCAGATAAAAGACAATAAATGACATACAAAAGCACAATAGATAATGATAATAGACAATAAATAAGTGTCCTACAAAGAGACAACTATACCAATGTCTCTACAGCTGGTATT
Organism: Anarhichas minor; assembly: GCF_050575085.1. Classification (NCBI taxonomy): domain Eukaryota; kingdom Metazoa; phylum Chordata; class Actinopteri; order Perciformes; family Anarhichadidae; genus Anarhichas; species Anarhichas minor. The sequence continues at coordinate 5,322,153 of NW_027466471.1, read as the reverse complement.
GGTAGCCACAGACACATTTCATTGGTACTACTCCATAAAGGTCTCTTAAGTAATATTCTCATATTGTCATTATAAGCTACTTGAAGTCACTAGAAGCTTGCTTTTCTGTAGTTTGACCACACGTGGGCAGTGTAGAGTAGTGTACAATGTGCTTTGAACAGAGACATCTTCACTCCATTTGTACACCGCACTAAACTTGCATAAGAGAGCGTTTGCTTGTGCACACAGCATTAACTATAAACATCTTCATCATGTGTCACTTTGTTCGGTGATGAAAATGTTCACGATATTTTACCTTGTCACAGATGCTAAGATTATTTTCAGACAGTCTTAAGTCAGGAAATTTGAGCCATTTTAGAATTATATATTTCAGAGACATGAGAGAATGAAACTTTGTGATATCTTCATCCTCCTGCTCTTTTCAGGATGCTGCGGTCCAACGATCCCGACAGGTTCCAGGTCATGTTTCGATACTTAGAAGACAAAGCCATCCAGAAAGACAAATCTGGTGAGGGCTTTGCACTCGTTCACATCTGCTCATCCTATTCTGCATGCTGTGTAAGGCATTCTCTCAGGTTCACCTTTTCTTTTTTTAAATGTTTGTCTTCGAAGGCATGATGCAGTGCATCATTTGTGTCGGGGATAAGGTGTTTGACGTCTTCCTCCAGATGATGGCTGAGAAGGTAGGGAGCATGGTTCAAATTTAGGGTGATGCCGAACAATTACCAAAAGGCTTGGAGGGCCTGTTGACAGTATGTTTGATTCTTCCGTATCACTGAATAACAATCAGAGCTTATTTCTAATGCTTTTAGCCAAAGACCAAAGAGCACGAGGAGGAATTGGAGCGACATGCCCAATTCTTATTGGTCAACTTTAACCACACCCACAAGAGGATCCGCAGAGTGGCGGACAAGTACCTTTCTGGTTTGGCTGAGACGTGAGTGCATTTATTTATTTTCCCATCATGTTATATACAGTTTGAATCCTATTTCTCATCTGTTTTACTTCTACCAGATTCCCGCATCTGCTTTGGAGCGGCCGGGTGTTGAAGACCATGCTGGACATCTTGCAGACGCTCTCTCTGTCACTAAGTGCTGTGAGTATCTCTGAACATTGTCAGTGTGAACTGTTCTACGCTGGTGCAGCTCTGAGTCAACATTCATAGTTCAAATAAGGTGTTCTGGGGTGGAACTAAAGCAGAGTTTGAATTATTTTAGCTTGAAGTGTTTAGGAAGTGTTGACATAGATGCAACTATCAGCTTCAGTTGCAACAAATGTCTTCTCTGTTTACTCAGGACATCCACAAGGATCCGCCATATTACGACATTCCAGACACCCCCTACAGGATCACTGTTCCCGACACGTACGAGGCCCGAGAGGTGAGTTTAGACTGTTGTTGACACTGAAGACCACTAGAGGGCAGCGCAGTACTGGTTTAAAGACAGTAGTGGCAGTCGTTTGAGATTGGTTTAGTTGGTTCATCAGCTACATTATCCTGTGTACAAACAAACGTGTACTAACTAACTAAGCCCCTTACATTCAATTTGCAGCCATAGAAATCTTTGAGAAAGACTCTCATAACAACACATGTACACATTGTGTAGGGATATGTATTATTAAAATTGTTTGTCTCACAGTCCTTTATTTATTAATAATCATATCCTGGTTTCTTTTCCTCCTTCTAGAGCATAGTGAAGGACTTTGCCGCTCGCTGTGGGGAGATCCTGAAAGAGGCAATGAAATGGGCCCCTTCAGTCACAAAGTCCCACCTACAGGTCAGCACCTTTACCTTTGTGTCCTCAGAGTGGAGACCAGAAAGATCAACAGAGCTATAAGAGGGGGTCAACACAACTCAATTGAACAAACAAAACAAAATTGACTATACTGGAAGTACCATGAGATACTAAAAGTCTGAACTTCACAGCTGACTTTGGTTGTGTCTGTAAAGTTTAAGCAACACTTCGGCTCCAATACTTGTAGAAATAGTAACTTATTATCCTGAATTACTTAAATTAGTTTTTTTTTAAGGTTAACAATTTTCTATTTTGATTTTAGAGGATATTTGTCATAGTTGTTCCATTACTGGTTCTCTTTTCCCCCTTTCCTCTCTTTCTGTCCGTTCCGGTATGTTGTGTCTTGTACAGGAATACTTGAACAAGCATCAGAACTGGGTGTCAGGACTGTCCCAGCACACTGGCCTGGCCATGGCCACAGAGAGCATACTGCACTTCGCCGGCTACAACAGACAGAGTACTACACTCGGCGTGAGTCTCTCACACACACACACACACACACGCACACACACACACACACACACACACACTACATGTGGGCATCCCTGCATGTTACAAGATAGAGGACGGGCTGAATTTAGACAAAATTACACATCTAAATTAATGGTGAGGTCTTAATCTGAGCTGCCTGTCACATTTCGGCATATTTAAAGCTGCACACTCAGGAAGTGAGAAATGTCCCATCCTGAGGCATCAAGAAGGATGCAGGGATTTTATAGAACCTACTGAACACTTTGAAAGAAAATCTTGCCTTACAGGCTTGTTGATTTGAAGCTTATTAACATTCGTCCAACATGGCTTTTCCATGTAACAAATGTGCCATCTACTTGTTTTGTCAGAGACTTTGCAGTGTTGTTAACACTGAGCAGAATTATCTTGTATCCTTTGTGCACACGTATTTTATTATATTCTATATCTAGTTGTCTAGTTATTTACACCATTGTATGTCCATGTGTGCATGCTTACTGGTTCGTGTGACATCGTTTTGCTTGCTACGCATTGCCTTTGAGTTCTCTGGCTCGAATTCTGCTACATCTGTTTTTTCATTTGCTTCATTTGTTGTATTTTGTCTTTATTAAACTGCACCGAACTACCTGCCTGGTTGCTTGGCTGGTTTGCGGATTTGCTGGTTGCCTGGTTACTTACCTGCAATGGACGGGTGGGTTGGTTGGCTGGTTGTCCATTTGGCTAACTGGGTTATGCTGGTGCTGTCTCCCCCCCCCCCCCCCCAACCATGTGGCCAACCATAGGCTGCTTTCCCTCAGGTTGGTCTGAACTCTAAATACAGAGAGACAGGGCTCAGGCATGACACCTTCAGTATAGCCAGACGTGTTTCAGCTCAGCTACGTATCTACTTTCTTAGCTTCGGGACCGTGTGGCCCCTAAATGGCCCCTAAACTGTGTGCTTTCATTAGACCACCCAGCTGACAGAGAGACCAGCATGCGTGAAGAAGGACTACTCCAACTTCATGGCATCGCTCAACCTGCGCAACCGCTACACAGGAGAGGTGAAGTCTTGATATTGTAAATATTCAGACGATGTGACTTTCCTAGACTTCCTGTCACACAGTATGATTCACACCTGCTTATGTGCTGTCTAGGTGGCTGGTATGATGCAGTTCTCGGAGGCGACTCACAGCCATTCAGATCTTAGCAAGCTGATGATCCTTCAGATGACCAGCGCTCTGGACAAAAAAGACCCAGAGGCCTTCACCCAGGCCATGTTCAAGATGGCCGCCCTGCTTATAACTACCAAAAGTGAGCCTCGTTTCATTTTGAAGAAGTCTTTCAACAATAGTGCCAGTTGTTGTTTCTTTCTTACAATTCAGTTCTGGTAAGTTTCTATATATTCTGTCTCTCAGACTGCAATCCTCAGCTCCTGCACCACCTGTGCTGGTCTCCTCTGAAGATGTTTACGGAACATGGCATGGAAAGCGCTATCGCCTGCTGGGAATGGCTCCTGGCTGCACACAACGGGGTGGAAGTGCCAGTACGTGTATTTATCGCGCCTCATAAAAATTATTTTTGGATGGCGGTTTGAGATGTGTTGTAGAATAGATCTTCTCTTCTTCCATCTGCCTAGTTCATGCGTGAGATGGCAGGAGCCTGGCAGATGACAGTGGAGCTGAAGATGGGCTTGTTTTCGGAGGCTAAGGTGGAGGCGGGCCCTATGGCTGTGTCAGAGGAGAGTCAGCCTGCCCCCTGCGCACCTGACGTCGTCCCCCACTTCCTCTGGATAGAGGTCAGTGACAGGCTTTGTATTTTTTTATAAAATGGAGTTAAGCTGATTATACAACAAATCACTACTTTATTCCTTCTTTCTGTTCTACCTCCAGTTTCTGGTGCAGAGGTTTGAGATAGCCAAGTACAGCAGCGCTGACCAGGTGGAGATTTTCACCGCCATTTTGCAGAGATCTCTGTCCCTGAGCGTCGGAGGACCCAAAAGCAGCATGAACCGACATGTTGGTGCCATCGGACCAAGATTGAGGTACCACGTGTCATTGTTGCGACTGCAGATTAGTTTATTCTTAAATGCTGTAATAGTCGGCTGCGAGAAGATAGATGCTGTATCCTGAACTTGATAAGACTATTGTGTCATCACTTGGCTTTATTTCAGACTGCTGACTCTGGGTCTGACTCTGCTGCATGCCGACGTTGTGACAAATGCAACCATCAGAAATGTTCTTCGAGAGAAGATCTATTCCACCGCTTTTGACTACTTCAGGTTAAAAAAAAAAAAAAAATCAATCAAATCTGTGTTTTTCAGTCTTGTATTTTTGTGTGGTTCTGTCCAATAACTGCCATCTCTCTTTGTGCAGTGTCGCTCCTAAATTTCCCACTCAGACAGATAAGCGGCTGAGAGAAGACATCAGCATAATGATCAAGTTCTATGCCAGCCTGCAGTCTGACAAGAAGTATCTGGCAGCCAACCAGCTGGTTCCACCAGGTACGACACTGAGAGAACCAGGGCGTAATCTTTTAGTCATAACCCAGAATTCACACTTTATAAGTAGATTTGATTTTGATTCTGTGTAGATCCCCAAGACATGTCTGTGAATAGCCTTTCCGTCATGGCAGGGACGGATAGCAGGAACAGTCTGGATGCAGCTGTGGGCCAGAGGCAGCAGGTGGCTCAGGGTTGGATCAACACCTACCCTCTGTCCTCCGGGATGTCCACCATATCCAAGAAATCAGGTAAAACACATACACACACACACACACACACACACAGGATGCAAGCTTTAATAAGTTGTGCTGTAAAAGATGGTCACAGTGAAACTAAACCTCCTTCTGCTTCTCATGCACAGATGAAATAGGTCTTCAGTAATCTAATATTTCCTCTGTCACGATGTTTCAGGACTGTCTAAAAAAAGCAACAGAGGCATTCAGCTGCACAAGTACTACATGAAACGTCGGACTCTTTTACTGGCTTTGCTGGTATTTACATTTTCTCAACCACTTTAAATTATTCACAAATATATAAAGGGAGAGAATGTCCATCAAATGATTACATTTCTACACATAGTTCTGTGAATGTCACCTCATTGGGCTATTATGATAATGTGTCTCTTCAGGCCAGCGAGATTGAGCGGCTGACGATATGGTACAACCCGTTATCCACCCAAGAGCTCGCTATCGCCACGGAGCAGACGGTGGAGGCCAGCATTGCTAACTGGAGGTCCAAATACATCAGTCTGACGGAGAAACAGTGGAAGGACAACATCAACCTGGCCTGGAGCATAGCGCCTTACCTCGCCCTGCAGCTGCCTGCCAGGTACTCGCAGAAGCAAAATGCATTGCATCCTCAAGTTTCATCAGTGTTGAACCGCAAGTGTACTAGATTTTGTCGTCACAAATTTGAAAAACTTCAATAATAAGTCTCTAAACAAGCCAGTAACTTAAGATATTAAAAGCCGAAATATACAAATGTCTGCACATTGTTGCCTTCAAAGTACTTGAATGATGAACTACAACAAAACAAAGGAGAATTCAGAGTCACACTTGTGACATCGTCTCACACCATTACTGCATGTGAACAGCTACAATTTCTTTAGCTGAATGAAAATATCCAAAACAGACCAGCTTATTTCACTATATTACCCCTTTACTCTACAGCGAGTAGGATTTGTCGGTTGGGGTTTCAAAGTTGGCCCCTCCTCCACGGCCTAGCGGAGGTGAAAGCCAACCCCCAGATTCACTCTCGCCACACACTTCTATTAGTTCATTAATTATGATTTAGAATAATTATTTCTGTATATTTTTTATAAAGGAATATCCTACTCATTGTACCTTTTTTAATATGCATAATATATGCACCAACAAATGACTCAAAATGAAGAATATGTATATGACTATATATAGATAGAACATGGCATAGTTAGGAACACATGATTGTTCACTTTATCTGAACAGTTGAACATGTACCGATACCGTTTTCTTTGTTGTTTTACAGATTTAAAAACACAGAGGCGATCGTCTCTGAGGTGACCCGTCTGGTGCGAATGGATCCGGCTGCTGTGTGCGATGTTCCAGAAGCAGTCAAGGTGAGGTCGTCCTGCCGGCCACTGCAAACCAACGGGACGGCGGTTTTGTGTGCCGTTCTTTTGGCGCAATGAAGCCGACATATTTCGTGGCCAAATTCTACTCTTGCACGTGTGATACAGCAGACTTTATGAGAATAGACAGAAGAGCTTCCGACGTGTATCTGATATTCCATGGCTACATGGTGTGAGTCACTATACCATGAAAAGTTCCTCATCTGCACTTATCGGACGCTTTCTCAATCTTCCTTTTTTTACTTGTCTGTGTAAGATAAAGATCTGAACCCTTTCTGGACCTCATTTTGCATTTGATTACACAATATATTGAGCCATTCAGTCTGTAAATTCAGTCATGAACTTTCTTCTTAATAGGCAGGAAGATAACAATACTGTTGACTCTTTTTTTCACATTGGGGATTTTACATTTTCTCACGTGACTTTCTAAGTTATTTGTTAGTTGCCTCAAATCCATTCTGTTAAGTTTCAGCAAAAGTTAAGACGGAAAAAGTTAATTTTTGCTGCTCAGTCTTTTGCTTTCAAGTAAGCGTCCCACTTGAGAAATATTGTGTGTTGATAGTGATCTCCTTCCCCGCAGCTTCCTCTAGTCCTCTTCATTTAGTTCTGGCTGACTGAACTCCTAATGAGCCTCGCACCCCGTCTGAGGAAGAGGCTGGGGAGGCAGAGCACGGTCTTCCCCAAAGGCCGTCATGATTTCAGCGGATGATCCTCCTTGACATCACGTACTTGTTTATTCCAGTCACTGAAGTAACGAATAAACACAGTTTCCTCTGGAGGCTATTTAGCACACCGTCAGTCTTGGGGTCGTGACCTTGCATCAGATTGCTGTCATGTTTGATGCGGGAATATGGATCCAGTGATGCGTGCTGCGCATGATAGTGGAACCGGTCCAAGTATCGATCTACTTGTTGGCTTCAACTGGAATCATTTTTGACACATTTCTCAATTCACTTTTGTTTTTTTTTCTCTTTTTTGTGTGTTTTTCTTCAGTTCCTGGTGACGTGGCACACAATTGATGCCGACTCTCCAGAGCTGAGTCATATCCTGTGCTGGGCCCCAGCAGATCCCCCAACCGGACTGTCCTACTTCTCCTCCATGTACCCTCCTCACCCCCTCACAGCCCAGTACGGGGTCAAAGTACTCCGCTCCTTTCCCCCTGTACGTTCATACACACACGCACGCACGCACGCACACACGCACAGACACACACGCACAGCTGGCTGTTGCCATTCCTGGATTTGTTTGTGTTCCCTGTGCGAAGGAAGTACCAGGACTTTCTCAAGTAGCATAAACTAGGAAACACCATCAGAACTGCTTTTGCTAAAAGTTTCAGTTCAGGGGTCTATAATTCACATCTTATGGCTATAATGGCAGTGGTGGAAAGTACATTTATTCAAGTACTATTTTGAGGTATTTACTTGAGTATTTTCTGCTACTTCATACTTCTACTGAGGGAAATGTACTTTTTACTCCTACATTTATTTGATAATCTTAGTTACTTGTTCAAAATTGTAAATACAATTAACTAGTAAAGTATGATGTATTATTATAGATTAAGCTACCCAGCAGTATACAAAGTGATATAAATTAGCTCCACCTTCACCAGCTGTAACATTAAAGTTATAATCCAACAATATAATGTTTATTATTCTGAAAAGTACTTTTATTTTTGGTACTTTAAGTACATTTAGATGCTGATACTTCTACGTAAAATTAGGAATGCATGACTTTTACTTGTAACTGAGTATTTGTACACTGTGGTGTTGCTACATTCTAATTGTTCCCCCCCCCCCCCCCCCCCACACCTTTTTCTAGGATGCCATTTTGTTTTACATTCCTCAAATTGTCCAAGCGCTTCGTTACGACAAGGTAAATATCACATCTCATGAGCCGCACATCTCTGCAGATTATTAAATCCTCACAACCGTCCGTTTCTGTCTTTCCTGCTGCACCTCGGCGTAGATGGGTTATGTGAGGGAGTACATCATCTGGGCCGCTCAGAAGTCTCAGCTTCTGGCTCACCAGTTCATCTGGAACATGAAGACAAACATATACCTGGACGAGGAAGCAAACCAGAAAGACCGTGAGACAGTCACTCATACACGTGCAAACCCCACACCACAAAACGTGAACACAGAAATGTCAAACAGCTACCATCCCGTCTCTCCCTGCAGCCGACATAGGTGAGCTGCTGGAGCAGATGGTGGAGGAGATCACCGGCTCTCTGTCCGGTCCGGCTCAAGGCTTCTACCAGAGAGAGTTTGACTTCTTCAACAAGATCATCAATGTGTCGGCCCTTATCAAGTATGAACACGCTGTAGTTTTCTTTCTGTCTTTTTAAATTGGACTCCAGTAACAACACTGTGAGCCGTTAATGACAGTAACATATTCTTTACATTACTGCTGCACTTTTCCTTAAGTCAGCGTAACATTTTTGATTGATATCCCACAGGTTTCAGTTTTGAGAGATCTGAAATTTGGCTCCATCACAGTTAACATTTACTTAAATGTATTCTAATGGTCAGTTTTAATAGCGCAGGTGAGACCCGGCACTGTTTGGGGGGGACTGCTTTTAAAACCATTCCACAAATTAAGGGCTGTGTCTTCTGCAAGTAAATGTCCTTTTAGTTAAAAGGCTGCAACAAGTCCTGCACAGCCCTACAATCCATTTACCATAAGACATAACCTTGATTTATTTCTTCTGCTTTGCTTATCTCAACATTCTCATCATCATCATCATGTGTTTTAGTTTCATCCTTATTGTAGCAGCTAAGTCTAAACTTGAAGCCACTGAGGTGCTGCATAGACAGAGTAATAACTGACGTGCTCGCGGCAGCACCACTCGTTAGTGTCCAACTCCAGCTTCTTTGATGGAATGTTTATTGCTATTTATACAAACCATTACAATAACGTTGTGTTTTAAGTAGCGTAACGTGGCAGTTTAAAGAAACATTTGTGCGCCTCCGTCCAGCAACACCGATATTGTAAATCACCCAAAGCACATGGGAACACCTACCGGACCAATTTGTTGTCCTAGAAACGGCTCCTTCACTGTAATGCTACATTGTAAGACACTCGTGATCTAAAGTGGGGCATTGAAAGAAAAGAGAAACTTTCATGGATCTAAGACACTGGTCTTTGCCAAAGGCCTCAAAGTTGCACTGAAGTTTAACTTTTCTATTAGACGGAAGCCTCTAGGTGATGTTCAAGGTGTTTATGAAGTGTTCCCCCGAGCCACGATGTTTTGTTCCTTTCCCCGCCTTGTACCACCTGTTGTCTAATCTCTAAATCCCTTTGTTGTTCATTTATTTAGCTATTGGTTGCTGCACTGTCTCTCTGATTATGCTCCGGTCTGGAAGTGTTCCGACAGGGCCCCATTATCGCCGGCCCTCACAGTGTGTTGTCGGCCCACTAGAGGAAGACGAATCCCCCTCGGCCCTCATTACAGCACTAATTGCAACTATCCGGGGGGAGAAACTTCTACCGTCCCCTGGCTTCCACTCTCTGTTACTCTGCACCCCAGTGACTCCCCTCTGTGAATAACAGCAGAGCCCGACTGTCACCTGTGGTGTCAAGTCGTTCAGTGAGATACCCATGCATGCTGTTTTTCAGTCAGGGCAGTCGTAGAGGTGTGGAAACTCTTGTGTGTTCAGGTTGTTTTTTTGTTTGTCTTCATCAGACCGTTTCCCAAAGGGGAGGAGAGAAAGAGGGCCTGCCTGGAAGCCATGTCACAGATCAAAGTCCAGCCTGGCTGTTATCTTCCCAGTAACCCAGAGGCCATAGTCTTGGATATAGACTACAAGTCTGGGACCCCCATGCAGAGGTGGGCCTCAAAACCATCTTCCATAATGCTCAAAACACTTCAAAAAGCAATGTGACCGTGTCTCTGTACTTCTATCTAAAGCACTTTGTGTCTGTATTTAGTGCTGCCAAAGCTCCCTACCTGGCCAAGTTCAAAGTCAGGAGGTGTGGAGTCAGTGAGCTGGAGAAAGAAGGTACTTAGATGAACCTAAAGTCGATGCTGTATTTCTCATATTTGCGCAGAGATAAACACTGTGTCATGATTTCAGGTCTGAAGTGTTGCTCAGATTCTGGAGATGAGGCGAAGAGTGAAGAGGAGGCAAAGAGAATCTGCTGGCAGGCGGCCATCTTTAAAGTGGGAGACGACTGCAGACAGGTCTCCTCTCCTCTTACTTACTACAACGCTATCTACCATCTATTTCATGATACACTGTTGACGCGACTTGATTGTTTTTGCTCGACTTCCCTTTCTTCACCATTTCATCCTTTGTGTTCACAGGACATGCTGGCTCTTCAGATCATCAGCCTGTTTAAGAACATCTTCCAGCTGGTGGGCCTGGATCTCTACGTGTTCCCTTACAGGGTGGTGGCCACGGCCCCTGGAGTGAGTTCATGTCAAACCTTTCCCATGTTTCCTCTGTGTTGCTTCCTGACGGGAACTACCGAATAAACGCTAAGTTCTTACGCTTCCTGTTTCTGATGTTCCACCACACAGTGCGGAGTGATCGAGTGCATCCCAGACTGCAAGTCCCGGGACCAGCTGGGCCGACAGACAGACTTCGGCATGTACGACTATTTCAGGAACCAGTATGGAGATGAGTCCACGCTAGCGTTCCAGAAGGTAATTTATTTACACCAGTAAAATCTACCATATTTCTCAAGTGCTCGCAAATTGTATTTACTAAACAGGTTTAACTGATATTCTTCTCAGGCGCGGTACAACTTCATCCGCAGCATGGCGGCTTACAGCTTGCTGCTCTTCCTGCTACAGATAAAAGACAGACACAACGGCAACATCATGCTGGACAGCCAGGGCCACCTCATCCACATCGGTGCGTATTGCGAGCGTCGTGTGGTTCTGATGTGAATTAAATGGACTGTACTTATAGAGCTCCTTTCTAGTCTTCCGACCACTCAAAGCGCTTTAACACTACATGTCATCATTCACCCATTCACACACTGATGGCAGGGGCTTCCATGCAAGGTGCCACCTGCCCATCATGACTCTAACTAATCAGTCATACCTAGTCACAGCCTATGGGAGCAGTTTGGGTTGAAGTGTCCAAGGACACATCCACATGGACGAGCAGAGCCGGGGATCGAACCGCCGATACGAAGGATTGAAAGATCGGACTTAATATTGTCCAAGCCCCACAGATAAACACATGTTTATCCTATCTTCCAACAAGCCTCTTGATACGTTTTCTAGATAACTTTGTCACTGTCGTAGATTACTTATCTTGAGACACACACACGCACGAAAAGAGAGGAGAGTGTCAAAGTGTGAGTCGCCTCTCACCCTTCACTCTGTCAGTCAGTAAGACAGACAGATCTCAGTCAGATATAGAAATGCTAGACAAAGTGCAGGTTATGTCAGAATAACAAGCCTTGCTGCATCTTTACGCGCGGTGCGTTCAGTCAGGAGTAACACATCAAATCAAGCAGGATTTTTTTTCTGTCTGAGCGTTCAAAAACAGAATCCTAAGCTTTCGAGTTTGTCCCTGCGTCGCTTTGTTCCCAGACTTCGGGTTCATTTTTGAAAGCTCTCCCGGTGGGAACCTCGGCTGGGAGCCCGACATCAAGCTAACCGACGAGATGGTGATGATCATGGGCGGCAAGATGGAGGCGACACCCTTCAAGTGGTTCATGGAGATGTGTGTGAGGGGATACCTGGCCGTCAGGTGAGTACACAGACGTGCTAAAGCTAAATTCTTCACTGCGCTATAAAGACTGTAACATTAAGGTGAGTTTCTCCGGTGAATCAGGCCCTACATGGACGGAGTGGTGTCCTTAGTTACGCTCATGCTGGACACCGGCCTCCCCTGCTTCAGGGGACAGACCATCAAATTGCTCAAGTGAGTCAGATGCGTGTGAATGTGAGTAAGCCGTTTGAGTGTTATCCGCTGCTGTTGCTCAGACTCTCTCTGCCCACGTCTAGGCAGCGATTCAACCCCGGTTTGAGTGAGAAAGACGCGGCTTCCTTCATCATCAAAGTCATCCAGAACTGCTTCCTCAGCAACAGGTCGGTACAAAGCCTCAACAGTTTACATCTTCTTCTTCTATTCTTCTTAATATTGATTTCCTGAAAGCATTGTTCACATTTGTCCAATTGCTTTCGTCTTGCAGGAGTAAAACCTACGACATGATCCAGTATTACCAAAACCAGATCCCATACTAAACGTCTGTGCCTGAGCATGTGCGTATTTTAGCTGGTCATAGTGTGCGTTCGTGTCTTTGCATATGTGCCTTTAATGTTCAACATTGAAGATTGTGGCTCATTGTGTCTGCTGAGTGTTGGATGTTTTCCTCTCAAACCATATTTTCTTAGTTGTCTATCTCCTTATTTATTTTGTTATGCTGAAACCAATGTTGTTTTGAACTATTTCTATGTTATTGCACTAGCATCTTGACTTCCGTGAGCTTAGTAATGATCATTTGCACATTCAGTAAATACTTAATCAAGAGTTTGTGCCAATTATAAATCACCTGTGATGTTTGTGAATGTGGATTCTTAAAGCTGTTGGTTTTAGACGGGGTTTGAAATGTAATCGGATACTTGAAGTCAGTTCCGACCGATGTGGCCTATTCTGTCATCTCGTACTTGACTGTACTACTGTGCTTCTCTTTTTAATGGACCCGTCCGAGTTCTTTGATCTGCAGCATGGTACGTGTCTTGTATTTAACAGTGACGACTGACTGTATATACATGAGTTACACTGTCTGTATTTTGGGGGTTCCGTATTTGCAGTTACCACGGGAGAAATGACGCATACAAGTTCTGGGAAACACTGGGGCTGAGTTTTGTATATTTAGCGTTGCCAAAGGGGGAGGGAAGATAGTGCACATACACAAACCTTTCTATTGTTTGTGGATGAAGGTAAGACACAGTTGCATGAAGTGAAGTGTAAACTACCATGTAGCCTGTGTCCAATGTGGCTTTTGGTGGAAGTTTATTTTGTAATCCAAAGTGCTGTGCCCCATGTCCATTTGGATAGCTTAAGCCATCTTGTAATGTTACTGACTGTAAAGATTTAGCCTCTCTTTGTATATTTATATTCATGGCCCATTTTCAGTCTCCTTTTCTATCTTCATGCCTTTTGAATGAGAATGCATGAGATAAAAAAAATCACATAAAGATCTATTAACTTAACAAAATCTGTGTCGCTGGTGGTGTTTCATTAATTATGAAAATAAATCCTTTAAATACATTGTTACACTTGATGGTACCTTAAAGTACCGTTTACGTGCAATCAGCAGTTAGAGACCAAGTGGCTTTTGTGACAATTTTTTGATCTTTTTTTAATGGCTTTTGATACTATTACTTATTTTATAATTATGTATGTATGTATGTACAGTGGGGAAAAAAAGTATTTAGTCAGCCACCAATTGTGCAAGTTCTCCCACTTAAAAAGATGAGAGATGCCTGTAATTTTCATCATAGGGACACTTCAACTATGAGAGACAGAATGGGGGGAAAGAATCCAGGAAATCACATTGTAGGATTTTTAATGAATTAATTGGTAAATTCCTCGGTAAAATAAGTATTTGGTCACCTACGAACAAGCAAGATTTCTGGCTCTCACAGACCTGTAACTTCTTCTTTAAGAGGCTCCTCTGTCCTCCACTCGTTACCTGTATTAATGGCAACTGTTTGAACTCGTTATCAGTATAAAAGACACCTGTCCACAACCTCAAACAGTCACACTCCAAACTCCACTATGGCCAAGACCAAAGAGCTGTCAAAGGACACCAGAAACAAAATTGTAGATCTGCACCAGGCTGGGAAGACTGAATCTGCAATAGGTAAGCAGCTTGGTGTGAAGAAATCAACTGTGGGAGCAATTATTAGAAAATGGAAGACATACAAGACCACTGATAGTCTCCCTCGATCTGGGGCGCCACGCAAGATCTCACCCCGTGGGGTCAAAATGATCACAAGAACGGTGAACAAAAATCCCAGAAGCACACGGGGGGACCTAGTGAATGACCTGCAGAGAGCTGGGACCAAAGTAACAAAGGCTACCATCAGTAACACACTACGCCGCCAGGGACTCAAATCCTGCAGTGCCAGACGTGTCCCCCTGCTTAAGCCAGTACATGTCCAGGCCCGTCTGAAGTTTGCTAGAGAGCATTTGGATGATCCAGAAGAGGATTGGGAGAATGTCATATGGTCAGATGAAACCAAAATAGAACTCAACTCGTCGTGTTTGGAGGAGAAAGAATGCCGAGTTGCATCCAAAGAACACCATACCTACTGTGAAGCATGGGGGTGGAAACATCATGCTTTGGGGCTGTTTTTCTGCAAGGGGACCAGGACGACTGATCCGTGTAAAGGAAAGAATGAATGGGGCCATGTATCGTGAGATTTTGAGTGGAAACCTCCTTCCATCAGCAAGGGCATTGAAGATGAAACGTGGCTGGGTCTTTCAGCATGACAATGATCCCAAACACACCGCCCGGGCAACGAAGGAGTGGCTTCGTAAGAAGCATTTCAAGGTCCTGGAGTGGCCTAGCCAGTCTCAACCCCATAGAAAATCTGTGGAGGGAGTTGAAAGTCCGTGTTGCCCAGCGACAACCCCAAAACATCACTGCTCTAGAGGAGATCTGCATGGAGGAATGGGCCAAAATACCAGCAACAGTGTGTGAAAAGCTTGTGAAGACTTACAGAAAACGTTTGACCTCTGTCATTGCCAACAAAGGGTATATAACAAAGTATTGAGATGAACTTTTGTTATTGACCAAATACTTATTTTCCACCATAATATATATACCAAAACAGTTGGTATATATATGAATATATGTGTGATGATTTCTACAAATTTGGCGAGGGAACTTTTATACTCTGACTTTTGATGACTTTAGTTTTTTTCCCTGAATATATTTTTTTTCAATACTATGATGTTTTTATGACTTTTTAAAAACTTTTTTCGACGTACTATATGATTACTTTTCAATGATTTTTTTTCCAACATACTATCTGACTTTTTGAGACTTACTATACATTTTTACATCTTTTTTCGGCATACTATACATTTTTTTGTATATTTGCCTTGTATATTTGTCATATTTCTCTGGATTCAAACATTATACTATACTGTATGTTATAGGGGCCTGAATCATAAAGCACGGCACTTTGAAGGCATCATCAACCACATTAGTGGAGTTATTAAATATCAATTAATTGGGCAAAAAATATGAACAAAACAGATAAACTTATATAAAAACAAACAATAAGGGAAAGTGAAATGGAACCAAATTAGTAAAAACAGTTTATCATTCATTCATAGCTTTAAAAAAAATGTCCCTCCTTGTAACAAAGGTAAGACTGGAGTGTAATCATCACGAACAAAAGAAGTGAAGGGTTTATTAGAGATACCTTCAGCAAATCACCGATCTGAGACTTCTAATTCACAACCCAAATGATTCCCCCTCCTGTTTTGCTGCACAGATAACACATATCAGCAGCTTCCCCACAATGTGTGATTATGTTTCTGCACCTACATGCTGTATCTTATATTCACATCCACCAGAGGGCAGCACATAATGACACTTGTGGCATGTGTCTCACCATTTTTGTGGGTGCCAGTTAAGATTGATTCAAAGATGAGAGCACTCAGTCAGCTGCTGTGAAACCTAATTAGCTACCACAGCGTAGTGCTGTTCTGAGGATGCTCTCGCCATCGATAAGACATGAAACACTGAAGTGGTATCAGCTCAGCTGTCAAACGGTTTCCCTCCCCGATGATGAGAGCGGCCTTGTGATGCATTCACAGATGCAGCGGCGGACTCTGCTTTCGAGGAAGATCTTGGCCTCTGACAGCAGCGTGACTCTAAACAGGAGGCTGACATGTGTTTGCCTGTTTCTCCTGCTGTAAAACACGGACTTGAAGCACAGAACAGCCCAGTGAAAACATTATCTCCAAAAGGGAGAGATCGGTGAATTAATGGAGACATTCAGCATTAAATGCATACCTCAGGAATATTTGTTTCGGGGGGGAGTGTGTCAGCAGAGGAGAGTGAGAGCCCAGAGGAAAAGAGCCGACGCAGCTCAGGTCAACACGCTTGGGGCCAAACAAGGAGTAAGAGATGCAGAGATCCCATGACAGCACACTGGGCTTTTAATTCTCACAGCTGATGTATACCGGCAGTTGAAATGAAAAGCCAATTGTAGAAAAACATGCCTCGTGGTTGTTTATGGGTAGATTCCCGACACTTTATTTGATTAATATTTCATTGCATGCAGAGGTCCGGAGGGGAAACACCTTGATGTATTTTTGATGAGATCAGATCACTGGCTGTCATGGCTACGCCATGTGGTCCTGCAGGTATACTGATGTAATCCCTGTAGTTGCTTGTGTGTGTGTGTGTGTGTGTGTACAGCAGAATGGACATTCAAGTATCATGGCCAAAGAGTGACACGTGTAGCTTTAAATCTTACGTTGGCTCACAAATCATGAACGATAGCTTATAGGCAAAATGTTGTTGGCATCCATCTTTAATTGTCACTTAAGATCTTGTGTAATATTGTCAGGGTGAGGTATCTATAGGACTTGTTTCATGATATATCTAATAAAATCTTAAATATGTTTGATGTTTTATTCAAGGAATCTTTTTTGGGGTTCATTTCATGTAAAAAATGCAAAAACAAAAGAACAAATAGAGGAGAATATCAACACAAACTCCACAACTGAGAGAAAGAAAACATCCGAGACAAAGAACACACTCCAAGAACATAAACAATGTTGTAAAGAAAAAAACAGCTTGATGTGTATAATGACCAAATGGACACAAAGAATTACAAATAAGTTCTGCATGACTCTGAAATGCCAGTCTATCAAAATCCAACCATGAGAGGATGATGCTGAGAGTTAATGAATGAATGTTTCACACTCTACATACAAACACATATTGATGCTGACAGTGTGTGTTCATGTGGGAGGCGTTTGTGTGTGTGTGTGTCTTTGGATGGTATACGTCGTATGTGGGCGGTGGAGTTGGAGAGATTGATATTTAAATTGTCAGCGTGTGTGAGTGATAATCCACCACGTGCATAATAAGGTATTTCTGTCTCCATTAGTTTATGCCTAAAACCACCTGATCTATTACCTGAAAACTCTCTCTCTCTCTCTCTCTCTCTCTCTCTCCAAACATGCTGCAGCTCCATACATCCTTGTTCATCACATGCGTTGAACTGCCGGGCGTCTTGTGACACATTCGTGCTTCCTATATGGTGCAGCCACTGGCTGTATGCCAGCCATGTGCTTTTGCAATAATTAACTCTTCTCTGAGCCGTTCCAGCCATTAAGGCCGTAAAGAGTGAGGCTGAGCAGAAAGGGCTATTTGTCCAAAGGCCAGTGCAGACAGTCAGGCCTATTGATGAGATGCTGGAGCTAATCAGGAATAGTGGCCGCCGTGCCCTAAATAGCAGGTTTGATGCGTTTTTTTATTTTTTTATTTGGGGAAAAGGGAAACCAGTGCCACACAAAAGTCAGGCTGTCCCCCTCGTCACCGCTGCCATAGTTTTTATTTTCACATCATTGGGGCATCCAATAAAACTCACTTCGTCACTTTTAGACGAAGACGGATGGTCGCTCTAATGAAAGCACATATTGTCATTTGCATATAGAGTAAGTCACTAATTTCCTCGTTAACAAAGATTCCAAGGCACAGCACACAAGGTATGCACACATAGGAAAAATGGCTCCAACTGTTAGTAGTTTGACTGAAACACTCACGTTTCACCCCCGAACCGAACTCTTTCCCTTGGTTACTTTCCTTTTGGTGGCTGTTTGATGCAGTTTGCGTGCGGCTGGATGTGTCTCCACTGTTGTTCAGTTGTGTTATGTGATGACTTAATGGGAGGGGTCGGAGCCACAGGCTTAATCAACGTACACTGTTTTCTTGTGAGCTAAAGGCCACTGGGCAACACTGCACATATAAACACACAAACCCTATACACACACACACACACACGCAAACAGCAGCAGTACGGTCCGTCCCAACAGTACGACTAAATCCTTCACAATAGCATATTTCACTGTATTCAACGCAATCTGCTGTATTAGCATAACAAAATCTATGTTCTATAACGCTCCTCTATTTAAAAGACTTTCACAGAACTCTCAAAGGGATTGTCAAGACACACACTGGGGCCAAAACGCTTTGTTTTTCCTCTCTGTTTCTCTGTGCCCACGTGTTATACGCTTTGGGTCGGGGGCTGCTGAATGGGCCCCAGTGTTTGCCCTCTCCTTATCGCGTGACCTTTCATCTGTTTGGACAGCGTGACCAGAGGCTGCGAGGAGAAGAGACACCCGAGTCAGAGCAGAAGAAAAACCTGGCAAAAATAAAGCATCAGGTGCACATTTATGCTGATAAAATGAAAACATGATTTGTGTAATACTCTTTCAGGGGTTCACTGTGTTAGCCCATGACTCAAATGTTATCCCATGACTCATAAATCTAAGCATGGCTCTGTATTTTCATACATAACAGATATGCCACACCTGAGCTAACTTCTTCTGACTCCCATATAAAAAGAAAACTCAAAAATATTTTGTTCTAAAGCTCAATTTTCTGTGGAACATGACGGTACCACTTTAGAAGGAGTCCCTACCCTTGGAAAGTATAGATTAATAGCACATTCAGCCTTTGTCCTCTTAGGTCTTTGTTGGCCCTCCCTCCTTCCCTGCTGTCCTCTCGCCACCCTTCTACCACTGCTGCCCCGCCTGTCTGACATCCTGCCCCGGTGCTGAGTCTCTCAACTTACTGTAGCGGTTCATACTGTTTGTCACTGCGTTGAATTTGTGCAGTGTACATTTTGTATCCAGTTTCAGACCAGCCATTCTACATCCTAAAAAAAACAGCATTTTATTATTTCCTTTAATACTCTGATGCTCCCCTTTGTGTATGTTTTCTTGATAATACACTATCCTTCCCTTTTCCCCATTTTGCTGGAACATTTCAGTGTGAAATGCACATCTAACATTTCCATCACATCTGTCAACAAGAAACTTATGAACCGAGACCAGCGTAATTAATCAGCATCCAATGCATTTGTCCAGACAGTAAAACGGGTGTTTGATGCATTAAAGTTGCCACCGTGAAACTGTGGGTCGACCACGCAGTTACGTGTTTGCCCAGCAGAGGGCTGGAGCAGCACCAAACTGCAGGAACGTCAGCAACAGAAACAATAAGTCCCAAACAAGATAGAAGAGGTCTGTATGAAACATGCAGTACTTCTTGCACATCTTTTTTTTCTTTCTGTTCTCTCTCAGTTCAATCTGAATTCTCTTTGAAAAGCTCTGATCCAAGCTAACTTGCATGTTACATAAAAACTACAGATTTCTTGTTGCATTATGACCACATTAAACTGACAAAAGCATGATTTTCTTCCTAAATCATACTTCAGTTTTCCCCGTTGGAGCTGAATCGGGTTAATCAAGCACTGCATGGCAACAAGGCGACAACAAAAAAAAGCCTCTGCCACTCTCTCAACTGCCACTGGCCACTGTTGCCACGGAGACCCATTCAGATGCCCGGTGGTGACCTCTGACCCGAGGGGAGGCTGGTGAATGTAGCTGAAAGGGGCGGCTGGGCCGGGGCATCTGGGGTATCATCTGGCGCCTAACAAAAGCCCCTCGCCAGCTGGGGAGGAGGGCAGGAGATAGAGAGAGAGAGAGAGGGAGAGAGGGAGAGAGGGAGAGAGCCGGAGGAAGGGGCACAGAGGAGAGGGGAGTGGAGAGAAAGAGAGAGCGCCCTTTTCTTCTTGCCCTCTTCAGAGAGAGTGGCCATTGACACTGTGCATCTCATTAAAATCTGTGCACCCCCCCCCCCCC
This sequence comes from Anarhichas minor, assembly GCF_050575085.1. Classification (NCBI taxonomy): domain Eukaryota; kingdom Metazoa; phylum Chordata; class Actinopteri; order Perciformes; family Anarhichadidae; genus Anarhichas; species Anarhichas minor. The sequence goes on along the minus strand of NW_027466471.1, from coordinate 5,301,945 downwards.
CCCCCCCCCCTCCCCTCTCTCTCTCTCTGTCCCTCTCTGGAGCACAGGGCCCAGGCAGCTGCCTGTCCTGCTCTGGCCATTCAAGCTCAAGTGCAAGTGGGGGGGGGGGGGGGTCGAAGAGGCCTTGGACATATGCCACCACCGCTGGGACTGCAGAGGCTGCACAGAGAAAGACATCGCTCTGCTGTTTCATCCTAAAAACTGATTCATTTTTCTTACTTTTAAAAACTTTTATCAAGTTGAGGATGAAACTGAAATGGTGCAGACTAGAGAGGCGATGTGGATGGATAAAATCCCATTTCCACTTTGATTCACCTCTAAAAAAAACGACATGCTGATTCCATTGCCCTACCTCGTCATTAAAATAAAAAAAAAAAAGAATGCCAGGCACAGCATGCATCCTACGTTGGTTCTTTTTTTAAAGACGTAAGTGAGCTCAAGAGTGATGTGATGTCACTGAGGCGCCAGACAAGGCCCCATCCCTGTGTAGCGACACCGGGATAGAACATGCAAACAGCTGCTGGGTGGCAACACGCGTAATCACAGACTGCAAACAATAACACACACACACACCCCGTCCAACCTCCAAGAGCCCCTCTGCTCTCCCTGCGTCCCCGAAGGACATTGTGGATATGCACAGGGCTCTCTGGGGGTCATGGTCGTGCAATGTGTGTGTGTGTGTGTGTGTGTGTGTGTGTGTGTGTGTGTGTGTGTGTGTGTGTGTGTGTGTGTGTGTGTGTGTGTGGGTGGGTGTGTATGAAGCCAAGAGAGCACAGCGGGACTGCTGTCAAAACAGAAAATCTGCCATGGGCGCAAAAGGTGGGGGATCCATAATAAGGGAGGGGAGAAATGACTAATTTGAGGGGCGGGGCTTAAACTGGTAGGTGCTGTGCTAATCAGATGATAATGTTGCAGGTAGTGGGGGGCCGAAGCACAAGCAGAGCCATAATTACTGAGAGGAATATAATACGTTTAAATGTGCAGCATACGGCCATTTGCTCACACAAAAGTCACGTTGGGCATGTGATGGTTTGAGGATTGAGTACAGAGTTGATAGGCTGAAATGCACCACACGTCTGGAGACATCAGCCTCAACTTTCCCTCCACTGTTTTCAACTCTTCACAAGCATAGTTTGGGTTCCAAAATTCAAGGGTACAGCAACAGAGCCCCTCTCTCTCTCTCTCTCTCTCTCTCTGTCATCTCCCCTGATGAATGGGCCTTTGCGTGTGGATTTTAATTACTGCTCTGTCGAGGAGGGAATTGGCCATGCATTAAATTGGAATGAGACACATTTTTTCCCCTCAGCAGGGGCGGGAGGAGAACGGAGGGTAAAAGCAGAGACTGGTTACTGTATATTAATTGAACCGTCCAGTGGCACAAAGTTCTCACACAACTGTGCAAGGCTGACCAAAAAAAAAAAAAAAAGGGTGCGTGGAGGGATGAAGTGCACATTTTTGCCTGCGGGAAAAGTACAGATGAGTGTACTGAGAGATTTTCTATCATGTTTAAAAGGACATGACTTGTTTCACCAGAGAGAGATGCTTTTCTGTCAAACTCACAGCATAAATGTGACTTATTTTTATTAATCAAAGGCCCGGTGGCTTCTTCTTCTTTGGATTGCAGGAATGTATTTAGCCAATTTACTGTAAGTGGCCGTAGTCATATAGAGGCAGAGCACTGCAGGGCTCCGGCACGGTTGGCAAGGGCATAGGCAGTTATGATGAAGGTCTATCTGTGTCAATTACCTCTGATTAAAAAGGACATTACATAGGTCAAATTCCATTTTGCAGTCTGCCACTGCAGCTTAGCAGCATCAAAGAAATGTGAGCTTTGAATCCATTCACACACGCACCCACACACACACACACACACACACACACACACACACACACACACACACACACACACACACACACACACACACACACACACACGGGAGGGCTCATATTGCAAGCGTGGTGTTCAGTGGACCAAGGACAGCACTGTTTCATTTTCTTCATCCAATTTAAGGAAGTAAAAAAAAAAGGTCTCAAAAAGCACCTGAGTTCTGGCAGAAATGGTAGAGATGTTAAAGTTAACAACCAGGACTTCACCCTTAAATGGCTGATAAAATGTAAATACCTTTGGGAACCTCGAGAGCGAGTTCTGATTTACAGCATCACTTGAGATGTTTTACTCAAACACATGTAGGTTAAATATATGCCAACAACTTCTATTCCCCTGCATAGCTCTGTGATAAACAACATATGTAGGCTGCCAACAAGCCAAACAGTTGCTTTTTCATTAGGCAAATCAATGACCAGCTGAGCTGTTTGACACGGCCATGTCATAATTATCAGCCTCATGGGTTGATGGCGATCGCCTGGACGCTCCATTAAACAACTGACTGGTGGTGGGACATTTTATTAGCTGCTCTATGCTACTCCAGAGAGGCGGCTCAATCTGGTAGGTAAGGGGATACATCAGAAGTCTGCTCGTCTTTTTTTGTAGCCGGAGCACATTTGGTAGTCCATGTCGAGAGATATATCTCACTTGCATTCAGCTCAATATCCAGAGGAAGAGACTCTAAATAGTCTCTGCTACACGGTGGATAATGGCATACAGAGGGCTGCTAAAGATTCACCTGTTGTGTGACCTCAGAATCCGGTCATAAGAGGGGCTACATTTTCTATTCCACATTTGTAGCCTTTGAAATGTCAGCCAAGAAGTGTTGACTTTGGATCCAGACACAGCTGAAATTACTGGTTATTGTTCTTGGTGATTTCCTGTGTCGGTCCTCTCTACTGCAAAGCACACATGAAGTGACCAAATTACCCCACAGCGAGTGGTGAGCTCCATTCCCCCTGCAGACCCCACAGCTCTACGCGACAGGTCAGAACCTAATTTACAGGCAACTAATGAAACCTCAGACAGCACACGTATTACTACCAAATGCTGGTTTGCAGTTACTACAACATAACCAACACATCCCTCACCTGTGTGAAGAGATGTCGTCCCAGCTGTAGCTACCTGTGAGGACATTCAGAACGCGTCCTCTGTAATTTTACTGGGAATTCAAGGGCTTCAGTTACCTGGGGAGATTACAAAAAAAGATGTACACACTGTGGGTATTTTATAGTCTGATCCCAGCATTTCTGGACTCAGCATACTTAAACTTAACTACTTTTAGGTCAACAAAATTAGGTACACAACAGATTCAATATATTTCCATTATTATGTTATTCCTTTCTGCATGTGGGAAGACGTAGACTCAAAACCTCTGCTATTCTAAGATACAATCCTGTTTCCACAAGCGTTCATGCAACATTTGCCTTTATTCTTCGGAATTGGGCAGACCTTCACTACACCATCTCAATCGGGGAAGATAGACATTCATCCAATTCCGGATTCAGGTTGTAAAGAAGCTAACAGGAAGTGAGGGTGGGGTGCCCTGAAATGGAGAAAACATGACGAAGTGCCCTCTGGTGTCCTTCCAGTGGAGAAAACATGACAAAGTGTCCTCTTGGATGCACAAGATGTAGTACACTATTTGGTCCCCTTAAATGGACAAAAACACGTATTCAGTGTCATACAGGCTGCCATACATACTAGAAAACTTTCTGCGCATAGGTTCCCTTTATATTTTCTCCGCCCCTGCCCCTCAGAAAGCTTGAGTCCACCACAGATCTCACTGTATGTATCCAAACTGGATTACTCTTTTGAGGGACAGCAAATACAATCCAGCCCAGAACATCAGAGCCAGTAAATCTAGCTTGAAAAGGAACGCTTTCATTAATAGTATTGACATTGTTTAAGTCACATTGATGGAAGACGACTTAAGACTCAAATTGACTCATGTCAATTGGAAATTGCGAGTGTGAAACTTAATAGGATCGCAGTGTAAGGGAAGACTTTGAAGTGCATATCTTATGGCAGCGCTAGCCTTCACAACAATCTATGTGGCCCTGAAGTAGCCGAAAAATGATACAACTGAGTGTAAAACCCCATAACGCTCACATTGTCTGTCAGTTATTTACTGTCTCCTGATAAGACCGTGACCTGAAGCGTCTCCTAGTCAGAGGTCTTATCTGTAGTGCTTTGACGTGGTGCTCAGCTGTTTTTAAGGGGGGGGGTCATACAGATCTCTTGAGCTGGAAGATGTGTCCAGCTGACTGTGGTTCTGGAGCGAATGCGGTCATCACGTGAATTGATTGGATGTTGGAGGTCAACACATGGTCAGCTGAGGTAGTCTCTGATAACAGGCCAGACGGGCAAAGGACAGGAAAAGCATGACTTGGTAAACAGCACGTGACCCCGACAAACATCTTTTCCTATTTGTCAATGTAGCTCCCTGTTATTCTCTCAGACTCTCTCTGGTAGTGTGTTATGATCAGCTCCTTTCACATGCACTTCTCATCCCTCTCAGAATACTGAAGACGAGTGCTCCAGAGATTCTTTTTTTTTTTTCTTAATTATTGATCTGTTGTAGCATTGCTTCCTTGAGAGTGTTGAGTTTCTTAGGCCTGATGACCTTGAAGTAATGAGAAAGGATGTTGAACTTCTTTTTTGTCCTTTTTTTTTAAAATGGACTTTTACCATTCTGTAATGCTCCCTAAAATGTTTGTTGTTCCAGATATTTGATGTCCTGTTTTTTTTGGAACATTTAAAGATTTCATTGGATTTATTTTTCATTCAGTTTTGGTTTACACTGTTTAAACTACAGATTTCATCTACAGAGAAAAATAATGTTTATTTCGGCTAAATCACCATCTAAACATCTTTTGTCCCCCTGGCATGCTTTAAATAAATGTACGTCAGATTAACTTGTAAAAAATAAGTATTGATTATCGGATTACTGTATTGTATAATAACTGTGATTGAGAACACCAGTTTTTAAATTTACTTTAATCTCGTTAAAGTCATTTACTGCATCAACCCTTTTATCCTATATCAACCCGGCTCTAATCCTCAGATTAAAAGGAATACACAGTCACTGGGTAGTTTATTCTACCCATACAAACAACCTTTTCCACTCCCCTTCCTTCCCCTCTGCTACTGATTTTCCCTCCCTTCTTCCTTCCTCTTCCCCTCCTCTTTTTCCCACTCCCTCCTGCTCTCCTTCCCCTCCAACGCTTGTTAATGGCGTGTTGGCAGCGAGCCAGGGGAAGCCTTTCTCTGTAGGTCTTCCCCCCTTGGCAGAGCTCCCAGAGTGTGTGTGTAGTTGTGTGTGTGGGTGTGTGGGTGTGTGTGTGGGTGTGTGTGTGGGGTGCAAGGCTCTCTCATAATCACTGCCATTCAGCACCTCACCGGAGTGTGTCCGTGTTTACACGAGAGGGGTCAGGGAGCAGCCAACAACTCTCTCTCTCTCTCTCTCTCTCTTTAACTTTAATCACATGCACACACACACACACACACACACACACTAACAAAAACAAATGCCCACACAAGCACGTGCACAAACTGAGGTCAAGAGGGAAGCTAAATATTACCAGCATGCTGCACACTCAGAAAGAGGTTCTGTTTTTAGCATCAAAGATGACTTATTGTATCTGTGAATACTAGATCGGTCTGTTGGCTGGTGAGTTTAAATCATATAACGGTAACTACACTCTAAATCAGCAAGGTATTAAACTGATTTAATGGATCATTCTGGGTAATTATTATTGGATTATTAGATCATATTTTCATGGTTTTGCAATCATTTAAAATGGTAAAAATAAAAAAATAATCACCAAGTTAACTGCTGAGATTTGCATCCAGATTCACAAATATATTTGATCTGTGTTGCTAAAGCAGTATTCACTTTGCCCTAGGATTAGTCGCCTGCAAATTAGACAGTGAATAAATCGCTCTATCCTCAAACGCAGTAACCTTAGAAACAGCAGTAACACCTGATATCTAGACTGCTTTTCTCCCACCGACCGTCACTAAGGGACATCAACAATTTCTACGTCTAAACCATCCATCTGACTCTTAGACCCTATACCGACTAGGCTGCTTAAAGAAGTGTTACCGTTAGTTAGCACCTCCTTCCTGGATATCATCAACCTGTCTTTACTAACAGGCCATGTACCACAGTCCTTCAAAGTAGCTGTAATTAAACCTCTTCTTAAGAAGCCCACTCTTGATCCAGAAGTATTGGCTAACTGTAGACCGATCTCTAACCTTCCCTTCCTCTCTAAGATCCTTAAGAAAACAGTTGCATAGTTTATTTGAGGATTTTGAGTCAGGATTTAGAAAGCGTCACAGAGACAGCTCTGGTGAAAATGACTAATGACCTTCTAATTGCATCAGACAAAGGACTTGTCTCTGTTCTTGTCTTGTTAGATCTCAGTGCTGCGTTCGACACCATTGATCATCACATCCTGTTACAGAGACTAGAACATTTGCTTTGCATTAGAGGAACCGCACTAAGGTGGTTTAAGTCCTATTTATCAGATCAATCCCAGTTACATGTAAACAATGAATCTTCCATGCACACAAACGTTTGTCACAGAGCTCCAGGTTCTGTGCTTGGACCAATTTTATTCACCTTATATGTGCTTTGATTAGGCAATATTATCAGAAAACACTATAAACTTTCATTGTTATGCAGATGATACCTAATTATATCTATCGATCAAGCCAGATGAAACCAACCAGCTCGCTGAACTTCAAGCAGCCTTAAGGACATAAAAACCTGCAACTTCCTGATGTTAAACTCAAACAAAACTGAGGTTATTCTACTAGGCCCAGAGCACCTTCCAAATCTATTATCTAATGATAAACTGAAGTTACTCTAGATGGCATTGCGCTGGCATCCAGCAGCACCGTAAAGTAATGCCCTTTAACTCCCACATAAAACAAATCTCAAGGACTGCTTTTTATTAACCTATGTCACAAATCAGGCACATCCTGTCTCAAAGCGATGCAGACAAATTAGTTCATACATTTGTTACTTCTAGACTAGATTACTGCAATTCCTTATTATCAGGCTGCTCTAATAAGTCTCTTAAATCGAGCGATTTTGGAGCCAGCTGATTCAGAATGCTGCAGCTCGTGTACTAACAAAAACTAAGAAAAGACATCATATCACTCCTGTATTAGCTTCTCTGCACTGGCTCCCTGTCGAATCACAAATTGAATTTAAAATCCTTCTCCTCGCCTACAAAGCCCTAATTGATCAGGCACCATCATATCTTAAGGCGCTTATGGTACCATATTACCCCACTCGAGAGCTGCGCTCCCTGAATGCGGGGTTACTTGTGGTTCCTAGAGTCTTCAAAATTAGAACAGGAACCAGAGCCTTCAGTTATCAAGCTCCTCTTCTGTGGAACCAGCTTCCAGTTTCAGTCCGGGGGGCAGACACACTCACCACATTTAAGAGTAGGCTTAAGGCTTTCCTCTTTGATAACGCTTATAGTTAGGCCTGGCTCAGGTTTGCATAGGCCTAGACTGCTGGAGGACTTCCTAGGATACACTGAGCTCCTCTTCTCTTTCTCCTTCTGTATGAATTCATGTCCCATTAATGCACATTACTAACTTTGCTTCTTTCCCGGAGTCTTTGTGCTTTCTCGCCTCGCAGGTTTCCGTGCATCCTGGTTATATCTAGACCGTGGTCTTGCCTCCTGCCATGGCCCTACTGACACCCACTGCCACTATCATTATTAGTAGTAGTCGTATTGCTGTTGCCGTTACTGCTTTTGTTATCATTGTTATTCTACTATATCCACTGCTGCTGTTATTATTAGTAGACTGTAAACTGTCTTTTGCAAACATAAATCACACTTTACAGACTGGCTAAACTGGTGCTATTGGGGACAATAACCAACATATTTGGGGCAATTAACGTTCAGTTTTCTCTCCAAATGAGATGGTTAAGATTTGTTCTAATAAACAAAGAACCTGTTCTTTGTCTGGTCTGAGAAAACACGGACTTGCCTCGTCACCTATTGTTACCAGGACCTCGTTGTGTAACATCACTTGCTGGCATGTCAATCATAACTGCATTTAACGGGGTTGGTATTTATGTTTATGAGCACACTGACATCTGAAATTGAGTTTACGTATGTTGAAGTTAAAAGTTGTCATCATCACCCCGAGCAGTGCCACATATAAAAATAAAACGGAACTTGCTAAGCTGTTGCTGTAATGATACTAGATAAAACAACGATGAACTTGTTGCTGCTGTTGATGAACTACCAGCGGCAAAACTGCTTTAGCTAAAAAAAAACTGCACCCACGAGTTCTATGTGCATGGAAATAATCTTTGGCTGCACTCTACGGCAGAAGCATGTTCATGACAGCTGTCAGCGGGGCGACCTGTACCACTGGTTTGAATGTACAGCTTCGCTGTGCTCACATTGACACCTCCTGTGAGGAAGTAAAAGATTCCCCTGGCATGGAGGAATGTGACTCGTTCTCTCTCTCGCCCCGTCTGTTGTCTTTCTGTAATCTGTTGTTCTTTTTTTGCTGTCACTCTAATGGCTACCCTCTGCACTCCCACCCCCCGAGGGCCCAGGGCCCATTCCCTTTATATTTGCATGTTAGGAGTGGGTGTGTGAGTAGTTCAACTGCCTGTTTGAATCTCAAATAGCCCCAGGGTGCATCACTGGATGGCAATTCCGCTTCATGGGAGAAATGATGAAGTACCTTCAACTGTGACTCTTGACTAGCTTTGGGCTCTGTCCAAACACAATTACCCTTTTACAGTGTTGGAGAGTTAATATTCATGATCCAAGTAACTGACTTTGGTGCGTGTTTTCATCAACTGCTGCAGGACCAGCAGTACCTCTTCTACCGGTTCCTGCCAGTATGTGTGTACAATGTGTTTTACGGGTATATGTATGTGCGTCTGAGCAAACATGTGCCAACATAGGACGTGCATTTACATCATGTGAGTGAGACACATGGGCAGACAGACGGACACGTAGGGAGAAAAAGTAGGAACACAAATAGAAAAACATGCACAGAGCATCTTTGCTCTGTTCTACCAGCATGCCTCACTCCCCTGGAGGTAAATTTGCACATGTAAAACAAGTAACACGGTTGTCGTTAAATGAGAAAATTTATATGAAAATAAACCGGCTGTGAGGATGTTGGTTTTTAATTACTTGTAATGTCATTTAACATAATTTATTCATGACTAATCCCATTTCGTTTGATTTAGTAAGAAACACGAGGGGACAGCTCCCGCTGTGACACAAGTGGCTTACAGGCTGAGTGCATGTGACCCGTAAAGTCAACTCCAGTGTTTTCCCAAACTGCATGCCTTATTATGAGAAACATAAAAGGGTTTTATCGTTGAGACAAACCCTAATCCATACATGGGCACGAATGAGGTTTATTAAAATATGAATTGCTTTTTCAGCAGTTGCCTTTCAGATATATCAATTTACATAGAACATTTGCTGTACTTATAAATCCATAATATATGTATGTTTACAGATATCTGTTGATGGGCTGATGATTAAGGTTATACGGTTCAAACGGTTATAATTATGTGTTGCATGAGCACAATTCAGCCTTTTACATTTTCTTGCAATGAATGTTGAACTGGCAACGTGTCAACGAGGCCCGCGAGAGAGAAAAGCAATAGATTCCCTTCACGGCAGACATTTTGACTCGCCAGGGCAGGAAAAGCACAGGTGGAATTAATAACGTTAATGAGGGCACTGCATCCCGTTTAGGCGAGCCAGTTCCAGGGCCCTGGAGTCGCGCATGCTCACTCACTGACGTGGCTCGCCAGGACACTTAATTGAATGGAGCCATCGTTAGCATGATTATTTACACCTGTGCTTTCCCTGCTTCGACATGGCCAACATGTCGTTTGTGAAACGGGAGAAAGAGCGGCTCATCCGGGCTGTTCTTATACAGCTTTCGTAGCTATACCTACAGAAATGAATACGCTGAAATCCCACAAAATCAAGTCGTATGTCTTTAACCTAATCATCAACCAGGAAGTATAAAGACTGCAAAGACCCACACGGGTGGGGTGGGAGGTGAGGTGGATGGGTCAAACAAACCAATTAAGATGTTTCCTATGAGGGCGGAAGTTTATTTTGAAAATACTCTTTGCGTAAGGAGCAAAAATGGTAAGTAGTAACTTTTTCGTAAGCTATCATACGAACCGTTGTATGAGGATACGTTGACTCGTCACATCGGAGGAGCTGGAACAAGTGAATGTTTGACACTTTTTTTATTTTTTGCTGAGAATTTTTTTATTAAAAACGTACAGAATGCAAAATTTCTGAACAGTGGAACCTTCATCATCGTTGTATTACCTACCTTCTGCCTTCCAGTTATTCTGACCTTCTTCTACACTGGTGGTATTTAGCGCTGAGTGGCCCACTCATCAGCAATATGCTTATACCAACTGGGTCACTTGCACATAATGAGATCAAGGCAGGATGACCCAGCTTGAGATCACACCACCACCACTTTTTATTTCAATGTTTACTGTGTGCACATACAACACAAATCCCCCGCCCGTCTAGTACTTAATCACAGATTGGTTTGTGAAGATAGCTTTAAAAATGTCTTGTATAAATGACTGTAAATGGACAGTGTGACGGTTAACCTGAAGGTTTTTAATAGGGTCCAAAAAACATCCGTCCCTCCTTTTTTCCTTCGCTGTTTTCCAAGAAATAGCAGCATTGAGTTTAGAGCTGGTTCAGTAATTCTCCAAGCAGATTAGGATGCCTACTGCATGCTTGCAGGGGATTGGGCACACAAATCCAACAACAAGACGGATTACCTATCCACAGTGGCTCACCACAGCCACGGGAAAGACGTAGGCCTATTACCGCCGATTTCTTCCTCTTATAGACTTACATTTAAAACTGCGCAGGCATTCGTGCAGCACACAACAGCACACAGGCTGAACCCATATGCCGACATAAAAACACACACGTGTGCGCACACCCAAGCACTTGAGCCTGATCACCCGGTGCTGAGCCCCTCTGTTTGTGCAGAGGTTGTATTACAGTCTTAACAATATGTAGTATATCTACAAAAACGATTTTATGAGCGTTCACATTAGTTTTCACCACAGATATAATCAACTGTGGTGTGTATTGTTCATTTAAAGGAAATGCCAACATTTGTTCCCTACAGTGAATTCAAAAAGTTATTGTATTTCTGTGTTTTTATTAAAAAAATTAAAACGGCTTAAAAAAAACTGCCTTTTTGTAGTTTCCTACATTTTCCTTAAAATGCTTGTCAACAACCCTCAGATAGATGATAGCATATGTAGAGAGCAGGTAAAAGCAGGAAGGAGAGAAAATGTGAGAACCACAGCTGTTATCTAAAACGTCCTGTGGCTGCAATGCATGTTGGGTCTGCTGCACCTGCACTCACTGGAGACATCTGCACAATGTTTCCTCCCTTCACGACTGTTCTATTTATGTGCAAATTGCACACATTGTCTTCAATAGCTGCAGTTGCAACACGAGGCTCTCCTCTAGTTTGTAACATTTATAGCTCTGATGCTTTCTTTGCCAGCTGTTATGGCTGCTCTTCTCACAGAAACATCTTTAAATGAACGCTTACAAACAAAAGCAACATCAGTATGTCATGTGACTTTATTTCCGTAGCCATAAACTATGACCGAAAATTTTTTCGGCTATTTCTTTTGTTTAACATAAAGATCTAGATTTAGATATTATGGTCTGTTAAGTAGTAAACTTCAAATATATTGAGTCTAAACAAAACAGGATTTGTATTTTTTTTCTTAGAATGTAAACTCCCACTATCGCCTTAAATTCCCACAAACAAATACATGGCCTCAGTGGTAGCAATGGCCTTGTCTATATCAAGTATTTATTTGAACTGTGAGGAAAACGTCTCCTGCCATCCATCGCCATCTGCTCTGCTGAGGGGAAAGTCAACACTGAGCTGTTGGCTGTTGTTCCCTTCTATTATTCCCGAGACTGTTGTTTCTACCAGAGCATGAACACTACAGTTTCCTTTAAAAAAAATCTAATTGGAATCTGCTGCGGAATAACACCACATATATATTGCACAATTGCCTATTTATTGACTGCAAAAATGTCCACACACACACACACACACACACACACACACACACAGGGTGCTGTGCTGGCGAAGGCTCTGCAGGTCTGACCCAGTCTAAAGGCCGGGAGTCCCAGAGGGCCAGCGAGGGTCTCTGTGGCCCCTGTTGTTGAGAATAGGTAGGTGATCTATATTCATTGGCCAGCTTTAGAGAGGCCTGCTGTCATGCCCCCCCCCCTCATGGCAGGGACCTGTGTGTGTGTGTGTGTGTCTAATAAAGTCTGACAGAGATGAATGGAGCTGGACCACACGGTTTCCAGCAGCGAGGGGTCCAGAGAGCAGAGAGTGTGCATAAAAAAATGTGTGCATAAAAAAAGGGCAAAAAGAGAGAAGAGACTGAGAACATGTAGGTGAGGTGAGGAGAAAAAAGAGGGAGGGAGGAAAGACTGCAGGAGGAAAAGAAGGAGCGAGGGAAAGCGAGGGATGAAAGGGGGGAGGGTGCAGGTGTTGGACCGGGCCTAAGGATGGAGGAGATCATTAAGGTAAGAAGATGGTAAAGACAACAGAATGAAAGTACTGACAGGATATAAAATAAAGTGAGGGGGAGAAAAGATGCACCTGAACCACGGAGGGAGGAGAGATAGTGCTGAGAGAGGAAAGAGGACGGGTGAGAACGGTTTGAGAAATGGGGGCCGGTCCCATTAATGTTAATCAAACATCCCTGGCAGATCCTAATGAAGGTTTCATAAGAAGGGGGATTCAGGATTTCTCCTCGTGCTCTCAGTGCTATGTCTCCACACCAGAGCCAGGACTGGCAAGAGCCAAAGTGTTTATCTTTGGGATTATCGATATACCTTAACGAAGTTGTTCCCTCAATCATTTTTATTTCTTCCACACAGAACAGATGATATTCCGAAATGAGTACAACAATAAGAAAGGTAAAGTAAGCAAGTAAGTGAGCTCGTAAGTCTGTCACCACGTGACCATACATGTTGCATATGCAAATAAAAGACTTTCTGAGATCTTTGTCTCCCTGATTCGGTCCCATTAGTCATTTGAAATGATACTTACTGGGCTAAGGCTCAAATAAAGATGCACAAGTCCTTTGGGGCCCTAGCCCTATTTTTAGGCCTCTGCTCGAAAATTGCATACCCATACTAAAAAGAGTGTATTTCTGGAACTACAAGGTATATTTGAATCATTTTGATGTTATAATAAAGGTAGGACTTTTGTTCAGATGTGTAAATATCAGTGTATATGTTACTGGTTAAGAGTAAATGAAGATGGCACACAGCTCAAATTGAAAAGTTTCAGGTTCGCCTGGAAAAAAAAGCACTTTTATTGTTATTATTTCTTTGGAATGATGCAGTGGCAAGTCTAAAACCTCTCCCAAATCATAGCACAATATGGGAACAGTGTCTGTGCAAAGTTTGACTTTGATAAAGTGAAGCAGAACAAAATTAGAGAGGCTTTAGTACAGAGAGGTCAGGCGAGGTCAACCAAATTGTCATTTTGGAACCAGCTGTTCCATTGTAATTGTATGTACTATATAACTATATATTTCACTTGTTTTATCACTAATAGTGTTCAATCTATCCAAATACAGCAGTTTGGCTTCATTTTGAGAGCCTGAATCCTCTCTGAGCCCTGGTTGTGTCTGTGATCCATGGAGCTGTCTCGTCTGAATGCAGTTTGTCTGTGTCTATGGAGACCTAACTCAGCAGCCCATTGGTCGATTTCAGTGAATGAACCCTCCTTCGACGTGTCGGAGCCTATATAATTGAGCTGGGACAACGTGGTATTGATTGACAGAATCGCCAGTCAGAATCAAAACCGCGCCGTCCTTCGCGAAGTGTAAAATCCGATACGCCGAAAGTCAAATCCCTTCCCCCAGCTCCCCTAAGTTAGATAGACCCCCCTTTCTTCAGGGAAACAGTTCAATGACAAACAGGATATACGTCGAACACATATTTGAATGGAAATAACCGGGAATTTATCCGTTGTCTTCACGAAATCAGCTCAGGGTGAGAAGCATTTATGATTATTATTGATAAAGCGGTTTGTGGTTCTGGTGCTTGTTTGCTCTGTAATGGTTTCACGGAGAGACATTTTGAAGATATCTCTGGAATCTGTGTCGAATTCTCTTGCTTTCTGATGTATTGGTTGTCCGTGTTAGCTTTTAGCTTTGTGTTGGTAGCTTTGTCCGGAGTGCGTAACTCGCGGACTCATGGTGAAAAATACGTGATATTGTGGTAAATCTTCTAGTTGAAATATTAGTTAAGTAGAACTGTGTTTGTAAAAATGGCTTGCAGGATATTGTTGCCCAGACTCTTTTCTTTAACTGGGTATATAACATGTGTGTAATATTCATTGTATTCGTTCCTGAAAAGTGCATTCTACGACACTCTCTTCACTAAACTTTCTCGCTGGAACCCCAAATGGTCCTCGCTCGATACCGAAAGGTTAAAAACCTACGTCTTGTGGGATTACATTTTTTATTCAGGCTTTTTTTATTTCTAGTGTTTCCATTTGATTTTGTTGTCTGTTAGTAGGATCTCAAAAAACACTCAATGAAACTTGGTGAAAAAGTTAGATCAAGGGCCAACACAGACGCGATTAGGGTTTCGGTTAGTTTTGCGCCACCATTCAGCCATTTTTCGGAGCACTTTATGTCCGCTCATGACGCCTGAATTAAACACCTTTGCAGAGTGTCATGCTCTCCGGGTGCTTGCAAGATCAAATATACAATTCTTGCATTTACTGTTTGTTTTTAAAGATGCATTACTGACTGAATGGCAAGTGACGGTTTAGGTTCTGCACAATAACACACAAAGTCAACGTAATCATACGCGCCCGCGCAAATTCGACCCGGTGAATTGAGGCAAAGATACGTCCGACTGAAGTTTGGCGAGTCCTGGGATCAGCCGTTGTCCGAGCTGATTCACGAACACGCGCAAAGACGTTCTTCACACGGTCGGTAAGTCAACGACAGCTGCTTAAATGCTCAAATTTGTGTGAATGAATTGGAAATTTTGCAGTCTGAACACGCCTTAAAACTGAGATGGAAGGGCGAGCTAAGAAATCCCTAAAGAAGACCGTTACATTGGTGTAGGACATGGGTAGTTTTAGGCTTCTGGGATCTGTGGAATATATATCTTTGTAGACTGATGGGACTTTATGTATTATCTATTTGAGGCAATTATCCAGCAGGATGTGTAGCTAACAACGACGCGAGAGACAGCTACAGAATATAAAAACACAGCACCTTTAAGTAAAGACCTGCACTGTGCAGTGTGTGTGTGTGTGTGTGTGTGTTGATTGTGGTGTTGTTCAATATACCTGGAGCTCTCTGTGCACCCCATTCCTGTTATGGTCGTGGTAATGACTGTTTTTTTGCGGAGGATGTGCACACATACAATCCGTTCCCTTTCGGCAGGGCGTCTGAGGTGGCAAGTGTTGATGTGTTTATGTACCATATGCACCACGCTGGTTCCCATTATGGACCCGGGGCTCTCTCACCTCCCTCTTCCGCTCGCCGCGATTAACAGCACTCTCCTGTCAGACTAATGAACATGCCAGAGAGCAGAGGGAGAGAAAAGACCGGGGGGGGGGGGAGGAAAAAAAGAGAAACGGGGGGTGGTTATGATAGAGGTGGAACGAGAGAGAGATTGCAAGATATGAGGAAGGATATTAATAAGGGAATGAAGCGAGTGGGGACAGTGGGGGGAAAAGAGGGGAGGCAGGAGGGAAAAAAATAAAACAGGGGTGATCAGAGAGGATGTAATTTCACATTGTCAGCCATCAGATCTTGTTGCGATCAGGTTTTATTACGACAGCGGGGAGAACAAAGCCTCACACTGCATGGAGATGGCCTGACCTGCATATCAGAGGGGCAACAAAAAAAAAGAAAAAAGCAGATAATGTCAACAGTGACACAAACTCTGTATTTTTGGACCGGACGTGCTGTAACAGTAGAGTGAACAGAATTGTCATTATTTCAAACGTCAACACATTGCTTTAGGCTGTAATAAATGAATGAAACAATAGGACTTATTCTCTGCCATGATCATACGTTAGGGGAGTCCGACAGATCCTGTTTCGAGTTCCATTCCTTTGTTCCTCTTTAGTGCAGAGGAATTATTACGTTGATCGCATGAGAGAGCCACTTCAAAGCATCCATGATGAGTTGGTTTGTCTGTAATGTGCTTCACTCTGTACTGTGAAAAAAGAGCTCATTCTTCTTTTGTTGTTTATGTCCGTTGCATGTTGGAGGAGATAAAGCAATCAGGGTTTATAGAGAGGCAAAGTCCCGCCCCTTCCGGTGGACCACCATGGGACTTTAAAGAATGGTAGTCAACAAGACAAATATTTTTACAGTCCCCTTTGGATTGTGCCACGAATTACGCATATGACGTTGCTCTTGACTTGCAAAATTATCTTTTAAATTCACAAACCTCATATGTGTAATTCATGGCACAATTCAAACGGGATGGAAATATTTCTTGTCTTTCGCCGTTCACTATCAGTACACATTTTTTTTCCTAAATAAAGTCGCATGCGGACACCGGAAGGGGCGGGACTTCGCCTCTATACTGTTCTTCTGTCCCCAATTAAATGACCTGCAGAGTGGTTGAGTTGTGATGTATCCCTAAGCAACCGATAAAACATATGTATCAACAATGAGCCACTTTGTCATTTCCTGTTTTAGACCTGTAGCTGACCAAAGTCCCCCGACACCTATTTTCCTCTAAGAAATGTTTTGTGCGCACACACACACACACACACAAAAAATCATACAGTTATATTAAAGAGCTGCAGAAATGTCATACTTTGCTGGAGGGAGTGGATGGGATCCTTCCATCTCTCAAACAGCCTTGCACCACACAGACCGTACAGTGCAGACATCAGCCTGGAGGTGAAACAATGATGACAAGATGATTAAATGTGATAATGCTCACAGATGTTGTGCTCCCTGTGTGTGCTAAATGAGAGAGAGCCGAGGTAAGATGATAATGATGACCCCGGCGAATGACCAGCCAGTAAACGCCTATTTATACGGCACATTAATGCATGTACAATGTCACATTTGAGCACTTTGAGGATTAATGTCTATGAATGATGATCAGAAATAATTCCATCAGCTTGTTAATAAATCATTTACTGCCGCTTCCCTGTATCTGGGCTCAATTGGTGGGGGGGAATTCATAAAATGAGAGTGGGGTGGAGGTGGGGGTGTAATAGTAGAGTAGTACATGTAGGTTGCTGTGGCAACGCTAATGACACCCACCCCCTCTGTCTGGTGGCTGGTCCTTTCCTCAAGTCACTATACAATTGCAGCTGCCGTAGAGGTTGGTAGTGCAAACCCCTTGTGAGAAATGAAAGCTGTCATTTAACCTGTTGTGTTGGTGTGGCGGTGTTTGGCGTTTCAAGAGGAAAATGAATGCTTTGTTTTTGTTTATTCTCTCACAGTTAATATTTGTGATCTTGAGCGAGTCACTGCCAAACGCTTCAAAAATGAAAGTGCAGAGATTGTGATGTATTTGATTTAATCAGGATGGAAAAAAACTATTACAACATCAACAAAAGCACCAAAGGCCTTTTCGTGGAACATGTTCTCATTATCTGATCGAAGAGCGTGGACAGCTATAAAAGAAATTCATTAGCGTGCTAAAACAAGCCAAAACAAAGTTCACAGAGTCGGCAAAATTCAGCGAGCAGATAGTGAAGTTTCGAATAAGAAACAAAGGGGGATAATCTTTTGAGGAACAATTCAAATTAATAAGGAATTATCATTCAAATTAAGTGTATCTTCAAACTGGGGTCCAATCATAGCAGCTATTTTCCGATGATGAAACAATGAATAAAGACATTAGCCATTTCCTGTGATCATGTGATCAATTGGCAGGCACAGTGATGCTCAGCTCACGTCCCTCTGGCTGGGATGTGATGACTGAGGAGCCCCGGCTGTTGGTGTGAAGAGAGGCTTAGACCCATAGGCTGATTACTGATCACCACAGTACTGCTGAGTATGCTAAAGCACAGAGAGCTCAAGGTGGGCTGGGTCACTATGATTAAGGGAGAGAGGAGGGTGGGTGTTGTGGATTGGAGAACAAAAGAAGGGGATGGGGCCACTGAGACCCCCCCCCCCCCCCTCCAAGAGAGATCGAGAGAGAACTGCTGAGGTGCACCGAGTAAAGCCAGTACAGGCAAAATGATCTCCCTCATCTCTTCTGTGCATCCTGCTGGCCTACATACCCATACATATTTTTTTTGTTTTTTAGGGGGAACATTACCAGGAAATGACATGAATATTATATAACTGCTATGTTTGGAGCAGTGCTTGGAAGTTCTTGCAGGTGCACAGTTAAAAGTGTCAGTCGCAGATACAGAGCTTGACCCCATTTCCAAACCCTGGAAGAAAAGGACCGAAGACGCAACCTGGAGCAAAATCCCCGCCGGTAGGTTTGGGTCATGGAGTCTAGTCTTGAGGGGAAGAGGTTCAACAGACTCATGAAGAAAAATGCAAAAAGGAAATGTGCTTTGGTAGAGGAAAACACTAAAAATGCTGAGTTTACCTTTAATCCAATATGTGTGTGTGCGCGTAAAGGCCCAGAGTGACGATTATTAAATCAATTTGTGTGCATGTGTGTGTGTTTTCATCTGTCCCCTTGAGGTACTTCATGATTTTATTGCCCGTCCACTTATTGCCAAGGTGTAACTGTCCAATGGCTGAGGATGAGACCATAATGAAGTTGCCTTTTTATTGTTTCAACAGTCAAAGTCAAGAGGCCACTTCCCAGCTGCAGGACACAGATTTTTATGTGTGTGTGTGTGTGTGCGTGTGCGTGTGCGTGTGGGCAGCACTTTTATATACCGGTATATTTGTGAGTAGAGGCTTGCAGGCATTCATTTGACTTAAAAGGACTACATTGGTGCATGTTTTTTGCTAGTTAAAGGTGCTCAATAAGAGATTGGGAGCATTTCTATTGCCTCTCAACGTCTCTCAGTATATCAACGGCTCGCAGCTGACGGTGCTTACAGCACTAAAAGTACTAATAGTGCAAAAACAGCAAAAGTGCTGGCAGAGCTAACAGTGTTTAACCGAGGGGCGAACCGGATGGTGGATGCTACGCTTCCGGGATGACGGCGGCGGTCGGGACGTCGTCAGTTATCAGCTGTGAACGCCTTATGAGGGCAATGCTGAGCAGCGGCCGTGAGCTAGCCAGTGGGTCACGCTCACGAACACGTACCAAAAGCACCCACAGCCAGCCCGGCGATGTTAACAAAGAACTGAATGAACTGTGCGCTGAAAAGGTTCGATTTTTTAAATTTTTTTATTCTGTTCCCCATTGGCTTCCATTCGTATTTTGTTCACTATTTTCTCTGTAATAATCACAGAGAATGCCAAATATTTTAATCTGTCGAAAGCTATATTACGGTCAATATTGCACCCTAATGACAAAATACATATTTCCTCAGTGGTATCTAGACATGCAGATAGTTTTGGTCATATTTGTTACTGAGATTGTTGCCTCCATTCCCAAAATAATGGAGGTAAATAAATGCAGCAACAGTTTTGGATGAGACTTTTTCTTTGGTGGTAGCATGTTTCTGTTTGCGGTGAGGTCTTAGCACTACCTCGCTCAAGATATGTTTTTTTATGGAATTTTTTCAATGCTGCGAGCATCACAAAATAAGTTCCATTTACCTCTATTGCACTGGGATGGAGGCATTGTTTGTAACATTGAAAAAGGTTATGAAGAGTTGATATTGATGAAAACCAGAAGCTGCTTGGAAAAACAACAGCGTGGTTTGCAGAGTTTTTAGATGTGAATTTTCCTAAATAGGCCAAAACATGCTAAACTAATATTGTGATCCTTTAAATATGTTTTATTAGACCCTTGCAAAGTGCTGAGCGGCCATTCAAAGAGACCCGACCTGACGCCACATGAAGAAATGTCACAGTGGAGGGTCTTGTGACCCGACAGCCTCACTGCCACGCTAAATCCATGATCATTAAGGCTGTAGCTATGTAATGTTAATTGCATACATAACATTTTCAAAGCGCCACACCGAGTCACACAAAGGAGAGGCTGAAATGTTTGCTCTAATCGATGGCACGGGGCCCTCCTTATGACTCATTGTACCGGCGCTTTCCTAGATGTGGATCATCCACGCTTCGTTTGTGCTCATCTGGAGAAAATTGATATTGGTGCAGAGGCACATATTAACACTAAATAGATGAGCTGCTCGTCTTCGATCACGTGAAATGTGGAATCCACTCCTGTGTTGCAAGCCACAGCATATTTACCCTCCTGCCTGCCTGCCGTGCACACGCACGTACACACGCACACACACACACACACACACTAACAGTATGGCTGCCAGGCAGGGTGGAATTACCAGAGATGTGCTTCAACTTGCCCAACGATATTCACCAGAAACCATGGCAACCCAGGTATAGCGAGGGCGTGTGTGTGTGTGCGGTGTGTATTTACTTGCCTTTAAGGATCTCCAGTGCCCATCAGCCTCACACAGGCTTGGCTGACTGCACCGAACCCTCTCGCTGGAGCCACTCCACATCTTTCAGGAGCTGAATGGGGTCAAGCCTGCATGGCAACAATCTCTTCCTCCTTTGTGGCTCTCTGGGATCCTTAAAAAGAAACCAGGAGGGCATAAAACCCATTCACTGACTTACCCACTCACTTGGACACACACACTCACACACACACACATACACGGACATGTACAGCTGCAGAATGTGGTGGTCTTGTGGGAATAGAAGGGTAAGTGCAATGCAACCTCAAACTGACCCTTGGTTGATTGAAGGTGCATGCATTTGTGCACACACACACACACTGAATTTAAGAAGGACTAAGCCTAACCCAGGTTTCAAATGGCAATCCAACATCGCCATTCAACTCCATCTATCTTCAACCCTTTTGAATAAGTATCTAGTATATTTTGATACTGTGCACAGTGGACATGGATTCCTGAGCGAGGCTGGCTTTCGGGTGAGGACAGCTAAGGGTCAGTTTACACATCTCTCCCTCTCTCTCTTTTTTCCTCCCTCTCCTCAATTATTCATACACCATAACATCCTCTCTTGCACCCAGCCAATCGCCATAGGCCGGGAATGAGGAGAGGAGGCTTGGGGGGGGGGGGGGGGGGGGCGAGAAAGAGCTGATGAATCCGTGGGCTCTGCGAGAAGCTGCCACTCACTCATTCGCCGCGGGCCCCATTAGCCTCCTGAAAGGTATCAGACACGGAAGTATCTGATTGCACAGAGCTGTAGATGGTACACACACACACACACACACACACCCATGTACACATGTACACTTGTGACATACAGCAGCCTCAACCGCCCCCCCCCCCTCTCTCTTTAATGCACACACAAGCATACTCAAAGAAGCCTTCACTGAACAATAGCGCTACAATTGCTATGTAAGCATGAGCATAGTGTCTTGAATACAGGGTCAGGCACAGCTCTTTTGGTTATTAGACCCACTCCAGGTGCCTCAAATCTGAAACTGATCCCATTCAACCATGGATGCGGGCTCATTTCTGCGGTGTCAATATGACGTTATTCTATAAGGGCTCACTGCTATTTATGGAATTGATGTAACTGTACTTAAAGCAGGCTAACCGTGGCATAACATGTGCGAGTGAGTGCAAAGGTTACCGAGCGGGAAAAAAGATTAGGACTCTTGTCTGGATGAAAAATAATAAAGTGAGAGAGAAGGACCCAAAGCAGTAAAGCGCAGTTCAGCTTGTGGATTGGCTTAATACAGATTGGTAAATGGAGAAACGTTAGCTAGGTTTGCTAAGTCTGTGTCAGTTGTGTCAGTTGTGTCAGTTGTGTCTGCGTTAAGAAACCAAATGGAATTTCTATGTAGCAGAAAGCAGAAAAAGGGTTTGCAGTGATAAAAACGTTTTTTTTTACATTCGCAAACTTCAAGACATCTTTTCATGCAAAAAGCTACATATACACTGTATATATATATATTTATACACTGTTTTATATACGGAGTGAACTCAAGTGCAGATCTCCACCGGGTGTGTCTGCAAAGACCACTGCTGTAATGTTTGATTGAATAAATGCAAACCACAATCGGCTCCGTGCAGCTAAATGTGCGTCATGTTGACTTTTTAACGCTACCTCTGAACAGAAACTGTCAGGTCTGCTGTGTGTTTTGTTCTGTTAGCCTTTAGCTCTGTTAGCTGTATTAGCCCCGTTAAGTGTTAGCTCTGTTAGCCAAACACCCCACAGGACTCTGCTGCCCACCAGCTGCTAACAGCTAACTAGCTCCCCTCCTGCCGACATATGAAAACATATCTTGTAATCACAAGAGACAGACATCCAGAGACCGATTTGCAGGCTCTACTACGAGTCAAGCTCCAAAAACACTGAATCTTACATGTCCCATAATGCAACTTGACAGAGTATGTTATTAAAACCCTTCCCAATTGTCCACTTTTTTTAAACCCTACATCTCCTGTTTGAATGGGACACCATGACCCGTGAGCCATCTTGTACTGTCAGCTCACATTAGTTACCATATTAAATGAATCAGACTTAACCAAGATGAGAGGTTACATATTACAGTAATTGGTGTAATGAGCTACAAAGTGTTTCAGTTGGTTAACGTGTCAGTAATTATTAAAAAGCACAATTTGCATTCTGTTGTGAGGAACTGAGCAAAAAGCCTAATCACAGATGCTCTCCGGGGTGATGCTGCCACTGACCTCCTTCCCACAATGCACTCTGGTGGCTTCAGGGCAACGGGCGTAGCTCGGTGCCGCAAGGGAGCTTTCCTCCTGCGCTGTGACACGCAGCCATTACCTTTATTCTACTCCTCTCTTCTTCTCTGTCTTTGAACACAAAGTAAAAGCCACAAAAGAAAGTGGAAGAGCGAGAGCAACGGAGACAATGAACAAAGGCTTTTTATTTTTCAATGAATATACTGCATTGTGGGGAAGGAGAGCAAGACAAAGAAGTTACCAAAATAGGGAAAATACAGAAAAAGAAGACAGAAGAAGGAATGAGAAAGAGAAGCAGATCAAATTCTGTCCAATTACAGCAGGAGCTGAGGCGTAAAGTGAAACGGTTAGGGGAAGGAGGAGGTATTCTTTCTAACCTAATGTAACCAGACAGAGGAGGGTCGAGGGAAGGAGAAGAGAGGAGAGGAGATTAAAACCAGTGGATGTTGAGTCAAGATAGGTGAGAAAAGGATGGTGTTGTGAAAACTGATGGAGATAAAGAGGTGTCAAAAGTAGCAGGAGACAAGAAACTAGGTTACAAAAGGGGGGATACAAAATGGGTCATTGACAACCTTCTGTTGACAACTGATTCCTAAAAGCTTTAGATGTGTTTGAGGATTTTGCAAAGTAGAAAAATAAGTGAATACGAAGAAGTATTCAAATCAATATTAGATCCAATGGCAGTAGTGGCCATGTTTACAGAAGCAGGCCAACCTACAAAACTCAAACTAACACTGAAGGAAACACAAAGGGGAACTGAATCCATGCAGGACAAGAGAAAGAGGATACAAAATACATTGTAACTCATCCTGTGTGCACCTATAGGTGGAGGCCTGCAGGATAATGACTGGCAGTATACATTTACTACAGTTCTAATTACATAAAATATCTTTTCATGGGAGAATTTAAATAGCTGACAAATACAGTACATTAATATGAACCTAAATCTGCGTACAGCTGCGTACAAACACACGATTTATAAAAATAAATAAAAAAGCTGATATAAAGTCTTTAAAATAAAAGTTTATTATTTGCTTTTCTGTTTTAACGATTAATTAAAATAAATATTAAAAGAAAGGAAAAAATGTGTTTCTGTGATAGTGATGCTTCCATAAGCTAATTAATGCTACAAGTGTTTGGCTACATAAACATATCACTGTTTTGATGGGGCTGTAACATGACTTCTGTAAACACGCTCCATCTAATATGTAACTCGCAGGAAGTAGAGGCTGGTTTTGAAGAGGGAAACTCATCATGGAATAACTCCAAATGGACATGCAACGATGTGCCTATTATTTCAACATGTAAAGCCTGCATAACAGCTTTGTATTGGGGATCCTTTACTCCTCTGGGCCTTTAATGAGGAGCAAAAGAAGGAGAGCAGCGGAATTTCTCTGAAATTGAAACGTGTGTCTCTTCACAGGCTCACCGCTTGATCTTCTAACAAGGCCAGATCTTCCAAGGCTCCTTCCGTGCCATCATCGTTACTCCTTTTAAAATATTCAACACTGAAATGAGATGTGGGTTTTTTTTTTTTTTCATTCTTTGTTCACATGTACGTGCTTTGATTTTTACGTAGGGTCAGAAAGGACTGGTAATTGGAGCAGAAGGGAAGCATTAACACAGACGTAAGAGAGAGAGTAATACACCCTGCTTTTTATGTGAAATCGTATTGTGAATGCACATATCTGTTTTTCCAGCCGTTTTGGT